>NW_027361868.1:16237500-16910000 GCF_039654945.1 Dendrobates tinctorius
AGTATTATACCCTATGAGGGGGGCAGTATTATATTCTATGAGATGGCTGCATTATACTATGTGAGGGGGCTGCTTTATATTCTATGAGGGGGCTACCCCAACTCCTGCTACATAATTAAGACATGTACAACCTTATATTATACCCGGATATTAGTGTGTTTTACCGCATAATTGGTGGTCTGGTATTTAACTCTATGCAGCTACGTAGTGGGCCCCAAGAATGATTTTCTCTGGTGGGCCCAAGGTGTTCCAGTCCGACGCTGTGTGTATGGTTAACATTCCCAATAGGGCTGAGTTTACTAAGTGTCTGAGATAAACTTTCTGTGTTTGGTTATTTTATTGGTTGTTTAGAAATGTAAATCATCTTGTTAGTAAAACCACAAACGATCCCAACAGAAATGCTTGTCATGTTATCAGCAGCTTGTTAACATAACTGCTAAAAACAAGTAATGCTTGCACAATTTCCTTGTTTATCAACACTATCCGACTGTAGCAAGCACATACATGCACACTGTGATAGACCGCCTGGAATCTGCACCTCCGGTGCCCAACTGGCGGTCTTCCAGGACTTTACCGGTGACCCTTGGCTTTGAAGGAATGTAATAGAAACATTGCAAAAACCAGTGATGTTATGATCTTCTTATGAGAATTATGGAACAATTATATGATTATATACGGTTATATCTGATTTTTGTTCAATTTTATTAAAAAAAAAAAACCAAAGGTAAGAACTGGGATATAAACTGGTGTGCATGCAGCGGGTAAGCGCACTTGGTCACAGAACTGGAAAAACCAATGACAGAAGCATAATTATCAAATACCCTGCAGTAAATAAATAGCATAGTGCTTGAAAATAATATGCAGTGCTTGCCTAGTTAACGTGTTTTTTGATAAAAAAAAAAAATGTGAAAGCATATCCCACCTCTTCATGGTGACCGCAATTGGCACAGTACTAACTCTAATGTTATAAACCTTACCGTTTGTCAAGTGACATGTATGTGGATAAGAGCTGAGATGGACTGGGCCCAAAGAGTGGACACACAGACTTGTGAAAACACATCATTTAAAAGGGTTGTTCGGGGCTTTTTTTTCAATATGGGTCTAAAAACTAACAGTCAGGTAGTTGCTCACAGAGGCACCTATCTGCCTGTTCTTACCCAGCAGCAGGTCAGATAGGTCACCGACAGCTCCTGCTGGGGATTCAGCTGCTTCATGTTAAAGGTACTGTCACACTTAGCGATGTACCAGCGATCCCGACCAGGGATATGACGCGGTCAGGATCGCTGGTGCATCGCTAAGTGGTCGCTAGTGAGCTGCCACACAGGCAGATCTCACCAGCGACATCG
The DNA here is from genome assembly GCF_039654945.1 of Dendrobates tinctorius. Lineage (NCBI taxonomy): Eukaryota > Metazoa > Chordata > Amphibia > Anura > Dendrobatidae > Dendrobates > Dendrobates tinctorius. Next base: position 16,238,847 of record NW_027361868.1, read on the forward strand.
CTGGGGACGGGGGTCGCTACTTACCTGTCACACTAGGCGATCCTGCGTCCTCCCGCCCGGCTCCACGCTTGTCACTCGTCTCTCCACAGGAAGCGCCGCAGGAAGCTGACGACGAGAAACGGTCCTGGACGTTCTCGCGCGATCATCGATAACCAGCGGGGGAGCGGGTCGTAGGTAAGTATCACACACAGCGATATCGCTAGCAATATCACTATAACGTCACTAGTTATAGCGATATTGCTAGCGATATCGCTTAGTGTGACAGGCCCTTAACAGAGCAGCTCTTTCTTCCCCGGGCTGCTCTAACGATGGGGCGTAACTGCTGACATCTCGCCAGCTTCCCGCAGTTTGGCAGCAGGGATCAGGCTGTCAATAAGTGAGACGTCGACAATCGCGCACCATCAATATAGGAGAGCAGAAGAGAAGCCGCTGCTCTATCAACATGATGTCAGCTAAAGCCACTGAATCACCAGCAGGAGCAGTCTGTGATGACTCTGTGCCGACAGAGATCGGCACTGGCACAATAGGCAGATAGTTAGCAACTACATGCCCATCATTTCTTAGGCCCGTAGTAAAAAAAAAAAATAAATAGTGCTGGATAACCCCTTTAAGTGGTAGCAATAATAGCTGGAGCATAATTATAGGACAAGCTAAAGGTGTGGGTCCGCTTAGAACTTGGTATCTAAAATGGCCTAAAATATTACTGTCTCCTAAAAAATAGTCATACTACAAATGGGACATGATATTTGGAGGGTCACATTACACAGTTTCTCCAGGGTCAAGTAAAATGAAGCTTTTCCTATGCCACACCAATATATTACAAACTGAAATCTTACACATGACCAGGGATGGGCGAACCCTCTTTTACCCATTTATTAATGTAAAAATAAAAATTCTAGGTTATACTCATCTGTCTGGTGATAATCCGTAATGCTCATTTCCCACGACGATCCCCAACCAGCTCACACTGAGCTGAACGTGAGAATGCACTTGTGTTTGACTGGCGGTAACGTCATTAGAGTTACCGCTTGTCACAAGGAGCCACGTTCTCAAGCTAACCTCAATGTGATCTGGCTGTCTTGCTGAGCGGAAACATTATTGATGTCACCAATCAGCAATGCAACCAGATGTAGCAAATTTGGAGCTCATCCTGTCACATCAGCATTGTGGATTATCACCGGACAGGTAAGTAGAACTTTTTATTCTTATTTTTATGTTTATAAATGGGAAAAAGAGGGTTATTGTGGGGGAGTGTTTTATTCACTTAAAGGACTTTTTTCTGTGTTATCTTTATTAATTTTCACTACTGGGTTGTCACGTACCTGCTTATCAGCACGTGACTTGGGGTTGAGCATGCAAGGGTTAATCTGTCTCCTCTCGCTCAGTCCAGCATTCAACCTCAGTCCTATGCTGCAATGGGAGCATAAATCACACCCCGACACAGACCACACACCCCGCTCATACACGCTGCCACCACTCACCGAACACACGGGCGATGAGTTCCGGAAGTACTACTATGTGACAATCACCAGGAGCACAGACTCTAAGGCTATGGATTCTTTAGAGCATACAAAGTTCAGACTTATTAAAGTTTTAAGCTTTAATATAAAAGGTACAGTGCTTATAATAAAAAGGATATAAAAATGGAAATGAAAAGTAACATACAAATATGCAAAAACAGTGATAAAATAAAAGGGAGAAAACTTACAGAAATATCAAACTTTGCAGTCTGGTACTCTGTAACTGGGGGAGGTAGAAATATGGAATGGCTCACATCAGCTTTCCAGGCTGCCTCCACATCTTTCTTTGTGTGTTGGCCTAATTTATAGACTTATTCTAGAGATCAGGTTTCTAGACCAGCCTCTCATGTTAATATTCTAATTGCTGTTAGTGACAATGGCTATTTTACCAATGAATACATTATTTTTCTCTGAAACTCTTTGTGTAACCTTTCTCATAGATAGTGTCAGGCTGTAATTGGCATCTCTCTTCAAAAGAGCCAGAAGGTGTGAAATGTTTCCACTGGTTCTCAGTAAAGCCCCGTGGCGAGATTGGAGACAGGAGACTGCCTTCTCAGGATAACATGTGCTGTGACCCCTGTGAGACCTGCAGCCTAGAACAGGTGGTAATTACTGCCAGTCATATATCCATGCCTATAATAATAATAATAATAATAAATTTTATTTTTATAGCGCCGACATATTCCGCAGCACTTTACATTACATTTTACATATTTCACTACATCTACTTTCAACAAACTTTGCAAAAATCAATAGTGCTGGTAAATATAACAGACTTTATAACATTTCTTTTCAAAGAAACCTGCCTCCTTCCCCATTCATGACACTTCTTCCCTCATGCCTTGTGAACTCGCAGTTTGAAAAAGCAGCTCCATTCAATCTTGTCAAGAAGGACTACTAGTTCAATGTTTTTTCATGTGACGAAGCCCATTATACTCTATGGAGAGTATAGGGGGAGAAAGGTTGAGGAGCTGTAAAAGTGCCTGGAGTGGTAGAAGTGGGCTTGTGTTGTGGATTCAACACCCCATCACGTAACAGAAAAAATGAGAGTTCTTGATGTGAGTATGCTGGCAGTGATGCTATTGGTACCTTCACCTTCAGGCTGGTCCCGTTCTACTCCTCACCATGTCCATTAGACTTAAAAACAAAGACACCAGGTGCTTTCATAAAAACAAGGCACTCTTTACTTGGGCTCCACATGTCTGGCCAACACTGGACTCACTTCTTCCTTTAATTCTCCCACGAATGGGTTACACCCACTTGCCTGCTGAACCGCATCCCATTCGCATCTACAGTTCTGTAATGGTTCTTGTTACCTTGTGCCTCTCAGCTCACACTGATTTTGCTCTTCCCGGAACTCTCCACACTCTCCCCTAAGCTAAAACTCTGCCCGAAACTAGTCTCCTGTTTGTCCTCAGTTATTCCTCCTCTCCCCCCAAGGCTAGGCGTTAGCCCTCTTATCCTTGAACACAGGTGCTGCATGCCACAGGGAAATCTAAATATGTCAAAGAGAAGACAATGACCTCTTGCGGCCGGTGGTTAATACTGCAGGCACATTTCAGGTACATAACATTACTATAAAACAATAATGCAACTGATGTTTTCAGAGGGAAAATAAGACACTCCGACCACCTCCTTACAGAGTAAGGATAAGACACAAGCAGAGGGGACAGATACATAATTCTAAACTTTCTGACAAGTCTTTTCCTCAGTCCAGTGCTGGGTTCAAATCTACTTCTGAGAACATGACTTTACTATAATATAACAATGTGACTGATGTCTTCAGGGGGAAAATACGACAACCAACCACCTCCTTACATTCCTACCATCCTTAATGTTGCTAGCCCTCGACCATCCGGAAATCTGAAAGAAAGACATCAATGCATAAAACCTCACCATACAGCTAAGTGCCCGCATTGCAGAAATGCTGCGGAAATGTCCACAGCATTTCCGCAACTCCCTGCTATGGGTAAAACACATGCGGAATTCGCATGCGTTTTCCTGCAAAACACAAGCATTTTGAAGCATTTTTAGCTTGCAGAATACTTGTGCTTTTCCAAGCGATTTGAAGCGTCTCTTGGAAAAGTGATTGACAGGTTGGTCACACTTGTCAAGATAGGATGTTAAAAATAATAAAAAAAATAAAAATAAGGTATGCTTACCTTCTGTCGGCCCCCAGAATCCTCCCGCCTCACTTTTATGTATATGGCTATGCTCACCATGCGTAAAGTGAGCGCTTCATGTGCGGATGGTACCCAGGGTCTTCATGTTTAATTGTCAGCAGCAACTGTTCAATTAGGCACAGAAGCAGGATTGTTGCACTGAATATGGTATCCACCTTTGTGGAGTCCACAAAGTCTTGGAGAACCGCACAAATGTCAGACATCTATGCCCACTCTTCAGTTGTAATGTGGCTGCCCAAAATATTGAAGGGCATGTTAGAGTTGGTATTCAACAACTGGCCTCTGCTGTTCACAAAGCCTTGTCAACATTTGCCGTTTGGAGGTACAGCATAAGCTCATGTCGCACTCCAGTCAGTGAGATGGCACTTGCATGCACTGCGGCAGTACTGCCAGAGTGGCGGCAGCTGTAGCTAACTTGTGGAAATATGTGTACCTTGATCACAAGCTCTGGCAAATCTGGGTAGGTTTTCGGGAACTGCTGAACCACCAAGTTGAGCACATGGACCAAGCATGGCACATGTGTAAGCTTGCCAAGCTTCACAGCAACCACCAGATTGCTGCCATTATCAAACACAACCATACCTGGTTGTAGGTTCAGCGGCAAGAGCCACAGATCTATCTGGTCTGCTATTCCTATCAATAACTCTACAGTTTCTCTCCAAGGCAATTTAGCTTCAGCAGAGCCTGCTGCTGCTTTGCTAAGGCAATGCTGCAGGGCTTCCAGCTTCCGGCTGATGTGCACAACATACTCTGAGATGCCAAATTGGTGATGGAGGATGAGGAGGAGCAGGAAGGGGTACAGGAACTAGTGTTGGAGGTGGAGAAAATCCTGATAGAAGTAGGGACAGCAACCCTTCGCGTTGGTAGCATATGTGCCATGCCAGGGTGGGACTAAGCCCTGGCCACCACAATTTTCACCCACTGTGCCATAATTGAAATATAGCTTCCCTGGTCACAAGCGCTTGTCAAAGTGTCAGTTGTTAAGTGGACAATCCCAGTAAGTGCGATGGTAGGGACACGGGTGATGTTCCTGGACACATACTGGTATAAGGCATGGATGCCATATTGGGAGAAATAGTGTGTCTGTGGACCGAAGAAGGAAGGGCGGCTGACGCCATGAATCGGCGGAAATCTTCCATGTACATAAGCCTAAATGGCAACATTTCCACAGCAGCCTGGAGATGTGCATCTTTAGTGTTTGGGCCTGTGGGTTGGTGGCTGGGAACTTTCTTTTTCATTCCAGGGTCTGGGATAGATACAGAAAACTGAATGCTGTGATGGGACAAGGATTTGAAAGTGTCTGATGATGGTGCCCCAAAATGTGCAAGTCAAGGTGCAGGGCGGGAGGAATCTGTGCCAGTGTAATGCACAGGGGATTGGGAAGCAAGCACCAATTGTTGAATCAAGCATTCAGCCCACCGAGTCGAGTACTTAGAAGACATGTGCCTGATTTTGCTGGTGGTGATTAGGCTCTTAGTGGTCAGGCCATTGACTGGGGAACACCTAAGTCTTTGATGGAGAAATTAATAAGTGTTGGTGTGGTGTCAGTTGCATGCCTTCTCCCTCTGGCCACCTCAATGCCTCTTCCTGCTTGTTTAGGTGCTGCCAATCTCTCCTCCTCAGTGCTGTTGGCCTCACTCTACATGCCAACTTCCCAGTCTGGGTCAGTGACTTTGTCATCCTCCACCTCGTCTTCCACCACCGCACCATGGTCGTCCTGTCTTTGCAACAATATACAGTTTTGAAGCCATCAGTTAAAAAAACATTTATGTTGGTCTCCGTGGACAACACTCATGCATGCAATTCCTCTGCAATGTATACGGCTTGGTTTTCTTCTTCTTCTTCTTCTTTCTTCTGACTGCAGTGAACTTGCATGTCCATTTTCTTCATCTCTTTTCATCAGTAGAACTGCTCTCGGTGTCAGCTGCCGCCGTCCGGAACTGCTCAATTGCAAAGCTGTTCTGTCTCTGGTAGTGGCCACGGCCTGGTACTGCACATCTGCTTCCTATTGATTAGAATACCTGTCTAATGAATAATTAGGCTCACCTATGGTTGAATTCTTGTTCATTAGAATTTTGTGGTCTAAACTTTAGATTTGCTCATAAGACTTTCAGTGGGTTGTACTCATTTTTGTAACATGGTCTTGAATGAATTTGCTAGGAAAATTACTTTTTTGGATGTTCAAAATAACAAATCTTGTTTTCAACTAATGGCCACATTTGTGGGAGCACTTCGTAGTATGGTATTACACAGAAAATGTTGATTTTGACTGGAAACTACAGTTTTTCTGACAAATCTGCTGGGGTAAACTCATTTATACTGGGAACTGTATAAATATATTGTGAGGCAGTGGGGGGGATCATATGCGAGGGTCAATATGTATCCCCCCAGGATGCGGGCGGAGTCCTATTAGACCCTCTGGAGTGCTTTGTATTCACAGCAGGATGCCTGTGATTCACAAGGCAAAGTAAAAGTAAGGGTACCGTTACACTTAAAGATGCACCAGCGATCCCGACAACGATATGACCTTGTCAGAATCGCTGGTGCATCGCTGCATGATCGCTGGTGAGCTGCCAAACAGGCAGCTTCACCAGCAATCAGCACCAGCGAGGATAATGGTATCTAAGGTAAAGATCGGGTTACTAAGCGGCGCGCGTCACTTAGTTACCCGATGTGTACCTTAGAAACCTGCGTGCTCGCACCGGGAGCTGCGAGCACGCTGGTATCCAGGGTACACATCGGGTAACTAAGTGATGCGTGCGCTTAGTTACCCGATATTTACCTTATATACCAGCTCCCAGTGCCTGCTTAGAGGGCTGGGAGCCTCGCTGATCGTTGGCTCCCGCTGCCACATACAGCGATGCGCGCTGATCAGCGGGAGAGCAACGATCAAAAAATGACCCAGGACGATAGTGCACGATCAGCGATACCCGGCAGGGGGGGCGGCCGCTGATCCCCGTCACACACAGTGATCTCGCTGGTGAGATCGCTGTGGTATCACAAAATCAGCGATCTCGCTAGCGAGATCGGTGTGTGTGACGGGGCCTTAAGTGTGCACCTGGTCAAGCTATTTGGCCAAGGCAATGTTCAGAAAAACTCAGTAAGGTCTTTTATTTTTTAAACAGACTACAGAATGGTAGTGGGGCGGTCCGCTTCCTCCAAGCCGGATCTTACAAGTGGCCCATGGCCACAGATTCAAGCTAAAAATCCTGCAGTATAGGGTATGGGTGTGTCAGTTTGGTCTTGCAAGCGTGCAGAGCAGAAGGCTCTGCAGAGTTCCATCTGCGCGAGGCAACGCAGGCAAGCAGAGCCAAAAGGCCTGGCACCCCTCAGCGTGATATGGTGGTGCAGTCGCCCTCGGCAACTGGTCTAGTGTACAGACTGTTGTGATGCCCCAGCTGTCATCCGGAGGATACCGTGTTCTGTGCACTGTGTGAGTTGTGTAGACATTAAACACGTTTGCTGTGAATTTTCCTCTGGTCCCTGCCTATCTTTCACACTGCACCAACCCCGCTGCACTACAATATACAGTGTATATATATATATATATAAAATTTATATATATATATACACTGCTCAAAAAAATAAAACTCCAAGTAAGTGGAATAGACAACAGATGGAAATTATTGGCAATTATCAAGACACACTCAATAAAGGAGTGGTTCTACAGGTGGGGACCACAGACCACATCTCAGTACCAATGCTTTCTGGCTGATGTTTTGGTCACTTTTGAATGTTGGTTGTGCTTTCACACTCATAGTAGCATGAGACAAACTCTACAACCCACACAAGGGGCTCAGGTAGTGCAGCTCATCCAGGATGGCACATCAATGAGAGCTGTGGCAAGAAGGTTTGGTGTGTCTGTCAGCGTAGTGTCCAGAGGCTGGAGGCGCTACCAGGAGACAGGCCAGTATACCAGGAGACGTGGAGGGGGCCGTAGGAGGGCAACAACCCAGCAGCAGGACCACTACCTCAGCCTTTGTGCAAGGAGGAACAGGAGGAGCACTGCCAGAGCCCTGCAAAATGACCTCCAGCAGGCCACAAATGTGCTTGTGTCTGCACAAACGGTTAGAAACCGACTCCATGAGGATGGTCTGAGTGTCCAACGTCCACAGATGGGGGTTGTGCTCACAGCCCAACACCGTGCAGGACGATTGGCATTTGCCAGAGAACACAGTGTTTGGCATATTTGACATTGACGCCCTGTGCTCTTCACAGATGAGAGCAGGTTCACACTGAGCACTTGTGATAAACATGACAGAGTCTGGAGACACTGTGGAGAATGTTCTGCTGCCTGCAACATCCTCCACCATGACTGGTTTGGCAGTGGGTCAGTAATGGTGTGAGGAGGCATTTCTTTGAAGGGCACCACAGCCCTCCATGTGCTAGCCACAGGTACCCTGGCTGCATTAGTTACCAGGATGAAATCCTCAGACCCATTTTAAAACCATATGCAGGTGCACTGGGCTCTGGGTTCCTTCTGATGCATGACAGTGCTAAACCTCATGTGGCTGAAGTGTGTCAGCAGTTCTTGCATGATGAAGGCATTGATGCTATGGACTGCCCTGCCCTTTCCCCAGACCGGAATCCAATCGAGCACATCTCGGACATCATGACTCATTCCATCCACCAAAGCCACTGTGCACCACACACTGTCCAGGAGTTGTCTGTTGCTTTAATCCAGATCTGGGAGGAGATCCCTCAGGAGAACATCCGCTGCCTCATCAGGAGGTCGTACAGGCATGTGGAGGCCACACACACTACTGAGCATCATTTCCTTGTCTTGAGGCATTTCCACTGAAGTTGGATCAGCCTTTAATTTGATTTTCCACTTTGATTTTGAGTATCATTCCAAATCCAGACCTCCATGGGATATTAATTTTGATTTACATTGATCATTTTTATGTTTTATCATTCTCAATGCATTCCACTATGTAATGAATAAAGATTTATAACTGGAATATTTCATTCAGTTACATCTAGGATGTGGTATTTTAGTGTACCCTTTTTTTGAGCAGTGCATACATATATTTGTGACAAACTTAATTGTTTTAAAAGCTAATTTTTCTTTAAAACAAAAGCTCCATGTGATCTTTCAATGTATGGTTTGCTATATGAATATGCCGGCATCGCATTTGACAGTTCTAGGAACCTGTTATTGTATCTCGCTAATTTGCAATGTCTGTGTGATCAAGTTGCAGATAGGCAGACAAATGATTTACTGTGTATATAATGATATAAAACTTTTCTATCTTTCAAGGAAGTCTGGAAAAAAAATGAGTCTTTGTTATGTCATCTGTTTCCTTGAGCGCAGAGCTTCCTTCCCACGCTCAATGCTAAGACTTGCGGTAAGTACAAGGAAGAATACCAACTGCCCTGTTTATACCACAATGCAGGGAATACAATGCAGCCTTACATTGATTGGAGCAGACGAAGTGATACTTGTCATTTGCTCAATGCTTTGAAAAACGTCTTATTTAATTGCTTATTATTTGTGAATCTTGTATTTTCTGAGAAAAGAAAAAAAATCACAAGGAGCTATGTAATATTAGTTTTTATTTAACTGAAAACAAAGCAAACTATTGAAAAGCTGCTTAACCCTGCAATTTTTCGGTTTTACGTTTTTAAGTCTTTTACGTTTCCATTGACACAGTTGTTTGAGGGCTTGACTTTTGCAGAATGAGATTGAATTTTTCCATATACTGTACTGAAGAACTGGAAAAGTGAGGGGAAATGGTGCAGAAAAAATGGCATCATTGCTTTTTAGGTTTTGTTTTACAGCATTCATTGTGAAGTAAGATTGATCTGGCAACATGATTTTCCAGGTCAGTATAATTACGACAATACAAAACTTGTGGATTTTTTAAAAATATTTTGATGGCTGAAAAAAAATTACAGAAACTTGTAAAAAAAAAGTTTTTTGGTTGTTCAGATCCATAAAATACTGATTTTTGTTTCTCTTTCTGGCATTTACTAGATGCCATAATTGGTTAATTAATTTAATCTTTTTCATAGATCGGACTTTTACAGATGCTGTGTTACTAAATATGTGTATTTTATATTTTATAAATTAAAACACTTAAAAACACATACAGGTATTTAAAGGGAACCTTTCACTAGGTTTTCCCATATAAAGTAGGGTCAGCACCTGTACACCCTCATATGCAGCGTTCGTATATAAGTCTCCAATGCGCCCTGCATAACACAAAAAAGCCTTTTACTATACTCACCTACTGCGCGGTATGATGGGTATCGCAGGTCTTGATCCGGAGCCTCCTCTCTTCTTGTGATCGCCGTTTTCCTTCTTGCTTCTTGTGGCTGACGCATCCTACGTTAACAGCACAGTGTCCCCCATCTCGCTCCTGTGCAGACGCACTTCTATCTGCCCTGCCGAGGGCAGAGCAAAGTATTGTAGTGCGCATGTGCCAGCGATCTTTGGCCTTTCCCTGTGAAAGTGTAAGGAGTTGGCCGGTCCCCTCAGTTGTGCTCTCTCCTCCTTTCAAATGACCCCCCATGCACTTTAAGTAATGTACGTGTTTCTATATCGATGCACTGTAAGTTGTTATGGTGTTTCCCTTTAATATGCTGTGTCTGCCATGTCTGTAATGTACCTAATAGAGGCAGAGACAGAAACAGTTAACTTGTTGGTTGGGCCAGCAGCAGTAAGGCCACAGGAAGCTGCTGTTTCCCTCCAGAACTGCCCGGATCATTGAACAGGAGAGAACTGTTGGCCTGGATTCTGAAGGACTATGCAATAAGGATTAAAGGACTGCAGCATGGGTCTCCAGGACTTCAGGAGGGCCCCATGCTGAAGGGGTCTCAGGCGCCCAGATTCCAGCATGTGGATTTTTGTGATTTCCGGCTTCTACAGCCTTTGAGGGTACGGAAGTAGCCAGCATCAGGGAGAGATCAGGACTCCAGTGATGTATTTTTGTTGCTTTATTCTTTATATCCTTTTACATTAAACACGTTGTTTTCCCCGTTGGACAACAGTTGCCTCTTCTGCCTCTGTTTTGCTCGGACTGCTGCAGTTGGAGCAACAACAAGGTATGTCCTGAGGAGGATTGTGTTGGTCCCAACTGTCTATGTGCAAGGGACCAGGGGAGTGCTCGCTGACAGTTGGCTCAGTAGACTCTATTCCTGTACTGTGCCTTTAAGAGCCCGTCTCTGACTACCCTCCTCTGGTCGCCCTTGTTACAAATGCGCATTACAGTACTTTGCTCTGCCTTCATCAGGACAGAGAATAGTACGCCTGCACAGAAGCATGATGGGGAACACTGTGTGAATGATGTAGGACGCGTCATCCATACAAACCAAGGAGGATGGTGATCACAAAAAGAGAGGAGGCACCAGATCAAGACCAGAAACATCTAAAGGACCTTACCTCTCTGTAGGTGAGTATAATATAAGCTCATTTTTGAGTTATTGGGGACTTACAGCATTCTACAGACACTGGTCTTTATGTGGGAAAAACCTGGTGATAGGTTCCCGAACTTCCCATTAAGCATTTTGCCATATCTTGATTGACAGAGGGCTACCTGTGCACAATTAGCTACTCAGCACCTCTGTACAGACACTGAAGAAACCCAGCCACACTCACATAGTGTCATTGGCTTCTGACTGTGGCTGAAACTCAGTATTGTACTGTAGACAGGAGCTAATAATGAGAGCCTGAAGAAGTACACTGTGTGAGTGCAGCTGGCGACCAGCAGTGTCCCAGGGCTCCCTTGAGTGTTGTCAATCAAGATTTGATAAAGTACTCAAGTGCGCAAATTAAGGGGGTATAAGGTTCACTGTGCCCTTGTCTCTAAAGCCCCTCATTTCCATATTAAATAAATCTTTTTTGTGGCAGCTAAACCACTAATCTATATACTACAGGCATGATTTAATAGGGGCTAAAGGGGGTTTTACACATAGCGATATTGCTAGCGATATCGCTATGTGTGATACTTACCTTCGACCGGCTCCCCCGCTGTCCATCGCTGATCGCGCGAGAATGTCCGGCTCCATTTCTCATCGGCCACTTCCTGCTGGGGCTTCCTGCTGTGACGACGAGCGACGCGTGGAGGCGGGCGGGAGGACGCAGGATCGCTGTGTGTGAAAGGTGAGTATCGTGCGCTGCGTCGCTGCTGCATCGCTGTGAGATCTTTCTGTGTGAAAGCTCACTAGCGATCATTTAGCGATGCACCAGCGATCCTGACCGGGTCGTATCGCTGGTCGGATCGCTGGTGCATCGCTAAATGTAAAAGGGCCTTTCCATACATACTTGAGTAATTGTTTCCATAATGTTTTAGTGGTGAGATATTCCCTTTCATTCTGGAGGTCACCTGTCCTGTTTAAATGGAGTGGAGACCCTGAGTATCGTTTTCTCTTGTAAGCCCAAGAAACCCAAATCTGACATTGGGAAACTTTAATAACCTACTTAAAAAAAATTGGGGTTGTGACTGGGCTGATTTTCCCAGGAGCAATATCATTGCTTGTAGGTGGTTTCACAGAAGTTCTAATATCAGAACTTTGTAACCAACGCCATTAGTTCATGGGCCCATACGCAAAATCAGTAAAAGATCTCCCACCATCCATGTAGCATTTAGAATAGTTTTTAGGTGGCAGAGGGGGTCTTTGCTTCAGGCACCAGGGTGTAACTGCTACATGCCAATTGATTGTAGGGGGTAGCTTTGTGTCTATAATTGCTGCTAAAGAGAAGAGTCATTTGCATTCTCTTAATTGTTTGATTATTGATTTCTTTATCTTCCAGGCCTATTTACCAAGGAGCCTTTGTGACAAATGACTTATTAAGCTTCTAATTGTATTATACAAAGAGATAAATAGGCCATGATTGTTTGCCCATGGATGGACTTAGACCATTGTCCATCCAGGATTCAGTAAACTAAAAGTTTTCTCTCACTCTCCATTGTTTTGCCAAGAGTGAAATCAATCATGGCCTGTCACTGTTTATCCACTTAAGGCCACTAAACACAGCCCTGGCCATTTGTTTAGGGAGTTTCCAGAAACTAAATGGAAAAGGACTATGTTACTGTCATCCAAGGCAACACAAAGGCCACCAGATATGCCATTATCAGGGACATATTCATCCGCATCCCCCTTTTAACAGCTATCTGTAATGTGAAAGCTTCCATTTGTTGCCGTTAATTATTATATTACGTAAGAAAAGCAATAATAAATGCAAAATGTCAAAAGTTTTCAAGTGAAAAGTTTTTTTTCCTACTAGATCCATATTGTTACAGGTTTGGAAAGGTCTATTGATGAGGCCAGTAAACAGGTCTATTGTTGTCCTAAAGTGGGCATTTCATGGTGGAGATGGTTACTTTTGTTAATCAATTTTGGTCAAAGTCATTCAGATTATTTAGTTCTCATACATAAGAAAATGTGGGAGGGACAGTATTAAAATTTACATTTGATGTGGGTCTTTCCTGCTTTGTCACAACTATGAAGCCTGTAAGTATGAGATTTTAGTTTTTGATGTGAGCAATAATGGTTTTACTCAGGATCCCATAGGTACAAAATACCCTCTGGGTCTAATCAGAACAGACCCGTCCTTCATTACCTTAGGAAACATTGACTTAGGGCCCAACCATCATTCCATCCTAACAGCAATCTTTGTTGCGTGCAATCTTTCTGTTTGCATAAAACATCGTCGTTTTCAGCAAAACATCTATATGATGTGCTGTCGAGAATGACGAATTTAAAATTTATCTTTCTCGACAGCACGTTATCATGTGTAAACAGGAGATGTGCTTCCAATAACCTCTATGTTCTATGCATGTAACCATTGTATTAATGGTCATACAATGAACTTAGAATTTACCTTTGGCTTTCCGTGGAGCATTGCAAGTATTATTATTATTATTATTATTTATTTATTTAGCACCATTGATTCCATGGTGCTGTACATGAGAAGGGGGTTACATTCAAATTACAGTAAACAAACTAACAATGACAGACTGATACAGAGGGGAGAGATGACCCTGCCCTTTCGGGCTTACATGCTACAGGATGGTGGGGAAGGAGACAGTAGGTTGGTGGGTTGCAGCAGTTTCGGTGTTGGTTGAGGTGAGATCACCGGTAGTGGTGAGAGAGAAGGAGGTAGCGGGGTCATTGCAGGCTGTAGGCTTTCTTGAAGAGGTGGGTTTTCAGGTTCCGTGTGAAGGATCCAAATGTGGTTGATAGTCGGACTTGTTGGGGCAAAGAATTCCAGAGAATAGAGGCTATTCGGGAGAAGTCTTGGAGGCGGTTGGGTGAGAAGCGAATAAGTGTGGAGGAGAGAAGGAGGTCTTGGGAGGACAGGAGATTACGTGAGGGAAGGTATCGGGAGATTACTTCAGAGACATATGGAGGAGACAGGTTATAGATGGCCTTGTAGGTCAGTATTAGTAATTTGAACTGGATACGCTGAGGGAATGGGACCCAGTGAAAAGATTTGCAGAGGGGAGAAGCGGAGGAGTAGCGAGGAGAGAGATGAATTAGTCGGGTGGCAGAGTTAAGGATGGACTGGAGAGGTGCGAGGGTGTTAGCAGGGAGACCACAGAAAAGGATGTTGCAGTAGTCGAGGCGGGAGACGATGAGGGCATGCTCAAGCATTTTAGTAGACTGAGGGTTGAGGAATGGACGGATTCTGGAAATATTTTTAGCTGGAGGCGACAGGAGGTAGAAAGAGCTTGGATGTGCGGTTTGAAGGACAGGGTAGAGTCAAAGGTTACTCCGAGGCAGTAAGTAAGTAAGACTCTTTGCCCTACTGGTCTCCTTAACGAGTGCTAGTTTTTACGCAAAGCTACATTAAGCACTGTATGAGAAAGTATTGTCCCAATTTTCACTTGGGTCATCGATTGACAGTGGCCTCATAGACCTTAGGGCTCGTTCACAACCATATTTTTGGTCCAAGTGTTGTATGTAAAAAAACGGACTGCAAACTTATTCAATTTGGCAGTACGACAAGCAGTTTTTTTTCACAAACCGAATCTGTGTGCTAAAACAACTGCAGCATAGTCTGTAAATCGGATAAGGCTCACCTATTGAAGTCTATGGGTGCGCCAAAAAATTGAATGCTATACGGAGTCACACTAGAGCATCCGTTTTTTTATGAATACATTGCAATTCAGTAACACGGGATAACTCAAAAAAGTATTGTAAATGATTAATAGGCTGCTTATGTTAAAAACAGATTGCACACAAATGACAAGGGAGAAAAAATCATCTCAGTCTTCTGGATGAGTAAATCCAGTCCCAGGATAGACAAGGTTTTAATAAAGGGCATTCCTCGGATTATCATATCCTGATATTTACTTTAGGAAGTCAGTATACCATTTGCAAACTGATGTTTTTAGTTCATATTCGTCAAGGAAAAATTAACCTAAAATTGGAGTTTCCAAATCATAAAATGTCAATGTTTTATTGATTCTCAATATTTAAAACAATTGAGATGGAATCGTTATCTTGGTGGTAAATATTTTTCCTTCTCAATAATACTAATGATGTTATAATGACCCTCTAGTCAAAGAATTATTTTACATAGAGTCCAGACTGAACAGATCCATCCAGTCTTGACTATTCTTTGCATATTAACTTTCACACAATAACATAAGAAAAAACTGTGGTCTAAGATACTTCCAAAGATCCATGTCTAGCGAATGGAAGAATAAGTCCTAAGTGACGAGACTCTGTCGGCTGATGTCTACACCATTGGGCAAAGAAATCAAAAGAAATTGGAGACATTTAAGGTACTGTCACACTAAGGCTGGTTTCACATTCGCGCTTTTTAAGCGCACGCACGGCCGGGGGTAGCTCCGCCCCCGAGCCGGCTCTCTGCCCGGCGTGCCCGCCCCTTCCTTGTAGCGCCGCCTCCTAGCGCACAGCGGCGCCTGCGATCGGCGCACCCTATCTTTAGCATAGGGTGCGCAGATCGTGCGCAGGCCGTGCGCTAGTTGCGCTTTGACCTGCGCTGCGCACTTTTGACGGTGCGCCGTGTGCGCCAAAATCCGAAAAGTTTGATTTTGGCGCTCACGGCGCACCGTCAAAAGTGCGCAGCGCAGGTCAAAGTGCAACTAGCGCACGGCCTGCGCACGATCTGCGCACCCTATGCTAAAGATAGGGTGCGCCGATCGCAGGCGCCGCTGTGCGCTAGGAGGCGGCGCTACAAGGAAGGGGCGGGCACGCCGGGCAGAGAGCCGGCTCGGGGGCTGAGCTACCCCCGGCCGTGCGTGCGCTTAAAAAGCGCGAATGTGAAACCAGCCTAAGCGATATCGCTAGCAATATCGCTATAACTAGTGACGTTATAGCGATATTGCTAGTGATATCGCTGTGTCTGATACTTACCTACAGCCCGCTCCCCTGCTGGTTATCACTGGTCGCGCGAGAACGTCCAGGACTGTTTCTCGTCGTCAGCTTCCTGCGGCGCTTCCTGCTGTGATGACGAGCGACGCGTGGAGCCGGGCGGGAGGACGCAGGATCGCCTGGTGTGACAGGTAAGTAGCGACCCCCGTCCCCAGCGATGTCGCTGGTGAGATCTGCCTGTGTGGCAGCTCACTAACGACCACTTAGCGATGTACCAGCGATCCTGACCGCGTCATATCGCTGGTCGGGATCGCTGGTACATCGTTAAGTGTGACAGTACCTTTAGGAATGAAAGAGCAAGATCTATTCAGTTCCTTAAGAGGATAGGTTATCTAGAAACAACTTTCCTTTCCCTCAATGCACAAGACTTGGAGTACGTACAACAGTATTCTGAGTCCTTACTTTTCTGTTCCATGGATCTTCTGTGTGCCACTGTACTGTACCTCTGTATAAGGACTCATGCAGATGTCCATAGATCATAGACTGATCTCGGACCGCAATCCATGAATTAGTCGAAGTGAGCCGAGAAATGTACAATGCTGTCATGCTCCAGTCGGGAGACCTGCTGCCAGTCCATGCATTGTGGGCCAAGATTGGACCAATTTTACAAGGACATCCCAACATTGTATTATGGAGAAAATGCTTTTAGGGGAGAAGATTTCCATAAAATGGCCATGGGATAAGCATATTTTTGTCTGTATGGAATGGAGGGTGCCACACACTAGAGGCTCACACATTATTATTATTATTTATTTATATAGCACCATTGATTCCATGGTGCTGTACATGAAAAGGGGTTACATACAAATTACAGATATCACTTACGGTAAACAAGCTAACAATGACAGACTGATACACAGGGGAGAGGACCCTGCCCTTTTGGGCTTACATTCTACAGGATGGAGGGGATGGAGAGAGTAGGTTGGGGGGTGCAGCAGCTCCAGTGATAGTTGAGGCAGTACCTCCAGTAGTGGTGAGGAGGCAGTGAGGTCATTGCAGGCTGTAAGCTTTCCTGAAGAGTTGGGTTTTCAGGTTCTGTCTGAAGGATCCAAATGTGGTTGATAGTCGGATGTGTTGGGGCAAAGAATTCCAGAGGATGGGGGCTATTCGGGAGAAGTCTTGGAGGCGGTTGGGTGAGGAGCGAATAAGTGTGGAGGAGAGAAGGAGGTCTTGGGAGGACCGGAGATTACGTGAGGGAAGATGTCGGGAGATTAGTTCAGGGACATATGAAAAAGAGAGGTTATAGATGGCTTGTAGGTCAGTATTAGTAATTTGAACTAGATACGCTGAGGGAATGGGAGCCTGTGAAGAGATTTGCAGAGGGGATAAGCAGAGTAGTATAGATGAGAGAGATGAATTAGACAGGCAGCAGAGTTAAGGATGGACTGGAGAGGTGTGAGGGTGTAAGCAGGGAGGCCACAGAAAAGGATGTTGCATTAGTCGAGGCGGGAAATGATGAGGGCATGAACAAGCATTTCAGTAGATTGAGGGTTGAGGAAAGGACGGATTCTGGAAATATTTTTGAGCTGGAGGTGACAGGAGGTAGAAAGAGCTTGGATGTGCGGTTTGAAGGACAGGGCAAAGTCAAGGGTTACTCCAAGGCAGCGGACTTCTGGTACGGGGGAAAGAATGATGTCATGAATTGTGATAGATAGGTCAGGTAAGGAAGATCTGTAAGATGGGGGAAAGATGATGAGTTCAGATTTGTCCACATTGAGTTTGAGGAAGCGAGAGGAGAAGTAGGATATGGCTGATAGACACTCCGGGAAGCTGGACAGCAGAGAGGTGACGGCTGGGCCAGAGAGGTAGATCTGAGTGTCATCAGCATAAAGGTGGTACTGGAATCCATGGGACTTTATGAGTTGTGCCAGGCCAAGTGTATAGATTAAGAAGAGTAGGGGTCCTAGAACAGAGCCTTGGGGGACTCTAACAGAGAGAGGGAGGGATGAGGAGGTAGTGTGGGAGTGGGAGACGCTGAATGTACGGTTGGAAAGGTATGAGGAAATCCAGGATAGGGCGAGGTCTTTGATGCCAAAGGAGGAGAGGATCTGTAGTAGAAGGCACTGGTCAACTGTGTTGAAAGCAGAGGACAGGTCTAGAAGGAGGAATATAGCATATTGTCCGTTAGCTTTGGCTGTAAGTAGATCGTTAGTAATTTTGGTCATGGCTGTCTCAGTGGAGTGATCGGGGCGGAAACCAGATTGTAGATTGTCAAAGAGCAAGTCAGATGAGAGGTGGGAGGAAAGTTAAGTGTGAACGTGCTGCTCCAGGAGTTTGGAAGTGAATGGGAGCAGCAATATTGGGCGATAGCTGGACATAGTGGTTGGGTCGTGGGTTGGATAGGCATGATTGTGGCATGTTTGAAAGCAGAAGGGAAGGTACCAGAAGTTAGTGATAGGTTGAAGAGGTAGGTTAGGGATGGGATAAGAGTGGTGGTGAGGTAGGGGAGGAGGTGGGATTGGATGGGGTCGAGTGCACAGGTTGTGAGGTGCGATTTGGAGAGGAGACCATTAAGCTCCCCTTCAGTGATGTTAGATAGGGAGGTTATGGGGTTTGGGCATTAGTCTGGTATACAAAGGGGTTATAGTGGTTGAACAATAAAGACTTGCCTTGTTTGGTCGATCTTATTTTTGAAGTGTGTGGCAAAGTCCTCAACAGAGATGAGGGAGGTTGAAGGGGGCAGTGGTGGGTGGAGGAGGGAGTTAAAAGTCTTGAATAATTGTTTGGGATTGTAGGATAGGGAAGATACGAGGGTTGTTAAGTAGGACTGTTTAGCAGAGGTGAGGGCAGATTTGAAAGTGAGTGTTGCCTGTTTGAATGCAGTGAAGTCGTCTTGAGAATTTGTTTTCTTCCAACGCCGCTCTGCAATCCTGGACACTTGCTGGAGCTTTTTAGTGGTGTTAGGCCTCTTTCACTCATCAGGTTTTCGCCGTCAGGCGTGATCCAGCTCTTTTGACAAAAACCAGATCCGGTGAAATGCAATGTTGGATCCGGTTTCCCCCCCATTGACTTGCATTAGCGCCGGATCGCGCCGGATGGCCATGCGTTTCGTCCGGTTTTCGCCGGATCCGGCAATGTGTCGCAATCCGGCGTCCGGCTTTTTCACACAATGAGAGTCTATGAGCGCCGCAATGTGCCGGATCCGGCGAAAGCCGGATCTGGTGGCCGGATCCGGTTTTTGGGTCTGAGCATGCTCAGTAGCTCTGCCCACAGCACACATATATAAAACCATGACAGTGGGACCCTCAGCCACACCCAACATGCCACCCCAGACAGGAACCAGGCGCAGGAGAAGGCACGAGAGAACTTCACCACCATCAGCACCACCACCACCCCAAATGGAGCAAAGTGACCATGCTGAACAACGGGAGGGGAGTCCACCAGCAGATGAGAGACGGTAATTATCAAATCCCCCATTCTTCAAAACTAGGGCCATGGAATATCAAGATATTCATTGGCCCTTTGTTTCTCTTTACTCAACAGCCGTCCAAGAGATGCAGCAGCAGCAGCACTGGCAGCAGCAGCAGCAGCACCACCCACAGGCATGGAGTCTGGCCAGCAGGAGGACACCACATCTTCTTCTGGGAGCCCTCCCTCGCATCGTCAGCGTTTGACGGTAAGTTTTTATTTCCAAAATCCATCATCTCTGTAATATATGTCTATTCATTGGATTTTATTTCAAAACAGGAATCACAAGCTGAAGAGGAGCTCCCAGAAGAAGAAGGAAGGGGTGGACAGACTCCTGGAGTGGGCTCACAATTGGTAAGTTTTTTTCATCAAACGCAGAAACACAACATCACACTACACACTACACATAGAAAACAATGTACCGCAGACATCACACAGCAAACTAATATGCCAACATCCAAACACATAAATTTTTTCTTTTCTTCTCTAGTCTTCCCTATCTGGTGCTCGGCCAAGAGGTCCTCGCAGTGCCTCCCAGGGTCGTCGGCGACAGCAACGCGGCGGTCACCTGCGTGTAAGTATAATATTTCAGTTAAATTTTGGTACACTTTTTATTTCATGTCTTAAAGTGTGGTGCCTAATTTTGCTATTTTTCTCTTTTTAACAGCCTTCACAGCGTGCTTCCGACTCTGACGGTGAGGATGGAGGAATTGATGTTGACCTCCTCATCGATCTCGTCATAGAAAGGGAGCCGCTATGGAATATGGCTGACCGCCGCCATGCTGACCTGATAGTTACCCGATGGCTCTGGGAGGAAATCTGTTCGCTCCTTGTTGACCGCTGGGAGGACCTCGATGCTCGGGCCCAGATTAAAGAGCGTAAGTATATACAGTACCGGTTGCTTGATGTAAACCAGTGTTTCCCAAACTCCAGTCCTCGTGGTCCCCACGGATCATGTGTTCAGGATTTCTATTTACTATGGAAATCCTGAAAACATGACCCCTGGGGACCATGAGGACTGGAGTTTGGGAAACACTGATGTTTAGTGTTGAGCATTCCGATACCGCAAGTATCGGGTATCGGCCGATACTTGCTGTATCGGAATTCCGATACCGACTTCCGATATTTTTTCAATATCGGAATTCGGCATCGGAATCGGAAGTTCCAAGTTGATTGACAGACTGACGTCATCATGATGCGCGGTGTGTGCGCATCATGATGCGCCGTCATTTCGGGCCTTCCGGGGGTCTCTGCCGGCCTGCCGGGGGGCTGTGCCGGCCTGCCGGGGGGCTGTGTGGACTGCCCGGGGTCTGTACCGGCCTGCCGGGGGGCTGTGCCGGCCTGCCGGTGGTCTGTGCACCCTGTGGGGGTCTGTACCGGCCTGCCGGGGGGCTGTGCCGGCCTGCCGGGGGGCTGTGCTGATGTCCGGGGGTCTGTGCAAGCATCGTCCGATGGGACTACAAGTCCCATCGGGCGATGCCTGCTACCATGACAGTGATTGACACATTAGCCAATGATGGGACAGTAGTAGTCCCATCATCCGGCTAATGTGTTAAATGTTAAAAAAAAAAAAAAAAAAAAAAAAAAAAAATACTACATACATACTACATGCTACATACATACTACATATATACTACATACATACTACATACATGCTACATACATACTACATGCATGCTACATACATACTACATACATACTACATATATACTACATATATACTACATACATGCTACATACATACTACATACATACTACATATATACTACATATATACTACATACATACTACATATATACTACATACATACTACATGCATGCTACATACATACTACATACATACTACATATATACTACATATATACTACATACATGCTACATACATACTACATACATACTACATATATACTACATATATACTACATACATACTACATATATACTACATACATACTACATGCATGCTACATACATACTACATACATACTACATATATACTACATATATACTACATGCATGCTACATACATACTACATATATACTACATGCATGCTACATACATACTGCATGCTACATGCATGCTACATACATACTACATACATACTACATGCTACATACATACCACATATATACTACATACATACAATACATTCATACAATACATACATAGACATACAGTACATATAACATAGAGTAACATACTTACCAATACTTGTCACATTGTTCCCCGAAGCCATTGTCGTCTACGGAATAAATATTAACATAACAAACCACAAAAATACTCACCCACGATCCGAAGCAGTCCACGAGTGTGTCCCACGACGATCTTGGGTAGAGAACTGCAGCATCAGATGATGCTGCCGTTCTCTACGGGCTGCAGGAATCCAATGACGGAAGGTAGGTATCCTTCCGCACTGTATTCCTCCGCCACTTAAAAAAAAAAAGTCCCTAGTCTCACTTTATGCCATTGCTGTGTGGGAAATTCCCACACAGCAATGGCATAAAGTGAGACTAGGGACTTTTTTTTTTTTTTAAGTGGCGGAGGAATACAGTGCGGAAGGATACCTACCTTCCGTCATTGGATTCCTGCAGCCCGTAGAGAACGGCAGCATCATCTGATGCTGCAGTTCTCTACCCAAGATCGTCGTGGGACACACTCGTGGACTGCTTCGGATCGTGGGTGAGTATTTTTGTGGTTTGTTATGTTAATATTTATTCCGTAGACGACAATGGCTTCGGGGAACAATGTGACAAGTATTGGTAAGTATGTTACTCTATGTTATATGTACTGTATGTCTATGTATGTATTGTATGAATGTATTGTATGTATGTAGTATATATGTGGTATGTATGTAGCATGTAGTATGTATGTAGTATGTATGTAGCATGCATGTAGCATGCAGTATGTATGTAGCATGCATGTAGTATATATGTAGTATGTATGTAGCATGCATGTAGTATATATGTAGCATGTATGTGGTATGTATGTAGCATGTAGTATGTATGTAGCATGTATGTAGTATATATGTAGTATGTATGTAGTATGTATGTAGCATGTAGTATGTATGTAGCATGCATGTAGTATATATGTAGTATGTATGTAGCATGCATGTAGTATATATGTAGTATGTATGTGGTATGTATGTAGCATGTAGTATGTATGTAGCATGCATGTAGTATATATGTAGTATGTATGTAGCATGTAGTATGCAGTATGTATGTAGCATGCATGTAGTATATATGTAGTATGTATGTTGCATGTAGTATGAATGTAGCATGTATGTAGTATGTAGTATGAATGTAGCATGTATGTAGTATGCATGTTGTATGTATGTAGCATGTAATTTTTTTTTTTTTCTTTTTTTTTTTTTTTTACATTTAACACATTAGCCGGATGATGGGACTACTACTGTCCCATCATTGGCTAATGTGTCAATCACTGTCATGGTAGCAGGCATCGCCCGATGGGACTTGTAGTCCCATCGGACGATGCCTGCACAGACCCCCGGAGCCTGCACAGACCACCGGCAGGCCGGCACAGCCCCCCGGCAGGCCGGCACAGCCCCCCGGCAGGCCGGCACAGCCCCCCGGCAGGCCGGCACAGCCCCCCGGAGCCTGCACAGTCCCCCGGCAGGCCGGCACAGCCCCCCGGAGCCTGCACAGCCCCCCGGCAGGCCGGCACAGCCCCCCGGCAGGCCGGCACAGCCCCCCGGAGCCTGCACAGACCACCGGCAGGCCGGCACAGACCACCGGAGCCTGCACAGACCCCCTGGCAGGCCGGCACAGCCCCCCGAAAGGCCCGTACAGACCCCAGAGAGGCTGTACAAGGGCAGGAAAGGGTTTTTCTTATTCCGATACCGGAAGTCCCATAGACTTGAATGGGACTTCCGGTATCGGAATCGGCGATACCGATACTTTTTTAAAGATCGGCCGATACCATCCGATACGATACTTTGAAGTATCGGATGGTATCGCTCAACTCTACTGATGTTGTATACTAACCACTTTGTCCTTTCTCGTTTCAGGGGAGAGAATTGTGAAGCGGTGGTGGTCTGTGAGGGGTCGTTTCAAGAAGGAGTTCAATAAAGAGATGCGGGCCCCGAGTGGATCTGGAGGACGCAGGAGCAAGTACAAGAACGCACAAGCCCTGTCGTTCCTCAGGGATACAATGGTCACCAGAAGGTAAATATTCCGCACCACATGTAAAAAAAAAATGTTTAGATGTAAAAAAAATTTTTCAGCCAGGGCCATGCCATGTCACTATTTTAATTGTTTTTTTTTCTCTTTATTCCACAGCACACTGAGCAGCACTTGGGAGCCAGCATGGATGGACCCTTCTGAGGCGATCCCTGAGGAGACCGGCACCGAGGGACACTTCGACCGCCCCGATACATCTGCACCTTCCCAGCCTTCCCACACATTAGACCCATCTGTCCCATCCACCAGCGCAGGAGCATCGTGGCCGCCTACATTACATGAAGCTGCTGGTGAGGAGATCGCTTTCCGTTTACCCCACCCTTCTGCCCCTGCCACCTCTAGTACACCTGCGGGTAGTGGGCAGCAGTGGCAGAGGGGTCAGGAAAAGACTTATGCGCCAGAGTTCTTGCATCTGAATGCATCTTTCCAGAACTGTCTAAAAGTCTTGTCAGAGAAAATCTCCGCAGGCTTTCAGCAGATCAACTCCAGCATTCTGGAGGTGAAGACACTTCTGCAAACCATGCATTCAGAAGCAAGATCTTCGCCAAACCACACCTTTTTCAGGTCTGTTGTGGAGAGCATGGAAACGCTCTCTCCTAGCCAGCAGATGCATGTAATGCATTCGTGCCACGGTGCTCTCCAGCACGTTACCTCCCAACCTCCTCCTCCCACCCCAGTAGTTCCTCCACCTGCACCCCCTCCAGCCACTTTCCATCCTCCCCCTCCTATTACATACCAGCCACCTCCCCAGTACCAGCCACCTCCCCAGTACCAGCAACCTCCCCATTACCAGACATCTCCCCACTTCCAGCAACCTGCTCCGTACCAAACTCCTTCCCCATACCAAACTCCTTCCCCATACCACTTTCCATCCATATCATCTGCTCCTACAGTCCCTGCCCAACCCTCCACTCCACCACCCACCACCTCTTCTGCCTCCCACATGTCCACCCATTCTCTAGCTTTTTCCACACCTTCACCTCTAACTGTTCCTTCCCCACCACGATCCCAGTCCTCTCTCCACACTCCCAGTGTCGAAGTGTCCCGCAGCCCCTCCAGCAGTATTTCCACCCCACACTACACAAATTTATAAAAATGTGTGTTTTTAAATAAATGACCAATTTTCTGGTTTAAAAGGTTTATTAAAAAAGATTTTAAAGTTCAAAAAAGTATTCTAAAAAAAAATTTTCAATAAAAGTTTAATTATTGTTTTACACTGGTTGTCTGTCATTTCTTTCTGCGGCGAAATATGGTAAAAAAAAGGTTAAATAGAGGGTATTTAAAAGGTAAAAAGGTTCTCAAAACCAGGTATATAACTGTAGGTAAAAGGCAAATAAATTTTACCTTTTTGCCACAGTTCTGTTCCTGGTTGTGTTTGAAGCAAAGTATTTCACCAAAAAAGTTTTGTGTATCTTGTTGGTGATTTCCTAACAATGTACACAACTTTTGTTAAAAGGTGAAATACTTTGCATAAAACACAACCAGGTACACACCTGTGGCCTAAAGGTAAAAATAGTTAAACCAGGACGATCGCCAACTTTGGTTGGCAAAGGTATATACTGTTGGTACAGAAGGTACACAAGTTTGGTTAGGGCACAAATCTTTCACACTCTGTCATCCTGCCAGTCTATTCTGCCATGAGGCGACATAAAGTATTGTGCAAAATTGTCCCTCATTACTGAAACCGTCACAGAACTTCTAGTGGTAATGTCATGGTAATCTTGCAAGGTGGTTTCTTCAGAGGTGTCCTCAATGGAAATGGGTTCCTTGCAGATAACAAAATTGTGGAGTACCACGCACGCTTTGATCACCTCATCCACAGTTTCTGTCTTGAGGTTGATCGCAGTCAATAGGACCCGCCATTTGGGTGTCAGAATACCAAAGGTACATGCAACCATTCTTCTTGCTCTTGTGAGGCGGTAATTAAAAATGCGTTTTATTCTTGACAATCCTCTGCTACCGTACTGTTTCAGCTGGAAGGCTTCATCCCCTACATAGACAAATGGCATAGGTGGACCAGATGTTTGCGGCAGCGGTCTAGGGGATGGGAACTGGAAGGTGTTTCCATACAGTTTACGCCCCATGGCAGACAGTTTGAAAACTTGAGAGTCATTGGAGCGGCCATAGGCCCCAATATCAACAGCAATATATTTGTATTCCGCGTCAGCGATGGCCATGAGGACAATTGAAAAATATTTCTTGTAATTGAAATATTCCGATCCCGATCCGGCTGGCTTTACAATGCGGATATGTTTCCCGTCCACAGCGCCCAAGCAGTTCGGAAACTGACATATCTGTAGAAACTTTTCAGAAATTTCAATCCATCTCTCTGTTGTGGGCTCTGGTAAAAACTCTTCAGCTAAGGAGTCCCACAGTGCAAGGCATGTGTGCTTCACTATTCCAGATATGGTGGAAATCCCGAGTCTGTACTGGAAATGCAGTGACGAAAGGGATTCTCCAGTTGCAAGAAATCTGTGGGGAATTAAGAAACAATCAATTAGTTTAAAATAACAGCATTACATACCAAAACTGAGCTATAACACTTGGAGATACAAACTACCACCAACAAGATTGCAGTGAAAGTGTGCTCTGATGCAAGCATATCCAATAAATGTGGCTTACCTTAAAGTCACCATCAGACGCTCTGCGGGTGAAACAGAGAAGCGGCAATAGGTGTCCGATTTTCAAATGAGGTGTGCAATGCGCTCCACCAAGTAATCAAAATTCTCCATTTTCATCCGAACATATGCAAAAAATTTCTCCGGTTTTCGTCTAAGGTCCACGCACAGTGTAGAATAGACCCCACGCGTCTTTCTCTTGGCTGTGATGGGGTGGATCCACAAACGTCGTCTACGATGCCTGATGCGCTGCTGTCTCGCTCTCTCCTTCTCCAGAACAATCACCCTCAAACGATTCGCCTCCGCTGTAAAATCCACCAAATTCTTCAAAATATTTCCAATCACAACATCCATCTTTGCCAGTAACTTGCTCTTCTCTCCAACCTGCACTTTCTCCTCTACAACCTGTCAAAGAAGGGCTGTAGGAACATGCTATATATAGTTTTTCAGTAGCCAATCCCGTTCGGAAGGCCACAAGGGTCAATTTTAAAAACCGGATCCGGCGTAATCCGTTGAAAAAAAAGGATCGAAAACCGGATGAACTGGATGAGACGGATCCGTCACATCCGGTTTTACAAAACATTTGCCCGATCCGGCACTCCGGCACGACGCCGCAACGCGTCTGCCGGCGAAAACCTGATGTGTGAAAGTAGCCTTATTGTGCCAGGGTTGTCTGCTGATACGTCGCACCCTGCCACGAACGAGAGGGGCAACCACATCAATAGCAGATGCGAGAGTGGCATTGTAGAAAGCAGTGGCACTGTCTGTGTCGTGGAGTGAGGATATGGATGCCAGTGGTAGAATAAACACACTAGATGAACATTGGCCATAGTGTTGGGACCAGAAAATATTCCAGTTTTCTTGTTGGAACTAAAAAACATTTGCTTACTTTCACTTTCCACTCCAGGACGATTCTTCCTTGATGGCAGATGTCTGTGGAAAGAAGAGTCGGACAAGTTGAATTTTCCTAATTCCCAATTTTTTTGTTATCATCAGGGGATATAATCAAGAATACATGCACTCTCATCCAAATCGAGCTTGCATATATTCAGCTTTAATCACTGTACAAACCCTGAATTCTGTTATGTTAATGAGCTTGTGATTACATGCATATTTCATGGTGGATTAGGGATAATGCACATAGTATTGTTATGATTTTATTTTGCACACAATTGTAGTAGGACTTCCAGAGATGTGTACAAGCAGGGGTGTAACTATAATAGGTGCATGGGTTGCAGAAGCACCTCCGCCCTTGAGTCTAGGGGGCCGAAATTGTCCCTTTGGACCATATGAAAAGACTATTGCTGATAAAGACTTGCAATAGTTGGTGGCCCTTTTGGGGCTATTTTATTAGGGTCCACAAGCCCCAAGTTACATCACTGTGCACAAGTCTCCTCTGCATCTCTGTGTACGGCCTATTTTATATCAAAGCATACAGAGGTTTTTATCGTTTGCATTTTGTAAAAAACAAACAAACAAATTTCCTATGTAGTGAAGTATTCCCGTCAAGAAGCATAGCTTCCAATGGAGACTATTCTTTGAAAACACAGAGTCCAATGATGCCTGTGCAGCAGTGCATGGAGACTATATGACTCTGTATACTGCTATTTTGGCTTCTTGTCACTGTGCTGGAGCCCCAAGACAGACACGAAAATCCAGATTGACGCTTTGTACACAAGAAAATACCCATTTCTCACAGCTGTTGGGAAAAGTCCCCCATATGTCAAACTTTTCTTGTCTTCATTGACAAACACTTTCATCATTAATTGCTTTTAGCGCCTAATTGATTTATATGTGCGGGTCATATTAAACTTGTGCCAACAATTAATTAGAAGGGAACAAATAGTACAAAGCTTATAAAGTCTATATTAAACCTGATATCCATGAGAAAGAAAATCCTCTTCTACCTCTTATAAGTCCAAGTACACTACCTCTGCTTCATGTACTTTTCTCACCACAACTAACCACATATAATTCTTAACTAGTATATAAACCTATGAAGATATGTTCATAACACAAACTACCATATTGAAATAAATTAAAAAGATAATCAAGATAGTTTACAATTTGTAACCAATAGGAAATTAATTTCGTCAGGTTTTATCCACTTAGAAGCATAAGGTTTCAAAATATTTCCCTTTTCGTTAGACCCACCCCTGCGGTGTCGAAGGTGTCTTGGTCCTACCAAAAAAGGTCCAATCCTCATGCATACCTAACATTCATGGACCCCTAATTAATTAAATAGTGCACTCACTAATCAATTCTGTATCACTGTACACATAGGACATATCATCAGTAAGGTATAAAAGGTTAAAAACTACCCTAGTAGTAAAGTCCTTTTCAAATGAGGTTGTCTTTTATCAAACCCCATTATAATTGTTATTAATATTATTAACGTTTGGGCCAATAGGAGCATCCTCTGGTACTGGGAAGGATTTGCCCATGTCTTGAGTTTCACTGTATGGGTGATTCAATTTTGACTTTACCATCCAACCATCTGATATGTATGAGGCCTCCTGACTTTCCCCCAATAAATGACATTTAAAAGCAATAGGTATTTGGATTAAAAAAAAAACAACTTTTGTTTTCAGGGAAGATAAGCCACTTCTTGTATTTCTAAAGCCCAACAATAGATGACTGTCAGCCAAACAATGGTTTGGCCTATCTTTCATTCCGAAGACATCTCACCTCACTGTCTCATACATAGGAGTGCTCTGTGCTCTCTATGAGAGAGCCACTGCTAGACAGGTGGAGGTGACAGCTTATCTCTTAAACAACAAAAGGGTAGACAGTCCAAAATTGGACAAGCCAGATCCTTCTGTCTCTCATCGGGGGCCCTTAAACACATCAGACTGTGATCCATACCCAACGATATCAGCAAGGTTAGTCGAAATTAGTCTAACATGTATGAGTCGGGGTTTTACTGCTTGTATTTGGTATGTAATACATTGATCCTCTATGGCTATACTATACTGGATGTACAGCCACATAGGGATTTAAAACGGTATTCAAAGATAGCCTCAAGTCACACCGTGTTCAATGTATCTGTATAGAAGCATGAAGCCATAGGCCTTTACAATACCTACATCTGCTATAGGCTGGTATTGAAAAATTTATACCCACTTGAATGAAGGGTCAAACTAGTCGAGATTGGTGTTGTTCATGATTTAGATGGGCTATGGCATCCTGCCCACGCCCCATTCTTCATCCCCATCCTGCCCATTTTGGAAGACCAGGTAGAAACTGTTGTGAAGACACCAAAAGTCACAAAATTTAGGCAATTTGGAAAGTATATACGACATATCCACATTAATATCTGGTGGATATGCCATATATGTCCAAGATAAGATTACCCTTATAAAATGTGTAATATCTATAGGTACCTTAATGTGCCAAACAGAAAATTTTTGTGGCATACTGTATTTTTCGAACTATACCACAAACTTTTTTCCCACAAACAATTTGGGGAAAATGGGGGTGCATCTTATAGTCGGAATATACTTACAAATACTGTGGCGGCAGCACGAGTTGGGCAATTCTGTGGCGGTCCCTGTCTGACACTGCTGGGCGATGATCACACTCCCTTCCTAGACTGGTGCGGCTGGTGCAGCAGGTGCGGCGGTGGTGCTCTGTGGTGCTGGGGGGCGCCACCGTCATATTGTGAAAGCCTGGAGGCCCTGCACATCCATTGCTACGATGTGGTGGCCTCCAGGAAAATGGCCGCCGGGGGCGGCGCATGCTCAGATTGAGATCTCCGGGCTTTCATAAGATGCTGGCGTAGCCGAACCTGCCGCACCAGCCTGGGATGGGAGTCTGTTATGAGTTCATTTTCCCCTTCACCATTGAGGTCTGATGAACTCCCTCTTCTGGTGAAGGAAGGTAGTGAGGCTGATTACCAAGCACCTGAGCTGGGAGAGGATGACTGGGCGACGGGGATCTCTGACTGGATATAAGGCTGCTGACGCCCTTCTGCCTCGCTGGTGATTTCTCTGTGGAATTCTAGGAGACCAGTCTGATTCCTGCTCCTCAAAAGCTAAGTTTTCTGCTTTGCCTTTTTGCATTTGTGTTTTGGTTTTAGTTTGCCTTTCTTTTCTGGATTCTGCCATTCCCTGCTGGGGTGAGCTGAATTCCTTTTTTGTCGGTTTGCTCTGTCTTCAGAAAATACCTGAGTACTGACATAGTCTTTTTGAAGCCTAGCGTCTTCAGGGCCTTTTTCCCTGTCAGTCTGTTGGCTCTTATTTTGATAGGGTTTTTCGCGGATTGCAGACAGCAGCTTTCCTATCCTTTTCATTCTAGTTAGCTTGGGCCCCATCATTTGCTCAGTCTATCTTTCTATCTGTGTTAGTGTTTTTTCATCTTGCTTCACCGTCATTATATGTTGGGGGCTGCCTATTGCTTTGGGGTCTGCTCTGGGGCAGTTTAGATTTCCCTTTCTGTCTTTAGGCTAGGCAGTTCTCCGGCTGTGATCGAGGGGTCTAGGGCATCGTAGGAACCCCCCACGGCTACTGCTAGTTGTTGTTGATAGGTTCAGGGGTCTGCAATCCGATAGCTGCCAACTTCTCTGGTTTTCTGGACTTAGCTAGCATTTCTGTTTTTGCCTCCTACGGTGACTCATTCATAACAGGAGTCATATCGCCAGACCACCGAACATCTCCTGTGATTCCGCTCCACCAGCGCTGCTGTTCCCTCCCCCGGGTAAGCTGAATTCGGACTGTAAGACCGAACCCTATTTGACACATTATTTTTTTTCCCTATTTTTCTTCTGAAAATCTGAGGTGTGTCTTATAGTCCGAAAAATACGGTATATAGTAACGGTACAACACATATGATGTATTTTTTGCCTTAGGCCATGTGTTGGAAAGCGGTATGGAAGCACATACAGTCTGTGTGGCACTTTGCAACAGAGCCATGGTCACTCTATCAGCTGCTGATAAAGAGCTATGGTACAGGTATGAATGTGGGATAATCTGTATAAACCTCACACATACTCCGTGTATGACAGCCATCAGAGCTGTGCGGCATGTAAAAATATCACTTAAACAGATTTTATATTTATTTCAAACTTTTGAAGCAGGAAAAAATGCACATTTTTACAATTATTGCATATTTTTTACAAAGTTTGTCAAGAAAAGAGAATATTTTTCCACTTATTCATGATTTATTTACACTTGGCTGATATAAAAGAAGAATGTATGGAAAACATAGTCATGACTGCTATGAATCTAGCCCTGCAAGGAATGTTGTATCCAAGCATCTGGGATAGCAGGGACATAGCCTGAAATGGGATCACCTTCTGAGCAGCCCGATTACCTGTACAAGGCAAATGACAAAATTTCTCAATTTGCTAATTATTTGCTTTATGGCAATACTATATCTTAAATGAGGAAACATCATTTCTTCTAAATAAGAAGGCAAGCACTGTCGTTGTGGTATTACAGCTGCCATGGATGGACGGAGACTGTTGTTTGAGATTTTTATTGCTTGTTAGACATTTTTAAATCCTTGGCTTGTAGCTTGTAAAAGTTCATTATACAGTTTAATCCAAGCTACTAACATCTATGTAAATATATCTGGAAGTTCTCACAGCTAGAGATATGTTAGACAAGGAAGTTGTCATGGGGGGAAAATATTTTTCTGGATATTCCATCAGGCATCCCATAGTAAAACACTAGAATCAGCAACTCTGCAGCATGAAATAGGTGATAAGGAAAAACAACAGATTATTCAACTCCCACAACTTCCTCTAATGAAGAAGAAATAGACCGTTGGCACTTCAGAAATAAATTAGTATCAAGTGATGGATTGGTCACCTCTTTTTTGCCTAGACCCAGGTTAGATTCGGCAGCGATAGAAGATATAAAACTTTACATCTCTCTTCCTCTCACCCTCAAAATCACCCCCTACTGCACTATCTCCCTCTACGTCTCCTTCTAACTTCTCTCCCTCACACACTTCCACCCACTCTCCTTCACCATCTCTAACTCTCTACCCCTTTCTCTTTCCTTTTTTTGCCTCTCTACCTCTCCTTCTACCCTTCTCCTTCTCTAACTCCTACCTCTCCCCTCAACCTCTACTTCACCCTTGTCATCACTCAGTATCTTTAACTCTGTGGAGACATGGGGGGTCAGCGGGTGCTATAGTCCGCTGGCTTGAGACCACATGGACCAGGGCTCATCCCACTAAACACCTGCTCTTCTTTTTACAGTGGGTTTAGTACTACTCAGACAACACAGGGTGAGGGTAAAATAGAGTGCCAATACTTTACTGTAGCACAAAACAGATAATAACATATAAAACAAACCCAGCAAATTACCCAAGATGGTGCAAAAATTACAGAGTCTCACCCTTCTGCTTGACTCGCCGGGATTAGAGCTGCAACTTCGGAACTTCCAAGGTTGACTATTCCCACCTGTGGCAACCACAGAGAGGAGGCAACGACAAGCTTAAGAAGATGACAGTCCATTGAGGTAAGAGGCCAGGTGGCCAGAGGGTCACAATCTGACTTCTCCAAACATCTCTATAGAGCCAGGTGACCGGTGGGTTCCAATCCTGGCTTTCCCTAATGTGTCCATGGGGCACAGGTGACCGGTGAATCTACATTCTGGCTTCCCCAAATGAATCCATGGGATCAGTGATGGTCAATGGAGCAGATCTGTATTATTTCAGCCAGAGCCGTGGTCCCCTAAGCTGGAATCCTGCAGTATGTCAAATCTGTGTCCCTCGTGATGCAGCCATGATGTCCTGGCTGCTGTCCTGTAGAGTGCTGCTGGCTGTGATCTTGTAAAAAGTCTCTGGATCTCTTGTTACAGAGGAATATCCTCCCTTATATAGTTCACAACTGTTGTCCTTCAAGACATCATCCAGAGGTCAAGAGGAAAGTGTGATGAGATTAACTCGCATTGTTTGAATATTTAATCAATTTGCATAGTTTTTACTACCTGTTTTGCAAGTCAACAAGCCACAGGGTCCCACACAATGGTCAATCAGCATATTATTAAACGTCTATTGTTCAATTACTCTATGTCTCTACCCCTCAAAAATAGCAGACACTGAGTTTGCAGCAAATAGAAACTCCAGAGTCACATTCAGGCTAATATGAACAATAGTCTGTGTTTCTAGATCAACCAAAGAAAGACACATAAATTCAAAAGTCAACATAAAGATAATAACTTATGCCTCCTGGCCTACTTAATTTATGTCTGGATAATTAAGGTTAAATGCTGTGTTGTCACAAACTCTACCTCTCCTTTTACCTCTCCGTCTCTCCCTCACTCTTCACCTCTCATGCTCTACCCTTCTTCTTCCCTTCCTCTTCCAATACCTTCTACCCCTCTCCTCAACCTTTACTTCACGCTCTTTATCTCTCACTACCTTTAACTCTCTCGCTACCTCTCCTTCTACCATTCTCTCTCACTTTTACCTCCCCTCGCCCTCACTGCCTCTAAATCTCCCTCTACCCCTAGGTTTCTCTTTTTCTCCCTTCCTCACCCCCCTCAACCTCTTCCTATGTCTCTCCCTGTTCCTCTCCATCTACCCCTCATCTTCTTTTCATCTACCTTTTACCTCTGTCCTCAACTTTTACTTCATCATCATCATCATCACTCACTGTCTTTAACTCTACCTCTCTCTCTACCACTCACCCTCACTGTCTACGTCTCCCTCTTCCACTTCCACTTTCATGCTCCCTCTCTCTATGTCAATCCAGAATTGAACAATCTGCCACAATGCATTACAACTGCTGGTATGGGATATTGACTCATTTAAAGGTTTTTGATGGGAATTTCAAAATATTGCCCAGTAACAAATATTCTAAAAAAAATACTAAAAGAACTATATGTCAATTCAATCAACCATTAATTGGACTCAGAGGTCAAGTCTGTGCATGCAAGGGTCACTAAATGACTGCATACATCGACATCACATCCATCAAACATATGATGTCGGCAACCAATCACTGGCCTCAGTTACTGCTTCAGGACTAATGAGGGTCACTGGAGTGATGGTTCTAAAGTGGAATGGAATTCAACTTTGGCATCTTCCCTATATATAAATCCAATCTTGTTATTCAACCTGGTGTGGTCCTCAGGAAAACTCCCATGGAGAAGAGTTGGGGACTATGCCCGATTATATAAAAGATTTACATACATATATCTTAAGAACAGAGAGTCAAAGGAACTAAAGAAAAACAATGTGGCATTCAGGGGAACAACAGCATAGACACAGACAGACATAGACTTATATTATAAGAGAACAAAAGGACCAAACGTGTTGGACTCCAACACGTCCGATCTTTCTTTTTCCCTGACATCTGCTGTGAAGACTCGTGCCACTCCCTAAAAACATTTGATTGTCGGTCCTCCAAAAACATTAATCTAATGTATATGGAATCCTTTAGGCTTTGATTATATTTGCATTGAAGTTTCCATCAGCAAGAATTTCACAGTCTGCAGCACTATCGTGACCAAACAGCAACGATAATGGCAAATCACTCAACCTAGGATTGTTCCATAATCTACCAGAAATCAAAAACAGGTCAGAGGGTTTAGGAGGTAGTAGTCACCCAATCAGAGAGGTAAAGTCGCCTATATTAGATTATTGGTGTATTCCGGAACTGTTCTGCATGGCTGCAATATGATTGTACAGTACATTTATCTATCACTGGAGGATTACTATAAAAAGCAGACACATTTTATCCTAAAAGCTTTACAGGCATGATGTCAAGATAAACAATCTTTGTGTATGTCTGGAACAAATGTGCCCTCATTACTAATTTTGGACTTGTCCCATAACCACCAAAGGGCAAAGCAAAAAAAAAAAAAGGCCTGTAAGTATAAGGGTATGTGCAGACATCTTGTATTTGCAGCAGATTTTTTTCCCTGCAAAAAAATTATTGGCAAAAAAAAAAACTGCATAAAATACATGCGTCTTACACATACACCTTTTTCCATTCATTTGAATGAGTGAAAAACGCTGCAAGGAATTGACATAACGCAGATTTAAAAAAAAAAATTGAAGGTTAAAATCTCCAAGGAAAAAAATAAGCAGCTCGTGTGTGCGCTTTCAGAAATCTTATTCACTTTGCTGGTACGGTAAAGCTTTGTATTTTTTTACGCATGTATGAATGAGCCTTAACTAATACTGCTGCAATAAAACTTTAAATCAATGCAAAATTTATTTTGGACCAACGCAAGTTTCCTGAATGCAAATCCTGCAACACGTCACAGGCCCAAGACTCTTTCCACACTACTCAAAAGTTTTGTCTACCATGGTTATATGGGAAGAGAGGACATGACGGCTGCAGGGAGGTAAGCAGAGACCGTCGAGGAGAACTGATTTATCAAGTAATTGTGTTTTTGTTTCTTTGGCCTATTATTTTTTTTTGCCAGTCGTGGAAAACCTCTTTATTTTTTTCTGCATTGAGGTGATGGCCGTAGGCTCAAAGACTCCATTGCGAAATAAGAAGAGACCAATATCATAAACGCCAACATGATAGGTGAAGGTGAGAGGACCATAACAAATTTCATATTGGACCCACGCTTTAAGTCGCACCTCCGTAGTGAAGGAAAGAAGTGAAAGGACATCGAAAGAGTATTGCTATTCTTGCTAGCATAAAATTCAGCTCTGCAGCCCCCCAAAACACTGGTTGCAGTTTCCTGTCCCCAGTTTGAGTGCGCGGTGCAGCTCTCAAGCACAAACTGGTGCTCTAAAATGGGAAACCCTGTTTAGAATTGGAAAATGTTCATGTGTAAGATGCAATGCTATTAGTTCGGTGAGGAGCTTAAGTGACGTATATTTGT
Source organism: Dendrobates tinctorius (assembly GCF_039654945.1). Lineage (NCBI taxonomy): Eukaryota > Metazoa > Chordata > Amphibia > Anura > Dendrobatidae > Dendrobates > Dendrobates tinctorius. Next base: position 16,274,917 of record NW_027361868.1, read on the forward strand.
CCAAAGATTGAATTTGCTCCATAGGGGCATGTGCATAAAGACTTGTCTAGGAGGATGCTTACTAACTGTGCCAACGCTGGTCGACACAGACAGAGAAGGGCCACTGTGCTAGACAGTTTCATCTGCTTTAGAGAAGGCAAGGGGTTTCTTTACTTCTTTTGGCACATGTGCGGCTACAAAAATTTTACCAGTGATATGCCTACCCCCTGTCCCAGATTTCCCAAAACTCTTGGACTGAGAGGGTGAAGGGTTTATGTAATCCCTGAGTGTGCCAAAATGGTTAAGGGGTTGGGTTCTAGAGAAGGTGGAGACAAGGTTGAAGGGTGGAACTTAATTGTGGGTGGCTCAGTGGTAAGCGATATTGCTTTTTAGCACTCTTGGCTTCAAATTCCCCCAAAAATAAAATCGGCAAGGAGTTTGTTTGTTCTTCCCATGTTTGCGTGGGTTTCCTCCGAGTTCTCCTGTTTCCTCCTACACTCCAAAGACATACTGACAGGGAATATAGATTGTGAGCCCCAATGGGGACAGTGATGGTAATGTCTGTAAAGCCCTATGAGATATGATGGTACTATTTAAGCGGGTATAAAATAGAAAATAGAAATTTGCTCTTTCATATAGTTTTGCTCCAGTTGTTTTTTTTTTTAATTAGTCAAATGCATCCATTTTATGTGGCAAGCACCACAAGAATGTTTTAAGTTTAGGAGAAAATTAATAATATGGATAAAAATGTTGGTAAGTAGTGGTTGTAGTACGAAGTGGAGGCCTTATCACTGTGTATTTGCCCCCTTAGATAGTCTGCATTTCCCAGCTCTGCTGTTATACACAGCTGTACTCAGAATGTGCAATTAAAGATTTTTGGACAGGACTCCGCTATGTAATGAAGACTGGCCTTCCAGACTGAAGATTTGCCTGAGATGAGACTCACTCGGATCACCAGCTGGTGAGAAGTGACTGCCAAGTAAGTCAAGGGGGAGATAACACACAAGCTGAAAGTCCGGCTCCCTCCTCTCAGGGTTGTATTGTTTGTCATACCGAAGAGCCATCACACGTACATCACTTTTGTATTCAGCATACTGTATGCCCGGGATAGTAAAAGAGGTAAAAGGGTCAAATGGACCCTCCTCACATCATCACCAACTCCTCAGAGAGGTATCATAAAGGGTAGACTGACGCCATGGCTGGGATCAGTTCGCAGCTGATGCACTTGTGAAGTTCCGAGCTGCTTAACATATCCGGCTTTAGGCTGCCGTACTAAGAAACCGGGCTTATTATAAACCCTGAATGGAAGAACCTGGTGACAAGAGAAAATCTTACACCCCGGGCTTAAAGCAAGAGATCAAAGCTTCCTGTATAAATCTATTACCTTCCAACCCAACTCAATCCATGCTTTCGTGACGAAGTTTAAGATAACATGGGGTTAACCACCTCATTTTGTAAAAAAATAATATTGTTGGCAAGGCAAAAAATATGGAACGATTAAAGAGTAACCGTTGTTTTAATTTTTATTTCATAAATCAATAATACATATAAAATTAAGAAAATTTGTAATTTATCTTATCAGAGAAATCTGCTTCTTTCTCCCACAAGACTGATCTTTCCTTTTCAAAATTCTCAATTTACAGGTGAATCCTGTATTCAGTGATGATAGACTTTCCCATTACTGAGATAGGAGATGACAGTTGGTGCTGATAAGGTTCTATGTAGACGAGAGGGTGGGGGAGGAGGGAGGAGCTTTATCTCATGCTCCCTCCTCCTCTCCTCTCTTCATAGATTTGTATCAGTTCCAATCACCATCTTTTTTCTCAGGAATGTACAAATCTGTCTTCACTGAATACAGATTTTACTCATAAATTGAAAATTTTGCAAATGAAGGATCAGTCCTGGGGGAGAAAGAAGCAGATCCATCTGATAAGTTTCTGAACTTCATGTATACTATTAATTTATGAAATACAAATGAAAACTCTGGTTTAAAGGGACATTCCAGATAAATCAAATACTGATGTTATGTTTATGGCTTTTAGGCCTTCAATATTTAGTTTAGTGTTGTGTTCGCTTCATTTTTTTCCAATGAACGATGGCATTTTGACCACATTCATGGAAATAGGGTCAGCTGTTCCCTCTGTGGCTGCAGCGAAGGGAAACCATAGATGAGGCACAGGGCTATATTGGACCCTTGCCCCCTTTGGTGTCCCCTCGAAGTATCCAAGTTCCGGCTTTGCTATCATAAAGGGGTATTCTGGTTTACATAAATTATCACCTACCCATTGGCTAAATTATAATCATTAGATCAGTATGAGTCTTGCTGCTGGGACCTGCACCCGTCTGCAGCTCTTTTCAGATGGTTGCCGATTTTTCCATCATGGCTTTTAAAATCCTGGGCAGAAGTGCAAGAGTCAACTCTTGTTTTCTGCTGCAGATTCCTGCAACTACGGTGCGAATATTTAGTGATGCTGTTTCTAGAGAATAAAAGATCTTTTTTCCCCAGAATATCTTAGACAACTAATTTAAAAGTGGTAACATATGTCAAAACTTTTCTTCTTTTTACTTTAGTTAATCACGAGCTCAGAAACTTGGCCGCGATTCGCTCTTCAGTGGTGTAATATCCCCTCGTTTTCTGCTTGTCTATCTGTTCAGCCGTAGAGAAACATCTTGCATGTTGATAACATGTTATTATCCAAGAGGAATTCGGTAATCGCTATATAACAGCTGTTTTCCTTCCTCAGTGACCAGGGTCCATTTTTTCTTGGGGTGGTGGGGGGGGTCAATGACAAATAAAGACAAAAGTAATGCCTGAAACATCACACAACGCAGCAATTACAAATTCCATTAGCGTGACGCCGTAAGATGTCAGCCACAATGAACAGATTAAATTCCCTTCAAATCCGCAAAAAGCATTAATGAAAAAGTCATAATAAAGCGACATAGACTCAATATTACATACCAGGCCGGTGCTGTAATAAATATGCTCATAAGATATTATTACAGTAGTTTTTTTTTCCTCCTTTTCGAAACTGTTTTTCTGTCTTCAGTAACCACTAGGGGGAGTTTGCTACATTTTGCTTTGCCCTGTATACAGTGAGATCCTAGGCTCCCCCTAGCCGTGGCTGCAGACAATCATAATTTTAGCATTCACGTGTCTATGTGAGCGATTTAGCACCCTGTATTAGAGAAATTTAGCTCCAACCACTATAATGAAAAACTTCGTGGTTGTACAAATGTAGATAAAACAACAATAAAAAGATTAAATGCCAAGTAATATGATGAGTCCTTAGACCTATTACAGCTGTATCTTGTGGTATCTCAGCATCTATACTATTATGTCGGTGATTTATCTCTCTTTTTTTCTCATGTTACAGTAGAAGAAAATCACAATATTTTCCATTGCATTAAGTACAATGGCTCTTGTTCGTAAAGATTACATGGTGGAACATGAACTATGTATGGGTCTGAAGCATGGATCTGCTGGTATGAGTGGTCTGATGGGTGTACGAGCTGTGAAGTTGCACAAAACGCATCGTTTGCCATTATTGAATAGAGGCACCACTGCCGTAGTTGTTCAGGGGGGCCTGAAACTTGCACCCTGAAGCCAAACATCGGACACTATGTGGTGCACCACAATAGAAGCCCAACAGAGGTGAGAGGATCCACTTTTAGCAAATCAAATTCATTACAAATTTTCCAAAAATCGGAAAAATTTAGGATTCCAATCGATTCTAAAACAGGCCGACATTAGAGTTCTTTTGATGGCCGGGAAGGGGTTAAAAAAATGCTGTTCCTTCTCCCTGCTTCTGTGCAGAAGCGCGCTCTTTCGGACCTGAGACCTCACACCATCACATGGGCAGAGATGAAGAATGTCGGTGACGTCAATCACAGGTCTTTACCCAGGAAAGGAAAGCCCAGACATCCAAAAATTGTCGGGAAGGATCGGGGAGCTGCAATCGCCTGAGGACAGGAGAGGAGTGGGCCTACAACAAGGGAGTATATGATATTTATTCTTTTTAGTCTCTTCTCTCCTCTCCACTTTATTATACTCTGGGATATGGAGACTTTTGACTTCACATCAATCCATCACACCAAGCAATATAAAGCCATCTTCTCCCAACAAATTCGATTGTCTTACGTCTTTTGTATAAGTTGTGTAGTGTGCACTGTAATGTATTGTGATATGGTTGTATATAGTATGTAGTACTGAGTAGTGTAGAATGCATAGTGTAAGGTATAGCGTTATTGAACAGGTAGCATAGGGATGTAGATAGTTGATTGTAGCATAGGTAGTGACGATAGGGTAAGTTAAGCTATAGTTAATGTTTGGGACTAGCCCACAAGGGTGGGGTTAGTGTTAAGGCAAGTGTCCGTTTCCTGTGAGATAGACAGTTCGAGTTTTGATTACGAAGTGAGCAGTGCTGTCTAAAGGGTGATCCCTAGTAAGAGGAGACTAAGGTGAGGAATAGTGTGATCCTGAAGAAAAGTGACTGACGAGACAGAGTGGCCTTCAGGAGAAGAGTCTTCAGAGAGGATGCCAAGTCAAAAACTCTATAGCTTGTAATGGGGAAGGTAACGGACCTAAGAAGGACTGAGTACGACGATCTACTGGGGGTCACAAGTGCAAGGGTTCCAGGGCATCAGTAGTGGAAGAAATAGGAAGCGCAACCGCTGAGAAAGTAGGACTTGCTGATCAGGACTGTAGCGTTAAAGCTGAGTTGTGGCAGAGTAGAGAGAAACAGTGCGCATCACTAGCCCTGGAGTAAACTATGGAGGAAGGATACTGAAAATGGAAAATGCTTTTTACTGTAAAGGAAATGTCGATAAGACTTTGTATCCGCTATCCCTTTACCAAGTTACCGTTCAGTAAAGAGTTTGTTTTGGAAAGGAAGACTCTGTGAAACACATGCTCTTGGCCAGCTCACAATAGCTACATGCGGCCTGCACAGGAGTAAGGGCCTCACAGTACAAGTCCACACGCCCAGCCAGGACTTACACTTAGCTGCAGACTTCTAAGTTTTTACTGATCTTCTTTGTGCTGATTTATCATCACAGACCACATCAAAGAAGAGCTGTACCTACACATTGTCATTAATCAGCTAAGAGGAACTTCTATAAGGCAGACAAAAGAGTTGCAATCTCCCTCCCAGAAGACGCTCACTCACAGATTCTTGGTTAACTCATTCTGATGAAACCCAATTACAAAAAGGAATTTTAGCCCATAATACATTTATAGAAAAATAAATTGCCATCAAAGGATTCTATATGCTCTACCCCTTAATGCTCCATGATTTAAAATTATATATAGAATATAAGGGGTGCTCACTGCTGATGGGTTATGGTGCTCTGAGGAAGATTCCGAATAAGAACCAAATAACAAAAGACTTTGGCACTTTGGGTTTATTGCCCAGTATTCATATGGAAAAATAAGGCTAGAACCACCACCATACAAAAACAAAAATTGACCCTAAGAAAAAACAGATGTACTGTCATGGTTTTTATTATTATTATTTATTATTATTATTTATTCATATAGCACCATTGATTCCATGGTGCTGTACATGAGAAGGGGTTACATACAAATTACAGATATCACTTACAGTAAACAAACTAACAATGACAGACTGATACAGAGGGGAGAGAGGACCCTGCCCTTTCGGGCTTACATGCTACAGGATGGTGGGGAAGGAGACAGTAGGTTGGTGGGTTGCAGCAGTTTCGGTGTTGGTTGAGGTGATATCACCGGTAGTGGTGTGAGAGAAGGAGGTAGCAGGGTCATTGCAGGCTGTAGGCTTTCTTGAAGAGTTGGGTTTTCAGGTTCCGTCTGAAGCATCCAAATGTGGTTGATAGTCGTACTTGTTGGGGCAAAGCATTCCAGAGAATAGGGGCTATTCGGGAGAAGTCTTGGAGGCGGTTGGATGAGGAGCGAATAAGTGTGGAGGAGAGAAGGAGGTCTTGGGAGGACCGGAGATCGGAGATTACGTGAGGGAAGGTATCGGGAGATTAGTTCAGAGACATATGGGGGAGACAGGTTATAGATGGCCTTGTAGGTCAGTATTAGTAATTTGAACTGGATATGCTGAGGGAATGGGAGCCAGTGAAGAGATTTGCAGAGGGGAGAAGTGGAGGAGTAGCGAGGATAGAGATGGATTAGTCGGGCGGCAGAGTTAAGGATGGACTGGAGAGGTGCAAGGGTGTTAGCAGTGAGACCACAGAAAAGGATGCTGCAGTAGTCGAGGCAGGAGATGATGAGGGCGTGCACAAGCATTTTAGTAGATTGAGGGTTGAGGAAAGGACGAATTCTGGAAATATTTTTGAGCTGGAGGTGACAGGAGGTAGAAAGAGCTTGGATGTGCGGTATGAAGGAGAGGGCAGAGTCATAGGTTACTCCGAGGTTTACTGGGCTCTCGGATTAGGTAGTTGCAGGGTTAACTCTGTGTCATGTTTTACTGGGTTCTCAGAGTAGGTAGTTGCAGGGTTAACTCGGATGGCCTCTTTCTGGGTCCTGGGAGGCTTTTTGTAGCCTCACTGTGAAGCCATTCCTTGTCCTTTATACTCTGACCCTTGGCTGAGTGTGTCTGACCCTGCATTGCTTTGTGCCTGTGCTATTGTCTGTTTGTCTGGTTTTGATCTGGTTCCATCCCCGTTGTGATTCTTGCCTGCCTTGTTTGTACCATTTATTGCCCGTCCTGGTTAACTGATCTCTTGCTACATTCTGACTATCCTTCTGATTGCCCCTGTGTACTGCGTCGCCCTCTCTGTATTTGGACATTGGCTTGTGTGACTACGCTATCTCTGCTTCACCTTTAACATCCCTGGTACCTCCGCTCCTTCCTGAAGGTGTCTCCCTGAGCCACAGCAACCCCGCGCTGTCTCTCCTTACTGCGGCACTAGGCTCCGCCCACCTCCTCTGACTCTCTGTCACGTGACTGCAGGTCCTGTCTGCCTTCTCCTGCGAGCAATTAGCTGCCTCAGCACCGCTAGTACTGCTCACGTTCACTACTCCCCGTTGCCACGGGCTTATCCCCGGCACCAGACGTCCAGGTCAGCCTCCTGCGCTGCCGCCGGTGAGTTCCATACCAAATAAGGAAATGGTTGCACTCAATTGCATCAAGGCATATCAAATATGAAATATGTGAAATACGAATAGCATAATGGCTTTTGTAATCTAGAAAAAACATATGAGATACTTAGCACAACATTTGGCCAAAAGATGTGAGCCCATTCACCAACGTCAAGGTGATCTCATAGAACGGATCCCTATACTAACTGCCTAGTGTGAACTAACCTCTGGCTAATAACATGGTAAAGCCTGTATTTATAGGAAGATAGGAACCAAAATGTGATTGGATGTAATTAAAATCACAGCTTGATGAAGGGCGGAGTGCTCAGTCAGAAAGCTAACTTACAAATGACAGAAAAAACTGACGGCACATCTAGAACTATTCCGAATAGGTGCATACCAAAAAACAGCTTACATATCAAATAAGGAAATGGTTGCACTCAATTGCATCAAGGCATATCAAATATGAAATATGTGAAATACGAATAGCATAATGGCTTTTGTGATCTAGAAAAAACATATGAGATACTTAGCACAAAATTTGGCCAAAAGATGTGAGCCCATTCACCAATGTCAAGGTGATCTCATTGAACGGGTCCCTATTCTAACTGCCTAGTGTGAACTAACTTCTGGCTAATAACATGGTAAAGCATGTATTTATAGGAAGATAGGAACCAAAATGTGATTGTGCCGTCAGTTTTTTCTGTCAGCCGGTGAGTTCCAGTCGGGCAGCGGGTCCTGACATGTACTTCAGCAACGTTTCGGCATTCACATGCCTTTTTCAAGCCAAATCTGTTATGAAGAGGGGTCTCTCATTATGGAGGCAAATCCCCCTACATGCCTGGGTGGTATGGGGACGCCTGTTGAAAAGACAGCTGCGAGCGCCATGATCCAGCCAGGGCATTCATTTGGGCACCCATCATCCCCTCCATGACACAACCGTGTGGCGCTGATGTGTTTCTATTAGAGCTGGGAACTGACTGAAGGTCCCTGTGCCTGTCTTGTTAATTTTCCTGAGACATCCAGTCACATGATATGTATCACAGAAGACACTGAATTTCTACTATGTATACCAATACTATAGTTACATGTTCCTTCCTCCTGTGGGTGCTAAGAAATAATGTAAAAAGTAAAAAAATAAAAAAATTAAAGATAAAAGTTCAAATCACCTCAATTTCACTCGATTAAAAATAAAGAAATACAAAAAAATAATAAATAATTAATAAATAATAAAAAAAAATAAAACATAAGCATATTGGGTATCATCAAATCTGTAGAAGCCTTGACTATCAAAATATAAGATTAAAATGAATTAACCTGATTGTTAAACACTATAATGAGATGAGAAATTGAAATGCTAGAATTGTGTCATATCTACCCCATAATGGTATCTATAAAAACATCAGCTCGCCAATCGAAAAAATTAAAATGTCACTGGTCTTTGGAAAATGGTGATACAACGAAAAGATTTTTGAATTTCTTTTCCACCACGTGAAATAAAAAAAAAACACATCCAAGTTGGATATCGCTGTAATTTACTGACTTGGAAATTCACGTTAAGTCATTTTTAACTATACAATGAACGCTCACCCCACCCCCAAAAAAAATAAAAAAATAAAACAATTGTTAATTGTGGGATTTTTTTTCGCAATTTCACAGCAATGGTGCCATTCAAAATTACAATTCATCTCTCAAAAAAACTGTTTTAAGGCGGCTATGTCAACTGAAAAATAAAAAGTTATAGCTCTTGGAAAAAAGGGAGAAAGAAAACTAAAGTGCAAACATGGAAAATCACACAGTTGGGAAGGGGTTAAACATTATATTAGCACTCAGGATTTGCTTTGGGATTGTTCAGTCATTAATAGGACTAAAAATGAATAATTCATAAAAAAAAGAATTTAAAAAAAGTGTCCACACAAAATAAAAGAAAAAACATTTTTGTTCCATTAAGCAGTAACAGATGTTAAAAAAAATACTTGTACAGTTCATGGTCTTGCTGCGATCAGAGCGACACATTTAATACAATTTTCATATTTAAATTAAATGGTGAAAAAGTTGCAAAACATTAATGACAGATTCACTGTTTTTCTAACTACCTCCTTCATAAAATCAAAAAATGTCATTAATAAATGATTTGTACCCCAATATACAGTATTTCCTTTGAAAAATAAAATGAATTCTACACAGATCAAACACTTATATAGCTACTGTACATTAACAGAAAGGTTAGAGCTATGGCTACCTGAATGTGGCACTTCAAATTAAAAAAAAATGGCAAAAACTGCTTGGTCCTGAAAAGATTTGTCCCATCTGGGACATTTAAAACATAAGTTATAACATACTGATAGAAAAAATACAGTAGTCTCTTCTTGATCACATATTTTAAGAGACCTCTGAGGAATGAATGGAGAAAACTGGGTACCCTCAGCCACCTATCGTCTCTATGAGAGAAGTCACTGGGGCTTCATAATGGACATAGATGTGGCTCCCAGCAGTGGGATCCAAATGTATCATATATTTATGGTCTATACTATCAACTTGTCAAATGGAACAATCCCTTAACTTTGCATAAAGCCCCACATACAGTTTACATAGCTGTCGACCAAATGAAGATTTGACCGATCATTTGGCCGATAACCTTGACTTTCCCATACACAAAAGCGCTCTCTGTGCCAAACACTCCTGTGTAGAGTTGAGCAGATCGATTCGCAGAAGAATGAGGTCAAGTCGAAATTCCTGATGTGTTATTATTCATGATAACCTGTACTGCTTCACTTTGGTACCTCAAACACTGGTGAATTCCAGATCTCTTAGATTATTAATCCCACCCCTGAATGTAAACTCAGTTAGTGGTGTCTGTGGCCAAATCTTGGCAAACTTTTTAATGATCTTGACTGGTAACTATGCTTTTAAAAAAAAATGTCTTTTATAGGTTATAGCCACTTTTTAGTCATTTTTATTCTGTGAAGGTCCACATCCTGAGATCACATCTGATTGTGCAAAGGAAAGGGCGATGTTCCTCAAGCACAAGATTGGCACTGTACAGACTCCCAACGTTACAATTGAGCCTATAAGCCAAAATCTACATGAGTTCAAGAATAAGTTCTGATCCTTCCTTTGAGCGATTGATGGGGATCTCGGAACCTGGAGCCCGACCAATTAAAACTATTGACCAGTGGCTACAACATATGAAAACTTAAAAAAAAAAAAAAGTATAGCTCCACTTTAGTAGCCTCCTAAGTAGTTCTATATTGTAAATGTTTATTAAGATTCATCTACAATCTGGTCAAGCGTTGGAGCAACAAGGCCGATCATCTGTAGAAGTTAGCTAATGTCATAATTTTGTACAGATGATCTCTGTTCTGGAATATGCCTCATGTTGTCATTCAGCAGATACATGATGATGAGAATCATACTTATATATAGACTTGTACAAATCTATTATTTTTCTTGGGTATTTAATTGTAAAATGCGTTGCGCAAACCCCTCGCGGAGACTTTACTATTTATAGTTACCGGAGGAAGCCAGTCTTTGTTAGAGAACACAATGCTTCTCTTCAGTTTTAGGTGTCTCCTGGGGATTACTGATTTAAACAAATAAATGATTAGAACAATGTTACCAGTGATGTGTTACGAATCATCTCCTATTAGGTTTTCTGGCTGAGACGAATCAGAATGTAATTAACTCAAGTAGAAGAATCCTTTCATTACAAAAACTCGAAATAAAATGTAGACATTAAGAAAATATTATTGATGACCAACCCTTAGAAGAGACCACCATTATCTGATGATTCGGGGTCTGGTATCTATCTTCCTATCAGTCAACTGAATTGTTTACCAGGCATAGTATTATACATTTTGCAGTGGAAGAAAAGGATCTCTCCGGCACACCAACCAGGTAAGTTAAAAATTCCTTTCCCTAATGTGCAGTAGGAGCGTTCCCGCCGAAAGCTCAGGAAAGCTCTTACGGCACATCAAAGCAAGGAAATTTTCACTTGCCTGGTTGGTGAGCTGGAGAGATCCTTTTTTCCACTGTCTACAGCTGCGTTCACCAGCAGGATCAGCACCCACCTGATTCTCATTATACCCAGCCTCAGTCAACTACATTTAACGCTACGGTGAAGCTCCCTGACCCTCTCCTCTATACATTTTGCAGTTTCTGGGCCCGGTACTGCAGGTGACAAGGACTAAGCTGCAGTACCAAGTACAGCCACTTCATAGTGTATGGTGCCATGCCTTTTGAACACCTCTTCTATCATGTCCCACAACTTGGAAAACATAAAGTATTGTATTGTCACTGCATTGTTGCTGTTACACTGCAATGGAATTAGTTTGTCCTTTCTCTCTGCCTGTAAGCCCAGCTCTGATGTAAGTAGCCTCTCCCTTCTAACTCCTCAGTTACTATTTGTAATCCATCTCTGTACACCTCTGGTTCAAAATTGTCTGTTTAACTACTGGAGTTGTTACAGCTCCTGCAGTTGTTGCAGCTACTGCTGTTACTAATGTGCATAATACAAGAATTGAGCCTGAGAATAAACCCCTACTGCAATCGTGCCTCAGCAGTCGAGTTGAAGCTATCTGATGAAGTTCTTGGTGTGAGTACTAGTCAATACAGACATCCATAGAAATGTTGTCTAAGGAGTCCCACACTCACATGGAGTCAGAATACCTTCATTTAGCCTATCGGCAGGATTGCTGTGAGTCACACCGGAAGACATTGATTAACTATCCTAAGGACTGATGAATCTGATCAATTGTATAGGCCTATAAAGCCCTTTAACTAAAGCTACTAACTAAAGTCATTTTGTTATTTTTACTTTGGTAGAGTGTTTTGATCAAATTAAACACTTGTGGGTTATAAAATAAGCACAAGGAGTAGTAATGAAAGATGCATGTCAGTTTTAAAGGGGTTATTCCACCATACGATAAGTTATAAATGTATGATTAAAGGTGGTGCAACCATTGGGACCCCCAGCAATCACGTTAACAGGAATCATATGTCCCTCCTTGTGTGACCACTGCCCATACACTGTTAATCATTCACACTGCTCTCCTAGACCCAAAGACATGAATAAGAGCAGTGGCCATAAATGTGCATTACCTTTCCATCCCCCCCCAAATTAAGGATCTCTGAACTGACCTATCTATGAAGGTCTTGAAGGTTGGATGGATAGAAAGGTGCCTAGTAAAGTACAACTAATATATTATTTAGTAAGCAACTGTCTCACTAGCGCCACCTATTGGAGCTAACACAAGCCTTATAGTATGACTAGGTGTTAGGGCTTGCGGAAAACACCAAATATTATAAGAGGAGATATGAGGTGCGTTCGCAGTCCGGGGTCCACCGTGCAGAGATGTAACCTGCTGCTGAGTAATGGCGGAACACGAAGGCGGATGAACGCTTGCTCACACAAGGGTTAGCCTCACCCAGTGTGAATGGAAGCGAACTCTGTTGCCTTCACAGAATTGCAAAATGAACACCATGCCCTGTTAGCAGTCACAGGGTGCAGCTGATAGATGCTTACCGCACCAAGTGCATACAGCGCCGCTCTGGCGGACACCACTAACCACCCTAACTAGGGCCTGGAAAGTGCACTAGTTGCGCAAGGCACCGCACTAGCGGTCGCTGCTATTAGACGTAGTACTATCGTGCCTGGTGCTGGATGGCACAGTCTGGCGCTAGCTAACTCAATCACCCTACACATACAACAACGGTAGGGAGGGGATCATAATGAGTCTTTCACCAGGTCTCAGACACTCATCCACACATACACAAATCTCATTTTATACTAGCGCATGACTGGGTGGCCATACAAACCTTTTATAGCAGCAGCCTTCCGGGACCTTCCCAGTGGTCCAATCGGAGCAGCAACAGGACCTGAGCATGTGACCTCCGGCCTCCAATAAGAGGTCGTCCTGCGGGCATGCTCAGTAGGCCGAAAGAGGGACTTAGTCCCAAGAGCTGCTCGCTGCTGGCTAATGCAGGTTACTATAGCTGAACCAGGGGTGGCTTTAGTAATCAAACCAACAGCACTAGCCTGAGCAAGATGCCAGGATCGACGTCTCTGCTGAGCAGCCTCCTCTGCGGTCAGGACTGACTGGGAGACCACAGAAGGCAAGGCTCGGGATTCCTCCTGTGCAGAGGGAGAAACCCGACGCCTAAGGGTACCGTTACACTAAGCGATGCACCAGCGATCCCGACAACGATATTGATCGTTGGTTCATCGCTAAGTGGTCGCTAGTGAGCTGTCACACAGGCAGATCTCACCAGCGACATAGCAGCGGTCGGGGGTCGCTATTTACCTGTCAGACGCAGCGATCCTGACGTCCTCCTGCCCGCGTCCACGCGTCGCTCGTCGGCGCCACGGGAAGCCCAGCAGGAAGCGCCCGACGAGAAATGGTCCAGGACGTTCTCGCGATCAGCGATAATCAGCGGGGGAGCCGGTCGGAGGTAAGTATCACATGTAGCGATATCGTTAGCAATATCGCTGCTACGTCACAAAACCAGTGACGTTACAGCGATATTGCTAGCGATATCGCTATGTGTAACGGGCCCTTAACACTAGGCATATCAATTAACCAGAAAGTAGGGATGAGCAAGTATACTCGTTAGGATTCGGTACTCGGAGAGTAATGCGGTACTCGCGGTACTCAAATCCTGGCGAGTATTTCACTACTCGCCTCGCAATTTCGGCACAGCCCGCACAGTCCCCGCACAGCCCAACACAGTCCCCGCACAGTCCCCGCACAGCCCCACACAGCCCAGCACAGTCCCACACAGCCCGGCACAGTCCCCACACTGTACCTGCACAGCCCAGCACAGTTCCGCACAGGCCAGCACAGTCCCACACAGCCCGGCATAGTCCCTGCACAGTACCTCCAAAGCCGAACACAGTCCCGCACAGGCCAGCACAGTCCCCGCACTGTCCAGCACAGTCCCGCACAGCCAGGCACAGTCTCCGCACAGTACCTGCACAGCCCAGCACAGTCCCCGCACAGCCCGGCACAATCCCCGCACAGTACCTGCAAAGCCTAGCACAGTCTCGCACAGTACCTGCACAACAGCCCAGCACAGTCCCGCACAGCCCAGCACAGTTCCCTCACAGTCCCACACAGCCCGGCACAGTCCTCGCACAGTACCTGCACAGCCCAGCACAATCACGCACAGCCCGGCACAGTCCCACACAGGCCAGCACAGTCCCATACAGCCCGGCACAGTCTGCGCACAGTCCCCGCCCATTACTCGCATTTCCTATAGACTTACATTGGACTCGCTACTCGTTACACGTACCCGAGTATTAGGAGGTACTCGTAACGAGTACAGCGAGTCTGAATACTTCACTACTCGCTCATCCCTACCAGAAAGCCATCTGTAGACAGCTGTTTGGGAAAGTTGCCCATCATCAGTGTAAAACAAGGTTTGGCTGGCTAGGTGGCACTTATGAGTCTTTTTTTTAAGTCACCTATTTTGCATTTTTAAGGGCTCACTTCTCATGGTCACTGACTGGCATTTACTAGGTGCAGTCCTGCTCATTAGTTTAGCTTTGATAGGGCATCGAATGCTGTTATTCATAAAGACAGCTGTAGTTACATGGTCCCTCTAAATGATGATTTTCTCTCTTTAGAAATGTCTAGAAAAATTGTCCACAACACCCTTGAAGTGGTTTGCTAAGACACGTCTCTCTGTAAGAAAAAGTTGTGGTAAATGGCGAGGTTAAAGGAAACTAAAATAAGCGATGTACATACATGTGATACACTTTATTGTTGGTAACCAGAAGGCTATAAATTGATGCCAGTTCCTCTTTCTGCTTGTAGAATTTTTGCATGAGAGGAAATAAGAAAAAGAAGAAAGTGAAGCATGAAATACGCTCTACAAATTGCTACAAGTGGAAAAGTACATGTCTAATGAAGAGCTTTTGGCCGATATAGAAACATACAGCCCAATTAATCAAGGTGCTTATCCCAGTTTTTTGTTGTAAACCCCCTTAAAATGTAGCAACATTTTTTGTGCAACTCAAGGTTAGACAAAAATTTTGCAACATTTTTATGCCAGTCATGGTCAGCGTCACGAAAATGGGTGTCTAATTCATCATAATATACACCACTTTACTGGTATAAATTTCAAAAGAAATGTACTCCGGTGTCTGACTGGAGCAACATTTATGACAGAGGTGCCCACTTGTTATAAGGGTTTGGACTAGGGTTAGGGGTGTGTTGGGGTTATCTACCGGCACTTTCCAGCACAGGAACTGGGAACTGCGATTGGCTGCCATGGTCAGGTGTCTTCAGCAGCATGTTATCAGTGATGAAACGCTACAAGACACCTGACCATGGCAACCAATCACAGCTCCCAGTTCCTGCACTGGGAAGTGCCGGTAGATAACCCCAACGCACCCCTAAACTTAATCCCAACCCTAACCATAATCCTAACCGCAAACTTAACCCTAACACACCCCTAACCCTAATCCCAACCCTAACGATAACCCTTACCACAAACCTAACCCTAGCAAACCCGTAACTCTGTAGGTAGGTAAGTATAGCTTGATAAGTCAAAACCCTCTCAAAATCGTATAATACAAGATTTAATTTATAATTAGATAATTTGTATTTTTTATATTATAGCTTTTATTCTATTTGCTAATTTAATTCTTTTATAGTTATATTATTTTTTTTACATCATTATTATTTTTTATGTTATTATTATGGTTATTTATGGTGTTATTATTCTTCTGCCATTTTACATAGTTTTAAGTCGTTAATATAATATATTATTCTCATTTTTAAGACATAATCACATCCATGTAACATCTTAATTGTTCACCATTGCACCGTTACATAATCTCTTCTAAGTTCGTAAAACTAAAGGCATATTGTTGTCTGTATTGCCTGCTTAGAAGAAAAAAAAATAGGAGCCACGGATCACTCAACATAGTCTGGCAGTTTCCCGAAATCTTCTTACGTCAAACCAGGTGCGGATGGAGTGATGAAGCCTTTTCTCGGAGGCAGACAGGCTTTAGTAGCTCAGAAGAGCAGGTGTCCAGCTGGGTATCACTATAGCAGAAGTTCGTCTGCAGTCATTTCGGACAGTTTATAGTCCGGGAAACCATTTCCATTATTGACTGATGTAACCAGACAAATGCTCCCAGCTACTGTGTAACGACAAGTGCCGGTGTATCCGCCATTGGAGACTATACTGTGACATGTACAGAAGATAAGAACCATTTTGAAAAATTTAAATTGAACTGGAAAAAAATAGAAGCTCCATTTATAATTCTTGCTTCCCCCCATCAAAATAATTCAAATATCAAAATACATTTAATATATGGCAAAATTGCTTTTCTCCGGCATTTGATGGATGTGACGTCGGCGATGGATTTTCCAGAATTCCTTATCGGACGCAAAAACAATATAAATGCTGGTTTAACCCCTGTTTTTAAAAACTCTGTTCTCACTACCACTGACTCTTATCGTTAGGTCGGAGTCACACGAGCGTATAACATGTTCTACTATGGGGCAGGGCAGATCTACCACTATCTTCTCATGCTGCGATAGGTGGCGAGACTCGGCTCACGGGTACACATACAAGTTTATGGGTGCTTGGCAAACATCAGACTGCACTCAGATGTCATCCCCAGTACAGTGCCATATACGCCAAGACAGGCAATGGAGGAGATACTTTCTCCGTTTCCTCCATACCTGTGATACGTTGCTCTCCCGCGAGAGATTCGGAGCACAGAATACTGACTCTAGCGGCAGAGCTGGAGCCCAGTATCAATAGCATATCGCATCCAATGTTATATGCTCACGTGATTCCAGCCTTAACAACATAAAGGGTCCGATTCATCATTTGTATGTCTTTTTGAAATCAGATGTATCTTTTTGTTTGTTTTATATTCAATAGCGACTCATTTTGCGTCAAATCGTTTAAAATGCACAACATGGTTCATTAATTTTTCAAAAAATTAAAATGTTCTTTTTATATATATACAGTAGGGAAAATAAGTATTTGACACACTGCCGATTTTTAAAGTTTTCCCAACTACAAAGAATGGAGAGGTCTGTCACTTTTATCATAGGTACACTTCAACTGTGAGAGACAGAATCTTAAAAAAATCCAGAAAATCACAATGTATGATTTTTACATAAATAATTTGCATGAAATAAGTATTGGATGCAACAGAAAAACAGAACTTAATTTTTGCTACAAAAACCTTTGTTTGCAATTACAGATGTCAGGTGTATCCTGTAGTTCTTGACCAAGTTTGCAGCAGGGATTTTGGCCCACTCCTCCATACAGGAGTTTCAGCTCCCTCCAAAGATTTTCTACTGGGTTCAGGTCTGGAGACTGGCTAGGCCACTCCAGGACCTAGAAATGCTTTTCACGGAGCCACTCCCTAAAGTATGATGTTTTTCCCTCCATGTTTCATGTTTGGGATGGTGTTCTTGGGGTTGCACTCATCCTTTTTCTTCCTCCAAACAAGGCGAGTGGGGTTGATACCAAAATGTTCTATTTTGGTCTCATCTGACCACATGACCTTCTCCCAGGTGATAAATATTTATTTCATGCAATAAAATGCTATTTAATTATTTAAAAATCATACAATGTGATTTTCTGGATTTTATTTTTAGTTTCTGTTTCTCACAGTTGAAGTGTACCTACGATAAAAATTACAGATCTCTCCATTCTTTGCAGGTGGGAAAAATTGCAAAATCGGCAGTGTATCAAATAATTATTTTCCCCCCTGTAAATATATATATTTTTTATTTTTGCACGCTCCACAAAAATGTTGTAAAATTTGTGCAAAAATTACAGGAGTACGTAAAATCACTCTGGGGTGGAGAGGAAGTGGACTGAAGCAGATTTGAGAAAAAATTTACGACAATTGATGGACTTTGAAAAAAGATGCAAATTAAATAAGAAGGCACAAATGAAAAACAAGTGAAAAACACTAAAAACTAGCCCAAAAAAACATAAGTGCATTAATGAATGGAACTCACTGTGTGACACACTTTTTGCATTGTGTCTTTTTATTTGAAAACATGGGGATAGTCCCATGATGCCGCAGAGGGAAGACCACTTGTTACAAACCCGACCACCGGTGACCTGCCATTGTTTTCGAAAACCTTGATAAGGCTTTGTTCACATCACAATAGTTTTATGCACAAGAGTTATATGTAACCCATTCATGACTATCAGACATTTTCGTTTTTACACAACCATTTTTACCTTTCCCTATTCCAAGAGACATAACTGTTTTTCTTTTTCCATCGATATGGCCTTGAGGGACGTTGTAGTTTTGAATGACATCATTTTACAATTGCAATCTCAATGTGATTCTCATGGTCAGAACTCTAAGGAGGATTACAGTGATACAAAATTTATACTTTTTTTTTATATTTAGTAGTCAGAAAAAATTCAGAACTTTTCAAAAAGTTACAGTATTTGATTTGTGTCGCCATTTTCCGAGCTCAGTAACTTTTTATTTTTCTGCTAATAGATCTGTGTGAGAACTTATTTTTTGAGTACCGAGCTTGTATTTTTTTATATATATACTGTTACATACAAGTTTTAGATACTTTATCACATTTTTCATCCACGGGGCAATGTTTCTCCTTGTGAAGAGTGACATGCTTGGCATGTCAATGTAAGGGGACTTATAGGCCATGCATGCTCCTCTGGGAAATTAAATATGCAAATTGCCTCATCTAAGAGGAAGAGGACTTAAAGGCAATTTGTCACGTCAATTTGGCGGGCTACAGTATTTAAATGCCTTCTGTCCAGTCCGATGGGCGGTGTTTCGTCGCCTTTCCTCGACCCCATCCTTGGCCGCCTTCCGCAATATTTTCTGGAATTTGAGTAGTTGTCTTCCATAGTCAGCGCGTGCGCAATGCAACCTTGCCTTGCACATGCGCAGTATGCTTTGCCCAACTGCAGGTAAAGCCGAAAAGCATTACTGCGCATGCGCCGGTAAACTATGTCCCGGAAGTATTTTGCTTTGTTCCAGGACATAGTTCACCGGCGCATGTGCAGTAATGCTTTTCAGCTTTGCCCGCAGTTGGGCAAAGCATACTGCGCGTGCGCGAGGCAAGATTGCATTACGCATGCGCCGACTATGGAGGACAACTACTCAAATTCCAGAAAATATTGCGGACGGCGGCCAAGGATGGGGTGGAGGAATGGCAACAAAACAGCGCCCATCGGACCGGACAGAAGGCATTTAAATAGCCCGCCAAATTGAAGTGACAGATTTCCTTTAAACTCTAGTGCCACTTACTGGAAGTAACAATCCTAAAAGTCAATATCGACCCTCATTATAGGGTCGATATTGACTTTCAGTATTGCTGCTTCCAACAGATGGCACTAGAG
Source organism: Dendrobates tinctorius (assembly GCF_039654945.1). NCBI lineage: Eukaryota > Metazoa > Chordata > Amphibia > Anura > Dendrobatidae > Dendrobates > Dendrobates tinctorius. The sequence goes on from NW_027361868.1 coordinate 16,294,328, forward strand.
CTCCTCTTCCTCTCTGATGAGGCAATTTGCATATGAATATACATTTGTTAACCCTTTTTTTCTACTGTCTTTTTTATTCCTTTTGAAAGACGTGAACTTGCAATCATTTGATAGCTTATGTTATATACTGCAATATTTTGTTATTGCAGTATGTAGTTAAATTAACGTCCCCCTATGACTCCCAGGAACATCATCTCCTATGACTCCCAGCCATTTTGTAGGTGGGCCTGCCATGGTAACACATCAGCTCCCTACAATCGTGAAATGCAGGGAGGAACGATGGGAGCCAATGCATTAGCACACGGGTAACTAAAACCAAATGCTGTTGTCAGTTATTGACAGCATCATCAAAATAACAGCAGTGATCGGAGCTGGCTCAGGTCGTTCCTGTCATAGCTGCCATTTGCTCGTTATAGAGTGAGAGTGACTCTAACTCCTGAGCCTGCTCCATGCACAAGAATACTGGCTGGAATGCAGTTATGTTAGGGTGTCCATAGACACTGCAAAATATTTCACAATGTATCCTATTATATCATTATATATCTATACAGTCAGTCAAAAGCCACAGGGTTATACAAATGTGGTATACTGCCATTTCCCCGACAAGGACAATGCTATGCCGCTACATACTAGCTCAATAGAGGCTAAATGGACACTCTTTTGGCCTCCATCTGGTCAATAAGTTCCTATGGCTATTATAGTTGTCAACATTTCTACAGGGTGCTTAAGTCAGTCCTCCAACCTCAAACCATCTGTTGCGGGAATGCCCCGAACCATACTCAGAACACCCACTTTTAGTTTAAATCATGTGTTCTTTTGGAACTTTCACAGTAAATTCGGTGAGCATGTCCACATAGCGTGATGTAAACATAGCCTAATGGCTGGTGCAGAGAGAATCTAGCTGATCATGCAAATGACACTCTGATCAGAGTTTGATCAGAGTGTGATTCGATTCTCTCAGATGAGGAGAAGATGGTGAAAGGAATTTCTCCATCTTCTCCATTGTGTAAGGCTGGTTTCACATTCGCGCTTTTTAAGCGCACGCACGGCCGGGGGTAGCTCCGCCCCCGAGCCGGCTCTCTGCCCGGCGTGCCCGCCCCTTCCTTGTAGCGCCGCCTCCTAGCGCACAGCGGCGCCTGCGATCGGCGCACCCTATCTTTAGCATAGGGTGCGCAGATCGTGCGCAGGCCGTGCGCTAGTTGCGCTTTGACCTGCGCTGCGCACTTTTGACTTTTGATTTTGGCGCGCACGGCGCACCGTCAAAAGTGCGCAGCGCAGGTCAAAGCGCAACTAGCGCACGGCCTGCGCACGATCTGCGCACCCTATGCTAAAGATAAGGTGCGCCGATCGCAGGCGCCACTGTGCGCTAGGAGGCGGCGCTACAAGGAAGGGGCGGGCACGCCGGGCAGAGAGCCGGCTCGGGGGCGGAGCTACCCCTGGCCGTGCGTGCGCTTAAAAAGCGCGAATGTGAAACCAGCCTTAGTGTGAAGAAATCGGACTGAACTCAGATGTCATCAGAATTTAGTCTCATTGACTTCCATGGCCGAGTGCAATCCAAATTTTGGATCAAACTCAGGCATGCAGCAATTTGCCTTCTGTGCGAAGGAAAAATCAGACATGTGCACCACCCCATGACATAACATTAGTCCAGGTGTGATCCGATGTTTTAACGGATAATACTTGGACCAATAATACGGTCATCTCTATGAGCCCTAAGAGTCACACAGAGTTTTCCTACAGAGGTGCATGTATGTGAAGAAGTGTCCTTCATTCGTCAAAATAGCCTAACCCCAAAAATGGCCTTTTTTTCCCATAAAAATCAAATAACCCCTTATTTTGTGTTTAGGTGATTGTGGGATAACCAGTTCCCATTTGTGGGAAAATCAGTATAGAAAGGCTCGTTGACATGAGCGGTTTTTATGTATGCGTGCTGTCCTTGTTAAAATCAGATAGCATGCAGACTAATGTCAAATCAATAGGTGAACAATGTTATTCAGATGAGAGTTTTTCACGCGGGAAGAGTGTTAGTGTGAAAAAAATTTCAGCCTACACTAATGTCTTCTGGATTTCAGAGGAGACGCTACTATCGTAGTTTACGGGTATACAAAAATAACAAAACAAAACATGGATCCCATACATATTCCACCAGTTTTTTATGGATACATTGCAATTATTAACAGTGAAAACTGTATTTGGGCTTGTTCATTTTTTTCAAAGATTGATATATAAAATGAATGCCACTTGGATACCTTAGGGATGCTAAAAATTGGACAAACAGATGGTGTAAGGATAATATACTGTATCTATAAGCCATTTTTCATACACCCGTCTGAAATTGACCTAAAGGGGTTGTCCAGAATTAGCAAAAATTTTGCAGATTTCTTAGGTTTGTCTCTATTGAAGCTTGGGCCCATTCACTTTAATTGAGCTGAGCCGTGTGTCATGAAAACACACAACCTGTGGACAGAAGAAGAAAGCAGGCATGTTTTTCTTTTTCAGGAGAACCCAAAAATTGCTTCAGGAAACTCTCCTTCTTTGGGCTCATACTCACTTGCGAGAGACTGGCACGATTCTCGTGCGAGTCTCTCGTATGAAAACCTGGCCCAGACGCCAGCACTGGGACCGGAGTGTGGGGCTACATGTATTTCTATGCAGCCGCACACTCCAGTCCCAGGATCGACGCCAGTGCCGGGTTTTCCTGCGAGAGAATCGCACGAGAATCGTGAGAGTCTCTCGCAAGGGAGTATGAGCCCAAAGAAGGAGAGTTTATGGAAGAGAATTTCTATTTTTGAAGTATTTCATAAACACTTTTGATTTTTTTTCCCCTAAAGCGTTTTTTGCAGCTTTTTGACTGGACAGCGCTTAGTTTGGAGTGTTTGCCATCAGGACCTGCTTTAAAAGAAGTGACATGCACATTTTTTTTTACCAGATATTTTTTAAAACCTGAAGTGGAAAAAAAACTTCAGAACACTGAACAGGTACTTGTCACAAAATTAGAATATCATCAAAAAGTTAATTTATTTCAGTTCTTCAATACAAAAAGTGAAACTCATATATTATATAGAGTCATTACAAATGTGTTTATTTCCTTTAATGTTGATGATTATGGCTTACAGCCAATGAAAACCCAAAAGTCATTATCTCAGTAAATTAGAATACTTTATAACACCAGCTTGAAAAATTATTTTAAAATCTGAAATGTTGGCCTACTGAAATGTATGCTCAGTAGATGCACTCAATACTTGGTCGGGGCTCCTTTGGCATCAATTACTGTATCAGTGTGGCGTGGCATGGAGACGTTCAGCCTGTGGTACTGCTGAGGAGTTATGGAAGCCTAGGTTGCTTTGATAGCAGCCTTCAGCTCGTCTGCATTGTTGGGTCTGGTGTCTCTCATCCTCCTCTTGACAATAGTCCATAAAAATTCATGATAAAATGTGCTATTTCTACAAAAATACTGCTTGGAACGACCCATAAACCTTCATACATGTGTCTCTATGAGTCCATTCTGACACTGGGTCCTCAGACGCTGCCTAGATGCCTCATAGAATCATAGAATCGTAGAGTTGGAAGGGACTCTCTGGGCCATCTGGTCCAACCCCCTGCTCAAAGCAGGATTCGCTAAATCATCCCAGTCAGATGTCTGTCCAGCCCCTGTTTGAAGACTTCCATTGAAGGAGAACTCACCACTTCTCGTGGCAGCCTGTTCCACTCATTGATCACTCTAACTGTCAAAAAGTTTTTTCTAATACCTAATCTGTGTCTCCTCCCATTCAGTTTCATCTCATTGCTTCTAGTCTTTCCTTGTGCAAATGAGAATAAAGATGATCCTTCTACAATGTGACAGCCCGTGAGATATTTGTAGACAGCTATTAAGTCTCCTCTCAATCTTCTCTTCTGCAAGCTAAACATTCCCAAATCCTGCAACCTTTCCTCATAAGACAGGGTTTGCAGACCGGTCACCATTCTGGTCGCTCTTTTCTGAACTTGCTCCAGTTTGTTGATGTCTTTTTTAAAATGTGGTGCCCAAAACTGGACACAATATTCCAGATGAGGTCTGACCAAAGAGGAGTAGAGGGAAATAATGACTTCACGTGATCTAGACTGTATGCTTCTGTTAATACATCCTAGAATTGCATTTGCCTTTTTTGCTGCTGCATCACACTGTTTACTCATATTCAGTCTGTGATCTATTAGTATACCCAAGTCTTTTTCACATGTGCTGTGGCTTAGCCCTATTCCTCCCATTCTATATATGCTTTTTTCATTTTTATTTCCCAGATGAAGTACTTTGCATTTTTCCCTGTTAAAAACCATGCTGTTAGTTGCTGCCCACTTCTCCAGTTTATTTATATCATTTTGAATCCTCTCTCTCTCTTCGCTAGTATTAGCTATCCCTCCTAGCTTTGTGTCATCAGCAAATTTAATCAGTTTACCCTCAATTCCTTCATCTAAATCGTTGATAAAGATGTTGAACAATACAGGGCCCAGGACAGAGCCCTGTTGTACCCCACTTGAGACATTCTTCCAACTGGATGTGCAGCCATTTACGACCACTCTTTGAGTCCGATCACTAAGCCAGTTATGAATCCACCTAACAGTTGCCTTGTCCATTCCATACTTAGTCATTTTTTCAATAAGGATTGTATGAGATACTTTGTCAAATGCTTTGCTGAAGTCAAGATATACTATATCTACAGCATTTCCTTGATCCACCCAATCAGTGATTCCATCATAGAAGGAAATTAAGTTAGTCTGACATGACTTATTAGTTACAAACCCATGCTGACTCTGTTTAATCACTTCAATCTTATCCAGGTACTGACATACATGTTGTTTAATAATTTGTTCAAAGATCTTTCCTGTTAAAGAAGTCAGACTCACCGGCCTATAGTTGCCTGGGTCCACCTTCTTCCCCTTTTTGAAGATAGGAACAACATTTGCTCTTCTCCAGTCTTCTGGGACTTCTCCTGTTCTCCAAGAATTTTCAAAGATTATGGAGAGGGGTTCAAAAATTTATTCTGCTTTCTCCTTCAGTACTCTGGGGTGTAATTCATCTGGACCTGGAGACTTGAATTCATTTAGGTTAGCTAAGTGTTTCCTCACTATCTTTCTGTTTATAGATATCCTGGATTCTTCTATTCCCTTAATAGGACAGTGAATAACAGTTGATGTTACATTTCCTTTCTGAGAGAAAACAGATGCAAAATAGGAATTTAAAAGTTTGGCCTTCTCAACATCCTGTCTTACCATTTCATCATTTTCATCCTGTAAAAATCCTATAGCATCTTTGACTTTTATTTTTACTTTTGACATATCCCCAAAATCCTTTATTATTGCTTTTGACTTCTCTTGCAAGCCTCAATTCATTGTCAGCTTCAGCTAATCTGATTTGTGCCCTGCCGGTTCTGCAGACAGCATTATATTCTTCTTTAGATATGCCTCCCTCTTTCCATTTTTTAAACATTTTTTTCTTCCTTTTTAGCATGTGCTTAACTTCTGTGTTCATCCATCCTGGTTTCCTTAAATGCTTCCTATTCTGCCCTCTTTTCGGAATTGTTAGCAATTGTGCTTTGAGAATTTCATTTTTCAAGATTTCCCATCCTTCCTGGACATTTTTGTCCTTAAGGATATCCAGCCATTGGATCCCTCCAATTCTCTTTCTGAATCCCTTAAAATCTGCCTTTCTGAAATCTAACCTTGACGTCTGAGTCTTCACAGGTCTTCCTCCTCTAGTTATCCAAAATTCTAAAATAGCATGGTCGCTACCTCCTAGGGTCCCAGCCACTTTTACCTCCTCAACCATTTCCTCCCTGTTTATAAGGATTAGATCCAAGGTAGCAGGTCCCCTTGTTTTCACTCCTCAGTTGTCAGCATACCCCCAATTGTCAGGAAATTAATAGTTAATTTTCATTTTTCATTTTTACAATAAATTATCTGAATAATACATATATGGTGTAAAGATATAAGTAAAAGATGACTTTACTACTGACCTGTATTATTTCAATTGAAAAAAAAAAACATTTTTTAAATTGCAAAATGCACACTGACGATTCAGCAGCTGGAGATTAAGAGAACATAATTGCTGTAAAAGCGAATCCACAAGTGAAGGAATGTCTGTCTTTCAGCAGAGGGAGTCATTGACACACATATGCACATACCTGGGCTGAAGAAAACTTAATAGCAAAGAAAAAAATGCTAAGTCAATCTGCAATGATTTCCGTCACAGCGATCGCACCATGTCGATTAAAGTGGTAATTACAGGGATCTATGTTTAAGTGTAAATGTAAAGCAATCTCATGGAATTAACTATGCCAGACACATCAAAGAGATTAATTCCATTTTAAGGCATAATAGAGTTTACTAGACTTGTTTCAGAATTTTCGCCATATTCTTTCTGCAAAAAAAAGTTTTGAATGATTTATAAAGTGAGTCTTTTCCTGTCACCAGAAAACGTAAACTAAGAATATGAATTGAATTATAAAATGAATCATAGTCCAGATCACGTTCAACAAATGACAAATAATTTCTATAAAACTGTGTGCAAAATGAATGTTCTGCTTTCCTTTTCATTTGATAAAATGATTTCGATGCAGTAACAAAATTAAAAGGATGAAAGTAACCGCGGATTTCTCTCTCTATTAAATTTTCATGTTATTTCCTGACACTTTCTTGTACTTTAAAGAAAAAAAAGAAACTTAAAATCTTCCATTTCAACTAAAAAAAACCAGCAAAAGCAGCAACACGAGTGTAATATCAGAGAAAACTACAGTTTGTAGAATGTCTACATATGTGCAAATATTATTATGATTTGTTTATATAGAGCCATCATATTCCACAGCATTTTGCACACATTATCATGTTCCCGTTGGGGCTCACAATCTAGATACACTATCAGTATGTCTTTGGAGTGTGGAAAGAAAGCGGAGAATCTAGAAGAAATCCACACATACACGGGGAGACCATACAAACTCCGTGTAGATGTTGCTCTTGGTGGGATTTGAACTCAGAATACCAGTGCTGCAAAGTAACAATGCTAAACACTGAGCTACCATGTTCCCATAAAGCCCTACTTTTAAAGGGAATCTGAAAAAAAGAGTTAGATTATACTCACCCCGGCATTAGATCCGGTCCGATGGGTGTTGCCATCCTGTCTGGCGCCTCTCATCTTCATACGATGACGTCCTCCTCCTTGCTTCTCCCTCGGGTCCTGCGCACGCATACTTTATCTGCCCTGTTGAGGGCAGAGCAGAGTACTGCAGTGCGCAGGCACCGGACCTCTCTGACCTTTCCCGGCACCTGCGCACTGCAGTACTTTACTCTGCCCTTAACAGGGCAGATAAAGTACGCGTGTGTAGGAGCCGAGGGAGAAGCAAGGAGGAGGACATCATCGTATGAAGATGGGAGGCCCCGGAACGGACCGCGACACCCACCGCACCCGACTCCGCCCCCCGGTGAGTATAATATAACTTGTTTTTTTATCTTTCAGGTTTCATAATAGGTTACATAATGCTGTAGATAAGCCCCTGATGGCTTGGGCCGCAGCTGATAGGCCAAAAATGGGGTGACAGACTCCCTTTTGATAAAGCATTAAGAGTGATTTTTTTGTCAAGACACTGGTAATTGACCATTGGTATGGGCCCAAATGGGGCCTTAGAGTGAATGGTAAAGTAACAAATGCTTCTGCATCAGGGCTTTTATTCAGTGAGATTCTCTTAAGCCCCCCCAATTCATTTTAGATAACTGTAAGTCAAACCATGGTTTGGTCAATCGCACAGTTGGCAGCTATCTTGCCCAACTCTCCAATACACAGGAGCTCAATCTGTGTACAATATGGAAGACCTGTTGCTAAACAACTCTGGTGGTGGCTTATCTCTAGAGAGCCCAATAAATCAGCAATCCAAAATCAAACATGCCAGATTTGTAACTCCCCCTACTCTATTACGGGCACCCATACACACTAAACTGTTGACCAAAACCATCAATATGGGCGAGTTCGGCCAATGTTAATCTACTCTGCATCAGACAATCCATGTCTTATTTTCTTCTACAGTATCGCAGAAGTATCATTAAAGCTGGACATACACATGAGATAATGTTCGATTGTCAAGACAGCTATAACTCCCAATTTGGCAATACATGTTTTCATGTAATGAAGAGAAAGAAGAAAGCCACTACTAGACTCGTCGAAAGAAGAAAGCCACTACTAGACTCGTCCCCTGAAAACAAAAGAATTGGCCATGAAAATTCCGACTGCCTGATCCTTATTTACCCCCAACTTCATTTTTTGAGGGAAAGTTTAGAGGCCCCCATACACATCACATGGCAGGCTGGTACAGATGAAATTGACAGGATTGGACAACTTTCATCTAATATGGAAGGGGGCTGTCCTGGATTTACCGGGACAGAGAGGAACCAGAAGACAGCAGCGTCTGATTTCTCATACTCCACTGATTTGAAACACTTGACCTTCTTATTTAATGGTGTAAATTTCTTTAGACAGTGCAGGGGTTAATCTGCTCAGTTGAGAGCTCCTGGAGCGGTTAGGCTCTCAGCTGTGCACTGGTAGCCACTCCCATCTCCTATTCAATCTGAGTCCTGGCTAGAACTCATTGTCAGAGTTAGCTTATGCTACATTACTCGAGGTTGTAGTTAGTTATAATCGGAGAAAGGTGTTTGATGTATTTATCTGTGACTGTTGCTAGGCTTTGAGTGTGTGATAATTCCCTGTCTTCTCTTTGGTTTAACCCCATCTTCCACTCCCCGATGCATTCCTCTGTTATATGTGTGAGCAATAAGTATATTTGTATGTTTGGTATTTTTCATTATCCCTGTTCATATTAACTTGTTAGGTTGGTTGATCTACTACTCCCCTCTGAGGGGGAGATTCAGACTGAGGGTGGATTCAGGAGATAAGGCAAGGTATGTGACCCCTGCATCTTCATCATCAGAAGTAATCCTGGAAGCAGGGTGAGCTAGGGCAGGGTTAATGACAGGAAAGGAGCCCCTGGTCCTGGGACACCCAACAACAGAGTCATAACAAGGGCCTACAGTGTGAAAATTCACAAGACCAAGAGTAGAGATATCCAATCAGTATATTGTGATGATTGATGAACAAATTAGGACAAGTAGAGAAACCATACCACCTCTACTCATTGTGCAGGCATTTTCAAGCTCGGGCAATGATCATTAAAGGGAACCTGTCAGCAGGATTGTGCACAGTAACCTACAGACAGTGTCAGGTCGGCGCTATTATACTGATTAAAATGATACATTGGCTGATGAAATCCGTGCTGTGGTTGTTGTTTAACCCCTTAAAGGGAATCTGTCACCCCATTTTAGCGCTATAAGCTGCGGCCACCGACATCAAGGGCTTATCTACAGCATTCTGTAATGCTGTAGATAAGCCACCGATGAAACTTGAAAGATAAGAAAAACACGTTAGATTATACTCACCGGGGGGCGGGTGCGGTGGGTGTCGCTGTCCTGTCCGGCGCGTCCCATCTTCATATGACGATGTCCTCCTCCTTGCTTCTCCCTCAGCTCCTGCGCAGGCTATCAGTGTGTCAAGAGTGAGAGAAGAGGGTTGCATTGACAATACAACACAATGGGCAGCACTTTGAACACATTTTATAAGTGGTCATAAACTTGTAAATAACTCATGAAAGAATAAAGTTATGTTAAAACCAAGCACACCATTGTTTTTCTTGTGAAATTCTCAATAAGTTTATTGTGTCACATGACCCTCTTCCCATTGGAAAAAATAAAGTTGGATCCAAAATGGTCAACTTCAAAATGGCCACCATGGTCACCACCCATCTTGAAAAGTTTCCCCCCTCCCATATACTAATGTGCCACAAACAGGACATTGATATCACCAACCATTCCCATTTTATTTAGGTGTATCCATATAAATGGCCCACCCTGTATAATTAACTTATGACAATCCTTTCGACCTCAGTTATTCAACATTTGCTAAAAATAGTGTAAAAAACAATGCTAGGTAGGTAGGAACATGAACAGAAAGCAAAATGTGGCAATACACCATAGTACAGGTGTAAGGCAAGAGTGCAAAACCAAAAATGTAGTTACCGTATATGTCTACATTTTTTCTACCATTTTAACAAAACTACTTTTCCAAAAATTATGTAATATATTAAATAAAAAAAATAATTATCCACCCTTCATAAAAAGGATTGCAGAAGATATTAAAAAGACTAGTAGAGTCGTACACAGTCTGACAATAATTTTAAATATTTTTTCCTATTGTACTGTCTTGCTTCTGCTTTTTAATGCATTAAGAATGGAGAAAAAATATGTGTAGTGTAAAAGCATCAGAAGATTTTTCTATCCACATCATATCACTGATCAATTACATTGATCCTAGTAATGTTGCTAGCACCACGCCTATCTCTCCCTCCCCCTACCAATTTAATCACTGTATTAGGCCAGGTTCATCCAGTTTTCACATGTAACGCTCTTACAATTTTAAACTGTTTTGTTATCCGTGTACTATGCGTGTGTCTGTATTTTATATCCATGTGATACCTGTATGGCATCAGTATTTATACATCAATGTTATAAAATATACATGATCAAATATATTTTTATAGGTTAATAATGGCAATGTATCCATAAAAAATCAGATACAATACAGATGTTTTATATGGGATTCTATTTTTATTGCACTCCCATAGGTTTGAATGGGTGAGTCTCATCTGATATACAGAAGAGAATAGTGTATGCTGCAATGTTTATTAAGGACATTCAGTCCGTGTGACAAAAATGTCATGTGAATAGCCATATTGAATCACATTGGTCAGTGTGCTGTCCGATTTGTATTCAGACAGCACATGTCTTTCTAATACGCTGAACAAGTCCTTATTTTCAGACTACTACTCTCATCATCTTCACTGCTGCAGTTATTCAAAATATTGCCACTTGGAGTATTTGTCAAATGTTTTAGAGCTTTCATTTCTTGTCTCTATTGTTGAACTGTGAGATCTGATAAATTCTCCTTATCCTAAATTGACCATAAAATGGATGCTGCAATCCTTACCTAAGCTTTTATACAAGCTATGATAGCTGCAAGACATTACGGGGAAGTCCATGTGATACATCTGAGGTCATGTTAGCTATCTAAAACTAATGCAATCTTCTGAACATTTTTTCAAAAAGGAGCTTTTGGCAATTCACGCAAATTGAATCGTAAATTGTTTGACCTGTGAATTTCATAAAAATCATTTCAAATTCAATTTGAATCAATTTATTTCAATCAACTTGTGTGGATTATGATGTTGTGATTGAGGCGCTGAGCAATAAGCTTTGGTCCTGTTAATGAGTGGCATTGCATTTGCTTAGTTAGTGGCAAGACAGCCCAGGATTTGTGGATTTGCTGCCTGAAGATAATGGTTAGGTCTCCATCTGGTGGGTTACCTGTAGTAGAAGGTGTGTCAGAGGCCTAGTATACTGTTTCTACCCTGTGAAAATTGATACCACTTTAGTGGTGTGTGACAATTATTTGAGTGAGGATGGAATGAAAAATAAAATTGTAGGTGTTGCATGAGGCATGAGGTCTCCCAGCTAAGAAGGCTTACACTGCTCCCTTAACCACCAGATCCTCATTGAAACTTCAATTCCAAGCTGTAAATTCTGGGCCAGGCCCTAATACCTCAAGCATGGCCCATGGCTTACTGCTGCTGTGCCATTTGCAAATTTCTGTAATGCTGTAGATAAGCCCCCGATGTTACCTGAAAGAGAAGAAAAACAAGTTAGATTATACTCACCGGGGGGGCGTGGTCCGGTGCGGTGGGTGTCGCGGTCCGGCGCCTTCCATCTTCTAGAGATGACGTCCTCCTTCTTACTTCTGCCGTGGCTCCTGCGCAGGCATACTTTATCTGCCCTGTTGAGAGCAGAGTAAAGTACTGAAGTGCGCAGGCGCCGGACCTCTCTGACCTTTTCCGACACCTGCGCACTGCAATACTCTGCTCTGCCCTCGAAAGGGAAGATCAGTACGCCTGCGCAGGAGCTGCTGCAGAACTAAGAAGGAGGACGTCATCACTAGAAGATGGGAGGCGCCGGACCGGACCGTGACACACATCGGACCGGACCACGCCCCCGGGTGAGTATAATCTAACTCATTTTTCTTATCTTTCAGGTTACATCGGGGGCTTATCTACAGCATTATAGAATGCTATAGATAAGCCCCTGATGGTGGTGGCCGAATGTCATAGGCCAAAACTGAGGTGACAGATTCCCTTTAAGGTGTTGTCTATGCGTTTGGTTTTTGCCTCCCATTGAATCTAATGGGACATTTGTTGAACCGTTTGGCAAACTGTTCAGCGAATGGCGGTCCGTTCAGCGAATCTGAACCGGACCTTAAAGGGTTCGCTCATCTCTAGTTATACACCCCTTTATGGACTGTAGCACAGGTGCTGAATAAGGTGACAGATTTAGTTGATATATGACCAAACTGGTGACAGGTTCCCTTTAATCTTTTATACTCACCTCACCATACCGTCTGATGCACAAGTAACAGGGCCAAGTATTGAATACTACTTACTCAAAGAAATTTGCAAGCTCATTGAAGATGAATGTCTAGTGCAGGCAGCGCAGGTCCTAACAAGCAAGGAAACGCAATGTACCCACTGCTTATCTTTTCATTATTTTTTTTTGCAAGCTACAGTACCTGCTAGAGAACATCAGATACAAATGTCAAACCGCAGATGTTCTACACATGTACCTTCATTGCAGGCTACAAGGTTACTTGACGTAGCTGTGAAATTAACCACAGAGTTCTTTATCGCTGCTTCCTATTGTATACAAACACATATATTCATGTGCATTGTAACATAACCACATATCCTGTATTGTGTAGACTTGAATAGAATAAGCAGCAAGTTGGTAGCTTGTATTTCACTGACAATGAGCCTATTCCCAATCGATATAACTCAATATATTGAGAATAATGGCAGCACATTATTTCTCAGAGTGGATTGTATGACTGTGAAAGGTAAAAAACACAAAGGATACGTGATAACTTGATGATCGCTGGGACATCCACCGATCCTGGGAACGAGCTGCTGAAATGTCCAGTTAAAATGAAGTATGCTAAACCCTGATCTTTTAAATAATGGAGGTTCTAGTGTTCGGATACCAATAGATGGATAGGTGATCATTTTCTCATCACTGGGACACCCAACGAGTCTGGGAACGAGGTGCTGGAGTGCCTAGTTATAATGAAGCATGCGCTGTACTGCTCTAATCATTGTCTATGAGAAAAGCTATTCTTATGTGGCATTGCAAAATTCTGTGCTCATGAATAATGGGGTGCCAAGCAGTTAGATTTCCGGTAATAGCAACTTGCTGATCGCTGTGACCGATTCTGAGAACAGGGTTCTGAAATGTGGCTACAATGAAGCATGCTCTCTACTGCTCCATTCATTGTCTACTTGACAAAACTATTCTAACTGGACATTGCTAATTCTCAGTGGGGTCCTAGCGGTCATTTCCCCAACAATAGGTGGATAGCTGATAATTTATTTATAGTGATGAGCGCAAGTGCTCGTTACTCAGGTTTGCTGTGGGTTCTTGTGGGTCGCCCTCCCAGGGCTATAGGGTACTTGGTACCGGGCCGGTGTCAGCGGGATGTGTCACAGCAGCAGTGACCCGGTCCGTGGCCCTGGGCGCCCAAGTAATAGGGGAGATTGAATGGTAGAATGTAGTTGATTAAATGAATAGTTTGTGACGCCACCTGTGGTGTTCGGCAAGTGAGATGTTAAGCCGACGCTGCATGCAGATCCTCTGGGACTGGTGGTGTGGTGCAGCAAAGATGTTGAAGCTCCCCACAGGTGGAGCTGTAGTCCCAGGGCAGTGTAGATGTACGGGTAGAGGCGAGGCGCAGGCAGTGTAGAAGCGGGTACCCAGATGTAGCGGTACAGGGGGGTGTTGGTGCAGGAATAAATGGAGGACACCAGGGCTTGTAGTTTCAAAGCTTTACTCACAGTCTGTAGTACACACAGGTGCCTGCCTCCGTGCTGTGTCCTCCGGATCAGGGACTCAGTCAACCTCCAGGTCAGATGGAGTGCTCCCTTCCAACACTCGCCAACATGTGCCTTTCTGAATGTCTCCTCTTATAGCGCCTTTAAGTGAAGATCTCCTAGTACTGAGTTACACTGGAGTTCCTCCTGACAGATGTTCCCAAGAACTATACTTGTACGGCAGACAGCCGTAGCCTGCTTTGGGGACTCCTCACTCCTAAGTCCCGGCTCACTATCAATGTTGTTGTTGTGCCCCCAAGTCTGAGATGGGGGTAGTGCATTTACAGCCCACTACTCCTCTGGTGTCTGCTGCAGGACCATTAGTATCCATACAACCTCGGGGCCCGGGCCCCAGCATTGCGCTTAGAACTTCTAGGCAGGGTTCTCTCCTAACCCACGTCCTCTGTTCCCTTTTACTCCTACGTTCCATACTAGTCTCTCCTTCTTATGGAAGATCAGGTTTCTGTTCAATGTCTTTCTCCTTCTTTCCTTTTCCATGCCAGCAGACCAAGGTCACTGAGATCTGCTGCAGCACCTCCTTCCTCCATCCCTCTCCCAGGGATTTTCACTCCTCACTCTCTCCACTCCACTCACTGACTGACAGACTCACTGAAATTCTAAACCTTCCCACTCTTTTATGTATTCTAACTCCACCTGCCTCGCAGCATGTTTTGTGTTCCAAGCAGGGAGCCACCAAAGGTGCTCTGTTACACTCCAAGCAGAGAGCTGCAATGTGGCTTTGCTGAACTACTGTGTTGTGTGGGATGCAGGTGTTGGAGCGTGGTCAGGAGCCTCCAACCTACATGGACGGTGGGGTACCACACCTCAGGAGGAGGTGCAGTACCTCTGTGGCAACTGAATCCTCAGGGGCGCCACACTTGTGTATGCTCTGAGTAGTGTGGGTGCTCACGTCTCTTCGGCCACATGTTCCGTGGCTATTAGACAGCCACAAAACATATCGGGATTGCCCATGTTTGTCAGACAATTCCCGCATGTTTTTTGGCTGTCTAGCAGCCGTGAATCATGTGGCTGTTGGGGACTTGAACATATGTCACTCAAGCACCCACGATACTCAGTGCATATCCGAGCAACCTCGACAAACTCGAGTAATGAGCACTTGTTCTCATCACTACTTACGAAGTTTGGTCAACTTCCTTAATGAGAATGGTACAGAATACCAGACACAATCTCAGGACAAATATAGTGTTATTTCTGGAAGAATAACAGCTCTCCAGTGTACTGATGCCAATAAGGCTGTAAAGGCTGCACATATGGTATATTTGCCCTTGTATTCAAAAGGGACAGATTGTAAAGGACAATTCTACCTCTCATCTGTAATAAAATATAACCATGAACGTTAAAGAGAAAAAATGGAAATGTCACTGTTTGTAATCAGGTGAGAGGTAAGAGAGATGAGAAAGCAAGGGGAGAGAAGCTTGGAGAAGCAGGTAGACCCTACTACATGTACATGGTAAGGCAGCTAGCTGCTGGCCTTGCATTGTGGAGCTACATATGTGTCAATGGACTAGAGTTGATGGGTAATGGGCATGTATTACCTAGAAAGGCAAGGGCATAGTTACTGTGTTTCCCCAAAAATAAGACAGGGTCTTGTATTTTTTTTTATCCGAAAAGTGGGTTAGGGCTTATTTTCAGAGGATGTCTTTATATTTTTTCCCAAGAATAACAATCCACATTCATTTTTGAACAAAATATCAACATTTCTTCAAATCTAATCATGTCATCACACACACACTGCAAATACATCCAGGTTTATACATACACTGTAAACACGCATGTATATACAGTATACACACACACACTGCACATATACTGTACATGTGTGTATACACATACTTGTTCTATTCGTAGAAATGCACCAGCTCACTTGAATGGTCCGTGGGGTGAAGAAGCAAGGAAATGTGAGACTGCATTCAGAAAAATCCAGAAAAACAATAGAAATCCAGCTTGTTAAAAATGTCAGACTTTATTCCATTAGAAAAATATAAAAGCACATAGGAGCAAGTATCATAGTGATCTATGCAAGGAGAAACGCGTTTGAGATGCCCTTCCGGAATTCTTTCTCAAAGCTTTGAGAAAGACACCGGAAGGGTGTTTGAAATACGTTGCATAGATCACCATGATATACACACATACACTGCACATTCACATGTACAGTATATATACACACACAGTGCACACACAAATGTAAATACACATACACAGCACATACATACACATGTATATACACACTGCACATACCATACATACCAGCCTGTCTCCTCTTCATTTCTTCTAGACCCCAGCAGTTAAAGGACCTTTAGTGAGATTATGATCACATGATGTCACCAAAGGTCCGCAGTCTTAACCTCGGAATAGAAAGGTTAGAGGCCCCCAACAGACTGGGGCCCTGGGCAAATGCCTTGGTTACACACTCCTAACACATGCCCTGATTGTGCTTACTTTTAGAGAAGGGCTTATATTCCAAGAACACTCAGAAAATCCTGTAAAATCATGCTAGGGCTTATTTTCAGGGTGAGCCATATTTTCAGGGAAACATGAGTTGGTGGGTTATGCTAGGGGCTAGGGGCAACATCAACAAGCCACTTTGCCTGGGTCAGGATATTTAGATTCAGAATGAAGGCAATACGTTGAACCTTTCGCCCTGAGTGAAAGTAGATTATGCAGAACTGTAGGAAACAAAAGGTTGAATGGGGCATTGCAAAACCCAAGTATGTGCCCCAAAAGTGTTGTAAATCTTCAGAGCTGAAATGTTTTCCCTTATGCTAATTACCATCTCTATGTTTCATCCATCTGTGTAAGCGTCCACATAGTTTTAGATGTCTTCAAAAATGTTTTAAACCATGTGAACCCACATTCATTACTGACTATTTCAGCAATATGAAATAAATGAGCCAATTTAAATGCTGATTGATACTAAGCAGAACGACTTGGAGAGCCACCGCTTAAGTACTAGCAAATGTATCAAGTTGATTTTCTCTTCTCCCACGGATTGGAGAGGAAGCAAAGAAACTTAGTCACCCCTGACTATATTCTTGGCAAATCTATCCCACACTTTCTTTGGGTTTGAAAGATTTCAACATAGTGATTCAACTTACAGTGTATATTGCTTTCCTGGTAAATGTGACTCACTTGTTGTATAACAGCTGAACGGATTCCAGGATGGGATGCCATGTAATCATTTGTCTTTGGTTTAGAAAATTATGGATGTAGCTAGTCGGGATTTTTATTTGAGAATGAGATTTCAGTCTTTCACGAGAAACAGTTGGCAGGATCTACAAAAGTTGTGGGTTAGAAACCCTCGGGGTACATAAAATCAGAACCATTCTCCTGTCACCCTCGTCAGTTCCTTTGGAATAAATTTGTAGTGAATTCACCCTGAGAACCATAAAATGTTGCCACGATGTATATTTTTCAAGAAGAAGCAGAAAATCCAAAATATATGGGATAATATTCAGGTGTCATAACTTTCTGTAAAAGAATGGACAGGCTTGCCTTGTGGGTGCTGACTCTGTAAAAGTCACTATGTTTGGGTCCCATGCACACTCGAGGGCCTGTACAGATCTAGTTTGACCTCTAAACAATACTCTCAAAGGTCAGTACTTTCGATGAGTAAAATTTGTTAGAGGTCAATGTAATTCTTGAATTTCAAAGAAAAAATTCAGTCTCCCAAATTTGGATTTCATGTGATTTGCTTGTGTGTGAATCCAACCAAAGGTCGCATGACAAGAAAAGGGGTGTAAAAAATAGAAAAAATAATACTCACCACCTTGGTCACTGTGGCTCCCCCATCCAGTCCTTCGTGCAGCTTTCTAAAATCTTCTTTACTTATCCACTGCACACAACTTCTTCTCCCTTCACCTTGACTCTCCATCGGAGCTTCGAGCATCATATAGGCTTCCATTGTCAGAGGAGCTAACCAAGCCTCGGGAAATGCTTTTCATGACTTTGTCATGTGCATAGTAACATCAGAGGCCTACTTAGCACTGGAAGAGTGAAGATGGAGGACTAAGATGTCACATACCAAGGAGAATTGCAAGGAGGACCCAATGAGGACCGGTGAGCAGCAAAGTATTCTTGTTTTTTCTTTTTTTTACTCTATATTTATTATGCTCTGGAGTCTGATGAGAATCCAAGGCATAAAAAAGCTTAAAAAGGCATATTTGATTGCATAGAATACAATCAATATCAACTAAATTTCTTGACCAAACTTAAATAAGCCGATTTCCACAGATTCGCTCCTCACATCTACATAATTGCACACAACATCCAATGGAACATGCCACGGAAAACATGTTAAACAAAAATCCAGGCAGGAAATATTTTACAGCTCCATACAAGTCAAGTTTTTTTCTTAAATCATATTATGGCTGGGTACTTGAGCCTTTAGATGACACTAAGATATTGCCAATCATTCATATATCCCCAACAGCGGTCGCAACCTAATATCACATTCTTGTACAAACTCCCCAACACTAGTGTTGAGCATTTCGATACCGCAAGTATCGGGTATCGGCCGATATTTGCTGTATCGTAATTCCGATACTTAGTTCTGATACTTTTTTCATATCGAATACCGGAAACGGAAGTTCCCATAATGCTAGGAGCCCGCTCGATTTGATTCAGCCAATGAGGATCCTCAGAAGTGTGGGCACATCCTGTTAGGCATGTAGGCATGTTAACTACTGGCATGGCTGTGATTGGCTGCTGAAATGATGTCATGATGCACTATAAAAACCGCAGCAGTCGCCATTTCGGGTTCACTCTGCGGTGAATTCAGTTAGGGACAGGCTGCTGTTGAAGACTGTGAGGGACAGTTAGAAATAGCGATCATCAAACATATCTATTGCTCTACCCAGGCTACATAATCCACCACTGTAGCATTTTTGTAGCCCAGCAGCGCTGTTTTAATAGCTGTCTGCAAGGGTTGTGTGAGTGCAGACCCACGCTGTGTAGTGTGTCCTGCAGGCACGTCTGCTTGTAGGCCGCCCAGCGTGTGTCTCTGCCTCATACACATTTTTCTTTTATTGCTGCTTTTTTTTCCTCCTGTATAGTGTGCTTCCATACGTATCCATATACGTTGGTTGCAAACACTAAAGGAGTGGACAGCGGAGCCTTTCAGCAGCCTTTCAGTGCTATAGCCCATTTCTCTGCACTGTTTTTGGCTGTCTGATAGGTCTCTCTGTGTGTGAGTGCAGCTCACGTTGCAGTGTGTTCTACAGCCACCGCTCGTTGTAGTCCGCTCAGCGTGCGTCACTGCCTCATACATAGTCCTTTTTTTGCAGCAAATTTAGCCAGATTTTTGCTCCTATATTAGTGTGCTTCCATCCGCATCCATTGTCATTGGTTGGTTGCAAACACCATATACGATTAGATAGAGGAGCCTTTTTGCTGGCTTGTGCCCTTCAGGGCCAGCCAGACTAGTATCACCCTATTTTTTGGAGCCTCATCAATTGCATTGTAGGTTAGCTTCCTGCATTGTAATCGCTCCAAAAAGTTTGTGATACTATATCTTTCAAACTTTGGTCACATCCTTTCCCCCCCCCCCAAAAAAAAATAAAGGAAATAAAGTTCACCAAACACTCCACTTTACCGTTGTGTAGGCCACATTAGATCATATTAAAGTGTAGTACACACACTCTTAGCCAAACTAGTGTTTCTTATACTGGTTAGCAGGTGTTCAGGAATAAGAACACTAAGCCACCCCTTTTTTACTTTTCTGCCTATCTTTATCAGTCTACCAAGATGAAGAAGGCAGGGAGTAAGGCACGTGGTCGTGGCCGTGGAGTTTCAGCAGGGAGAGGACGGGGGGATTCAGCAGGGAGAGGACGTGGGGATTCGGTGTCTGCTGCGGCCACCAGTGACCAGGCATCCCCCACTTTTACCAGGCAACAGTCCTTCATGCGCAGCTTTGTAGGACCTCGCCGTACCCCACTGCTGCGTGACGAACAAATTGAAGCCGTTGTCGGATGGATGGCAGCTAACGCATCCACTTCAATGACTTCCGCATCCTCCCAGGGCCAGAGCACTGAAGAGCAACCATCTGTCTCTTCACCACCTGCCAAATTGCCCAGGCAGTCTGAGAGCCCTGGACAGGAGCCATCTCAATCTTTACTTCTGTTCTCAGAATCTGTTGGCTTGGAAAGAGGTGGCCAGCCAAGCAGCATTCTAGAGCGTGAAGAAGAGGGAGTATGCAGTGATGCGCAACTGCTTTGTCCCTCTGAATCTGAAGAGGCGGGTGGGCCAGTGCCTATTGTCAGCACACCTCAGTGCTCATCTGATGATGATGAGACTCAGTTGTCAATTTCTGGTGCGTACGGTGCTGGCGAGACAACCCTGGACCAGCCGGTGCTTGAAGAGGGGAGTGGAGATGATGAGGTCCTTGACCCATCATGGCGTCAGCCACAGGAAGGTGGTGGGAGCAGCTCTGAGGAAGAGATTCCCCGAATGGCCAAAAGAGGAGGGAGAGGGCGGGGGCAGACTTGGTTGTCTGTAGCCTCCACTTTGGCACCCGTGAGGAGCAATCCTCTTCCAAAACAGAAAACGGGCGCTCCCAGGACTTGCAGTGCGTGGTCTTTTTTTGACACAGTTGCAGATGACATTTGCTTTGTCAAATGCAAGCTGTGTCATCAGAAAGTTAAATGAGGGAAAAATGTGAGCAACCTCAATACCACAAATATGTGGAAACATGTGCGTACCAAGCACGAGGTGGAGTTACACAGACACACTGAATATGTAGGCCAACCTTCAGCAGCATCTACCACCTCTTCAGCTCGTGTTGGGGCCTCTTCCTCCAGCTCACACACAGCTGGTTCGGCTTCCTCACTGGAACGTCATGGAAGAACCACTGCCACTGTTGTCCAGAGACCCAGTGAAATTCCACCCACTGAACCACGTTCTCAGTCATCAGCACACTCCCAGGCCACTCACCAGCAATCGGTAGCACAGGCATGGGAGAAAAAGCGGCCATACTCGGCAAACCATCCCCAAGCACTGGCTCTGAATGCTGGCATTGCCAATCTACTGGCCCTTGAGATGCTGTCATTCAGGCTGGTGGAGACTGACACCTTCCGGAACTTGATGTCATTGGCAGTTCCACAATACAATGTGCCCAGCCGCTTTTATTTCAGCAGGCAAGCCGTCCTTGCCCTGCAAAAGCATGTGGATGTAAAAATTAAAAATGCGCTACTAAACGCCATCAGTAGCAAGGTCCACCTGACCACCGATGCGTGGACCAGTAGCCATGGACAGGGATGATACCTTTCCCTCACTGCCCATTGGGTCAATGTTGTGGAGCCGGGTACAGATCTGGAGAGTGGCTCTGTATGTATTCTGCCAACTCCAAGGATTGCAGGAATGCAGTCTGTACATATTGAGTCCTCCTCCTACTCTAGTTCCTTGGAATCAGCACTGCATGAGCCTGTTAGGCCAGATATGAGCACAGGTGTGGCCAAACGTCAACAGGCCATCCTTAAATTAATTTCTTTGGGGAATCGGAGCCACACAGCAAAGGAGCTCTGGAATGCCATTAAGCAGGAGAGCGCTGTGTGGTTTGTGCCAGCGAATCTCCAGCCAGGTTTGGTAGTGAGTGACAATGGCCGAAATCTAGTGGCAGCTCTGGGCCTAGGCAACCTCACTCACATACCATGTCTGGCACACATGCTCAATTTGGTTGTGCAGAGCTTTCTTAGGGACTATCTGGATCTTGATACACTGCTGCACAAGGTTCGCCTAGAGTGTGCTCACTTGCGGCATTCCAGCATGGCAAGATCACGCATTGCATCTCTGCAATGCCGATTCCGCCTGCCAGAACATCGCATCATATGTGACCTCCCCTCCAGGTGGAATTCAACGTTACATATGTTGGAGCGGTTGTGTGAGCAGCAGGCAGCAGTAATGGAGTACCAGCTGCATCAGGCGCAAACAAGTCGCACTGTGCGCCGGACACACTTCACCACCACTGAGTGGGCCACTATGAGGGACATCTGCCAAGTTTTGCATGCCTTCGATGACTCCACGCGGATGGCCAGTGCAGATGATGCACTAGTCAGCATGACTGTCCCCCTTATCTGTCTGCTTCAAAAAACCTTACAAGCACTAAGTGAGGAGGTTTTTGAAGAGGTCGAGGATGAGGAGTCAGAAATGCCATCTGCTTCTGGCAAGTCTGCGCAACGTGCCTCCACACAAAGGCCCAGGCAGGGGACACTTAGTGAGGAGGATGACGAGGAGTCAATGGAGGAGGAGGAACACATCTCTCCAGAGGAGGGACGTACACAAGGCTCTAGTAGTCAGTGTGTACAGCGAGGGTGGGGTGATGCTGAGCAGGCTGAGATGCTGCCTCAAGCTGGGGACAGCGTTTCCGGTCCAGTTGGCAGTCTGCAGCACATGGTTGATTTCATGCTGCAGTGCTTGTTAAATGACCGCCGCATCGCCAACATTCTCCACACGGCTGATTATTGGGTGTACACTCTCCTAGATCCTCGCTACCGGGACAACTTACAAAGCCTCATACCACAGTTGAACCGGGAGCGAAAAATGCGGGAGTACCAAGAAACACTTGTGCAGGCCATCATGTTCTCCATTCCCCCCGCAAGTGTTGCTGGTAGTGCTTTTCAAAGCAGCCATGTGGGTAGAGGCAGTGGAGGAAGCTCTGCACAAAGAGGTAGCAGAGGCAGTGCCGCAGGACAAGGCAAGGCCAGTATGGCCCAAATGTGGAAAAGTTTTGTGGGACCGCCACAAACGGCTACACCATCACAGACGGCTCCAGTCAGCAGGAGGCAACGTTTCCGTCAGATGGTGACAGACTACTTGTCTTGCCCTGTTAGTGTACTCCCAGACGGCTCTTCCCCGTTCAAGTATTGGGTCTCTAAGCTGGATACATGGCCAGAACTTAGCCAGTATGCATTGGAGGTGCTGGCTTGCCCTGCTGCCAGTGTATTATCGGAACGTGTCTTTAGTGCTGCAGGTGGTGTGGGAACAGACCGTTGCACGCGACTATCCGCCGATAATGTTGACCGGCTTACTTTTCTGAAAATGAACAAGGCCTGGATCTCACCTGAATTTGCCAGTCCTCTTCCAGAATAAATAATTGGCTGGCAACAGGATCCAGGTCTCCTGTTGTGTTCATGTTTCGATGACCTGTACTTTATTTCCTGGGCTACAGCAACGCCCGTTGTTGCTCAGAAGTGCTGTCCACACAGACAGAACACTCGCTCATGTGTAAGTGGGGTTCGGTAACGTCAGCTGATCCCCTGCTGTGTGTACGGCAAACTCTCCTGCTGCCTACAACTTCTGACTACCTCTGATTTCATATGTTTCTGATTTGCCCTCTGTCTCCACTCTGTTTTGAGTATTTCCTCCGGCCTACAACACCGCCTGTTTCTGCTCTCAAGTGACGTCTGCACAATCCACACTTGTTCCTGTGTTACCTGGGTCCTGTAACATCTGCTCATTTCCAGAGGTGAGTCCGGCAATGTCTCCTGCTTTGTCTACATTCCCACTACTTGTAGTGGAAAAGTGGACAGAGCAGGAGACATTGCCTGACTCACCTCTAGGGAGAAGCTGCTGTTACAGAACCCCAGTAACACAGGAACAAGTGTGGGTTGTGAAGACAGCATTTCAGAGCAGCAACTGGCGTGGTTGGAAGCCAGAGGAAATACTGGAAACAGAGTGAAGACAGAGGCCTAATTGGAGTACGTTGACAGTTAGTAGTAGTCTAGAAACAATCGAAAACTGCCACCAGTTGGTGCTCGGAAGTGCTGTCCACACAGAAAAACACACTTGTTCATGTCAAAGTGGGGTTCGGTAATGTCTGCTGATCCCCTGCTGTGTGTACGGCAAACTCTCCTGCTGCCTCCAAAGTCAAAATACCTCAGATTTACATCTGGCTCCTAGTAGGCCTCGGCCTGCACCCTGATTGTCCCTGGGCTCCAACAACGCCAGTTGGTGCTCAGAAGTGCTGTCCGCACAGAAAAAAACACTCGTTCATGTGAAAGTGGGGTTCGGTAACGTCAGCTGATCCCCTGCTGTGTGGAGGGCAAAGTGCTGCTGCCTCCAAATTGCAACTACTTCAGATTTAAACATTCTCTGATTTGGCCTCTGTCTCCACTCTGTCTCTAGTATTTCCCCTGACCTCCAGCACCGCCAGTTCCTGCTCACAGTTGCCGTCCGCGCATTCCACTCTTGTTCCTGTGTTCCTGGTGTTCTGTTACGTGAGCAGATCCCCCAATGTGTGTCCGCCACTGTCTCCTGCGCTGTCCACCTTCCCACTGCAAGCGGTGGGAATGTGGACAGAGCAGGAGACATTGGCAGACACACATCAGGGGATCTGCTGACATTACAGAACCCCAGTAACACCGGAACACGTGTGGATTGGGCAGACGGCTACTGTTCGCATAAACTGGCGGTGTTGGTGGTCACGTGAAATCCTGGAAACAGAGTGGAGACAGATGCCTAATTGGAGCATGTTGACAGTCTGTTGTAGCCTACAAACAATCTAAAACTACCACCAAGTAGGCCTCGGCCTTCACCATGATTGTCCCTGGGTTCCGACAACGCCAGTTGGTGCTCAGAAGTGCTGTCCGCACAGACAAAACACTCGCTCATGTGTAAGTGGGGTTCGGTAACGTCTGCTGATCCCCTGCTGTGTGTACAGCAAACTCTCCTGCTGCCTCCAAAGTCAAAATACCTCAGATTTACACCTGGCTCCTAGTAGGCCTCGGCCTGCACCCCGATTGTCCCAGGGCTCCAACAATGCCAGTTGGTGCTCGGAAGTGCTGTCCACACAGAAACACACTTGTTCGTGTGTAAGTGGGGTTCGGTAACGTCAGCTGATCCCCTGCTGTGTGTATGGCAAAGTGTCCTGCTCCCTCCACAGTCAAACAACCTCAGATTTACACCTGGCTCCAAGTAGGCCTCGGCCTGCACCCTGATTGTCCCTGGGCTCCAACAACGCCAGTTGGTGCTCAGAAGTGCTGTCCGCACAGAAAAAAACACTCGTTCATGTGAAAGTGGGGTTCGGTAACGTCAGCTGATCCCCTGCTGTGTGGAGGGCAAAGTGCTGCTGCCTCCAAATTGCAACTACTTCAGATTTAAACATTCTCTGATTTGGCCTCTGTCTCCACTCTGTCTCTAGTATTTCCCCTGACCTCCAGTACCGCCAGTTCCTGCTCACAGTTGTCGTCCGCGCAGTCCACACTTGTTCCTGTGTTCCTGGTGTTCTGTTACGTGAGCAGATCCCCCAATGTGTGTCCGGCACTGTCTCCTGCGCTGTCCACCTTCCCACTACAAGCGGTGGGAATGTGGACAGAGCAGGAGACATTGGCAGACACACATCAGGGGATCTGCTGACATTACAGAACCCCAGTAACACAGGAACACGTGTGGATTGGGCAGACGGCTACTGTACACATAAACTGGCGGTGTTGGTGGTCACGTGAAATCCTGGAAACAGAGTGGAGACAGATGCCTAATTCGAGCACGTTGACAGTCTGTTGTAGCCTACAAACAATCTAAAACTACCACCAAGTAGGCCTCGGCCTTCACCATGATTGTC
Source organism: Dendrobates tinctorius (assembly GCF_039654945.1). Classification (NCBI taxonomy): domain Eukaryota; kingdom Metazoa; phylum Chordata; class Amphibia; order Anura; family Dendrobatidae; genus Dendrobates; species Dendrobates tinctorius. The sequence continues at coordinate 16,319,936 of NW_027361868.1, forward strand.
CCTGGGTTCCAACAACGCCAGTTGGTGCTCGGCAGTGTCTTTGGCATTGGTACTCCCTGTTGCCCAGCCTGGTTTCAGCACGCCAGCTGTTTCCAGGTAGTGTCAAGGTCACTATGCCACCAATCCGTTGTCCTGTCGTCTTGCGGCCAGGTTAGCCGACTCTACGGTGCCTGCAGTTTAGGTGACTCCTATGTGGGCTGCGGGAACTGGCACTGAAGGCTGGATCCGTAGTGCCAATGGGACATGGACCCCCTGTAGGACTGTGGGTTTCGGTAACTGCGGCCAGCTTGCGGCCTGGCTACTTTGCTTTGGATGGGTACCTTCTGCTACCCACCCGGGTGCCAGCACTGTCAGCTGGTTCTCGCCAGAGCCTTTGGCCTAGGTGCCTCCATCTCGGTATCCGAAGGTCCAGCACCGTCAGCTGGTCCTTGGTAGTGCTTTCTAGCACAGGTACCTCCTGCCTAGTAACCGTGGTCCAGCAACGTCAGCTGTTCCTCGGTAGTGCCATTGGCTCTTGTAGCTTTTGCTACCCATCTGGGTTCCAGCACCGTCAGCTGGTTCTCGGCAGTGTCTTTGGCACGGGTACTCCCTGTTGCCCAGCCTGGTTCCAGCACGCCAGCTGATTGCGGGTAGTGTCAAGGTCACTATGCCAACAATCCGTTGTCCTGTTGTCTTGCAGCCAGGTTAGCCGACTCTACGGTGCCTGCAGTTTAGGTGACTCCTATGAGGGCTGCGGGAACTGGCACTAAAGGCTGGATCCGTAGTGCCAATGGGACATGGACCCGCTGTAGGACTGTGGGTTTCGGTAACTGCGGCTGGCTTGCGGCCTGGCTACTTTGCTTTGGATGGGAACCTTCTGCTACCCATCCGGGTGCCAGCACTGTCAGCTGGTTCTCGCCAGAGCCTTTGGCCTAGGTGCCTCCATCTCGGTATACAAGGTCCAGCACCGTCAGCTGGTCCTTGGTAGTGCTTTTTAGCACGGGTACCTTCTGCTTAGTAACCGTGGTCCAGCACCATCAGTTGGTCCTCGGTAGTGCCATTGGCTCTTGTTCCTTCTGCTACCCATCCGGGTGCCAGCACTGTCAGCTGGTTCTCGCCAGAGCCTTTGGCCTAGGTGCCTCCATCTCGGTATCCAAGGTCCAGCACCGTCAGCTGGTCCTTGGTAGTGCTTTTTAGCACAGGTACCTTCTGCTTAGTAACCGTGGTCCAGCACCGTCAGTTGGTCCTCGGTAGTGCCATCGGCTCTTGTTCCTTCTGCTACCCATCCGGGTGCCAGCACTGTCAGCAGGTTCTCGCCAGAGCCTTTGGCCTAGGTGCCTCCATCTCGGTATCCCATGTCCAGCACCGTCAGCTGGTCCTGGTAGTGCTTTTTAACACAGGTACCTTCTGCTTAGTAACCGTGGTCCAGCACCGTCAGTTGGTCCTCGGTAGTGCCATTGGCTCTTGTTCCTTCTGCTACCCATCCGGGTGTCAGCACTGCCAGCTGGTTCTCGCCAGAGCCTTTGGCCTAGGTGCCTCCATCTCGGTATCCGAAGTCCAGCACCGTCAGCTGGTCCTTGGTAGTGCTTTTTAGCACAGGTACCTTCTGCTTAGTAACCGTTTCCAGCACCGTCAGTTGGTCCTCGGTAGTGCCATTGGCTCTTGTTCCTTCTGCTACCCATCCGGGTTCCAGCACTGTCTGCTGGTTCTCGCCAGAGCCTTTGGCCTAGGTGCCTCCATCTCGGTATCCGAGGTCCAGCAACGTCAGCTGGTCCTTGGTAGTGGTTTCTAGCACAGGTACCTCCTGCATAGTAACCGGGGTCCAGCACCATCAGCTGTTCCTCAGTAGTGCCATTGGCTATTGTTCCTTCTGCTGCCACTACGGGTTCCAGTACTGTCAGCTGGTTCTCGCTAGTTTCTCAACCTTCTTGTACCTTCTGCTACATTTCCAAGATCAAGCTTTTTGAAATTGTCTTTGGTAATCCTTATTGATCTCCATGACGATGACCCTGATGACGACGACCCTGAAGACCACACCAAAGAAGACCAGAAATATGACCCTAAATAATATGACCAAGAGGACAAAGAACATGAAGACAACCACCAAGATACAGAACAAAAGACAGAAGAACAAGAAGCAGAAGAAGCAAAAGCAGAAGAACAGAAAGCAGAAGAACATTAAGCATAAGACTAAAAATCAGCATAGAAGAAACCAAAATTATAAGCAGAAGAAGACTAAGCAGTAAATGGGGGTGAGTCCGTTCCTCCTCGTGGTGCCCCTGGAAAATTCCTGCTGCTGCAGGCCAAACTGAACGCGGACAAATCCTGTTGTAAATCTTTTGTGACAGGCAGAACGTAAGGTGTAATCTTATAACTTTTATAGATAAGTACTACAGGAATGCCTGTCACCATAAGAAAATGAAGAAAAAGAAGAATAGGAAGAAGATGAAGAAATAGCATATGAAAATTAATAATAGCTGAATAAGAAGAATATGAAGAATGTAAAAAAAAAATTAATGGGAAGAAGGTGAAGAAGAAGAAGATGAATAAGGTGAAGAAAAAGTTGATGAAAAAAATGCTACTGCTGCGGATCATGAAGGAGAAAGTGTGGGAGAAGTACAAAAGAAGGTGAAGAGCATGGAAGTTGTGAAACATACATATCTGACTAAATAGAAAAATGTTAACATAGTCAATATCTTTTTAACTCCGAGCGTCTTGAAAAAAAAAATTGGAATTAATGCTATGCCATGTGATTTGAATAAACCACTATGCCTTTAATGTCTCCTCCACCTCCAACAATACAGTCTACATGATTCTTATTTGTTTTCAATTATGTAGAATTAGCCAACAAGGAAATAAAAGGCTTTTTTAAATTCCGATACCGGAAGTCCCATTGGCTTGAATGGGACTTCCGGTATCGGAATCGGCGATACCCGATATTTTTTTCGTATCGGGCAATACCATCCGATACGATATTTTGGGGTATCGAACGGTATCGCTCAACACTACCCAACACATAACAATTATGGTTTTGTGTTGCCCAACAGTAAGATGTTCGAATAGTAATATATAAGAAAATAAAAAAAATCTATGCAATGCAGTCCCTTCTGATGCCTGTCAAATTATGTTGATCCAATTAAAGACTCAGCAAAGTCAACATTTTCCCTACATGTTGTTACAACTTTTTTTTTCAGATCCTAGTCAACCCCTTAGTTTTTTTGGGGATAATAAAATGACCTGGAAAAACTAATATGAGCGCATGAATATTATAAAAAACTAGATGTTTGCCTGATTCTAGCGCATCGGGTATTCTTGAATCTTTCTCTCCACACCGCAGATCTCCCAACGGAGGCGTCTGTTGTTTGAATGCGCTGATTCGTCGCAGCCTGCCGGGCGCGACCAATCAGCACCGCGGGATTTCCATGACAGACAGACAGACAGAATTAGACGATTATATAGTAGATGTTTAAGTGAGACCAATACCAGTACCAGTACCAATAGATTGCCTCTTGTTTGTTGATGTCAGTTGCCACCACTCTGTCTACTGTGCTGATTTCACCACCACTCGTGGACTACACACTGGAGAACTGGTAACGGCTATTTTGTGGACAGGTTCATGCCTTCCTAAGACCTAAAGTAGGGACTTTAAGTTATAAGTGCCTCAATAAAAGGTATAGATCAAAGTTAACCTATGGAAATTAGCTTCTTGGATCATGAGAATTGGTCTGTTTTCTATGGACATCTTTCATATAGTATTCAGTGTTTTGGGTTTGATTTCATTTAATTTATTCTTTTAGAACGCAAATATTTCAGCCAAATGAATGGTAACATTTATGAGAAATATTGTAAGGCTTATGAAAACCTACAGGGTCGAAAATGACATAAACCAGTGGCTTTGCCAGAAACTGTAAATTCTGTGTCTGGCTGTAACTGTTTGGACGAATGGTACATTACACCTAATCTATCATCAGTGGCGAAAGTAAAAGGTCAAAGGGCGATATATGAAAGCAGCTGAGGTATGTGACAACATGTACTGGGCTCATCCCCTTGTGCAAGCATGAGCCAGAATGTAATGTACTGGTCAATATGACATGAACATCCATAAAAATCACAACTGTAAAGCTGATAGTTTCAGAAAAGCAAATTTATCTGACCTGAGTGACATGGACAACTGATTGCTTAAACAGCAAGTAGCAAGTTAGACTCTCTTTGGTTAGATGACCTTCCAGAGATCAGCTGTAATCTGTGATGGCAACTGGAAGAAGTGTTAATATTGTAAACCAAATAATGAATGACAATATGTTTCAATGTGTTTGCCAAAGTAAAAATGGAGCAATTGTGCCAGCATCGTAATATATCCAGGTGCTAACAGGTATGCGGATGTAACAGTGTAGACAACGAGGAGACAGTAGCACTTAACAAACAACTATTTATTTGACTAACATGAGAAAAAATATATATACATATACATATATAACCACCATTACCACCATATTAAGTGGCCCTTTAAGACAATATCCAGGTCTTTACGAGCGTAAAGAGCTGGATATTGACTTAAAGGGCCACTTAATATGGTGGTAATGGTGGTTTCCGAAAGGAGCCACTCCTTGGCTGGGTCCTTCCCTGGAGGAAGATCTGGCTAGTCCCGTGTTTGAGACTCTTAAATGAGGCTCCATGGACTTTATTTGCATATTCATATTTCCCAGGGAGCAATGTACCTAGGATTTCACTGTGGTTGAGCGCCTTTGCCGGCTGCCGCAGTGTTTTCTTTGACTGGTCTCCCTGAGGTCAGTGATTGTTTCGTGATGTTGGTCTACTAGGCATTGCTCCCACCTAGCCAGAATCCTACTCCACACTGATGAGGGGCAACACCCCGAAACAGCTGTCTGTGGATGGATACCTGGCCTTGGTATTTCCCTTGTCATATCTGTAAACTCGTAAAGAGCTGGATATTGACTTAAAGGGCCACTTAATATGGTGGTAATGGTGGTTTCCGAAAGGAGCCACTCCTTGGTTGGGTCCTTCCCTGGAGGAAGATCTGGCTATTCCCGTGTTTGAGACTCTTAAATGAGGCTTCACGGACTTTATTTGCATATTCGTATTTCCCAGGGAGCAATGTACCTAAGATTTCACTGATTGAGCGCCTTTGCCGGCTGCCAAGGTGTTTTCTTTGACTGGTCTCCCTGAGGTCAGTGATTGTTTCGTAATGAAGGTTTTTAGTTAGGCATTATTTGCTTTTGTATTATTTGTTCATAATTACAGCATTTGTCATATAGCTTTCAGAGGCCTGACTCAAGAGAGTGAAACGTTATAACCAGATCTTATGACATGATGGGAGCACAAACAGAAACGCTGTTTGGTAATTTGCTTGATCTCGGCATAATTTTTTTTGCACATGTATAGTAAATGAATAATACTGTTCTTTTACCCTATAGGTTGTCCAGATGGCGTATCGTTATGCCATGAGGCACTACTAAGATAGCCTTCAATCGTAGGCTATGTAGAAGACAGTCTTTGCTGTCTGCACCAGTGTCTCTCCATACTGCCCCATGTCTCTCCATACAGCCCCAGTGTCTCTCCATGCTACCCCAGTGTCTTTCCATACCACCCCGTGTCTCTCCACACTGCCCCAGTGTCTCTCCATACTGCCCCATGTCTCTCCATACTGCCCCCTTGTCTCTCCATACTGCCCCAGTGTCTTTCCATACTGCTTCATATCACTCTATACTGCCCCAGTGTCACCCCATACCACCCCTTGACTCTCCATACTGCCCCAGTTGCTCTCCAATCTGCCCCAGTGTCTCTCCATTCTGCCCCAGTATCTCTCCATTCTGCCCCATGTCTCTCCATACTGCCCAATTGTCGCTCCGTACTGCCCCATTGTCTCTCCATACTGCCCCAGTGCCTCTCTACACTGCCCCAAGTCTTTCCATAGTGCCCCATGGTGCGTCATTTAAAAAAAAACAGTTTCTCCTTACCTGGCCGAGGTACAGCGGTGTCTTTTCTTTGATTCATCTGAGGTGTGGACATCCCGGTGTATGACAGTGACGTCATACACTGGTGACGTGCGCGCTGATGTAAGCTGCCGGTCTGTAATTGGCTGACGGCTCTTAACTGTTGCCATGTGGGAAGCCCTTTCCGCACGGCAATATAGATTTTAACTGAACGTGTGTCCGAGGTCGCTCATTAAGTCACTGAACCGGCAGAAACCTACCACTGGGGCCCGGTGGCAGCAGTGAGCAGAAGAGAAGATGACCAGTCTGAGCCCCCCTCTGCTCACCAGGCCCCTTTCACCTGTAAGGACAGTAATGCCTGATGGCCCTGCACACACAGATGTATATACAGACACAAAATGCATACATACATACATATGTACTGTATATACACACACAGCACATACAGTACTGTCACGGATGTGTCTGAGGCTTCAGACCATTGCACTGCATCTGGCTGCAAAAGGTCTCTGCAGTTTGCATTGCAGACTTCTGCCTGGTCCTTCTGATACTAGGACCCAGTGGCCACCTCCCCTGGCTCAAATTGTAACACCTGGATCTGGGTGTTTATATATGTTATATGTTAAGGCTTGGAGCTGTAGCAGTCGGCTATCTTCTTCTCTGGTGTTTGGAGGATGTCTGTGTTTCTCTGTGAGTTTACTCAAGCTAAGTGTTCCCTTGTTTTGTGTATCCTAGCTGTCTTTACCAGTAGTGGGGATTGACTAGCGCTCATCTTGTCCTTCGCGTTGCAGGGCTTATCACCAGGGTAAGGCAGGGATTAGGTATCCTGCTTGGAAATAGGTGTGGAAATTATATAGGGATGATAGCCAGGGTGACGTTAGCTCTGTCTAGTGGTCTCCACCCTCCCTGCCCTAGTGTTTGGTTCCTTTTCCCTTATCCCTTCATGTTGCACTTAGCCTTTCCTACACATTGTGTGACAGGTACAGTACATACCAGCCTGTCTCTTCTCCAGTTCTAATATACTCCTGCTGTTAAAGGACCTTTCGTGACATGCGATATGATACGATACGCACTATTGATCCTAAGGGAAATTGTAGTATAACAGCAGCAGAACATAAATAACATGAATTACTTAATTAATAAAACAAAACAGTAGAATTAGCATGAGAATGTCATACATTGCTATTATTCCTGACAGGTTATTCACAGGTCATACCGAAATACCCACAGACTATGCACACTTGGCACCCAATAAAACAGCAAATCACTTTGAGGACTTTCCACTTAAGTAATTGTTAGACATTCCCATAGCAGTCAGCACAAATGATTTTCTGTATCTTTCCTTCTTAGACGGTTACTGAAGATGATCCTCTGTCCTCTAAACAGCTCATCTAATGGGTGTGTGTCATTGTTCATTATCGCCAAACATTTCTTCAGAGTTATTTTATCCACTACCTTCTCAAAAGTGTCAAGATGGCGGCCAACTGCCAAGCATGCCTTCTTGATAAGCTTATTTAGCTTATTTGCATCCCCACACAGCACTTGCCACTATGACCTTGTAGAACATTTCTAACATTTTGCTGCACACATTAAATGACCTAAGTTCCGGTAGCATACCCTTCATGTAAACCCACTCTGTATGGCACCTCCAATTAAGTTTACTGTTGAAGTGGACCCCCAAATATTAGTAACTCTCAACCTGTTCCAATTCCTAATTTGCAATAGTGACAGGTAAACATTCCATCTTTCTCCTTCTATACCTCACCACCAGCTCTTAAATTTTCTTTATGCTTAGTTGTAAAAAGTTCAGCATGGAACCAATCCCCAGTTTCGACACCACCCTGTTATATTATTCCTCATCACCCCAGTCCACCACCATGTGGAGTCATCCGGGAATTTTTGAAGGTGGCAAAAATCAGATTTATACTGAAAATCTGCAGCATACATCGTGTATAGAAAAGGTGAAAAAAACGTTCCCTGAGGGGCACCTATGCTGCCAAGTAGTCTGCCAGACACAGCCGCTCGCTTGCATCTATACAAATAGTAGCCTGTCTGACAGGTAGTCAGTTTTCCGATATCTCTTCCCTTCCTTCACCTTCATATCAGTCATTTTTTTACGTAGGAAAAGTGGTTGTAAGGTATTAAACGCACAAGAAAAATCAAAGAACATTGCCCGTACAGTGGTTTGATTATTGTCCAAAAATGAATTGATTGTATTTAACAAAGACATAACAGCATTGTCTACCCCAATCTATTCTGGTAGGGGTCAGCAAAAGCCCTAACCCTCGGACTCAATTCACATCACTGTGATGTAATCAAAGGTCCTTAAGCAGAGTGAGACCCTGGACAATTGGCCAGTTTCCTTCCACCAAAAAAGTCTGTACTGACTTTAACTAGGGCTTATTTTGAAGTTGGGCTTATATTACAAGTATACTCCAAAAATCTTCTAAAATCATGCTAGTGCTTATTTGTGGGATAGGGTTTATTTTTTGGACCTGCCAGGTGTGCGCAAGTCATGGTAAATAGTCGATGGACGCCATGTCATCAGCGCCTCTCACCTCCCACCCGCAGCAGTGAAATGTGCTAAATAACCCCTTTAAATTATGTTTAGTGTGTACTTCCTTAGTTTAAGTCACTAATAAAAGCTGGTGAATTTCAAGTTCTTTTGATAATCACTGTGAAGAAATCACACATTCTTCAGCAGTAATTCCTTATGTTAAGTTCCCATGTCAAATTAAACTCTTTCAGCAATGTGGTGAAATACTGGACTTGTGCCATGCCCATGAACGCCTAGAAATGTCTGCCGTGATTGTGCTCTCATAATCAATTTCATCACACTGACATGCATATATTTACATTTACTGTCATCTGTCACATGCTATGTATTATGACTAAGACCATTCCTGGCCCTGTTTTTTTTTCAACTGTTAGCCCCTAGAAATATTTTTATAACCACTTCTTTATGTTTAACATATTTATTAATAACTAGCTGAAAAGCCCGGGCATAGTAACTAACTGTGGTTAGTTATAGCAAATTATAATTATCCTCCATCCCATAGTCCCGTCCCATATACCCATCATACATATCCACCATCCCATAGGCCCGTGCCCATATACCCATCATACATATCCTCCATCCCATAGTCCCGTGCCCATATACCCATCATACATGTTCGTCATCCCATAGTCCCATGCCCATATACCCATCATACATATTCGCCATCCCATAGTCCCGTGCCCATATACCCGTCATACATATCCTCCATCCCACAGTTCAGTTCCCATATACCCATCACACATCCTCCATCCCATAGTCCCGTGCCCATATACCCATCATACATATCCACCATCCCATAGGCCCATGCCCATATACCCGTCATAAATATCCTCCATCCCACAGTACAGTGCCCATATACCCATCACACATCCTTCATCTCATAGTCCCATGCCCATATACCCATCATACATGTCCTCCATCCCATAGTCCCGTACCCATATACCCATCATACATATCCGCCATCCCATAGTCCCGTGCCCATATACCCATCATACATATCCTCCATCCCATAGTCCAGTGCCCATATACCCATCACACATCCTCCATCCCATAGTCCCGTGCCCATATACCCGTCAAACATATTCTCCATCCCATAGTCCCGTGCCTATACACCCGTCATACGTATCCTCCATCCCATAGTCCAGTGCCCATATACCCATCACACATCCTCCATCCCATAGTCCCGTGCCCATATACCCATCATACATATCCACCATCCCATAGGCCCGTGCCCATATACCCGTCATACATATCCTCCATCCCACAGTACAGTGCCCATATACCCATCACATATCCTCCTTCCCATAGTCAACCATTATGACATCATAACGAGGGGCGGGGCTTGACGCGCACACACTTTTTCCCCATTATGTAGACAGGGGCAAAATTGTTTGGTGAATTGGAACGCGCGGGGTTAAAATTTCGCCTCACAACATAGCTTAGGATGCTCTCGGGGTCCATACATGTGACTGTGCCAAATTTTGTGGCTGTAGCTGCGACGGTGCGGATGCCAATCCCGGACATACACACACACATACACACATACATACATGCAAACATACATACACACTTTGAGCTTTATATATTAGATGTAAAGTAACTGCTTCAATTAGTGTCCTTTCTTGCATGAGTAGGACCCAATGGTTCCTCTAATGCAAAGTGGAGGTCCCTGTTATACACGTCACTCACTCATACATGGGTAATGGGAATAATAAAGCCTACAATACAAGAGCCACACCTACACTCTACTGCTCCCTGTAATGACTAGACAATCTCTTGCCGCTCAACTAAAACCACCATCTCGGACCTGGTTTCCTAAAAGACCATCAAGGGGTTTCTTGCATCGCCTGAGGAACCAGAGGGGGGGTTGCAGTGCATAGCTAACCAAGAAAGGGAAAGCGTGACAAGGGATAAGAGGTCCCAGGGTGAAGAAATTTAAAGCATATGCACAGAGGGGAAATAAGGAGTACTAAGAATAATAATAAATGAAACAAGAATATTCTCCAATCAACCTAACTGAGGAGAATGGAAAGGTGCTGGGAAGGCAGACAAACAGAGCAGAAATATAGTTTTTGCCTAGTAGGGAGAATCCTTTTGCTGAAGATATGGAAATCCTTAGCACTAAATCCACTTAAAAGTATACCCAGTAAGGAAGTGTAGTGAAAGGATAACATATTGTATATAGTCAAATCCATAATGTGTTAGTACAATGAAAGCAGAACAGGGGGAAACACATGAAGAGGAGCATACCCAGAAAGGAAAAATAAATGCAATACGAACCATCAGCATTTGGAAAACGACGAAAGGACAATAGCTCAGCAGACAGTAGAACTGACCACAAAACTAGAGATCACCAGATCGAATTTCCAAACCGCCATTACACTCCTTTAAAGGGAATCTGTCACCTACCCTTTGGCGGGCGATGAAAACGTGGTCGGTCCGGTCCAATGGGCGGTGTTCCCGATGTGTGCCGCCTCCCCATCCTTGCCCGCCGTCCGCAGGTTATTGCTGAATTGGAGTAGGTGTACGCCATTTTTTGCGTGTGCGCTAAGCATTCATAGCTAGCGCACGCGCAGTATGCTTTGCCCAACTGCGGGCAAAGCCGAAAAGCCGGACTGCGCATGCGCCGTTAACTAAGCCCCGGAACACAGCAAAATACTTCCGGGCTTAGTTAACCGGCGCATGCGCAGTCCGGCTTTTCGGCTTTGCCCGTAGTTGGGCAAAGCATACTGCACGTGCGCTAGCTATGAATGCTTAGCGCACGCGCAAAAAATGGTGTACACCTTCTCCAATTCAGCAATAACCTGCGGACGGTGGGCAAGGATGGGGAGGCGGCACACATCGGGAACACCGCCCATCGGATCGGACCGACCTCGTTTTCATCGCCCACCAAAGGGTAGGTGACAGATTGCCTTGGAATGTCTGAGATTGTGCTAGTTATTTCATATAGATATGACAACAAGTGAATTGTGAGATGCTCCACTCTAGAGTTCATCTGGCTTTATGATATTTATGATTTATATATAAAGTAGTCCATCAATATCACAAGTCCGAACAACCCCTTTAAATGCCTTATGACAGAAGTATTCTACACTAGAACCAAATCTTTTATACCCTACAAAGCTTGAAAAAAAAAAACACGTTTTCTATTCCTATTCAAAGAGTATGCCTTTGAGTCCTGTTTTCCTTTCCTATTCATAGAGTAAACTTCTGAATACCGTTTTCCCTTCCTATTCCAAGAGAAAGCCTGTAAGTCCTGTTTCCTTTCCTATTTACAGAGTAAAGGCTCCGTCTCACATAGCGAGATCGCTGAAGCGTCACCGATTTTGTGACGCAACAGCGACCTCACCAGGAATCTCGTTACGTGTGACACTTAGCAGCGACCGCCCCCCCGCTGGATATCGCTGATCGTGCTCAAATGTCCTGAGCCATTTTTTGATCGCTGGTGTCCCGCTGGCCAGCATGCATCGCTGTGTTTGACACAGATGAGCGACCTCGTTAGCGACTCAGAAATCATGGACGCAGGCGGGAGTCGTCAGAATCACTGCTGTGTGACAAGGTACCAACGACCACCGAGGTTATTATATGGATCGCCGGATCGTTGCTGCGTCACTGAGTAGATTTGTCAGCTTACTAGCGAGAATTTAGCGACGCACCAGCGATCCTTACCAGGTCGTATCGTTGTCGGGATCGATGGTGCGTCGCTAAGTGTAACGGTACCCTAAGTTTATATGTCCTGTTTTCTACTCCTGTTGTTAGAGAAAGCATGTGAGTCCTGTTTACCCTTCCAATTCATAAGCCTTTTAGTCCTGTTTTCCTTTCCTATTCATAAAGTAAGCATGTTAGTCCTATTTCCCCCTCTTATTCATAAAATAAGCCTGTGAGTCCTCTTTTCCATTTCCTTTTCATAGAGTAAGTGTGACGGAGTCAGCTTCTGCTGAGTCGATTTCTAGATTGGACCCTCTGGGTCGTGGCACCCACCCACCTAGGGCGAGCTGACCTTGTGAGGAACCACCCCCTATACAGAGAGTGTCAGGGGCAAGACCAAGGGGGTGAGTCACCATGACTGCTGGAACCAGGCGGTCAGCTCAACGAAGACATGAGTGTGAGTGTCTGGCAACAGGTAACATGCAGGATACAAGACAAAGCGTGATCTCAGGGTATCTTCATTAAAGCATGGTCTCAGGGTAACATCAGGTGCAAGACATAATTACGAGGACAAAGTGAAACATAGCAATGTGCGTGCATGGGCACACTAAGGTCCAAGGTATGATACGTGCTAGGTGGCACGCCAGGGTTCCGGCGAGGGCTACATGGCATCGGACTCTGGACATCTGGCAATGATCGACAGGATCCGGAGATCCGGCTGAGGACATCAGCTCAGGACATCAGGTCGCAGTCCTCAGGCCCCGGACCTCTGGAACCGATCGGCAGGCTCTGGGCATTGGGCAGGCAAGCCAGGGTTCAGGCAAGGAGGCACACCAGAGTTCAAGACATGGTACGTGTTAGGAGACATGCCAAGGTCCCAGGCAGGGTTCCAGGCAGGATGCATGCTAGGAGACACACCAGGGTCCAGGGCAGGGTTCAAGGCAGCATGCGTGCTAGGGGGCACACCAGGGTCCAAGGCAGGGTGCAAGGCAGGGTGCTTGCTAGGAGGCACGCCAGGGTTCAGGCTAGGGCCTGTGTGTGCTAGAGGGCATGTCAGGGTACAGGCTAGGGCTTGTGCATGCTAGAGGGCATGCCAGGGTGCAGGTTAGAGCCTGTGCGTGCTAGAGGGCACGCCAGGGTACAGGCTAGGGCCTGTGCATGTTAGGGGGCATGCTAGGGTTCAGGCTAGGGCCTGTGCATGCTAGGAGGCACTCCAGGGTTCATGACGGGACCTGCATGTGCTTTAGAGAAGCACAGGGAGGTATGCCAAGGAGCAGGCTAGGGTCTGCACATGCCAAGAGGGCACGCAATGCACAGTGAAGGGACAGCATGAGTGCAAAGAAGCAACGAGCATGGCTGGGGCACTGGCTAGCTGGTAGGGCTGAGGCTCAGACAGGCGGGCAAGACTGAGGCGAGCACAGCTGAGGCGCAACAGGCGGACACAGCTAAGTGACTGGCCGACGAGCATGGCTGAGGCACAAGCAGGTGGGCACAGCTAAGGCGGGCACGGCTGAGGCACAAACAGACGGGCGAGGGAAGGCCAGGCACGTGCAAAGGGCACGCGAAGAAACAAGGCAAGGCAAAGTGCAGAACAAGGAGCGGAACGTAGGCTGATGCACAGAGTCGGGTACAAGAAAGAGAAGCGGAGCGTATGCTAGAGCCCAGAACCAGGTCAAAGACATAGAGCAGAATACAGACAGGTAGTGGAACTTATGCTGAGGCACAGAGCTGGGTACAAGGGAAAAGCGGAGCGTATGCCAGAGCACAGAGCGGGGTATATGGCAAAGCACAAGGTACAAAACAGGGCTTGTGCTAAAAGAGCACGGGAAGGCAGAATACAAAGATAAGTCTTAAAGCAGACTACATGGCCAAAGCGCGTACAGACCACACGACGAGGCACAGTACGGAAACAGGCTTGTGCAAGAGAACATGATAGGACAGAGTGTAGGAAAGGAGCAGAGCTTGTGCTAAAGGATCACAATAAGACAGAGTACAGAGAAAGCACACAAGGCAAGGCACAGGACATGAGGGAAGATACAGGACACAAAACAAGGTACAAGACACTAGACGAAGACAGGACTCCAGACGAAGTACAGGACATAGGACAAACACAGGACACCAGACGAAGTACAAGCACAGAGCATGTGCGAAGAAGCACAACAGGGCAGAGTGTAGGGGCACAGAATACAGGGAGCAACCGAGCAGACCAAGCAGCCTAGCAGGGAAGCAACACGATACTCGGGCCCCGACCATAGGAAGGTCTGATATAGGGCATTAGCACCTGGACTTCTGGGTCAGGACCATGGGGAGGAACTTTCAGGTCAGATCCTCCAGAACAATAGAGCATATCGCTGGGTCAGGTCCTCCTGGACCATAGAGAGGATCACATGGTCGAGTCCTCCAGGACCATAGAGAGGATTGTTGGGTCAGGTCCTCCTGGATCATAGAGAGGATCACATAGTCGGGTCCTCAAGGACCATAGAGAGGATTGCTGGATCAGGTCCTCCTGAACCATAGAAAGAATTGCTGGATTCGGTCCTCCAGGACCATAGAGAGGACAGCAGCAGGCAGCGCAGAGATGGGTGCGCACACAGGAATGCCATGCAGCCATGAGGTACGTGTGCACACTAGCGATGGTGCACAGCCATGCATGAGATGAAGCACATGTGCGCACAAGCAATGGCGTATAGCCATGAGGTAGAGCACGAGTGCGCACCAGCAATGGCAGGCAGCCATGAGATGAGGTGCGCATGCACACTGCTCCAGGAGTCATGCAGCATAGCAGACATGACAGGCATAACAGTGAGGTGCGCATGCATACTGCTCCAGGGATCATGCAGCATAACAGACATGACAGGCATAACAGTGAGGTGCACGTGCACACTACTCCAGGGGTCATGCAGCATAACAGACATGACGGGTATGACAGTAAGCTTGTGATTCCTGTTCTCTCTTCCTATTCAAAGAGCAATCCTATCAGTCATATTTTCTATTCCTATTCATGGAGTAAGCCTGTGAGTCTTGTTTTCCCTTCCAATTCACAGAGTAAGACTGTGAATCATGTTTTCTATTCCTTTTCATAGAGTAAGCATATGTGTCCTGTTTTATCTTTCTACTAGCTGAAGAGCCCGGTGCTGCCCGGGCATAGTAACTAACTGTGGTTAGTTATAACAAATTATAATTATCCTCCATCCCATAGTCCCGTGCCCATATACCCATCATACATATCCACCATCCCATAGGCACGTGGCCATATACCCATCATACATATCCTCCATCCCATAGTCCCGTGACCATATACACATCACACATCCTCCATCCCATAGGCCCGTGCCCATATACCCATCACACAACCTCCATCCCTTAGTCCCATGCCCATATACCCATCATACATATCCTCCATCCCATAGACGAGTGCCCATATACCCATCACACATCCCCCATCCCATAGTCCCATGCCCATATACCCATCACACAACCTCCATCCCTTAGTCCCATGCCCATATACCCATCATACATATTCGCCATCCCATAGTCGAGTGCCCATATACCCATCACACATCCTTCATCTCATAGTCCCGTGCCCATATACCCAACATACATATCCTCCATCCCATAGTCCCGTGCCCATATACCCATCATACATATCCGCCATCCCATAGTCCCGTGCCCATATACCCATCATATATATCCTCCGTCCCATAGTCCAGTGCCCATATACCTATCACACATCCTCCATCCCATAGTCCCATGCCCATATACCCATCACACACCCTCCATCCCATAGTCCCGTGCCCATATATCCATCATACATATCCACCATCCCATAGGCCCGTGCCCATATACCCATCACACATCCTCCATCCCATAGTCCCATGCCCATATACCCATCATACATATCCTCCATCCCATAGTCCCATGCCCATATACCCATCATACATATTCTCCATCCCATAGTCCCATGCCCATATACCCATCATACATATTCACCATCCCATAGTCCCATGCCCATATACCCATCACACATCCTTCATCTCATAGTCCCATGCCCATATACCTATCATACATATCCTCCATCCCATAGTCCAGTGCCCATAAACCCATCACACAGCCTCCATCCCATAGTCCCGTGCCCATATACCCGTCATACATATCCTCCATCCCATAGTCCAGTGCCCATATACCCATCACATCCTCCATCCCATGGTCAACCATTATGACATCTTAATGAGGGGCAGGGCTTGATACGCACACACTGTTTCCCCATTATGTAGATAGGGGCATTATGACATCATGAGGGGCGGGGCTTGACACACACACACTTTTTCCCCAGTATGTAGACAAGGGCAAAATTGTTTGGTGAATTGGAACGCGCTGGGTTAAAATTTCGCCTCACAACATAGCTTAGGACGCTCTCGGGGTCCAGACGTGTGACTGTGACAAATTTTGTGGCTGTAGCTGCTACGGTGCGGATGCCAATCCTGGACATACACACACACACACACACACACATACATACACACACACACATACATACATACACACACTTGAGCTTTATATATTAGACTAGCTGAAAAGCCCGGTGCTGCCCGGGCATAGTATCTAACTGTGGTTAGTTTTAGCAAATTATAATTATCCTCCATCCCATAGTCCCGTGCCCATATACCCATCATACATATCCACCATCCCATAGGCCCGTGCCCATATACCCCTCATACATATCCTCCATCCCATAGTCCCATGCCCATATACCCATCACACATATCCTCCATCCCATAGTCCTGTGCCCATATACCCATCATACATATCCGCCATCCCATAGTCCCGTGCCCATATACCCGTCATACATATCCTCCATCCCATAGTCAAGTGCCCATATACCCTTCACACATCCTCCATCCCATAGTCCCGTGCCCATATACCCGTCATACATATCCTCCATCCCATAGTCAAGTGCCCATATACCCTTCACACATCCTCCATCCCATAGTCCAGTGCCCATATACCCATCACACATCCTCCATCCCATAGTCCCATGCCTATATACCCATCATACATATCCTCCATCATATAGTCCCGTGCCCATATACCCATCATACATATCCTCCATCCCATAGTCCCGTGCCCATATACCCATCACACATCCTCCATCCTATAGGCCCGTGCTCATATACCCATCATACATATCCTCCATCCCATAGTTGAGTGCCCATATACCCATCACACATCCTCCATCCCATAGTCAACCATTATGACATCATAATGAGCGGCGGGGCTTGCAACCTATGATGACATCAGTGTCTCCATGGCAACCATTGTGCATCATAATGAGGGGCGGGGCTTGACGTGCACACACTGTTTCCCCAGTATGTAGATAGGGGCATTATGACATCATAATGAGGGGCGGGACTTGACGCGCACACACTTTTTCCCCAGTATGTAGACGGGCAAAATTGTTTGGTGAATTGGAATGCACGGGGTTAAAATTTCGCATCATAACATAGCTTAGGACGCTCTCGGGGTCCATACGTGTGACTGTGCCAAATTTTGTGGCTGTAGCTGCGACGGTGCGGATGCCTATCCCGGACATACACACACACATACATACACACACATACATACATACATACACACTTTGAGCTTTATATATTAGATTAGTGTTGAGCATTCTGATACTGCAAATATCGAGTATCGGCCGATATTCGCTGTATCGGAATTCCGATACCGAGTACCGATATTTTTACAATATCGGATACCTGAATCGGAAGTACCCATAATGCAATGGGCCACTGTTGTGGCTGTGATTGGTTGCTGAAATGATGTCATCATGATGCGCGGTCTGTGCCGACTGCGGGGGGCCTGTACAGGCCTGCCGGGGGCCTGTGCCGGCTGTCGGGGGCCTGTACGGGCCTCTCGGGGGTCTATGCGGGCCTGCCGGGGCCCTGTGCGGGCCTGCCAGGGCCTGTACAGGCCTCTTGGGGGTCTATGCAGGCCTGCCGGGGCCCTGTGAGGGCCTGCTGGGGCCTGTACAGGCCTCTCGGGGGTCTATGCGGGCCTGCCGCAGGTTGTGTGTGTGTGCAGGCATCGTCCGATGGGACTACAAGTCCCATCGGGCGATGCCTGCTACAATGACAGTGATTGACACATTAGCCAATGATGGGACAGTAGTAGTCCCATCATCCGGCTAATGTGTTGAATGTGAAAAAAAACATACATACTACATACATACTACATACTACATACATACTACATACATACTACATACATACTACATACATACAACATACATACATACTATATACATACTTCATATATACTACATTCATACAACATACATACATACTACATACATACTACATATATACTACATTCATACAACATACATACATACTACATACACTCACTGGCCACTTTATTAGGTACACCTGTCCAACTGTGTGTTAAGACTTAATTTCTAATCAGCCAATCACATGGCGGCAACTCAGTGCATTTAGGCATGTAGACATGGTCAAGACAATCTCCTGCAGTTCAAACCGAGCATCAGTATGGGGAAGAAAGGTGATTTGAGTGCCTTTGAACGTGGCATGATTGTTGGTGCCAGAAGGGCTGGTCTGAGTATTTCAGAAACTGCTGATCTACTGGGATTTTCACGCACAACCATCTCTAGGGTTTACAGAGAATGGTCCGAAAAAGAAAAAAAATCCAGTGAGCGGCAGTTCTGTGGCCGGAAATGCCTTGTTGATGCCAGAGGTCAGAGGAGAATGGGCAGACTGGTTCGAGCTGATAGAAAGGCAACAGTGACTCAAATTGCCACCCGTTACAACCAAGGTAGGCAGAAGAGCATCTCTGAACGCACAGTGCGTCGAACTTTGAGGCAGATGGGCTACAGCAGCAGAAGACCACACTGGGTACCACTCCTCTCAGCTAAGAACAGGCATCTGATGGCTACTTTCAGCAGGATAATGCGCCATGTCATAAAGCTCGATTCATCTCAGATTGGTTTCTTGAACATGACAATGAGTTCACTGTACTCAAATGGCCTCCTCAGTCACCAGATCTCAATCCAATAGAGCATCTTTGGGATGTGGTGGAACGGGAGATTCGCATCAGGGATGTGCAGCTGACAAATCTGCGCCAACTGTGTGATGCCATCATGTCAATATGGTCCAAAATCTCTGAGGAATGCTTCCAGCACCTTGTTGAATCTCTGCCACGAAGAATTGAGGCAGTTCTGAAGGCAAAAGGGGGTCCAACCCGTTACTAGCATGGTGTACCTAATAAAGTGGCCAGTGAGTGTATATACTACATTAATGCAACATACATACTACATACTACATACATACTTCATATATACTACATTCATACAACATACATACATACTAAATACATACTACATTCGTACAACATACATACATACTACATACATACTACATATATACTACATTCATACAACATATATACATACATACTACATACATACTTCATATATACTACATTCATACAACATACATACATACTACATATATACTACATTAATGCAACATACATACTACATACTACATACATACTTCATATATACTACATTCATACAGCATACATACATACTACATACATACTACATTCATACATACATACTGTATACTACATACATCCTTCATTTATACTACATTCATACAACATACATACCCTACATACTACATACATACTTCATATATACTACATTCATACAACATACATACACACTACATACATACAACATATATACTACATTCATACAACATCCATACTACATACTACATACATACTTCATATATACTAAATTCATGCAACATACATACTACATACTACACACATACTTCATATATACTACATTCATACAACATACATACATACTACATACATAAAACATATATACTACATTCATACAACATACATACATACTACATACTACATACATACTTCATATATACTACATTCATACAACATACATACATACTACATACATACTTCATATATACTACATTCATACAACATACATGCATAAAACATACATACAACATATATACTACATTCATACAACATACATACATACTACATACATAATACATACATACTACATACATACTACATTCATACAGCATACATACATGCTACATACTACATACAAACAACATATATACTACATTCATACAACATACATACATACTACGTACATACTACATATATACTACATTCATACAACATACATACATAATACATACATAATACATACTACATATATACTACATTCATACAACATACATACATACATACTACATGTATACTACATTCATACAACATACATACATACATACTACATACTTCATATATACTACATTCATACAACATACATACATACATACTACATACTACATGCATACTTCATATATACATGCATACTTCATGCATACTTCATTCATACATACATACATAATACATACTACATATATACTACACTCATACAACATACATACATACGTACTACATGTATACTACATTCATACAACATACATACATACTACATACATACTTCATATATACTACATTCATTCAACATACATACATACTACATACTACATACATACTACATTCATACAACATACATACATACTACATACATACTTCATATATACTACATTCATACAACATACATACATACTACACTACATGCATACTTCATATATACATGCATACTTCATGCATACTACATTCATACATACATACATACATAATACATACTACATATATACTACACTCATACAACATACATACATACGTACTACATGTATACTACATTCATACAACATACATACATACAACATACATACTTCATATATACTACATTCATACAACATACATACATACTACATACATACTTCATATATACTACATTCATTCAACATACATACATACTACATACTACATACATACTTCATATATACTACATTCATACAACATACATACATACTACATACTACATGCATACTTCATATATACATGCATACTACATTCATACATACATACATACATAATACATACTACATATATACTACACTCATACAACATACATACATACGTACTACATGTATACTACATTCATACAACATACATACATACTACATACATACTTCATATATACTACATTCATACAACATACATAAATACTACATACTACATTCATACAACATACAGACATACTACATACATACTTCATATATACTACATTCATACAACATACATACATACTACATACATACTTCATATATACTACATTCATACAACATACATACAACATATATACTACATTGATACAACATACATACATACTACATACTAAATACATACTACATATATACTACATTGATACAACATACATACTACATACATACTTCATATATACTACATTCATACAACATACATACAACATATATACTACATTCATACAACATACATACTTACTACATACATACTACATACATACTACATTCATACAACATACATACATACTACATACATACTTCATATATACTACATTCATACAACATACATACAACATATATACTACATTGATACAACATACATACATACTACATACTAAATACATACTACATATATACTACATTGATACAACATACATACTACATACATACTTCATATATACTACATTCATACAACATACATACAACATATATACTACATTCATACAACATACATACTTACTACATACATACTACATACATACTACATTCATACAACATACATACATACTACATACATACTTCATATATACTACATTCATACAACATACATACATACTACATAAATACTTCATATATACTATATTCATACAACATATATACATACTACATACTACATATATACTTCATATATACTACATTCATACAACATACATACATACTACATACATACTTCATATATACTACATTCATACAACATATATACTACATTCATACAACATACATACATACTACATACATACTACATACATAGTACATACATGCATACTACATACATACTTCATACATACTACATACATACAACATACATGCATACTACATACATACTACATATATACTACATACATACAACATGCTACATTCATACAACATATATACTACATTCATACAACATACATACATACTACATATATACTACATTCATACAACATACATACATACTACATACATACAACATATATACTACATTCATACAACATACATACATACTACATACATACTTCATATATACTACATCGGGCGATGCCTGCTACAATGACAGTGATTGACACATTAGCCAATGGTGGGACAGTAGTAGTCCCATCATCCGGCTAATGTGTTGAATGTGAAAAAAAAACATACATACTACATACATACATACATACTACATACTACATACATACTACATACATTCTACATACTACATACATACTACATACATACTACATTCATACATACTATATACATACTTCATATATACTACATTCATACAACATACATACATACTACATACATACTACATATATACTACATTCATACAACATACATACTACATACTACGCACATACTTCATATATACTACATTCATGCAACATACATACATACTAAATACATACTACATTCGTACAACATACATACATACTACATACATACTACATTCATACAACATATATACATACATACTACATACATACTTCATATATACTACATTCATACAACATACATACATACTACATACATACTACATATATACTACATTAATGCAACATACATACTACATACTACATACATACTTCATATATACTACATTCATACAGCATACATACATACTACATACATACTACATTCATACATATATACTGTATACTAAATACATCCTTCATTTATACTACATTCATACAACATACATACTACATACTACATACATACTTCATATATACTACATTCATACAACATACATACATACTACATACATACTACTTTCATACAACATACATACTACATACTACATACATACTTCATATATACTACATTCATACAACATACATACACACTACATACATACAACATATATACTACATTCATACAACATCCATACTACATACTACATACATACTTCATATATACTACATTCATGCAACATACATACTACATACTACATACATACTTCATATATACTACATTCATACAACATACATACATACTACATACATAAAACATATATACTAATATATACTACATTCATACAACATACATACATACTACATACTACATACATACTTCATATATACTACATTCATACAACATACATACATACTACATACATACTTCATATATACTACATTCATACAACATACATGCATAAAACATACATACAACATATATACTACATTCATACAACATACAGTACATACATACTACATACATACTACATTCATACAGCATACATACATGCTACATACTACATACAAACAACATATATACTACATTCATACAACATTCATACATACTACGTACATACTACATATATACTACATTCATACAACATACATATATAATACATACTACATACATACTACATATATACTACATTCATACAACATACATACATACATACTACATGTATACTACATTCATACAACATACATACATACTACATACTACATGCATACTTCATATATACATGCATACTTCATGCATACTTCATTCATACAACATAAATACATACTACATTCATACATACATACATACTACATATATACTACACTCATACAACATACATACATACATACTACATGTATACTACATTCATACAACATACATACATACTTCATATATACTACATTCATACAACATACATACGTACTACATACTACATACATACTTCATATATACTACATTCATTCAACATACATACATACTACATACTACATACATACTACATATATACTACATTCATACAACATACATACATACTACATACATACTTCATATATACTACATTCATACAACATACATAATACATACATGCTACATACATACTTCATATATACTACATTCATACAACATACATACAACATATATACTACATTCATACAACATACATACATACTACATACTAAATACATACTACATATATACTACATTCATACAACATACATACTACATACATACAACATATATACTACATTCATACTACATACATACTTCATATATACTACATTCATACAACATACATACAACATATATACTACATTCATACAACATACATACATACTACATACATACTACATTCATACAACATACATACATACATACTACATACATACTTCATATATACTACATTCATACAACATACATACATACTACATATATACTTCATATATACTACATTCATACAACATACATACATACTACATACATACTTCATATATACTACATTCATACAACATATATACTACATTCATACAACATACATACTACATACATACTACATACATACAACATACATGAATACTACATACATACTTCATACATGCATACTACATACATACTTCATATATACTACATACATACAACATACATGCATACTACATACATACTACATATATACTACATACATACAACATGCTACATTCATACAACATATATACTACATTCATACAACATACATACATACTACATATATACTACATACATACATACTACATACATACAACATATATACTACATTCATACAACATACATACATACTACATACATACTTCATATATACTACATACATACTACATACATACTTCATATATACTATATTCATACAACATATATACATACTACATACATACTTCATATATACTACATTCATACAACATACATACACACTACATACATACTTCATATATACTACATTCATACAACATACATACATACATACATACTACATATATACTACATTCATACAACATATATACTACATTCATACAACATACATACTACATACATACTACATACATACAACATACATGAATACTACATACATACTTCATACATGCATACTACATACATACTTCATATATACTACATACATACAACATACATGCATACTACATACATACTACATATATACTACATACATACAACATGCTACATTCATACAACATATATACTACATTCATACAACATACATACATACTACATACATACAACATATATACTACATTCATACAACATACATACATACTACATACATACTTCATATATACTACATTCATACAACATACATACATACTACATACATACTTCATATATACTATATTCATACAACATATATACATACTACATACATACTTCATATATACTACATTCATACAACATACATACATACTACATACATACAACATGTATACTGCATTCATACAACATACATACATACATACATACTACATATATACTACATACATACAACATACATACAACATGCTACATTCATACATACAACATATATACTACATTCATACTACATACATACTACATACATACTACATACATACATACATAATACATACTACATACATACTACATATATACTACATTCATACAACATACATACATACTACATACATACTTCATATATACTACATTCATACTACATACATACTACATACATACTACATACATACATACATAATACATACATACATACATACTACATGTATACTACATTCATACAACATACATACATACTACATACATACTTCATATATACTACATTCATACAACATACATACATACTACATACTACATGCATACTTCATATATACATGCATACTTCATGCATACTACATTCATACAACATACATACATACTACATTCATACATACATACATAATACATACTACATATATAGAGAAAACAAAAAGCAAAAAACACAAATATCCTGAACTAAAAGTAAAAAATATACTGCAAATAATGCATAAAGGTAATAATAATAATAAGGGTATTTAGTAAACATAATTTTGATCAAAATAATGTACAAGCCATCCCGCCACGTCACGGCAACCCCTGTGGGACAGTCCCTACTCTAGTATTTAAAACCTTTTCACTTGCCAAGTGGCGTGAATGTGAACAAGGGTCGAGCGGCTGAACCACTAGTAATAGCTTAGGCCAGACTGGATGGCTTTCCCAGCTCAGAAAGAGGGCGGTCACACCTATACATGCACTGAATGCACAATGAAATGAATAAAAAACAACATATATACTATACTCATACAACATACATACATACATACTACATGTATACTACATTCATACAACATACATACATACTACATACTACATACATACTTCATATATACTACATTCATTCAACATACATACATACTACATACTACATACATACTACATATATACTACATTCATACAACATATATACATACTACATACATACTTCATATATACTACATTCATACAACATACATACAACATATATACTACATTCATACAACATACATACATACTACATACATACTACATACATACTACATTCATACAACATACATACATACATACTACATACATACTTCATATATATTACATTCATACAACATACATACATACTACATAAATACTTCATATATACTATATTCATACAACATATATACATACTACATACTACATATATACTTCATATATACTACATTCATACAACATACATACTACATACATACTTCATATATACTACATTCATACAACATACATACAACATATATACTACATTCATACAACATACATAAATACTACATACTACATACATACATACTACATTCATACAACATACAGACATACTACATACATACTTCATATATACTACATTCATACAACATACATACAACATATATACTACATTCATACAACGTACATACATACTACATACTAAATACATACTACATATATACTACATTCATACAACATACATACTACATACATACTTCATATATACTACATTCATACAACATACATACATACTACATAAATACTTCATATATACTATATTCATACAACATATATACATACTACATACTACATATATACTTCATATATACTACATTCATACAACATACATACATACTACATACATACTTCATATATACTACATTCATACAACATATATACTACATTCATACAACATACATACATACTACATACATACTACATACATACAACATACATGCACACTACATACATACTTCATACATACTACATACATACAACATACATGCATACTACATACATACTACATATATACTACATACATACAACATGCTACATTCATACAACATATATACTACATTCATACAACATACATACATACTACATATATACTACATTCATACAACATACATACATACTACATACATACAACATATATACTACATTCATACAACATACATACATACTACATACATACTTCATATATACTACATTGGGCGATGCCTGCTACAATGACAGTGATTGACACATTAGCCAATGATGGGACAGTAGTAGTCCCATCATCCGGCTAATGTGTTGAATGTGAAAAAAACATACATACTACATACATACATACTACATACTACATACATACTACATACATTCTACATACTACATACATACTACATACATACTACATTCATACAACATACATACATACTATATACATACTTCATATATACTACATTCATACAACATACATACATACTAGATACATACTTCATATATACTACATTCATACAACATACATACTAGATTTTACGCACATACTTCATATATACTACATTCATACAACATACATACATACTAAATACATACTACATTCGTACAACATACATACATACTACATACATATTACATATATACTACATTCATACAACATACATACATACTACATACATACTACATTCATACATACATACTGTATACTACATACATCCTTCATTTATACTACATTCATACAACATACATACATACATACTACATACATACTACTTTCATATAACATACATACTACATACTACATACTTCATATATACTATATTCATACAACATACATACACACTACATACATACAACATATACACTCACTGGCCACTTTATTAGGTACACCTGTCCAACTGTGTGTTAAGACTTAATTTCTAATCAGCCAATCACATGGCGGCAACTCAGTGCATTTAGGCATGTAGACATGGTCAAGACAATCTCCTGCAGTTCAAACCGAGCATCAGTATGGGGAAGAAAGGTGATTTGAGTGCCTTTGAACGTGGCATGATTGTTGGTGCCAGAAGGGCTGGTCTGAGAATTTCAGAAACTGCTGATCTACTGGGATTTTCACGCACAACCATCTCTAGGGTTTACAGAGAATGGTCCGAAAAAGAAAAAAAATCCAGTGAGCGGCAGTTCTGTGGCCGGAAATGCCATGTTGATGCCAGAGGTCAGAGGAGAATGGGCAGACTGGTTCGAGCTGATAGAAAGGCAACAGTGACTCAAATTGCCACCCGTTACAACCAAGGTAGGCAGAAGAGCATCTCTGAACGCACAGTGCGTCGAACTTTGAGGCAGATGGGCTACAGCAGCAGAAGACCACACTGGGTACCACTCCTCTCAGCTAAGAACAGGAAACTGAGGCTACAATTTGCACAAGGTCATCGAAATTGGACAGTAGAAGATTGGAAAAACGTTGCCTGGTCTGATGAGTCTCGATTTCTGCTGCGACATTCGGATGGTAGGGTCAGAATTTGGCGTAAACAACATGAAAGCATGGATCCATCCTGCCTTGTATCAACGGTTCAGGCTGGTGGTGGTGGTGTCATGGTGTGGGGAATTTTTTCTGGGCACTCTTTGGGCCCCTTGGTACCAATTGAGCATCGTTGCAACGCCACAGCCTACCTGAGTATTGTTGCTGACCATGTCCATCCCTTTATGACCACAATGTACCCAACATCTGATGGCTACTTTCAGCAGGATAATGCGCCATGTCATAAAGCTCGAATCATCTCAGATTGGTTTCTTGAACATGACAATGAGTTTACTGTACTCAAATGGCCTCCTCAGTCACCAGATCTCAATCCAATAGAGCATCTTTGGGATGTGGTGGAACGGGAGATTCGCATCAGGGATGTGCAGCTGACAAATCTGCGCCTACTGTGTGATGCCATCATGTCAATATGGTCCAAAATCTCTGAGGAATGCTTCCAGCACCTTGTTGAATCTCTGCCACGAAGAATTGAGGCAGTTCTGAAGGCAAAAGGGGGTCCAACCCCTTACTAGCATGGTGTACCTAATAAAGTGGCCAGTGAGTGTATACTACATTCATACAACATCCATACTACATACTACATACATACTTCATATATACTACATTCATGCAACATACATACTACATACTGCATACATACTTCATATATACTACATTCATACAACATACATACATACTACATACATAAAACATATATACTAATATATACTACATTCATACAACATACATACATACTACATACATAAAACATATATACTAATATATACTACATTCATACAACATACATACATACTACATACTACATACATACTTCATATATACTACATTCATACAACATACATACATACTACATACATACTTCATATATACTACATTCATACAACATACATGCATAAAACATACATACAACATATATACTACATTCATACAACATACATACAGACTATATACATACTACATACATACTACATTCATACAGCATACATACATGCTACATACTACATACAAACAACATATATACTACATTCATACAACATACATACATACTACGTATATACTACATTCATACAACATACATACATAATACATACTACATACATACTACATATATACTATATTCATACAACATACATACATACATACTACATGTATACTACATTCATACAACATACATACATACTACATACATACTTCATATATATATATACTACATTCATACAACATACATACATACTACATACTACATGCATACTTCATATATACATGCATACTTCATGCATACTTCATTCATACAACATACATACATACTACATTCATACATACATACATACATACATAATACATACTACATATATACTACACTCATACAACATACATACATACATACTACATGTATACTACATTCATACAACATACATACATACTACGTATATACTACATTCATACAACATACATACATAATACATACTACATACATACTACATATATACTATATTCATACAACATACATACATACATACTACATGTATACTACATTCATACAACATACATACATACTACATACATACTTCATATATATATATACTACATTCATACAACATACATACATACTACATACTACATGCATACTTCATATATACATGCATACTTCATGCATACTTCATTCATACAACATACATACATACTACATTCATACATACATACATACATACATAATACATACTACATATATACTACACTCATACAACATACATACATACATACTACATGTATACTACATTCATACAACATACATACATACTACATACATACTTCATATATACTACATTCATACAACATACATACGTACTACATACTACATACATACTTCATATATACTACATTCATTCAACATACATACTACATACATACTACATATATACTACATTCATACAACATACATACTACATACATACTTCATATATACTACATTCATACAACATGCATAAATACTACATACTACATACATACATACTACATTCATACAACATACAGACATACTACATACATACTTTATATATACTACATTCATACAACATACATACAACATATATACTACATTCATACAACATACATACATACTACATACTAAATACATACTACATATATACTACATTCATACAACATGCATACATACTACATACATACAACATATATACTACATTCATACAACATACATACATACTACATACATACTTCATATATATTACATTCATACAACATACATACAACATATATACTACATTCATACAACATACATACATACTACATACATACTACATATATACTACATTCATACAACATACATACATACTACATACATACTTCATATATACTACATTCATACAACATACATACAACATATATACTACATTCATACAACATACATACATACTACATACATACTACATACATACTTCATATATACTACATTCATACAACATACATACATACTACATAAATACTTCATATATACTATATTCATACAACATATATACATACTACATATATACTTCATATATACTACATTCATACAACATACATACATACTACATACATACTTCATATATACTACATTCATACAACATATATACTACATTCATACAACATACATACATACTACATACATACTACATACATACTACATACATACAACATACATGCATACTACATACATACTTCATACATACTACATACATACAACATACATGCATACTACATACATACTACATATATACTACATACATACAACATGCTACATTCATACAACATATATACTACATTCATACAACATACATACATACTACATATATACTACATTCATACAACATACATACATACTACATACATACAACATATATACTACATTCATACAACATACATACATACTACATACATACTTCATATATACTACATTCATACAACATACATACTACATAATACATACATACTACATATATACTACATACATACAACATGCTACATTCATACAACATATATACTACATTCATACAACATACATACATACTACATATATACTACATTCATACAACATACATACATACTACATACATACAACATATATACTACATTCATACAACATACATACATACTACATACATACAACATATATACTACATTCATACAACATACATACATACTACATACATACTTCATATATACTATATTCATACAACATATATACATACTACATACTACATACATACTTCATATATACTACATTCATACAACATACATACACACTACATACATACTTTATATATACTACATTCATACAACATACATGCTACATTCATACAACATACATACAACATATATACTACATTCATACAACATACATACATACTACATACATACTACATACATACTACATACATACTACATTCATACATACATACTTCATATATACTACATTCATACAACATACATACATACTACATACATACAACATATATACTACATTCATACAACATACATACATACATACTACATATATACTACATTCATACAACATACATACAACATGCTACATATATACAACATACATACAACATACATACTACATACAATACATTCATACAGTCATACAATACATACATATAGACATACAGTACATATAACATAGAGTACATACTCACCATTACTTGTCACTTTGATCCCTGAAGCCAGTGTCATCTGTGAGAAAAATAAGAAAATAACAAACAACAAATATACTCCCTGATCCACAGAAATCCACGAGTGTCCCACGACGATCGCCCGTGGAGAACAGCAGCATCAGCTGATGCGACCGCTCTCTACGGGCCCCAGGAATACAATGACGGGAAGTAGGTATCCTTCCGCACTGTATTCCTCCGCCACTGTAGAAAAAAAGTCCCTAGTCTCACTTTATGGCAAAAGTTGCGTGGGAACCCTCTCACACAGCAATGTGCTTGTGCTTGTGATGGGTTGTAGTCCAGTGCAAAGGGGGCTTAACCTTGCAAAAGGTTGGCTGCACATGAAGTTGCAAGTTGACTCACAGGCTTAATCTATGAATAGGAAGGGAAAACAGGACTCACACACTTACTGTATGAATAGGAAGGGAAAACAGGACTGACAGGCTCACTCTATGACTAGAAAGGAAAAACAGGACTCACAAGCTCACTCTATGAATTGGAAGGAATAACAGCAATTACATGCTTACTCTATGAATAGGAAGGGAAAACAGGACTCACAGGCTCACTCTATAAACAGGAAGGGAAAACAGGACTCACAGGCTCACTCTATGAATAGGAAGGGAAAACAGGACTCGCATGCTTATTATATGAAGTGATGAGGAAACATGATTTACTAATTTTCTCTCAGAGTTCTGAAAAAGCTTAAACAATTCCTAGCATGAAACAATTCAGTTTTTTTGCGTCAGTCAAAATCCGCCAATTTCAGAAAAAAACGGATCTGCCAAAAAAGGGGCGGATCCGTTTTTTCCCCCCATAGACTTACATTAGTGGCGGATCTTGACTGACGGTCGTCCGTCACATCCGTTTTTTGATGGATCCACCAAAATGTTTCCCTCTCCCGGGTGGATGAGATGGACTCTGCAACTTTTTTTTTGTTGACGGTCCGCTATTTTTAACTGCGCATGCCCGGAAGCTCTGCTCTGGGAACATTTTTAACCCTGAATGCCGTTCCGGGACGTGAAAAAGTCTCTCTCTCTCTTTCTCTCTCTTTTTTTCCGGGCATGTGTTCCTTTAAAATTCAGCCTTCGCCGGATCCGTCAAAACAACGGTCCGGTGGCACGCAATGCTGTGCAAATTGTGACGGATCCGTTTTCCGCCATTTTCTCGGATTACAACTGATCTGAAAAACGTAAGTGTGAAACAGGCCCAAGACACACACCAGGGCTGTTAAATTACATTTTTTGACCACATATTCTTTCTTATTGACAAGAGAACTAAGCATTTTGAGAAGAAGATCCATTTCTTCAAAAGGCTCATTAGAGACTGAACATATAATTTCCAGTGTTTAGAATATAGGCACAATCGTTAGACATAATGATAGACTGTCAGGGAATTTACATGCAACATTTTCCATATTTAGGACTGGGCAAATAAAAGTGAAAATTACGCAATGGTTTGGAGACTATATAAAATTGAAAAATTATTCATCTCTGGTGCTGTTTTAAGTATCTAGCATCACATGTATCACTCATTTTACCAGGACTCGGCATCGTAGGATACACCCTTCAGCATGCTTAGAAACTGAACAATATTTGGTGTAGTCTAATTTCCAAGGTTTCCACCTTTGTAATCTTCTCACAGACTGTTGGGTAACTTAAAATACTTTTCGAAAATTATGGGACTTTAAAGTAAATTGTTGAACATCTCAGGGGAGTCTAATTATTACAAAGTCAAGGCTTCTTACGAATCTATTTAATGTGAACCAAAACATTTTGATTAACCTCGCTTGATTAGACTAATTCAATCCCTAAGGTGGGGAAACAAAAGACAGGATGTCCAAGGCACGTCTACACCTTTATTTTGAACATTTATTTGTATGGTAGTATAATAAGGTGATAAATTGTATTGGAAAGTGACAATGTTAAATAGTTGACCCGAAATTGACCTAAAACTTAAGCATTCCATTAGACTTGCGAATCGATTTGTAAGTCTCATTCCATCGGTCATCACAGTGGCCTTTGGCTTCTGCACGGGATCGAATGTACAGCCTCTTACGTGCGGATGTTCTTTGGATTAGTCAGCCTGGCACAACAACAAATGTGCATCATCGCGGATTGGCTAATCAAGAGAAAATTTGCCGATGCCGGTACGTAAAAGTTAGTATTTCAAAGAGGTGGTGAGATCTGATGTGCAAATTGATACGCAGAAACACTACTTTGCTTACACCCTAAAGTTGACCAAACACTCAGCTATAGTTCGGATTGACCAACAATCTAATATTCATGGGGGCCTCCTGACTCTGATGCCGGTTGATTTTGAGGGGGATAAGTTTCCAGTAGCTTGATTTCATTCTGTAGACCATGTGTTTTCCAAGAAACAAGTCACTGCCAAAGGTTTCTGCCACTTACTCAACCTGATTAAAGGGCCCTTTACACATAGCGATATCGCTAAAGCGTCACCGATATTGTGCCGCAGCAGCGATATCGCTATATGTAATACTCACCTCCGACCGGCTCCCCCGCTGGCTATCGCTGATCACGCGAGATCGGCCTGGTCCATTTCTCATCGTCGGCTTCCTGCTGGCGCCGATGAGCGAGCCATGGACGCAGGCGAAAGACGTCACCCTCACTGCGTCTGACAGGTAAGTACGACCGCCAACCGCTGCTGCATCGCTAGTGAGATCTGCCTGTTTGGCAGCTCACTAGCGACCATCTAGCGATGCACCAGCGACCCTGACCGGGTCATATCATGGTCGGGATCGCTGGTGCATCGCTAAATGTAACGGGACCTTAACCCCTTGTGTTCTGTGCAAGATTAATTGTTTCAGGATTATGCACAAAATGCCACAGACCGGGATCACACTACTGTATGTGATGCAAGAAACTCGCTCGAGTCTCTCGCATCAACACCCGGCACTGCCGCCGGCACTCAGGACCGGAGCTGAGGCTACATGTATTTCTCGGATCACACACAGTAGTGTGATCCTGGCCAAACAGCGAAGCTGACCATATTTGTTATATAATCTTGAAGATTGACTTGTATATTTAGTGTTTTTTATGCCTATTTATGCCATTTATGCCAATTGATAGTCACTAAAGATGTTCAGTTACCTTAACACTGAAGAAAGGTTGACATTCAAGAGAAAAATGATCTTATCTGACTCAAACCAATGTGATTAATGATATTTCTGCTTAGCATTGGACTTTAGGTCATGCTACATGGAAGGAGTAATGAATGAGTCTCCTGTGTAAATGTGAATATTCTTCTCTCACATCCTTTTTCGAGTACAATAATCGGGGTTTGAAAAATAAAATCCCACATGTGCAAATATTTGTACATAAAAGCGTCCAAATACTGTCCTCAAGCTGCCCAACACTTCACTAAGGTCAGAGAGCAGTATAAATGTGATGTGTTGTCAATGGGATATTAAGAGAGGTTTTAACTAGATTGAAACCCGTTCCACTTCACAGGACATCTTATAGTGCAACGCAGAACATCATTAAGTTGAGTGATGTCACACAAGTGTTTATCTAAGTACAAAAGCACAGAATGTACCTCCTGAGGAACCCAACTGAAAATGACACTGAATGCTTCGGGGGGCATGTACATTTTTGCAACTACATTTTTATTGCACCAATGCAATTAATATTAAAGGGATGTTGTTTACTGAATCAGGTTTTGTTTTTCTTTTGTTTTTCCTTTTTTCTGCCTCTTTGTTCCCAAGATACGGCCATCTCGTCTATGTATGTAAGCACAGTTTTGTTAATTAAACAGGCATGGTGCTCAAGAAGACATCAATGGAAAAGAGCTGAGAATGGTCCCGGGGCACCATCTTGTGACCTTAACGTCTGAGTATCTCGAAGTCAGAAGTAACAGTCACAAGTTCTCATAGACTTGCACTGAAATGTGACCTCTGACTTGTCCTGAAAACACTGAAGCGATCTGGCAGGTGACAACCTGCTGGAGACCTACTGGACCTGCGGCAATAGAAGGTGAAGAAGGTGGCAAGTAAGCATAAGACTGGGGCAGGGACCGTAGGTTAGAAGCACCATTCCAGCCCTGCAATAAAAAAAAAACACTGGAGTGGTGCTTTAACACAGAACAAGAGTAGAACATAAAGAAGGAGCAAAAAATGAACAAAAAAGCAGAAGACGATACAATAGGCATGTGAGAAAATATCACAACAGAGGTGTACAGTTGGAGTCATCGGTGGGCTGCAGATCTAAGACAGATGAGAGCCACCTACCAAGATTGGCATTGCTGAGGAGTAAAG
Organism: Dendrobates tinctorius; assembly: GCF_039654945.1. Lineage (NCBI taxonomy): Eukaryota > Metazoa > Chordata > Amphibia > Anura > Dendrobatidae > Dendrobates > Dendrobates tinctorius. Next base: position 16,356,905 of record NW_027361868.1, read on the forward strand.
GTCTCCATATCCATTAGACTAATGTTAGCCGAATCTGCAATTATCTACGGGTTCAGCCAACAGTCTACTGTGTTTGAGAACCCTTGTCACATGATTGGAAGGATACGACATGTCCAATTTTGGTCTGCCAATCCTTATGTTGTCCCAAAGATAATCCACTACCAGCCATGTCCGGAAGAAGCTTCTTTATTGAGATCACAGAAGAGCTCTGTCAAGTGAGCAGGGAATGTTGGACAAGATATCTGCCAGCCAAACCTTTGGCCAAACCATAGTTCGGCCAACCTCTATATAATGTGTATTGGAGGCAGGAGAAGGACTCAGCATAAGACTCAACCAAGCCAGCCTTATAACACCAATATAACCTGAATTTAGCAGATATATGAATAAATCAGTCAAATATTTATATATAATAATAATAATAATTCTACTGTATATAACAGCTAAAAGAATGGTAGCCCATTCGAAATATTAAGAAAAACCAACAAAAGAGTGTTCGAATTTGGGTCAATAAAGAAGTATTATATTATAATCTGAATATAGAAATTCCGGATAATAATAAAAGAAACGTTATCCTTAAAAATTATACCTTTATTTAAATGGGGTAACAATAGTATACAACCGTGTCCTCCGCGTAACATAAATAATTTAAGATAAAAAATATTAAATAAAAATAGACATAGCAGGCTGGCAAGTCATTAATCTCAAAAATACATATATATATATATATATACATACATATAAAAAATAATCACAATATATACAAAATCTTTCTCATATAAATACGTAGTGATAAAAACAGTGATAAACACCCCGAGAAAAAAGTTTTTTAAGAACAAAATATAAATTTCCAGACATCAAAAGATTATCATCTTAATATAAAGTGCCAAGTGCCAAAGAAAAAACAGTATAGCTATTACAAAATATATGGAATATATAGTGCTTTCCCAATAGCAACAATATGTGACTTTAAACAAAGTGCCAAGTGCAATATAACCAAACAGGGGTATAATCATTCAAAGTGCCAAAGTGCATATGACTAGAATGGATAATGAGAGAGAATGAGAAAGATATGTACCTGAAGCACAGCCTGCCGGTCACAGAGAAACACAGCCCCGACGCGCATTTCGGAATTAATCCTTCGTCAGTAATAGCTATACTGTTTTTTCTTTGGCACTTGGCACTTTATATTAAGATGATAATCTTTTGATGTCTGGAAATTACATTACAGAGTGATCTATTTCACGTGTTTATTTCTGTTAGTGTTGATGATTATGGCTTACAGGCAATGAAAACCCAAAAGTCAACCCAAAAGTCATTATCTCAGTAAATTAGAATACTTTATAACAACAGCTTGAAAAATGATTTTAAAATCTGAAATGTTGGCCTACTGAAATGTATGTTCAGTAAATGCACTCAATACTTGGTCGGGGCTCCTTTTGCATCAATTACTGCATCAAAGCAGTGTGGCTTGGAGGCGATCAGCCTGTGGCACTGCTGAGGAGTTATGGAAGCCCAGTGTTCTGTCCAGCCATATACTGTAATTGCTGTCTAGAAAGTCTAGTCTTTTTTTATGTCTCCGATTATTACAGACATTGTATTTTTGTGTGTATTAATCCTTCATATATATATTCCTAGGGCATTGTGGGATTGTTCCTGTTGCATCATGGTCTTATTATGACACTGTGAAGGGAACAGCAGCCATTATTCCTCCATGTGTCTCAGGAGAAACCACACCATTCGTGTTCTTCATGCTCCTTAAACAGCCTGCTCTAAGCATAGTTGGTAAGCAGTATCTAGGTGTTATAATTCTGTGTTTATCAACACGTTTGTTGTACTAAGTAGGTAATCATCAATTTGTATATTACCTCATGTTACCTGTGTACTGCAGACTATTTGTGTTTCATGCTCTGTGCAGTTATATATTCTGAAATGCTCCTGTTATTGCATCCTATAGTTTCACCCTTTCCTGTCACATCTGCAATCAATAAAAGAAGGTTACAATTTTACAGCCTCTTTTCTTAAAGAAGACAGGGGGTTTAGCTACATGTCTCATTGCACACCCTGCTAACGTGTATGAGGACAGTATACCCAGGTTGCTTTGATAGCAGCCTTCAGCTTGTCTGCATTGTTGGGTCTGGTGTCTCTCATCTTCCTCTTGACAATACTCCATAGATTCTCTATGGGGTTAAGGTCAGGCGAGTTTTCTGCCAATCAAGCACAGTGATACTGGTGTTTGTAAACCAGGTATTGGTATTTTTGGCAGTGTGGACAGGGGCCAAGTCCTGCTGGAGAATGACATTTCCATCTCCAAAAAACTTGTGGGCAGTGGGAAGCATGAAGTGCTCTAAAATTTCCTGGTAGACGGCAGCGCTTACTTTGGTCTTCATAAAACACAGTGGACCTACACCAGCAGATGACATGGCTCCCAAAACATCACTGATTGTGGAACCTTCACAATAGACCTTCAGCAGCTTGGATTGTGGCCACTCTTCCTCTAGACTCTGGGACCTTGATTTCCAAATTAAATGCAAAATTTACATTCATCTGCAAACCACACCTTGGACCACTGAGCAACAGTCCAGTTATTTTTCCCCTTGGTCCAGGTAAGACGTTTCTGGCGTTGTCTATTGGTCATGCGTGGCATGACACAAGGAATTAGACACTTGTAGCCCATGTTCTGGCTACGTCTGTGTGTGGTGGCTCTTGAAGCAATGACTCCAGCAGGAGTCCACTCCTTGTGAATCTCCCCAATTTTTGAATGGCCTTTTCTTAAAAATCCTTTCAAGGCTGCGGTCATCCCGGTTGCTTGTGCAACTTTTTCTACCACACTTTTTCCTTCCACTCAGCTTTCCATTAATATGCTTGAATACAGCACTCTGTGAGCAGCCGGCTTCTTTAGCAATGGCCTTTTCTGGCTTACCCTCCTTGTGGAGTGTGTCAGTGACTGCCTTCTGGACATCTGTCAAGTCAGCAGTCTTCCCCTTGATTGTGGAGCTTCTGAAACAGACTAAGGGAACTTTTTATATACTTGCGAAGCCTTTACAGGTGTTTTTTTTTGTTAATTATTCTACTGTACTTTACTGAGAAAATGACTTTTGGGTTTTCATTGGCTGTAAGCCATAATCATCAACATTGACAGAAATAAACGCCTGAAATAGATCACTCTGTCTGTAATTACTCTAATATAATATATGAGCTTCACCTTTTGCATTGAAAAACTTAAATAGATTTACTTTTTAATGATATTCTAATTTTCAGAGAAGCACCTGTATTTATTTATGTGCACCGTGTGAGTGAATATTTGACTCTTATCAGTCATGTGTTGACTCCGCTACTTTCCTTACCTTTGATAACGAAAATAATCAATAAAGCTATTATAGTCCATAATTTTCCAATATGTAATATTACTTGTTTTGAGGAAGAAGGATGATGAGGAGGTCCAAGTGCAAATCAACGCATGTTGTCTTTTCTGATTATCAGACTGGAGTTCCTCCATCTACATCATTGTATTCAACTTGAGTGTCAACTTATAATGAGAGGAACCCAGGTTCTCCAGTGACATGGCATCACAGCACCTGCCCCTGCCAAAAAAAAAGAATAAAAGAGATTTTTCCCAGATTTTGATTGACCCAGGAATGGTGGACAGGAGCTTAAACTTTGGAATAAGGCATGAAAGGAATCCAAGTCCCCAATTAGTGGTAGAGACTAGAGAGGAGTTAAATGGGGTTTTCCCATCTCCAAGGTCCTATCCCAATACGCAGCAGGTGTGCTAAAAATAATATTAGCAAATACCTCCAATTAGAAATGTAGTATAGTTTTTCTGTTTTCTTATCTCTCTTTCTTCATGTGGAGGCATTGCAAAACCTTAGATATTCATAGTAACATAGTAACATAGTTTTGAAGGCTGAAGGAAGACCTTATGTCCATCTAGTTCAGCCTATTTTTAGTGCAGTTGTTCTGCATTGTTGATCCTGGGGAAGGCAAAAAACCCACAGAGTACAAGCCAATTTTCTCCATAGGGAAAAAAATTCCTTCCCCTAAGCTGGGTCAACCATCACCTACAATATTATGTTATTCGTAACCTTCTATACTGTTACGCACAAGAAAAGCATCCATTCCTTTCTTAAATTGATTCAGTGAGTTGGCCATCACCACTTCCTCAGGAAGAGAATTCCAGAGCCTCACTGCTCTTACCGTGAAGAACCCTCTTCTATGCTGGTGCAGAAATTGTCTTTCCTCCAAACGAAGAGAATGCCCCCTTGTTCTTGTCACAGTCCTTGGTACAAACAGTTCATTGGAGAGATCTCTGTAATTGCCCTCTGATATACTTATACATATATATTAAGTCTCCCCTAAGTCTTCTCTTTTCTAGAGTAAATAGACCTAATTTTGATAACCTTTCTGGGTATTGTAGTGAACCAACTCCATTTATCATTTTAGTAGCCCGCCTTTGAACCCTTTCAAGTTCAGTAATGTCTTTCTTGAGCACCGGCGTCCAAAATTGCACACAATACTCCAAGTGTGGTCTGATGAGTGATTTGTACAGAGGGAGAATTATGTTTTCATCTCGTGTCCCCAGACCTCTTCTAATGCATCCCATGACCCTATTTGCTTTGGTGGCAGCTGCCTGACACTGGGCACTCCAATTTAGCTTCTTATTGACTAAGATGGTTACAACCAATATTTTAGGGACATTTAGCTAGTTGCTAGCTTCTCATCGCAGATGATATTTGAAATGGGACAGTAATTGCTACATACTGTAGGGTCCTTCACTGGGGTTCACAGGGGGCTTTAGCACTTGAATGGGAAATAGAGTGTCCTATAAGGAGTTAGAGACAATTGCACATTAAGGGACTTGTCAAATCTTGGCATGCAGCCATTTGGCCCTGGACAAATATCTGGGGTAACTTTTCCAAAAGAATCTGAGATCTCTGTTTTCAAGACTGGTTATCTGACTCCTTTTCCTCCTCAGGGGTGATCATCAGCAGAGTTGTCTCTGCTCAACAGGTTCTATTTTATTTCATAAGGCCATTTCCTCTATTTTAGGAAAATGAATAAGGATATTGTACAGGTCTTTTTAATAAGAGCCAAAAGTTTCCAATAGAGCTAATAGTTTGCACAGGGTCTGCGCCTCGAAAGATATGAGTGAAATGTTGAGGTTGGCAGATGCTGGCGATCTACCAGGTCTATCTATATGTTCATAGTAATGCTTCCACATTCAGTCTCTATAGTGTATGTGCCTTCAACTTATAATCTTCTGGATTTGCTCCCAAACTTTCAGTAGCTCTAAAGCCGCATCTGCAGAGAGCATGCGTTTAAGGATGTTCTCCATGTACCTAAGTAGATTGGCCAATTGGCGAGCCTATTCCCTCTTCATCTTAGAACCGAGCTTTATGAAATTGCCCCTCAGAAGTTCAAAATCTCCCACTGGATCAGGGTAAAGGTCTTGTTAGAGGTGTATATCATAAGAAAGTCTTTGATACTAGCAGAAATCTCAAAAACCTGATCTTTCAGAAAAGCATCATTAAGACATGTCCAATGATGACATGGTAGCTCAGGTTGGTAAATGGAGACAAAATCAAGGTATGATTTGACCAAAGAAAGAAGTTTACAGATGGTAGGAGAGGACATAGAGGGCAGAGTGGGGTATTTTCACTGAGGTGTTAGTACAGCAACCTTCAGGGAGGTCTGTAACATCAATGCAAATATGCCCAACACCAGTGTTTGCGACCCTGGTAGCCATGACCAAATGTAGAAATAAAAATGTAGTCATTGCTGAAAGTGTTGACTTCCTTGAATTTGTTAGAGAAAATGAAGTGTTTCTCCAAGTACTTTATTGCAATTAGCATTTTTTGTTATGCACGTTATTTTCTTTGTGTATATTGGAATAACACAAAAAAACAGGTTGGAAGTGATCATCACTACACCCATGAGTCAGCGCTCCTGGCTTTGGAGAAATGTGAAAGGAGAGGAGCCAACAACATATATAGTAGAACATCACAAGTTATCCCGCAATGTCCAAACGCCATCAGTTGCAGGCACGACCACTGGTTCATGCATGGAGATAGTGATATTTGTAGCTGTTCGCAGCCTGATTCAAGGTCCATATTTCTGTTTTTGTGAGTGTCCCTTACCATAATATCAACTGAATGTTGGTCTGAGTGTAACCAGGGGTGCTGCTATCTTCAATAGCTCGTATATCAGCATATCTTAAATCCTGCACTTATTTCCTTTTCATGCGCTTTTTTCCTTGTCTGTAGCCTGTTATCCATTTCCTCCAGGAGATTGTAGATGCTTACTCCACATTGTGAAATCTGTGTACAATTTCTGCTGCTATCTCTAACCCTGAGAGAAGGAAAGGGAAAGAGCAGTGAGAGCTATCAGAACCAGGAACAGGAACTGTGATGCATTTGTAACATTTTTGCAGATCACTTAGCTCAACAAAAACCTTACAGACACTTTGCAGCAGCAAAATAATAGATTTTTATTTTTTTAGCAAAGACTATTTTGAAACCTGTTTGACTTTTCATTTAGGAAATAAACAATAAAAAAAGAATCTGCGAAGGAATACATAGTCTTTAAGGCTGACGTGGAAATCCTTAGTATTTACTGTTAGTCTTTGATGTGTAATACATCACACAAAATGTCATTTCTGATGCCTGTGCCATACATTATAGATGAGCCTGACTTTTCCCCCTTTCTGTACATTTTACATTAAATGCCTCCATCACCAAACACAGCTTGTTTATTATTTAAGCCGTGTGCACTTACCCTGCAGAAACAGCGAATGCTCAGTGCGCCTGTAAAGTAAGTGTGCCCATTAAGTCCCGCTCTTCAAAAAACAGATTGGATCATCTCTATATAATGCTCAAGTGTTCAGATGTACTGGATCATTAAAACATCTGTGAGCTGAAACCTTGCAGTTTTTTCCATTCTCCCCAGTAACAGAATATTGTTAACATACTACATAATTCAGCATTTTTTAAACGGAAAATTTCCAGCTGTGATAACTCCATAATGGAAAAAAAAACTTTAAGGGATGTTTATATTCTCAAAGCCGCTATTAAAATAAAAAAAAAAACAACACATTGCTTCAGTTACTGAGGTCATCCTATGTGTAGCCATAAATTGCACTTCCCAAAAGTACATCCCATAGCTTTATTGCAATAGGCGCCAGGCCAATTTTTTTCCCATTTAAGCACAACTTAGAATTATGACATATAAAAGGTCCACAATTCAATTCCCTCGCTATAATAGCTTTCTGATTGGCCGACAATTCCGTTTGATTTCCTAGAGGCCAATGTTTTTGCGAAACATCAAAAATGTGTTGGCGATGACCCCTTGGGGCCAAGATATTTGACTCATTAAACTGAAAAACATTACAATCTTCCATTAAGTGTAATAGAAGTTAATGAAAGTTTTTCTTTTTTTTTCTTTTTCCAAAGGCTTGTTACATAATTGGAGGCTGGACGGGATTTTTTTTTCCATGTGATTTCATCTTAAGTCTATATATAAAAAAATTATCTGTGAACTTCCGAGAAATAGACTGGAAATTGGTAAGCAGGGCCATTCACACATACTTTGTCATTGAAATGTCTCTATCGTGCGCTCTCAGACTGTACGGGATGCTTAACATCTTACAAAACGGAATGAAATTTAATGTTTTATAATAGCTATAATCAGAAATAATAGGTCTAAGGTATCTTTTCTGACTTGGTCCATTTTTTTTTCCATAAGGGCTCGCGCACACGACCATATTTTTGATCTGAGTGCTACCCGTTAAAAAAAAAAACAGATTGCACTCAGACCAATGTTTTTCAATGGGGCAGCGCAAATGAATAGTGATGAGCGATTGTGCTCGGATAAGGTGTTATCCGAGCACAGTCGTGTGCTAATAGAGTATCTTCGGCATGCTCGAATACTATGTCCAAGTCGCCACTGGTGCATGTCTCGGGCTGTTCAACAACCACAACACATGCATAGATAGCCTGTTTGTTAGGCAATCCATGAATCTGTTACGGCTGTCGAACAGCCGCGAGACATGCACCGGTTGCGACTCGGACATAGTACTGGAGCCCGCCAAAGATACTCTATTAGCACACGAGCGTGCTCGGTTAACACATTATTCGAGCATTCTCTCATCTCTCAGCGTTCTTTCATCACTACAAAAATGAATGATTTTTTTCACTGACCAAATCGACATACAGTATAAATGCAGCATTCGCGATTTTCCTCCATAAATCGGATGACACTCATCCAATCAAGTCTAAGGATGCAAGAAAAAAATTGGATCCAAAGTAAAGCATTAGATTTTTACTGATACAATTAAAATTCTGTCCTTAAAGAGGACTTGTCCTTCGCTCAAAAAAATTGAGCTAGATACCTTGTAAAACTCCTTGTGTTCCCGTAATTCTGTCTCTCCTTTCCTTTTTTTGTGCTGTCATTCTATTGCAATCTATTGCAAATATACGTAGTGTGATAGGCAGTATATGGGAGGGAGGGGTGAAGGCACACGCCCTTATGAAAAACTGTGAAGACACACCCAGTTGGATTGCAGAGATGTCACATAGTGCACTCCAAAAGAGAACAAAACTAAAAAGAGCGGTAGAATCTGGAGGCACGAAAGGAATTTTACAAGGTATTAAATTCCGTTTTTTTGAGCTAGTGAAAGGCCTTCTTATAAAGGGCTTAGTTACCATACCAAACACAGCTTTTTTCCAGGCTTTCAGTTCAGCGCTACAGATGAGTGGATCATTTGAAATTCATATTCACCAGTTCTGTAGAATTTTACCGCCAAATTTATTTTTTTTTACAAATAAATTTGCAATAAATCTCAATAGGACAAAGCCTCTATTTGCCTGAAAAATAGCACTTGGAGGTCTCCTAGGATTGTATCGAAAACTTTTTGAGCTCTTTAAAACAAACATAGCCCTCTTAATGTCCACGTGATCGCAACCTATCTGCCAAAGGAAAAATAGATGGTAACCGGTAATAATGTGCTGGTCTAATATTGAGCCATTACAACAAGGAAGTGTGCAAAAACATGCATAATATTTATACAATTGTGTTTAAATTTCTTGATTATGGAGATTTTTCTTTTGTCTTTTTTTAAATAAAAAAATAAATAAATTATGACTTACTTGTCTCAATAAACCATGAAGCACCCTTTCTGTGACACCCAAGCCTTGGTTTCAGGATTTTTGTTTTGTAGAAAACATATACAGAGATATATTAATCTGCTTTCCTTGTTTGCAGTGTGTTAAGAATATTAAAAAATGCTGTTATAAAGGTACTGTTAGAGTAGTGTATCTTAGATCAGTGATTTCACAGTCACACTGACTATGCCAGGTCCAGCGCCTCCCTATCACCTGAATCTTTGGATTAGCTTTCACTGACTAAGACAATATTCACATTTTAAATGTGTTTAATTGCTGCAGTAGTACACCAGAATAAGATTTAGGCCCTTTTCTATTGCCATATATAATAAGCTGACCTATTATCCCACACTGGAAAATCTAAAAATTGCGGCTCTCGGCTGGTTGTCATTTTTCTACTGGCTGTGATAGTCCACTGTGAGGAAGCCTATCTGACATTATTAGTCTTCTATGAGTCTTCAGCACCGCAGATTTTTTTAATCTTGTGATCCTCACAATCATCAAATTGTAAAGTGTTTGAATTCCTGCGGGCACGCAGATTTGAGGAAATTCAACTCAAAGTCAATCCTGCGCAAATTAACCACTCATCCCTTCTCAGCACCAATCACTTGATTATGGCTGAGCTGCAAAACCAGCTACTGCCCGTAGACAAAAATGGTGTTGTTTCTAGCAATAGAAAAATTGAAAACAATTTTTCAACTTCAAGCATATTCCAACAGTAATATGTCATGATACCAGTGCTGGTGGACCGGCACTTCTGGAGTTAATGTTTTGATCTCAGTGCAGACTCTTACCTGCTCACCTGGGACCTATTATGGTGGCCTCTCATTGATTCTGGGAAAGCTTCTTATAGCCGCAGGAAGCTCCCATCCCCCGTCAGTTATACTCTTGCCCTTGGCATAGTGTGGTGACCCCTGAGTGTGTTTGTGCTGTGTCTGGTTGCTTGATAATCTGTGTATGACTCGGTCTGTTCTCTGGATATTGCTTTGGATTCTGCTTGGTACCTTCTATGTCTGTTTGGTTTTGACTTCTGCTTGGCCCTGACTATCCATTCTGTCTCATCCCTGGTACATTACTGCTATCTCTGTGCAAGAACCACGTTTTGCCTGACTGAGTAATTCTGTATAGTGTCTTGCCATCTCACTAAGCAGGACTCTAAGCCCCGCCCCCTTGCAGTCACATGACCGTAGGTCCTGTGTCTGCTTGCTAAACTTCTGCGTCCACAGGTCCTGTGTATCAGTACTTTCTGGCTGTACCTGACCCCGGTACCCCTACAGTGCAGGTGAGTCCCTGCTCAGCGGAGGCTGCATGCCGGCGCTGACAGGATCCTGACATAATACAATTGTGTACAGGGCCTTTTAAATAAACGTTGAGAATGCTCAACATTGGAATGCTGAGCAGATCTATTCATGTCAAAATGTAGGAAATTCGCTGGACTCAACAATTTTGAGTACGGTAATTTGCCATTAGCTTTGCACAAATCACAAAAAAAAAAAAATACTGCCATTTTACACACTACAAAAGATTACATGAGCTAGAAAAGGCTCATACGGCTTTCACATAATGCAGCTATCACCTTACATCGTATAGCTCAGCCCCTTACATCGTATAGCGCAGCCAATCAGGACAGACTATCATTGGCTGTATAAAAGCAGAGGCAGGGAATGCAGCAGATATTTTGTAACAAATCTGGATAGGGAGAGGATGTCATAGCTCACAGATTCACTCATTTTCTAATCGCAGGATATCTAGCAATAACAATATGTTGAGGAATCCAACTGAAAGCTTTTAATTTCCATGTAGTGCCAACAATTATAAAAATACAGGATTAATGAAACATTACATACTTTAGGTTAAAAATAATTAGATACTTGCTGGATGCTTCTACTTCATTGTAGTCACTATTCACTCTGGTTAACAGATGAGAATTCGAAATGGGGGATTTTCCATTCGAAAACTATATTTCAAAATCAGACAAACCCCTTTAAGTTTTTACTTGTCATAGTTAAGGGTCACACCAAACAGGTTTGGAAATTCCTGATCTCTCCCCCATCGCAGTATGTTCAGATTATAGCTATATTTAATTTTTTCTTCTTCCCTGGGCAGAGACAATTAGTCAGGCTATATCTGTCCAGACATCTTGACTCAACAATCAGCTCATTCATCTTTAATACTTTGCAGGCATCTCTTAAACTGCAGGGGTCATTCTCTGCCTATATTTCTTAATGCTCTAATACCAGATATAGAGGGGGAAGAATTTGGTTAATGGATAATATGGAAATGAATGATGTTATATAACTTTATGCAACACCAAAGAGCCGTTGATGATGTGGAACATATGTCTGAATCCCTGCTCAAGCCTGGAAACATATGTGCAAAGTAGTTATATTTCTGGTTAGCCATGGATTTCATAAAATCCTTACGAAAGTAATGGATACAATGCAACTTCTTAAGAAACTATATTAATCTTTGGTAAACCGACTCAAAGTCATGGAGGGGTGCATGTTAAGAAACCTTATAATGGGCCATATACACCATAGATGGCTCTCGGCTGACGGTTCGGCCAGCAGCTATATTTCCCAACTCTGTTATACATAGGAGCACTTAATGCTTCAAAAGCTCCTATGCTCTATATGAGACAGACGCTGCCAGTTTCTTCAGGCTGCTTATCTTGCCGAGAGAAAAAATGCATCGGCAGACCAAAATGATATTTTCCATATCCTTATCTCCCATGACATCATCCCACATTAGACACCATACACATTAGACTGTCAGCTGAGCCTGTCAATATTGGCTTGTTCAAGCGTGTGTGCAAAGTTTAACGAATGAGAATCCTGTAGTGTTGATACTGGTGCTGAAACTGAACCATCATACTAACAGTCCATGTAAGGGCTAATTTTGTGCTTTGCTGTTTGTATCAGATACAACCTGCATTTAGCCTAGGGAGGGAGAGAGAGTTGCAGGAGCAGGGGGAGTGGTTGAATACAGTCTCTAGGCCGGGATTAGGGCTTTGCAGTACATTGCTAAATATATACAGTTGTGCTCAAAAATTTACATACATACCCTGACAGAATTTTTGCATTATTGGCCTGTTTTTCAGAGAATATGAATGATAACACCAAAACTTGTTCTCTACTCATGATTAGTGGATCGGCGAAGCCATTAATTGTCAAACTACAGTGTTTTCTCTTTTGAAATCATAATGACAACCCAAAACATCCAAATGATCCTGATCAAAAGATCACATACCCCATCTCTTAATACCGGGTATTGCCCCCTCTAACATAAATGACAGCTTGAAGTCTTTTGTGGTTTTTGTGGATTAGGTTCTTTATTTTCTCAGATGGTAAAGCTGCCCCCTTTTCTTGGCAGTTCCTGTAAGTTCCTGGGCTGTCTAACATCAACTGCGTGCTTGAGATCTCACCAGAGTGGCTCAATGATATTGAGGTCAGGAGACTGAGATGGCCACTCCAGAAGCTTCACTTTGTTCTGCTGTAGCCAATGACAGGTTTACTTGGACTTGTGTTTTGGATTGTTGTCATGTTGATACGTCCAAGTACATCCCATGTGCAGCTTCCAGGTTGATGATTGCAAAGATGCCTCCAGTATTTGCTGATAATGTGCTGCATTCATCTTTCCTTCAACTTTGACCAAGTTTCCTGTGCCTTTGTAGCTCACACATCCCTAAAACATCAGCGATCCACGTCCATGCTTTACAGAAGGAATGGTCTTCCTTTCATCATAGACCTTGTTGTTGACCTTTCTCCAAATGTAACATGTATGGTTGTTGCCAAAAAGTTAAATTTTGGTCTCATTACTTCAAATTTCCTTGTCCCACAAGTTTTGAGGCTTGTCTCTGTGCTGTTTTGCGTATTGTAGGCTAGATACTTTGTGACATTTGCACAGTAATGGCTTTCTTCAGGCTACTGGACCATACAGCCCATTTTACTTCAAGTTCCTCCTTATTGTACATCTTGAAACAACCACACCACTAGTTTTCAGAGAGTCCAGTATTTCAGCTGATGCTATTTGTGAGTTTTCCTTTGCATCCTGAACTATTTTCCTGGCATTTGTGGACAAAATTTCTGTTGGTCTACCTGACCATGGTTTTGTGTCCAGGAACATCACCAGTTTCCTTACAAACACGGTTACTACTGAGATTAACCTCTTAATGACCGGCATGTGGACAAGTGTTTGTGGCCAGAGATGCTACATTTCCCTGATGGCACACTGGGTAAACATTGTGGAGGCTGGGCTGAGTCCCACCTTGGCACAGCAAATTTTCCACTGACGTCGATGATTGCTGATCCTACTTCTATCAGGGTTTTCTCCACCTCCTACACCAGTTCCTGCACCCTATCCTGCTCATCCTCCATCTCCAATGTGAAATCTCAGGGCAGGTTATTCACATCAGGCGGAAGCTGAAAGCTCTGGAACGCTGCCTCAGCGAAGTGGCAATAAGTTATGCTGAAGATAATTTGTCTAGGAAACGAATCACACACCATGGAAGAGTTATTGAAAGGAATTACAGACCAGACAGATTTGTGGCTCTCGCCGCTGAACCTTTAGCCAGGCATGGTCTAGTGTGATAATGGGCATAACCTGATGGCAGTTGTGAAGCTTGGGAAGCTCACACATGTACCATTCTTGACCCACATGCTCAACTTGGTAGTTCAGCGGTTTCTGAAATCCTACCCAGATTTGCCAGACCTTCTGGTAAAGGTACGCCAAGCCATCACCCATTTCCACTACAGCTGCCGCTGGTGGTGCAAGCTTACTGACTGGTGTGCAACATGACCATGCACTGGAACTCTACACTGCACGTGCTGGCAAGGCTTTGTAAGCACCAGAGGCCAGTTGTGGAATGCTAGCCCAACATGCCTGTCGGTATGCTTGTCAACCTCCACACATAACAACTAAAGAGTGGACATGGATGTCTGATATTTGTGCTGTTTTCCATGACTTTGAGGACTCCACAAAGATGGTGAGTGGCGATGACGCCATTAACAGCACAACGATCCCGCTTCTGTGCCTACTTAAACAATGACAGCGGACAATTAAATATGAAGCTTTGCATGCGGACCAGGTGGAGTTGGAGGAAGACATGAGACAGGGAGATACTCATCTCATCTGCTCAGTGAAGAGTGGGTAACTATGAGGAGGTGGAGACTGAGGAAGAGGACGAGAAACAGGAGCTGGCTGACAGCACAAAAGAGGCTAGTACCCACACAATTTTTGTCACGTCTCTCCTACGTGGATGAACTGAGGAGGAGAATAAGAAGAAAGAGATGAAGGAGGAGGAGAGTTGTCATCACGGTAGAGACAGAGAAGTATTGCCTGTAGGGATCTTGGCACATATGGAAGACTTTATGTACTGCTGCCTTCTTGTGATCCTTGCATAACATTCATCTTGGCCAACACAGAGTACTGGTTGTTCCCCCTGCAAGACCCATGCGACAAGAAGAACTTTGCATCTCTTCTTCCTGAGGTGGAGAGGTGTCCTAAAATGCTGCTATACCAGAAGGCCATTGTGGAAAATATGTTGAAAAAATTCTCATCAGACAACACTATTGGCAGGGGGCAATCTTCCTTGCCCATTCAAGGAGGAGATGCAAGGGAAACACACACCAGGTACAGCAGAGGCAGGGGTACACTTTCAAAGGCCTGGGCCTATTTCATGACACCCTGCCAGCATCCATGGCCTGATGACCGGATATTTTGACAAGGAGGGAAAAGATTTTAAAGATGGTCAAGTAATACCTGACTGACAAAACCAGTGTACTCCTTAATTCATCTGCGACCTTCAGCTATTGGGTCTCAAAGCTGGACTCCTGGCATGAGATGTCCCTCTATGCTTTGGAGGCGTTGTACTGCCTTGCCACTAATGTCTTATCTGAGCAGATTTTTAGTGCCACCCGTGGGTCATAACAGACAGGTGCTGACAAGCTCACTCTGATAAAAATGATCAAAGCTTGGATTAGACAAGACTTTTCCACACCATCAGTTGACAGCAGAGCATAAACTGATTTTAATGTTCAATATTTGAATAAGGCATGCCAGTTGTTGCCTTCTAGGGTCTATGGATGACTGTATGACCCTACTTATAATGTTTTCCAGGCTTTGCTTCCTTTATAAATTACACAGAAACTTACAATTTTTTAATAAAAATTCACTTAAATTATATATATTTTTAAACATTTTTCAATTTTGTCTTACATAATTTTGTCTTTACATTTTTTTCCAGTAAACTCCAATTTCTCATCAATTTTGAATGTTTTATTATCAGTCCTCCTTCCAGTCAGCACTTTTTCCATCTATTTCACCATTTTCACTGACCCCCAGACCTTCTTGTAGGGTCTGCCAGAAAATGCTCAGATTTCCCATTGACTCCCATTACTCGAAATGAGCATCTTAAATTGCTCAGTTAGAGTAATGAGCATCTGAGCATTTTATTGTTCACTCATTTCTAGATACAAGTCAATAGAGGATGAAATGGATTAGATTTTTTCTCTACATTGTCTTAAAGCAGCATTCCAGCATTTTTTGGTATTGCAGCGAATGAGTGGTGCTTCTAATGTATGGCCCTGCCCCCATCTTATACTTTCCCGCTGTCATCTCCACCTATCTCTGCCAGTCTGGTTGTCTCCAGCAGTTTGTGACCTGGTCACTTTTCAATACAATGGCTTACTTATACTGTATATCATCATAACATTTTCAAAGTGTTTTACAGACATCATTGTCACTGCTGAGTGGGGCTTACAATCCAAATTCCCTATCTGTATGTATTTGGTGTGTGGGAGGAAAGCCACGCAAATATGGGAAGAACAGAGAACATACAAACTCTTGCAGATAATTGTTCCTGAACCCAGAATCCTAATACTGCAAGGCAACAGCACTAACCACTAAGGCACCGTGCTGCCCATATCCATGCCCATGCCCATGTGGAGCGCCCGCCAGGGCTGTGGGGATTCTCAGTATCGGGCCGGTTCTTAAAGGGATGAGTCATGGCAGCAGTGACCCAGTCCGTGGCCCTGGGGGTCCAATGAAAATGATGATAAAGGGGAAATAAACTTTATAAGATATGATTCGTGACGCCACCTGTGGTATTTGGCAAATAATGGATGATAGCCGACGCTGCTTATGGAGACCACTGGGGCTGATGGTGATGCAGCAGAGTTGTTATAGCTCTCCACAGGTAAAGCTAAACCCCAGGGCAGTTGTAGTGAAATAGATGATGATGTTGGTGGTTGTAGAGCATGGCAAGTGACGCAGTAATAAATTGGAGGACACAGCAGTGTGCAGTCTTCACAGGTTTTACTCACAGTTCTAATGGTACAATCCCCAGCCGGAGTGCTGTGTCCTCAGGGTCGGTGGTTCAGCCAGCTCTCAGGTAATTTGGGGTACACCGTGTCAGAACCACCTTCAGATGTTCCTTTCCTGGCCATCTCACTGTGCTGGCTCCCATATCTCCTGCCCTGCACATTCACACACAGTGTACCAAGCCAGTAGCCTCAGATCTTGTTGGGCGATGTGCTCTAGGTCCCCTGGATCCAATCTGGCTGCCTTTTCAGCGAATGTGTTGAATGTGGCTGCAGCACATGCAGATACTGCAACCTCCGGTTAGCTAGCTGAGTCCTTAGTTTCTCCACTAGTCTGGGGCCGGTCCCCTAACTGTGACCTAGTCCTTCCACCCGACTATGGTCGGCGTGGATGCAGGCCCCATGGGTGGATCTCTCACTACCCATGCCCCTAGGACCCCTTCTTTCTCTTTTCCATGGAAGCTTATCTTTCTGTTCTTCTGCCTTTACTTTCTCTCTTTCTGCTCTCTGATGGTCTAGAGTCGAGCTCCTCACTGCTCGATTCCCCAGCTCCAACTGACTACTTTCCCTCCAACTGTCACTTTCTTCAGCTCCCTCTACTACTTTCTCCACCCACACCCTCTACCTAGCTCCTTCCACGCTCTGAAAGGTCTGGTGTTGGATGCAAGTGTCTGAGTTCTTGGTAGTGCTCCCTCCTTACATGAGAGCAGAAAACCACACCTCTGGATGAGGTGCAGTACCTCTGTGGCGACTGAACTCTCAGTGGCACCACATATGTCTATGAGAGACTTGTTCAGGCCAGTCAGAAGTTGAGTTCACAAGTTGGCACACTGGGACTGGATCAGCATCGAAAAGAGGTAAAGATGGTGGCAGGTAAGTATAAGATTAGGGTCAGCAACCTTTTATTATAAGCACAATTCCAGTGCAGAAAATAAAAACACTGGAGTGGTGCTTTAAAGGCAGTAAATATGGCTTTATCATATAAAATTGTTTTGCTCCACAATTTTTGCCAGAACTCATGACAGTCCCCTTTCTGTGTACTAAGGCCAGGTTCACATAGCGTTTACACAGCCCGTTCAACGCATAGTGTTGACGGGTTGCATTAACGCTATAGCATAATGCGATATGCGTTATGCTACACCGCTAGCGCTGATGCTTCATCAGCGCTAACGGTGACGGAGCCTCAGACGCTGCAGCCTACGTCCGAGGCTCCATCAGTGAATGACGGCACGTCGCAAACGCATGCCACTTTACGGCATGCGTCGCGATGCGCCACATAATGGGTGTCTATGGCAGTGTTAATGGACTGTGTTACACCGCGTTATACCGCAGTGTAATGCAGTCCATTTAACGGACTGCCATTACGCAGTGTGACCCCAGCCTTAGTGGGGTCCCCTTTACACATTGCAGAAAAAGTCTGCACAGAGCTTTAGCACGGAAACTCTGAGGATCAGCCCTATTGAATGACAATGGGACTAATCCTAGTGTGGATCAGCTGCGCACCCATAGCTTATCCAAAAGAGAAATCCGAGTCTAAAGGGGGTTTTACACTAAGCGTTATCGCTAGCAATATCGCTAAAACGTCACTGGTTTTGTGACGTTATAGCGATATTGTTAGCGATATCGCTATGTGTGATACTTACCTCCGACCGGCTCCCCCGCTGTCCATCGCTGATCGCGCGAGAATGTCCGGCTCCATTTCTCGTCGGGCGCTTCCTGCTGAGACTTCCTGCTGTGACAACGAGCGACGCTGGAGGCGGGCGGGAGGACGTCTCGATCGCTGTGTGTGAATGGTAAGTATCGTGCGCTGCGTCGCTGCTGCATCGCTGTGAGATCTTTCTGTATGAAAGCTCACTAGCGATCATTTAGCGATGCACCAGCGATCCTGACCGGGTCGGATCGCTGGTCGGATCGCTGGTGCATCGCTAAATATAAAAGGGCCTTTAAGCCTCAAATTTCAGCCTCGGATCTTGCTATAAAGTATTTGTTGGATATGGAATATGGAAATCCAACACGAATGAACTGACCGAAACAATGATGTTTAGCTGATTATATTATCACAGGAGAGGACAGAGTCTTATATGTTTGCATTGTGGTGTGTTTAGGCTTGAATCCAATCTTTATATTAATTTGTAAGCAATGCGTGTGCCTTATGTGTTAATTGCTCTGGACTCCAGGGCAGCGTGCCATGCTTGGAGTATTTCCATGGGTACTCATTATACCGTCATGATATTTTTCTCCATTCTTTCACCTTGGAAATTAAGTCATGTTCCATATTTCTTTTTTTTGGAAAGATTTTGTTTTTTTTGTTTTTAATTATAATGTTGTATCTTTCTTGTGTGTTACAATATGGCAATATCGCGCTGTGTATTATTTTCTTCCTTGTAATCAACTAGCATAAAAACAGAAATGGTCTTAGCTTCTTTCAGGAAGTCCTGAGCTGTCGGTGACAGCTGCGCTCGAAGTAGATCCAACAACTATTTTTTCTCAATGCTCAATGATGTAGAGGACACAGCTGGCTATCTTGGGTCTAACGCCAGGGCTGTTTCTTCCCTCATCTTCAAGTCGCACATAGAAATTTATACAGTTACATCTTTGATGATGCTGCACTAAATGTGGGGGTTGAGATCATTTCCTATGAAATGTATTTCCTCTTCTTTATGCTCTCGGGGATCGTAGGAAAGAATATGTCTTAGAAGAAAGGAGAAGGTTTGGCTTGAAAATCATACATTTTGGCACACACGTAGAATATCAATTTATGAACTGCTCTCTGCGCATAAATATTTATCCTCGGATCCATATGTAGATAGTTATATACCAACACATGGAATGCAAACATATGCTGCAGCTTTATTTTGTAAGTCACTATTTACTGTCAACAATGATAATGGATTCGAAAAAGATGTTCTTCTTTATGAGCCTATCAAATAATGAAATCATTTTTGTGGAATTCAGCCGGAATGTCCGAAACAATAATCCGATATCTAGAAACATTTATTGTTTGTGAACAGTCTATTGTCTTTCTTTAAAACTTTTAGTTAAGGGTTTAAAAAAAAAATTCCTCTTTGCAGCTACTATAACATTGCGTGTCATACTTAACATGAAACATTTGGTGAAAGGTCTTCTTTAAGATGGAGCTGTCCAAGCAGTAGACAACCTCTATAATTCAAGTATAGAATAAGTAATGTGAAAGTGACGTCAACATAACCTGTCGGTTCACAGATTTGTACAATTTGTTTCGCTGTTTTATGCTTTTCTCTCCGTATTTTTATGGCTAAGCTGTGACGAACTCTTACCATCCACATTCACCACAAAAAGGCTGCTGCATTCCCTGCCTGTAGTTTTCCAATGGCTATAATAGTCTGTCCTGGTTG
The DNA here is from genome assembly GCF_039654945.1 of Dendrobates tinctorius. Taxonomy (NCBI): domain Eukaryota; kingdom Metazoa; phylum Chordata; class Amphibia; order Anura; family Dendrobatidae; genus Dendrobates; species Dendrobates tinctorius. Next base: position 16,376,753 of record NW_027361868.1, read on the forward strand.
GCTATGCTATACAATATGATTTGATAGTAGCAAGTATTTATGGAAAGTCCGCCTGGCCTCGTCTGAGATCATATGAGACTTTTGTGGCTTCAGTGTATTCCTAAAAATTCACATTGAATCCATTTGCTCATCTGGGGACTGGACTGGTCATACCCATGAACACCAGATATATAAGTGCAGACAGATAATAGGTAGATATTCAGTTGTTTTTCCTCTCGTTTTCTTTGACTTTATTTTTATCTGATGTTACATGAGAAGAGATATGTATCAGCTTATTTCTGCAGGCTGACATGTTATCTGTTATAGGGCAACGCTTCACTCTCCAGCCATCATGCAAGGTATTCTAGTTATCTGCTACATATTAATGAATTGCCCCAAAGCAATAAGCAGATGGCCGAATGTCAGATTACAAGATATGATCTCAACGGAAAAATGTAAATGAAAATGGACAACCTTAGCTCACCTGGAACACACAGCGTATCCTCAAGGGCAGGCAGCAGAGAAGCGTGTGCCTAAGTGACATTGTGTCATTGAGAACAGCAAACTCCTCTGCAACATTTGTTTCTCATGAAGAAATTAATAAGCTTTGATATCTTTGCCTGCGGAGAGAGACTGCCGTAATCAAAGTAAATTGCTAAATTATTGAATTGTGGCTTTAAAAGCGTCATACAATCATACATATTTTACATTTAGCCTAAAATTGAAAAACAACTCATCCACATTTAACAATTGACAGTCAGATCATCAGTTCTAGCCGGAAGTCAACTTTAAAAAACATTTCATTTTTATTTAGTCCCCAAAGTCCTGTTGAACAACGTGGGTCTAAGTCCTGAGACCTCTGCTGAAACCACCGGGCAGAAGTGAGTACAGCTGTGTCCGAGCTCAATACAAAGTCACCTTTGTGCCCCTGTAAGGGCCGTACAAGGACTGACTTGTGCCTCCACTTCCCTATACCATTGTCACTACATCTGGGTAAATGTAGGAAGAGTGTAGGATTAGGATTAGCCCACTGGGGGGCATAATAGAATACAACAGAGTAAGATAGGAACAAGTTAGACCAATAGGATTTAGTTAGTTAGGAGGGGCCAACTGCAAGTAAGTTAGAGAGTTTCCCAGATTGAGTTAGTTAGGGCTGGGAGCGTGAACAGGACAGTTGTGTCCTGCAACGTTTAAGCTGGGGAGCCCAGCTGGCCAGGGCCTATGGGCTGACAGTCACATGGTAGTGGCGGAATACAGGGCAGCCTCAAGATGGTAGCAGCTAACTTCGCTGAAACAATACCAAATGTCCAGGGTGAAACAAACAGGGAACTCCTGAAGTGGGTTAGTCTGGGCAGTCACGACGCTGTGGTACCGAAGGCGACGGTATGACGCTGCGATATTCCTGGAGGAGTGAGGGGACAGCACAGAAAAAGGAAAAGTTGTGCTCTGTGAGGAGCCTCTGTGCTGTTTCTGTGTCAAAACTGGACGCGTTGTGTAAAGAACTGAGTAAAGTTGTTTTGTTGGAACTGGATATGGACTCTGACTGTCATTGCATGGTACTTAAAGGAAGAAAGCCCCAGCAGACCGGAGTGGACTCTGATGTGCAAGAAAGTGAGCCACCAAGTGCACAACAGAAGGGGCAATGTGTTTATGTGATGGTGGGCCAGGGTGCGACAGAACAGCCACTGATAGCCACGACTACCCCACTGTTCCCCATTATGCCACCGATCATGCATCAGCTGAGCACTTTCAGACCATTGGTCTGCGCAATCGGTGGGGATCTCTATGTTAAGTCTATTTAAAAGTTTAGCTACACTTCAAATTTTCCGCACTCAATGTAAAATCTTAATGAGTTAATGAGTGAGTTAATGAATGAGTTGATGAGTTAATGAGTGAATTTATTAAATTGCCCTGAAAAGTGATCTAATTCACCATTTTGATGGGCTTTTTTATTGTGCCAAGTTGCATAGCAGAATTTTAGAGCCTTGCTAACTGCATAGTGGCTGCAGCAGGGTGCGGCACATCTGCCCGCTATTGTTAAAAATAAGGGGCAGAAGTGCAGTACCTAGCCGTAGCCATTGTACAGTTAATGGAGCTGTACTGTGCAGCTGCACAACTGAGCCCAACCGTCCACCACCGACACCGGGCACATCTAGTCAACAGGGGTGCTGGGTGTCCTAAGGATAAAACATCAATACAAAAGTACCAGACAATCCCTTTAAGTACTGTGCATGCACAGTATATGCAAGTACATAACATGATCATTACCCAAGTACCTAACAAACATGTCACATACTTTGTTTTTAATTGCGCAGTTGTGTTCAAAGAAGTAAAAAGGAACGTACAATATATACTGGACTGAGATTAACCACTTTACAACCGTGTCGGCATGAGCTGCGATTTCGGTGAAGAGCGATAGCCCTGACCAGCGATATGATCAAGACCTGATTAACTCAGGTCCTGATGATGTTAACCCCATGTTATCTTCCAGATGCCGCAATCAATGGCGATCAATGGCGGTTACTGCACCTCCGCAACGTGATCACGGTGGCACCGGAGGTCAAATGATGACCGAGTCTGCCAGCTATAGTGGCCTGTTAGACTAAGCGGGCAGTAGTGTCTAACAGTTCTTATGCATTGCAATATTTTTTACTTCCAGTCACAGCTGCTGGCTCACGCTGTCATCTGGCAGTGTGAAAACCGCAGCTCTCTGACCAGCAATAATAATCTTACTGCCGATCAGAGCCTGTGTTTGCCACGCTGTCATCTGCATAACAGCGTGGCAAACAACAGATGTTCAGGCCCCCCGTTCATCTGAATGGGGTTTGGGTTCGAGTACCATTCGGGTACCCAAACCAAACTTTTTTTAGATGTTTGGACGAACCCGCTGGACCCAAATATCCATGGGTTCGCCCATCACTACTGAGAACTCCACCCATCAGCCTAATGCGGTTTTAAAAAAAAGTTTGATCCTACCTGTCCATAATTGTAGTCTTTTAGACTGATAAAGGTATCATGTTAGGTTAGGGTCTCAACAAAGGGGGTACACCTTGTCGACGGCTGTGCATGACTGATAGCATATGCCCCAGATTAGGAACTAACAGGGAGAAGAAGGTGAGCAGCTGTCTAACTGCTGTATAGAAAGCAATGGGCTTGAGAGAAGTAACAAGAGTTAACTCCTCAGCCTGGAATGCAGCTGTTGCTCATACTTGGCCAGTGGTCAATCTCCTTGGCAACGAGCTGCAAACATTGTAAGACAAAAGCTCTCATGACAGAAGAATGACAGCAGATAGAAAAAGCAGGTCAACTGCAAACTTGCTTATTTTCATCCTGTCTAACTATATTATTTTAATAACATGAGAATACCCCTTTAAGTCACTCAGCAGATCCTGAACCAATGGAATTTTGTTATATAACTGACAGAAGGTTATGTTCAGTCCCTGAATGTATGCTACAGATGACCTCAAATAGCTGCTACTAATCTTTTTTTCTCTTCTTGGTATATTGTGAAAGATTTTATTCCTCTTATTCATTTCCTCAAACACAAGATACTTGCTAAATCATGTGCTTCTGTGTTACACAATATAAAGGTTTTTTTTTATAAATTGTGTTTCCTGTCAACTTTTTTTAGAAGTCTTTTTGAAAAAGAAAAAGATTTCAATTTCATATTAAGATTTTTTTGGTCTATTATACCTTTTCAGACTTTGCGTATTATAAAAGTCTCAAATTATAGAAGTGATAATTATTTATAAATGCAAAATGTTCTTCAGCGATGTATACAGACTATATAGAGACTATATATACTGATAAATCTTCCAGAAAAGCTTAAAATATGATTGTGTGACTCCTATTTTGCAATTGGACTTGATGACAATACAGATTAGTCTGAACTAAGGGCCATGCGACACTTTCTGATGACATTTGTTAGCAGAAATAGGGAGTAATAGGTTTGATTTCAACATGTTTGATCCTTTGTTCCCACCCAAGATAAGCCACTCCTGAACAAGCAGCCAACAGTTAAGGCCCCGTCACACACAGTGATCTCGCTAGCGAGATCTCTGATTTTTGACGCCACAGCGATCTCGCTGTGTGTGACGGGGATCAGCGACCGGCCCCCCTGCCGGGTATCGCTGATTGCGCACTATCGTCCTGGGCCATTTTTTGATCGTTGCTCTCCTGCTAGCCAACGTGCATCACTGCGTGTGGCAGTGGGAGCCAACGATCAGCGAGGCTCACAGCGCTCTAAGCAGGTGCTGGGAGCTGGTATCTAAAGTAAATATCTGGTTACTAAGCGGCGCGCGTCACTTAGATACCCGATGTGTACCTTAGAAACCGGCGTGCTTGCAGCTCCCGATCATGTAGCGATGCACCAGCGATCCTGACAAGGTCGTATCGTCGGGATCGCTGGTGCATCTTAAAGTGTAACGGTACCCTTACTTAATGTGTATGGCCACCTTTTGGATGACTTACTGGGAAACCTATTGATCCTTGAGCAACATCAGATTGAGGATGAACAATAAGAATCATGAGCCCCTTAAAAACACAGCTCCCAAAAAAACAGCGACCTGTAGAATCTAGAAAAAAATTGTAGCATAGCATACTTTCCAGCTCTTCACAGCATATGACGCATTAAATACTCTGTCATAAACTCCCACCCTTTTTAAGGACACATACCCTTTATTAAAGGGCATCTGTCAGTAGGGTCAACCCTCCTAAGCCATCTATATGGGCATGCAGGTCATAGGAAGCTGAGAAAAATGATACCTTGATATCAGTAACCTGATGTTTTACTCCAGAGAAATCCACATTTTTCCTTATATGTAAATGAGCTGTTGAGATCTATGGGCCAAACATAGATCTCCCTGAGAATCTGCCTCCAGAGCTGGTTTTAAAACAAGCTTTGGAGACAGATTCTCAGGGAGATCTATGTCCAGCCCATACATCTTAGCATCTCATTTACACATAATAAAAACATGGATTTCTCTGTTATAAAACATCATATTGCAGATATCAAGGTATCATTTTATTCAGCTTCCTATGACCTGCATGCCCATATAGATGGCTTAGGAGGGTTGATCCTACTGACAGATGCCCTTTAAAAAAACTTCCAATAATGCTGCTTTCTGGGATGTTTTGGGGAGAATGGCCAACTTGCTCTGGGAGGTCTTCTCTTTTCCTAGGAGCCTCTCTAATGTTCTTGGAGAGTTACCAAAAACATCCTTTACTGGATAAGAGGGGTAATCAATGCAGCCAGCCATGGAATGAGTGGGCCTTTACTGCCATTTCTGGTGTGTCAAATTGGACAGATAAGTATAGACCAGAGGGAGCCGTGTTACGGTTGCTGTACTGAGAGGAGACATAGGCAACCCGGAAGTGGACCCCCTGGGTCACGGCTCCACAGCCCCTGAGAACGAGCGCCCAGGTGAGGCCACCCCCTATACAGGGAGTGTTAGGGGCAGGGCCCCAGAGGATAGAACCGTGACAGCCGGAACCAAAGGGACGACAGGGGCTATAGGCTGGAAAGGAGGCACTGACGTATCCAAACTATTAGACACAGGGGGACACAGAGACGACGGAGAATAGGCAGCGCATAGGACCGGGGCACAGAGGGTGACACTGGCTGGAGACTGCAATAAAGAGAAAGCACCGATAAGGCACTAAGCGGAACGCGAAACAGAGGACAGGCGAACATGGACAGTATGAGAACCAGACAGGTAGATGGAAGGAGCAGGGCAGGGAAGATACTGAAGCGAGAGGAGGAATAGCTGGAGGTGCAGGAGGAGTGCTACCAGAGGTAGCGCAGAGTAGAGGCAGAGGAACGAGGAGGGCCTGGGACACAGAGAACTGTGTCACCGCAGTCGATAGACAGGCGTCTTACCTGTCCAGACGCCGAACATAAATAGCCAATGGGCGCCGCCATGTCAGGGGCGGGGCCAGCATGTCATCCTTCCCAGGAGCCTGAGCGCCATGAGTAAGACAGTGTGCAGGCGCCCGACGCCGAGGGACCCGGAAGCCAGGCGCGGGGATGCGCCGGGAGGTGCGCGCAGCAAGACAGGTAGGGACCGTGACAGTACCCCCACTTTACGCCCCCTCCTCCTAACGCTGGTGAGAAATCTTATCATAATGTGAGGGGCATTAATATTCTCCCGAGGTTCCCATGATCTCTCCTCGGGACCGAAACCCTTCCAATCAACCAAAAACAGAGTTCTTCCTCTAACTGTCTTCATAGCCAATATATCACACACCTCAAAGATGTTATCCGAGCTACAAGGTTGGGAAGTTTGAGAAGACGCTGAGTGAAAGTGGTTAAATACTGCAGGTTTGAGGAGAGACACAGGAAAGGTATTGGGAATTTTTAGTAAGGCGGGCAATTTCAACTTGTAGGTCACGTCGTTGATGCGACTCAAGACCTCAAAAGGTCCAATGTAACGTGGACGTAACTTATAGGAGGGAATTTTTAACCTGATATACGGAGAAGATAACCAAACCCTATCTCCTGGGTGAAATGGAGGAGAGTCTAACCGTTTCTTGTCGGCGTACCTCTTCATCCTGAGGCTGGCTCTCTCAAGGGCTTCTTTGGCCTCCCTCCAAAACTGAGAGAAGTCCACAGAAAAGGAGTCCGCTGCCGGTTCACCCGAGGTAGGGAAAACAGGAAGGGGAATGCCAGGGTGTTGACCAAAGCCACAAAAAAGGGAGACTTAGAGGAAGCTTCACTTGAATGGTTGTTATAGGCGAATTCTGCCCAAGGAAGAAGAGAGACCCAGTCATCTTGGTGAGCATTGGAGAATTGCCGAAGGTAGGATGTCAGAGCCTGGTTGACTCGCTCAACTTGACCGTTAGACTGGGGGTGATAGGCTGAGGAAAAATCCAAATTTATCTTCAACAAACTGCAGAGAGCTCACCAAAAACGGGAGGTAAACTGGACCCCTCGAGCCGAGACAATGTGCTGAGGAAAACCATGGAGGCGAAAGACATGAAGTAGGAAGATCTTCGCCAACTCGGGAGCAGTAGGCAGGCTTGGCAGTGGAATGAAGAGGGCCATTTTGGAAAATCGATCCACGACCACCAATAACCGTACATCTTGAAGAAGGAGGCAAATCGATGAAGAAGTCCATAGCAATATGAGTCCATGGATTAGCAGGCACAGGTAGCGGATGTAGGAGTCCCGAAGGAAGGTGTCGAAGGACCTTGTTCCAGGCACAAGAAGGACAGGAGGCGATGAAATCCTGGACGTCTCTGTGAAGCGAAGGCCACCAATAATGGCGGGACACGAGAGAGAGAGTCTTTTTAACTCCTGCATGTCCAGAGAACTTCGATGAGTGACTCCAACGTAGAACCTTCAGTCTATCTCGATGAGATGTGCTGGACCCTCCTCCTTATCCACCGACAAGAATGACCGTGATAGGGCATCGGCCTTGATGCTCTTATCCCCGGGTCGGAAGTGGAGTTCGAAGTCAAAACGTTCGAGAAACAATGACCATCTGGCCTGCCATAGGTTGAGCCTTTGAGCGGACTGAATGTAAGCCAAATTTTTATGATCCGTGAAAATGATGAACGGATGGACGGCTCCCTCGAGAAGATGGCGCCATTCTTCAAGGGCCATTTTTATGGCTAAGAGTTCTCTATCTCCAATAGCATAGTTACGTTCAGGAGCGTAGAAGGCCTTAGAAAAGAATCCGCAGGTGAGAGCACGGCCAGAGGGGGATTTTTGCTGAAGAACTGCTCCTGCTCCCACCGAGGATGCGTCAACTTCGAGAATGAATGGTCTGCTGATATCCGGGCGATGGAGTACAGGGGACTTCGCAATTTCTTGTTTCTGGGCTTCAAAGGCAGCCTCCACATCTGAGGGTCAATGATTGGGATCGGCTCCTTTGCGGACAAGAGCCGAAATAGGCTTAGTCAAAGAAGAGAAGTGGGGGATAAATTGCCTATAATAATTGGCAAAACCCAAAAACCGCTGAACTGCCTTTACTCCGAGGGGACGTGGCCAATTGAGAACTGCTGAGACTTTCACAGGGTCCATCTCTAACCCCGAGCTCGAGACGATGTAACCAAGAAAAGGCAATGAAGTTTGCTCAAAGAGGCACTTCTCCAACTTGGCAAAAAGGTGATTCTCCCTGAGACGTTGGAGGACTTGGCGGACGTCTCGGCGATGTGTGGCCAGATCGGGGGAGAAGACTAAGATGTCGTCAAGGTAGACTACGACACAGGAGTAGAGGAGATCTCGAAAGACGTCGTTAACGAGTTCCTGGAATACTGCAGGTGCGTTGCAGAGACCAAACGGCATAACCAAATACTCGTAGTGCCCATCTCGCGTGTTGAACGCAGACTTCCACTCATCCCCAGAGCGTATGCAAACAAGATTATAGGCTCCTCGTAAGTCAAGCTTGGTAAACACACATGCTCCCTTCAGGCGATCAAAGAGCTCAGAGATGAGTGGCAGTTGGTATTTGTTCTTTACCGTGATGCGATTCAGGCCATGATAGTGAATGCACGGGCGCAGAGACCCATCCTTCCTCTTTACAAAAAAGAAGCCTGCTCCTGCAGGGGATGAAGACTTCTGAATGAAGCCTCTGGCCAGGTTATCTTGGATGTATTCTGACATGGCTTGGGTCTCTGCCAAGGAGAGAGGAAAAATCCTTCCACGAGGAGGAGTGGTGCCCGGAACGAGCTCAATGGGGCAGTCGTAGGGACGGTGCGGAGGAAGAGTCTCACCCTCTCTCTTGTCAAAGACATCCAAAAAAGCACTGTAAGCCGACGGCAATCCGGAGGGAACAGGGAAAGGACGGGGGGTACCTACGGGACGCACCGACAGCAGACACCGAGCCCGAAAAGACTCCCCCCAGCGCAAGACGTTGCCGTTTTGCCAATCCAAGGTGGGCTCATGGAGCCGCAGCCAGGGAAGACATAAAACGTAACTTTCTCCTTGTGCAAGGCCCCTACTTGCAACTCCACCTCTTGGGTGACAAGAGTAACCGTCTGTTAGGGACGGCAGAACGCACTAAATGTAAATAATAGGAAGTGCGTTCGCCGCCCGGGGTCCACTGTGCAGTAGATGTAACAACCGCTCCTAAGCAATGGCAGACTCGCTATTTGGCGGTATACTGCGCTCGGGTTAAACGTCACCCAAGGTGCGCCGAGCGGACTCTGTTGAACTCACAGAGGCGCTTTAGCACGAATAAAGCATAGACGCCGAGCCTGTTAGCTTCACAGGTCTCAGCTGGCATGCACACACGGTATGTGGTCACAGGGCATGGCCCAAGGCAGAGGTAGGTGTCCGACTTGACCTACCATGTGTGCGGCGTCGCTACCGCGGACGCCAGTAAGTGCTGCTAACTGCAGCGCGGCGGTAACTACTGCCGCTGTACGATAGTGCGGTGAGGCATTACACTATCGGACGCTAGTCTAGCGGTGCGGTATGCACTGTGGCGTATGGCTTTCCACTGACTGGCGCTGACTATACTCTAATTCCCTATCCACATGCGTAATATCAAAGGGAAGGGGTTTTATAATGAGTCAGTCACCAGAATCATACATCCGTCACCATTCACACATAGCAAGTATAGTCTATACTAGCGCATGGCCGAGCGGCCAAGTGGGCCTTTTATAGCCATGCACTTCTGGGACCTTCCAGGCCTATGGGATGGGCCAATCAGATCAGGACAAGGACCTGAGCACGTGACCCCCGATCTCCACTGGGAGATCGTCTCGTGGGCATGCCCAGTAGCGCGGCAAGAGGACTTAGCCTCTGGAGTGGTTTCCTGCAAAGCAGGTTGCGCTACCATTGCTGGTTCAGAGGTGGCAGCAACATCCAGACCCAGAGAGCTGGTCTGAGCAGGGTGCCTGGATCGCCAAGACCGCTGTGCAGGTCTCTGAGCAGTTGGAAAGGAATGGGAGACCGCTGGATGTATGGCTCTGGATTCCTGCTGTGCAGCTGCAGGCATCCGACGCCTAACACCGTCTCTTGCTGGGGTCAGCCATCTACGGATGCGAGAACCTGGGGATTTTCCAAGGTCCTCACGGGAACAGAAAATTTGTTAACCTCCTCAAGCCTAATAAAATTTCCGGCGGCGCCCGAGTCCACATACAGTAGGCCACTAGAGAAGCCCGCTTCCCACCAACATGCAAGAGGACAGACAAAGTGAGGGGTTGAGAGGTATCACATACGCCCAGGGAGGCCTCTCTTACCTTGCCTAGGAGAAGAAGTTTTCTGGACAATCAGGACAAGTTCGGAGAAAATAGAAACCGCTGCCGCAGTAGAAACAAAGACCATGGAGGCTTCTCTCCCTACGAAGCTGGTTAGAGAGCTTAAGGCGGTCCACCTGCATAGGCTCTGGCGCAGAGGCAGGCCAGAGGATCCTGGGTCGGGGACTGGTTGGTCTGCGAACTGAAGACAATGGACGAGAAACCCTTCTCTCCCTGGCCCGTTCCTGAAACCGGAGATCTATCCGGGTGGCTAGGGAAATCAAATCTTCCAGAGCTGTAGGGTGTCACGACCAGGAAGCACATCCTTTACACGGCTTGAGAGACCTCGCCAAAAGGCGCCCACCAACACCTCATTATTCCAACCTAAGTCGGAGGACAAGGTCCTAAACTGTATGGCGTACTGGCCCACGGTTTGAGAACCTTGGCAAAGGTTAAACAAAGCCTTAGTGGTGGAGGCTAAATGACCCGGTTCGTCAAATACGCGACGAAAAGTGTCCAGAAAAACGGATAACTGGGTAACTGCAGGGTCATCACGCTCCCACAGGGGATTGACCCAAGCCAAAGCGTCCCCCTCCAGATGGGAGATGATGAAGGCCACTTTGACTTGGTCTGTGGGGTATTGCTGGGGCAGCAGTTCAAAATGAAGGCGGCATTGATTTAGAAAACCTCGGCACAACTTGGTGTCACTGTTATACTGGGGTGGTTTGGCCAACCGCAGAGGAAGGTGAGAAACCGCCGCAGGAGGAGCTGAGGCGGCTGACTGCAAGGAAAGCAATCGACCGTCCACCGAAGCCATGTAGCTCAGAATATGTGACTGAGTGTCACGCTGCTGAGCCAATTCTTGTTGTAAGCCAGCCAACTGGGCGGCATTACCAGGGTCAGAGGATTGGAGGGCGGAAAGGCATGAGTCCATAGTTTTTATAAAGGACATAATGCGTGTTTGATTCTCCCGAAGGAAAACTAACTCTTTTTGAGCAGCCGTGGCTCCAGCGGAGTCCATGGCCTGTCTATGCTGTTACGGTTGCTGTACTGAGAGGAGACGTAGGCAACCCGGAAGTGGACACTCTGGGTCACGGCTCCAGAGCCCCCGAGGACGAGCGCCCTGGTGAGGCCACCCCCTATACAGGGAGTGTTAGGGGCAGGGCCCCGGAGGATAGAACCGCGACAGCCGGAACCAAAGGTACGACTGGGGCTATAGGCTGGAAAGGAGGCACTGATGTATCCGAACTATTAGACACAGGGGGACACAGAGACCACGGAGAATGGGCAGCGTACAGGACGCACAGAGGGTGGCACTGGCTGGAGACTGCAATAAAGAGAAAGCACCGATAAGGCACTAAGCGGAACGCAAGACAGAGGACAGGCGGGCAAACAGGGACAGTATGAGAACCAGACAGGTAGATGGAAGGAGCAGGGCAGGGAAGATACTGAAGCGAGAGGAGGAATGGCTGGAAGTGCAGGAGGAGAGCTACCAGAGGTAGTGCAGGGTAGAGGCAGAGGAACGAGGAGGGCCTGGGACACAGAGAACGCTGACAAGAAGACAGCGTCATCGCAATCGATAGACAGGCGTCTTACCTGTCCAGACGCCGAGCATAAGTAGTCGATGGGCGCAGCCATATCGGGGGCGGGGCCAGCGCGTCATCCTTCCCAGGAGCCTGAGCGCCATGAGTAAGACAATGCGCAGGCGCCCGACGCCGAGGGACCCGGAAGCCGGACGCGGGGACGCGCCGGGGAGCAGGACCGCGCCAGGAGGTGCACGCAGCAAGACAGGTAGGGACTGTGACAAGCAGTGTAGGACTGGAAATGGGAGCTCCGGGGATCACTAAATTAATATTACATCTTATATATTTTTTCATTAATCTGAGCTCTTTTAACAATATTTGTTTAAGATGAACAACCCATTTAATGCATACCCTAATTTTTCTTGCCTGATGTTACATGAAAGCCATTGAATCCATAAATGTACTGCTATATGACAATATATAAAGCCCCACTTTCATAGTGCCATTACAGGGATTGTCTCATGAAGACACTCCTACTATGGGAATAGGTGGACACGAAACCGCAAGTATGCAATTTACATACATGCGGTCACGTGCCGACTAGACGTTCACGGCCTCACTAATTACAAGTGAATAGAGCAATTTCTGGACACATCTAGTTGGAATGTGAATGAAAATATGGCACTGGATCACCCCCAGGGCTGTGGGGTTTACTCGGTACCGGGCCAGTGTCTTAAAGGGGAAGTGTCGTGGTAGCAGTGACCCAGTCAGTGGCCCTGAGTGGCCATGTAAAATAGTAAGATTGATGTTGAATAAAGTTTATGTGTAGATAAGTTCGTGACGCCACCTGTGGTATCTGGTCAGAAGGGGACCAGGGCTGCGGTGCAGATCCTCTGGGACAGATGGTGTGGTGCAGCAGAGGTGTAATAGCTCTCCACAGGCAGAGCTGTAGTCCCAGGGCAGATGAGAATAGATGTTGAGGTAGATGTTGTAGTGTTCAGGCACAGAGATGTAGCAGTGCTGAGAAGGTGACGCAGGAAGAAGGCAGAGACACAGCTGAATGCATTTCCAAAGCTTTACTCACGTTTCTGGCATACACAGGTGCCCGCTTCAGTGCCGCATCCTCCAGGTGAGGTGCTCAGCCAATTCCCAGGCAGATGTAGTACACCCTTCCAGCACTCCCTTTTCTGTGCCTTTTCTGAATGTCTCCTTACTAGCGCTAATCTGAAGTACTTGTAGTTATGAATTACACTCAAGTTACTCTTTCTTGCTGTTACTTAGAACTCCACTCGCATGACAGGCAGCTGTAGCCAATTTCGGGGACTCCTTACAATCATGTCCTGACTCACACACGTTGCTACTGTGTCGTTGAGTCTTAGGTGGGAATAAAGTTGTCACAAATTCTATTCCTCCGGTTTCTGCTGTCGAACCATTAGCATTCACACAGCCTCAGATACCGGCACTCAGCCTTTGGCGTATTAACTTAAGGAAGGGCTCTGCTCTAGCCCTAGTCCCCAGTTCTCTCCTCCTCATGTTCCATCCTTTTCTATCTTTCTTCTGAAAAACTGATCCTTCTGTTCCACTCTCCTTCCCAGCAGCTCCAGCTCACAGGTGGCTGCTGCATGAACATCCTCTCTCTGCTTCCCCCTGTGGGGAACTGACCTAACTTCCTGTCAGCTTTCCCCTCTCTAGGGCAAACTAAGCTCCACCTACCTCCCAGCACCCTTCATGAACCAAGCAGGGGCTATAGAGGGTGCTCTACTGTTCTAAGGTTTCCGTGCTGGGTGCAGGTGCTGGAGTCTGGTCAGGTGTCCCCATCTTACCTGGAGAGTAGGATGCTACACCTCAGGAGGAGGTGCAGTACCTCTGTGGCGACTGAACCCTCAAGGGCGCCACAGCACGACACTGAAGAATCCTAACAGCGCACACTGTGCACGCTGTAAAGACTCACAAGTCTGCAGTCACATAAAGTGACTGCAGATTTGAACCACAAACCTTGACAACCCCTTTAAGGGATAAGTCTTGGGCCTAAATAAGTAGTGGTCTTAAAAGGTAGACATTCACTGTAAGGCTAGGAACACATGATTGTGCATCCTCTTGTAGGGAGATGGACCGGGCTGGTGAAACCTCTCTCGTATCAGGGCCGAAACTATTGGGGCTGTCACCATTGTTGCCGGGGAAGCACTTTCTGACCTGGACAGACCTTTGCACTTGACTGCAGGGAGTGGGTCAGAGATAAAAGGGACAGGGCGCGCCAAAGCAGGGTCTTTGGCGGGAAGATAAAGTGCACAGAAGGAGAAGGTTGACTCACTCTCCGCAGCGCAACGCCAGGAGAACAGGTCGCATTGCCGACTATCATCGCAGGTGCAGACAGACTGAGCAGCGCATGACAAAGGGGCCGCTCACCTTCGATACTGGGAAGACGTCCCATACCATCCCGCTGACTGTAGACGGAGCGCACTGTAGACCTGACCGGGGTAAACACACAGAGTCGACCAGCATATCCCCAGTCCCCGACGCTGACTTCCATCCTTCTACACCGGCGCCACAGACGCCTCCTCCAGGGACACTTCGCTCCGGAACTACAAGGCTACGCCTAGGACAGCAAGGATACGACACGGCTGTCAGGAGACAGTGCCTCACATTCCTCCAGGACCAGGCCAGAGACTTCAAGCGTCACTTACGGTGCCACCGTGGGATCTCCAAGCCTCCATCCTCTGGAAGCATCAGACTGATAAGTTTACTGGTTTATTGAACACTTATTCTCGTTTTGAACCTTAACCTCCATACCTCCCTTATTCACTTCCTGTGTGGAGTATTCCCTGTATTAAATACCGCTTAACTCCTGATCTGCCTCCTGCTTGTCACTGCATCCCGTATTCCTGCTTGATCTTACACTCTCATCTGAGAAAAACTAGTAAATTACGCTAGTCCCACTTTGATTAGAGAGACATCACAGCAAGGTCTGATGGCAAGGAGAAGATGGAAAAACAAAATTTCTCTATTCTGCCAGTTCAGGAAAATCGGACCGTACATAGATGTCATCCGAGTGCAGCCCGATTTTTTCAGACAGATCCATTGACTTTCATTGCCAAGTGTGATCTGATTTCCGGATGCAAATCGTCTATGCTGCAAATTTTTTCTTAGACAGATGTGGCGCCCCAGAGGTACTGCACCTCACCCAGAGGTATGGAGGGAGCACTTCACAGGACTCTAACACCTGAACCCAACACACACCCTATAGCTGCGGGGCCCCTTAATGTACCCTACGGGAGGATGATATCAACCCTGCCTGGGTAGTAAAGGGTGTTGGGAGGTGGG
This sequence comes from Dendrobates tinctorius, assembly GCF_039654945.1. Lineage (NCBI taxonomy): Eukaryota > Metazoa > Chordata > Amphibia > Anura > Dendrobatidae > Dendrobates > Dendrobates tinctorius. The sequence goes on from NW_027361868.1 coordinate 16,391,761, forward strand.
TGAAGTTAGTAGGATGAGAGCAGGAGAAGAGAGTTAGTCAGGAAGCCGGCTGGAGGGGAAGTGAAAGGGAGAAGATGTGTTGACAAGCAGCTCCCTGGAAAGACTGAAGGAAAGAAACAAAAGTAAGCTCCCTGAAGTGGGAAGGGATCCTAGCGACCATGCTGCTTTTTGGGCTCATTCCACGCCAACTAACGTTGGATGGAGGGATTAGATCGCAGTGGGGTACCAGCCCCCTAGCCTAGTGAAGATATCATCAGACTCAACTAGCAAGCCAGAGGTAGAGGCACCTGTAGGTACCTCAGCCACAAGCCACAGTTATCTTCTCCAGAAAGGCAGCTATTAGGCTACTTTCACACATCAGGTTTTCGGCGTCAGGCGCGATCCGGCGTCGTGCCGGAATGCCAGATCCGGCAAATGTTTTGTAAAACCTGATGTGCCGGATCCGGTTTTCTGCCGGATCCGTCTTGTTCTTGACAGACAAAACCGGATCCGTCTCATCCGGTTCATCCGTTTTTCTATCCGTTTTTCGACGGATTACGCCGGATCTGGTTTTTAAAATTGACCCTTGTGGCCTTCCGAACGGGATTGGCTACTGGAAAACTATATATAGCATGTTCCTACAGCCCTTCTTTGACAGGTTGTAGAGGAGAAAGTGCAGGTTGGAGAGAATAGCAAGTTACTGGCGAAGATGGATGTTGTCATTGGAAATATTACCACTAGAAGTTCTGTGACGGTTTCAGTAATGAGGGACAATTTTGCCCTATACTTTATGTCACCTCAAGGCAGAGTACACTGGCAGGATGACAGAGTGTGAAAGATTTGTGCCCTAACCAAACTTGTGTACCTTCTGGACCAACAGTATATACCTTTGCCAACCAAAGTTGGCTATCTTGTCATGGTCTTACTATTTTTAGCTTTAGGCCACAGGTGTGTACCTGGTTGTGTTTTATGCAAAGTATTTCACCTTTTAACAAAAGTTGTGTACATTGTTAGGAAATCACCAACAATAAACACAACTTTTCAGGTGAAATACTTTGCTTCAAACACAACCAGGAACACAACTGTGGCAAAAAGCTAAAATTTACCCACAGTTATATACCTGGTTTTGAATACCTTTTTACCTTTTAAATACCCTGTATTTAACCTTTTTTTTAAACATATTTCGCCGCAGAAAGAAATGACAGACAACCAGTGTAAACAATAATTTAACTTTTATTTAAAAAATTTTTTTTGTGTAAACTGTTTTTAAAGTTAAAAAAACTTTTTTAATAAAGGTTTGAAACCAACCAAATGGGCATTTTTATTACAAAAAAAACATTATAACTCGGTGTAGTGTGGGGTGGAAATACTGCTGGAGGGGCTGCGGGACACTTCGACAATGGGAGTGTGGAGAGAGGACTGGGATCGTGGTGGGGAAGGAACAGTTAGAGGTGATGGTGTGGAAAAAGCTACAGAATGGGTGGACATGTGGGAGGCAGAAGAGGTGGTGGGCGGTGGAGTGGAGGGTTGGGCAGGGACTGTAGGAGCAGATGATGTTGATGGAAAGTTGTATGGGGAAGGAGTTTGGTACGGGGAAGGAGTTTGGTACGGGGAAGGAGTTTGGTACGGGGCAGGTTGCTGGAAGTGGGGAGATGTCTGGTACTGGGGAGGTTGCTGGTACTGGGAAGGTTGCTGGTACTGGTGAGGTTGCTGGTATGTAATAGGAGGGGGAGGATGGAAAGTGGCTGGAGGGGGTGCAGATGTAATAGGAGGGGGAGGATGGAAAGTGGCTGGAGGGGGTGCAGATATAATAGGAGGGGGAGGATGGAAAGTGGCTGGAGGGGGTGCAGGTGGAGGAACTACAGTGGTGGGAGGTGGAGGTTGGGAGGTAACCTGCTGTAGAGCACCGTGGCACGAATGCATTACATGCATCTGCTGGGTAGGAGATAGTGTTGCCATGCGCTCCACAACAGACCTGAAAAAGGTGTGGTTTGGCGAAGATCTTGCTTCTGAATGCATGGTTTGCAGAAGTGTCTTCACCTCCAGAATGCTGGAGTTGATCTGCTGAAAGCCTGCGGAGATTTGCTCTGACAAGACTTTTAGACAGTTCTGGAAAGATGCATTCAGATGCAAGAACTGTGGCGCATAACTCTTTTCCTGACCCCTCTGCCGCTGCCGCCCAGTACCCGCAGGTGTACTAGAGGTGGCAGGGGCAGAAGGGTGGGGTAAAGGGAAAGCGATCTCCTCACCAGCAGCTTCATGTAATGTAGGTGGCCACGATGCTCCTGTGCTGGTGGATGGGACAGATGGGTCGAATGTGTGGGAAGGCTGGGAAGGTGCAGATGTACCGGGGCGGTCGAAGTGTCCCTCGGTGCCGGTCTCCTCAGGGATCGCCTCAGAAGGGTCCAATCGTGCAGGCTCCCGAGTGCTGCTCACCGTGCTGTGGAATAAAGAGAAAAAAAAACAATTAAAATACTGACATGGTATGGCCCTGGCTGAAAAAAAAAAGTTACATCTAACATTTTTTTTCACATGTGGTGTGTAATATTTACCTTCTAGTGACCATTGTTTCCCGGAGGAACGACAGGGCTTCTGCGTACTTGTACTTGCTCCTGCGTCCTCCAGATCCACTCGGGGCCCGCATCTCTTTATTGAACTCCTTCTTGAAACGATCCCTCACAGACCGCCACCGATTCACAATTCTGTTCCCTGAAACAAGAAAGGACAAAGTGGTTAGTATAAAACATCAGTGTTTCCCAAACTCCAGTCCTCATGGTCCCCAGGGGTCATGTTTTCAGGATTTCCATAGTAAATAGAAATCCTGAACACATGATCCGTGGGGACCACGAGGACTGGAGTTCGGGAAACACTGGTTTACATCAAGCAACCGGTACTGTATATACTTACGCTCTTTAATCTGGGCCCGAACATCGAGGTCCTCCCAGCGGCCCACAAGGAGCGAACAGATTTCCTCCCAGAGTCGTCGGGTAACGATAAGGTCAGCGTGGCGGCGGTCAGCCATATTCCAGAGCGGCTCCCTTTCTCTGACGAGATCGATGAGGTGGTCCACATCGAGTCCTCCATCCTCACCGTCAGAGTCGGGAGCACGCTGTGAAGGCTGTTAAAGAAAAAGACAAAAATAACATAATTAGCCTCCACAAAAGAAATGAAATAAAAAGTGCAAAAAAACAAAGCAAAAATATTTATACTTACACGCTGGTGACCGCCGCGTTGCTGTCGCCGACGACCCTGGGAGGCACTGCGAGGACCTCTTGGCCGAGCACCAGATTGGGAAGACTAGAGAAGAAAACAAAAAATGTTATGTCTTTGGATGTAGGCATTTGTTTGCTGTGTGTGGTCTGCAGAACATTGTTTTCTATGTGTTGTGTGTAGTGTCATGTTGTGTTTCTGCGTTTGATGCAAAAAACTTACCAATTGTGAGCCCACTCCAAGTGTCTGTCCACCCCTTCCTTCTTCTTCTTGGAGCTCCTCTTCATCTTGTGAATCCTGTTTTGAAATAAAAGGCAATGAATAGACATATATTACAGAGATGATGGATTTTGGAAATAAAAACTTACCGTCAAACGCTGACGATGCGAGGGAGGGCTCCCAGAAGAAGATGTGCTGTCTTCCTGGTGGCCACACTCCATGCCTGTGGGTGGTGTTCCACCTGCTGCCATTGCTGCTGCTGCTGCATCTATTGGGCGGCTGTTGAATAAAGAGAAACAAAGGGCCAATGAATATCTTGAGATTCAATAGCCCTAGTTTGGAGGAATGGGGGATTTGATAATTACCGTCTCTCATCTGCTGCTGGCCTCCCCTCCTCAGCATGTTCCATTTGCTGCTCCATTTGGGGTGGTGGTGGTGCTGATGGTGCTGCAGTGGTCTCCTGCCTTCTCCTGCTGCGCTTGGTTGCTTTCTTGGGTGGCATGTTGGGTGTGGCTGTGGGTCCCACTGTCTTGCTTTTATATATGTCTTGTGGGCAGAGCTACTGAGCATGCTCAGACCCAAAAAAACGGATCCGGCGCATTGCGGCGCTCATAGGCTTTCATTGTGTGAAAAAGCCGGACGCGCCGGATCCGGCGTGTCCGGCTTTTTCGCCGGAGACAAAAAACGTTACAGTCTCCGTTTTTTCCAGACGCCGGATCGCAACACATTGCCGGATCCGGCGAAAACCGGATGAAACGCATGGCCATCCGGCGCGATCCGGCGCAAATGCAAGTCAATGGGGGGGAAACCGGATCCGGCATTGCATTTCGCCGGATCCGGTTTCTGTCAAAAGCGCCGGATCGCGCCTGACGGCGAAAACCTGATGTGTGAAAGAGGCCTAAGAGAGCAAGGGAACACAACGAGGATGCTACTCGACAAGGATGCTGGCCTGGGACACTGACTGTGAGGGATTGGGCAGGAAAAGGAGTGGGAACCAGCACAGTGAGACGGCCACGAAAAGCACACACTGAAGGGAGTACTGGGATGGTGAAGCCCGATCTGCCTGGGAGTTTGCTGGACCCCTCCCCTGGAGGACATGGCACCAAGTGGGCAGCTGTGTACACAAGAACTGTGAGTAAAACCTTTGGAACTGCACCCAGCTGTGTCCTCTAGTTATTCCTGTGTCACCTACCCAACTCTGCTACATCTTAGGCTACTTTCACACTTTCGTTTTTTTGCGCTGCGCACCGTGCCCAGTGCAAACGCACATAAAAAATGCATCATGCATTTCTGTGCGTTTTTTGCGGGTTTGGGTGCGTTTTTTTTAAAAAAACGCATGCTTTTTTTGCGCATACGTGCGCATTACCATGCGCACGTATGCGTACCCATAGACTATAATGGGTGTTTGGCTGTAAAAAAAGCATTGCGTGCGCATGCGTTTTTGGGGGGCAAGTCGGACGCACAAAAAATGCAACAGGAGCGCACACTACAAAAAAAGCATGCGCATACAAACGCGTACAAACGCATGTGTATGCGCACCTATGCGCACCCATGTAAAAGATAGGGAAAAAAACGCATGCTTTTTTTGCGCTAAAAAACAGCGCAAAAAAACGCAAGTGTGAAACCAGCCTAACATCATCAAATACAACATCTATTCTATCACAACTGCCCTGGGACAAAGCTCTGCCAGTGGAGAGCTATTCCAACTCTGCTGCATCACCACCAGTCCCAGAGGATCTGCTCTGCAGCACTGGTTACCTCTGACCAGAAACCACAGGTGGCGTCACGAACACTTTATAAACTTTATTACAAACTCCCTTGTAAATATCCCCTTTTATTGGAGGCCCAGGGCCGCGAACCGGGTCACAGCTGCCATGACACATCCCTTTAAAAACAGTCCTGGTACCGAGTATTCCCACGGCCCTGGCGGGCGATCCACAGACTCGGTCCAAAGTCAAACATGTGCGCGGCCCCATAGACTAACATTGGTCTGAGCGCAATCCAATGTTTTTTCGGATCATACACTGACGGTTGGCTGCACGAGCCCCAAGATTGTGCTTTCTACTGTATATAAGGCTGCAGCAGCAGCAGTGCCTGTACATGTCAGCGTCATGTGAACATGTGTCCTACAATCTGATATCTTCACATCACGTACTTTCGTACTTTTCCAGCACTTGAGGAATGCTATGGAGTAGTAGAGGAATGCTGCATAAAAAAATGTTATAATATCTTATGGAAAGTGAAAAAAAAGGAATAGATCAGTATCGGTGAGACAGAGCATGTTTAAATAATAAGGTATTCATCCTAACATACCCTCCTACAGTCTCCTTGTCATATCTCTCATCATTTCTTATCTGTTGCCAATAGGTCCAGATGTCATCACACTTGGCCGGTGATCATTGGTGTGTAACGGTGACACCAGCTGTGAAAATTGGGTGATGTCTCCTCGCTCTGAGATACAGATCTTTTTCCAGGATTTAATTAGGTTGTACATATATTATAAGAGAGGCTGTATGAACCCATTCCTTCCAGGACAGCTCAATGACAATCGGCACTTAAGACAGTACAAGACCCCCTATTTATGGTAAGATCATGTTATATACACGGCCATAATGTGAAATCTGTATAAGGGTTCCCCCTACATCTACCATGTGCAAATTATTATTACTGGTGTCTATTTGCATTGCAGCGTGTATTTTGACATTTCGGCCGGGATCACACATGCGAGAAACACGGCCGAGTCTCGCATGTTAACACCCGGCACTGCCGCCGGCACTCAGGAGTGGAGCGTTCAGCTGCATGTATTGCTCTGCGGCTGCATGCTCCGCTCCCGAGTGCCGGCGGCAGTGCCGAGTATTAACATGCGAGACTCGGCCGTGTTTCTCGCAAGTGTGATCCCGGCCTAATAAGGATGTGTTCACACAGAGTCTTTTGAGGAGTCTTTTTGGAGCAGATCAACACCTAAGTCCTGCTCCAAAAACCACACGGAAGACACTTGAAAAACGTTTCCTTTTAATAAAATAAGCTAAAATAATAAATAATGTGTGATAGTGGGGGGGTAAAGGGGACACTTTACTTGGAACGGACACATTTTTAGGGAATCGTTGTGGATAGAAACTTCAGTAGCTAATGTAACATAGTCTAATTTTTTTTATAGCGGTGGTATGATTTTTTTTATGTCTTTGCAATAATTTCTTTGTTTGTCATGCCATTATTATGCGGATTTTTAAGGAAGTATTATTTGGATGTTAAACAATATCTGGCCACTATGTAGAAAGATTGTATGGGCTATATGTGGCAGTATGATCAAGGTTCAGCATTGTTTTCGTTCCTGTTTTTTGTTCAAATTTGTGTGTTTTGTGCCATTTTTATTGCACCCAAATCGCTATTCTTTTTGTGCCTTTTTTTAAGACTATTTTATGTGCTCGCCTGTTTTGTTTTAGTTACCTGCTTTGTGAACTGAGTCTAGCAATTGGAAACTTTGGCTCAGCTTCACTCCAGCCATCCACGGTGTGTTTTTGAGTATGCCGTTATATTTTGATCAATTTCTGCACCGTTTTGTGACACTTGCAACGTTTTGTGCTAAATGTGGCAAAAACAGTTCACGTCACCGGAAAAACATATTTTGACTTTGCGCCAAATTCAGGAACCACATGCGCCATTTTGGCATTTGAAAAAAAAACGGCAACAATTACCACAAGAAAAAAAGGAAAGTGACATAGAAAAAAAACCTCTCAAATGACGAATCGGGCTCTATATGTTTAGTAGTATTATTTGGTATGAAGTTATGAGAACAGATTTCTCGAAATGTTGAGTGCTTGTTGCCCAAATTGCAGTTTGAACCCTAGATATAAGAATTTTTTAGACAGCCTGAAAGACAGGAGCGCCAGAAGAAAATGTAAAATACCCATTATTGTTTAGCATTGTGTAATATTTTCGAAATTAATTGATATATATGAACTGTATGGCAGTATTATATTATATTTTTGGCCACTATGTGGTAGTATTGTATGACGGTATTACCTTGGCACTAAATAGGGATTAGCAAATTTCCTGAAATTTAAATTCACCAGATTTACTCAAATTTGGCCAGGGAATCTAATAAATTTTGTGCAAATCGAATCTGCCAGGAAGGGGATAAAAAAAAATTCTTTGTTGTCCTCTACAAACTTCTATCACCACTGCCGGTCCTCCAAAGGGTTCCTTTACCTTCTCTTTTCTGTCTCTCATCTTCTTTCTGCCTTTCTTCAGTGGGCCCAGCACTATCATGTGGAGCTCGAAGCACATTTTTGCTGTCTCTGACATGTGTCATGCCACACATAAAGAAATGGGGCCTAGTGAAGAAAGGCAACGATGGAGGTCCTGAAACAGAAGAAGAAAAAAGAAAGGAGAAGAAATCAAAGCCGATCAGAGGACCGAAGGCAGCGAGAGAGGTATGGGGAGGGCTAATGAGAGGTCAGGTGAGTAAAAAAAAAATTATTTTAAACATTTTACAGCATTCAAAATCCAGAAAGATGGCAGCTGGACAGATTATTTGACCAGTATCTGGTAGCATTGTATTGGTGGTATAATGCAGTATGATAATTTAGTTGTAAAGATGAGCTAATTAATAATTAAGGAATTGAGATGGGTCAGAATTTTCCAAAATTCATCAATATTTGTAAATCAAAATAATTTGCTGTAATGTTGCAGGCACTTTGACATTACTGAGGCTGACTTCATGTTAAAAAGCTTGAGAAAGATTGGATATAGGAGACTTCAGTGTGTCACATACGTCTTTTCAGAACAATTGGAGTCTCTGGAGTACTTGGTTTTGTGCCAAATCGAGTTGGTCGTAATTGAATTTTTTGCTTAATTTGGACAAATCAAATCCAAAAATAATTTCAGGAAATTCACTCATCTCTAATTAGTCTGTATTGTGTGGGATAAAATTATGAGAAAAGCGGTCTCACAGAGGTAAGCTGCCTCCATACAGCAGGGTAGTATGTGCATAAGTCAAATCACTGCTGCTACATTCCTAGGGATCAGTCGACACTGAGTTTTGACGAGCGGATCTGCCTAATTTCAAATAATAATACTGCTCCCTTTCCTGTAGTAATGTCCTCCATCCTGTAAAAAAGTCCCAGTTCGGTAATAATGTCCCCCATCCTGTACAAAATGTCCCCTATTCTGTAATTATGTCCCCCTTTCTTGTCCCCCATCCTGTAGCAATGTCCCCTGTCCTGACCTCCATCCTATAATAATGTTTCCCAACCTGGTCCCTACCTGTAGTAATGTCCCCTGTCTTGTTATAATGTCCCCCATCCTGGTCCCAATCCTTTAATAATGACCCCTCTTCCAGGCCCTTTTTTTAATAATGTCCAGTATTCCGGCCCTCATCCTTTAATAATATCCCCCGCCTGAGGCCCTTTGCTGTTATAATGCCCCCCTTTTGGCACTCTCTTCAAACAAATTTGAGCGCAAAAAATAAAAGATGATTCTAAACTTTACATGCTCCCTTGGAGAGCAGTGCGCTCTTCGTCCTCCATAGCTGGTGCAAGGGGTCATGCGCTTCATAGCAGTGACGTGATTGTGACAGACACGCCAACTTCAGATGATGGCCTCTGGTAGGCTGTTGACCTCTTTAGCTATTCAGGTGCAGGGAACTTTCTGCGACACAATACATTTCAGCTGAATGTGCGTCCGATGATGCACGTTCAGCTGAAAACAAGGCTCGTGTCAGAGGACCTCCTGACTCCATGGGCCCAATCGAGGTCACACCTCTGCGACCACGATCATTATGCCCCTTCAATGGGGTGTCTCTAGATCCCAGAGTATAATAAATGTAGGATATAAAAAAGAAAAAAGGATACTCATCTCACTGCTCAACTGTCCCGCCATCCCTGCAGGATTCTCTTCAACGTCCTCATGCCAGGTTGGGACTTCTGGCATGGCCACACCTTATACGTCACTAAGCACTTTGCCGTTACTTGGATAATGAGTGTCATCACATCATCACTTGATGACGGTCACCACACAAGGAAATTAGAGGCCTAGTTGTGCTGGAATGTTCTGGCCTGGCGTGAAGAGGGCGAGCAGAATCCAGCTTGGTGGATAAGAGGAAAAGAAGAGGCATGAAGGACAGGACGACGGGCAGCAGGGGTGGTGGAACAGATGATCAGTAAGGTGAGTATTGGAATATTTTTTAATCATTTTCCTTGCCATCTATGATGCATTCACGTGGAGTGAGTTACAAAAAAAAATCTGTGTTCTGAAAAATATACATTTTTATGCAATTCGAGGAGAATTTTTTCACGCTTGAATAAAGCTCATCCCTAGCACTCAGGGATGGAATTGCAGGAAGGAGGACGAGCAAATTTTTTGTTACTTATAATGTTAATACCAAATCCACTAATTAATGATGGAGCACATATGGATTGAGCAGCCTTTATTGCACTATATAAAAACAACTAGCTGAAGAGCCCGGCGCTGCCCGGGCATAGTAACTAACTGTGGTTAGTTATATCAAATTATAATTATCCTCCATCCCATAGTCCCGTGCCCATATACCCATCATACATATCCACGATCCCATAGGCCCGTGCCCATATACCCATCACACATCCTTCATCCCATAGTCCCGTTCCCATATACCCATCACACATCCTCCATCCCATAGTCGAGTGCCCATATACCCATCACACATCCTCAATCCCATAATCGAGTACCCATATACCCATCACACATCCTCCATCCCATAGTCGAGTGCCCATATACCCATCACACATCCTCAATCCCATAATCGAGTACCCATATACCCATCACACATCCTTCATCCCATAGTCCCGTGCCCATATACCCTTCACACATCCTCCATCCCATAGTCGAGTGCCCATATACCCATCACACATCCTCCATCCCATAATCGAGTACCCATATACCCATCACACATCCTCCATCCCATAGTCCCATGCCCATATACCCTTCACACATCCTCCATCCCATAGTCCCATGCCCATATACCCATCATACATATTCGCCATCCCATAGTCGAGTGCCCATAAACCCATCACACATCCTTCATCTCATAGTCCCATGCCTATATACCCATCATACATATCCTCCATCCCATAGTCCCGTACCCATATACCCATCATACATATCCGCCATCCCATAGTCCCGTGCCCATATACCCGTCATACATATCCTCCATCCCATAGTCCAGTGCCCATATACCCATCACATATCCTCCATACCATAGTCCCTTGCCCATATACCTGTCATACATATCCTCCATCCCATAGTCCAGTGCCCATATACCCATCACACATCCTCCATCCCATAGTCAACCATTATGACATCATAATGAGCGGCGGGGCTTGCAACCTATGATGACATCAGCGTCGCCATGGCAACCATTATGACATCATAATGAGGGGCGGGGCTTGATACACACACACTTTTTCTCCATTATGTAGATAGGGGCAAAATTGTTTGGTGAATTGGAACGCGCGGGGTTAAAATTTTGCCTCACAACATAGCCTAGGACGCTCTCGGGGTCCAGACGTGTGACTGTGCCAAATTTTGTGGCTGTAGCTGCGACGGTGCAGATGCCAATCCCGGACATACACACACACATTGAGCTTTATATAATAGATTACAATACAACAAAGTGAAATACTGAAATTAATCATCGACAAGCCTTTGAAGTAATAATTTACAACCTTATCCCTCCAATTTTGGTCATTGAATACATAAATACATAAAGGACATATTGCATAAACAAGCTGATATTTTTATTGAAATCCATGCATAGAGAAAAGCAATCCGCATCGCTGCCACTCCTGAACCTGCACATACTACTCACAGTCCCACTGCACTGTCGGAATTCATGCCTGGACATTCAGGTGCCCACCCAAGAAAAAACAAGTCCGATAGTCCGTGTAGAAGAAAAGAAGAGGGTGGCACTCACCGTCCTTTAAAATCCGATATTTTTTGCAACATCATTAAAACATCCACGGCAGGGGAGCTACATGTGGAATATGTGGATGACGGCAGTTTCGCACTTGTGCGCTTCTACGGGTCCTAGAAGCGCACAAGTGCGAAACGGCCGTCATCCACATGTTCCTGCCGTGGATGTTTTAATGATGTTGTAATAAATATCGGATTTTACAGAACAGTGAGTACCACCCTGATATTTTTATTGGTTTCATATCTATGGCAAATTTTAATTGTTACTGCAAAATCAAAAGCGCTGTGACACCCTCATCTGATCCTATGGCAGAAAAACAGTTAGGAAATAGTCAGAATTCTTCTTTTTGATGCAAATAATTCACAATTTTTTGTTCCGTAAGGTCAAACGAAGAATTTGCTAAGACTGTCATGCAGAATATCATACAGACATTAGTTTCCTACAGGAGCCAGACTCCTCACGAGATGTAGATGGGACGCGCCTGATGACATTTATGAACAAGTCGTCTTTTTCTGGTTCATCTGTGTAATGGCACGATGATGATCCCTGAACAATAAGGGATTTCATTCTGGCTGATAAGATGATGTCTTTTCAGCAAGTAACAGATGATGGCGGTCTAAGCTATAATCAGTATTTCAGTCCCTTCAAATTGTCAACTTCATTTCCTATATTCTACATTGTAATTTAAGCTTCATTACTCATAACCTTATATTATGCACTGAAAAGATGGGATTACAGATCTAGCTGCCTCCCTCCAAAAAGTAAGTAAGCAGGAGTGAATTCTACTTTAACAGTGAAAACACACAGTTGCAATGAAAATTATTCACACCCCATCCCCATTGCACATTTGGTTTATTAACAAAATGTACAAATTTTCTTCTGTTCGCAATAAACCAGTTAAGCAAATGCAATGTAAATAGCTGAGCGAAATTAATATAATAAGTAGTGTTGAGCATTCCGATACCGCAAGTATCGGGTATCGGCCGATACTTGCTGTATCGGAATTCCGATACCGACTTCCGATATTTTTTCAATATCGGAATTCGGCATCGGAATCGGAAGTTCAAAGTTGATTGACAGCCTGACGTCATCATGATGCGCGGTGTGTGCGCATCATGATGCGCCGTCATTTCGGGCCTTCCGGGGGTCTCTGCCGGCCTGCCGGGGGGCTGTGCCGGCCTGCCGGGGGGATGTGTGGACTGCCCGGGGTCTGTACCGGCCTGCCGGGGGGCTGTGCCGGCCTGCCGGTGGTCTGTGCACCCTGTGGGGGTCTGTACCGGCCTGCCGGGGGGCTGTGCCGGCCTGCCGGGGGGCTGTGCTGATGTCCAGGGGTCTGTGCAAGCATCGTCCGATGGGACTACAAGTCCCATCTGGCGATGCCTGCTACCATGACAGTGATTGACACATTAGCCAATGATGGGACAGTAGTAGTCCCATCATCCGGCTAATGTGTTAAATGTTAAAAAAAAAAAAAAAAAATACTACATACATACTACATACATACTACATGCATGCTACATACATACTACATGCTACATACATACTACATATATACTACATGCATGCTACATACATACTACATGCTACATACATACTACATATATACTACATGCATGCTACATACATACTACATGCTACATACATACTACATATATACTACATACATACTACATACATGCTACATACATACTGCATGCTACATACATACTACATACATACTACATACATACTACATACATACTACATGCATGCTACATACATACTACATACATACATACTACATGCATGCTACATACATACTACATGCATGCTACATACATACTACATGCTACATACATACCACATACATACTACATACATACTACATACATACTACATACTACATACATACTACATACATACTACATGCATGCTACATACATACTACATGCATGCTACATACATACTACATGCTACATACTACATACATACTACATGCTACATACATACTACATGCTACATACATACTACATATATACTACATGCATGCTACATACATACTACATGCTACATACATACCACATGCATACTACATACATGCTACATGCTACATACATACTACATATATACTACATGCATGCTACATACATACTACATATATACTACATGCATGCTACATACATACTGCATGCTACATGCATGCTACATACATACTACATACATACTACATGCTACATACATACCACATATATACTACATACATACAATACATTCATACAATACATACATAGACATACAGTACATATAACATAGAGTAACATACTTACCAATACTTGTCACATTGTTCCCCGAAGCCATTGTCTTTTCCGGAATAAATATTAACATAACAAACCACAAAAATACTCACCCACGATCCGAAGCAGTCCACGAGTGTGTCCCACGACGATCTTGGGTAGAGAACTGCAGCATCAGATGATGCTGCCGTTCTCTACGGGCTGCAGGAATCCAATGACGGAAGGTAGGTATCCTTCCGCACTGTATTCCTCCGCCACTTAAAAAAAAAAAGTCCCTAGTCTCACTTTATGCCATTGCTGCGGATTCCCACACAGCAATGGCATAAAGTGAGACTAGGGACTTTTTTTTTTTAAGTGGCGGAGGAATACAGTGCGGAAGGATACCTACCTTCCGTCATTGGATTCCTGCAGCCCGTAGAGAACGGCAGCATCATCTGATGCTGCAGTTCTCTACCCAAGATCGTCGTGGGACACACTCGTGGACTGCTTCGGAACGTGGGTGAGTATTTTTGTGGTTTGTTATGTTAATATTTATTCCGGAAAAGACAATGGCTTCGGGGAACAATGTGACAAGTATTGGTAAGTATGTTACTCTATGTTATATGTACTGTATGTCTATGTATGTATTGTATGAATGTATTGTATGTATGTAGTATATATGTGGTATGTATGTAGCATGTAGTATGTATGTAGTATGTATGTAGCATGCATGTAGCATGCAGTATGTATGTAGCATGCATGTAGTATATATGTAGTATGTATGTAGCATGCATGTAGTATATATGTAGTATGTATGTAGCATGTAGCATGTATGTAGTATGTATGTGGTATGTATGTAGCATGTAGTATGTATGTAGCATGCATGTAGTATATATGTAGTATGTATGTAGCATGTAGTATGTATGTAGTATGTATGTGGTATGTATGTAGCATGTAGTATGTATGTAGCATGCATGTAGCATGCATGTAGTATGTATGTAGCATGCATGTAGTATGTATGTAGTATGTATGTAGTATGTATGTAGCATGCATGTAGCATGCATGTAGTATGTATGTAGTATGTATGTAGCATGCAGTATGTATGTAGCATGCATGTAGCATGCATGTAGTATGTATGTAGTATGTATGTAGTATGTATGTAGCATGCAGTATGTATGTAGCATGTATGTAGCATGTATGTAGTATGTATGTAGTATATATGTAGTATGTATGTAGCATGTAGTATGTATGTAGCATGTAGCATGCATGTAGTATATATGTAGTATGTATGTAGTATGTATGTAGCATGCATGTAGTATGTATGTAGCATGTAGTATGTATGTAGCATGTAGTATGTATGTAGCATGCATGTAGTATGTATGTAGTATGTATGTAGTATTTTTTTTTTTTTTTTTTTTAACATTTAACACATTAGCCGGATGATGGGACTACTACTGTCCCATCATTGGCTAATGTGTCAATCACTGTCATGGTAGCAGGCATCGCCCGATGGGACTTGTAGTCCCATCGGACGATGCCTGCACAGACCCCCGAAGCCTGCACAGACCACCGGCAGGCCGGCACAGCCCCCCGGCAGGCCGGCACAGCCCCCCGGAGCCTGCACAGACCACCGGCAGGCCGGCACAGCCCCCCGGCAGGCCGGCACAGCCCACCGGAGCCTGCACAGACCACCGGCAGGCCGGCACAGCCCCCCGGCAGGCCGGCACAGACCACCGGAGCCTGCACAGACCCCCTGGCAGGCCGGCACAGCCCCCCGAAAGGCCCGTACAGACCCCAGAGAGGCTGTACAAGGCAAAAACAGGGTTTTTCTTTTTCCGATACCGGAAGTCCCATAGACTTGAATGGGACTTCCGGTATCGGAATCGGCGATACCGATACTTTTTTTAAAGATCGGCCGATCCATTCCGATCCGATACTTTGAAGTATAGGACGGTATCGCTCAACTCTAATAATAAGTAGTTTCTCCAAATGCTAAGCAAAATTACACTTTTACTAATTACTGCAGTCTTGTGTTTATTCACCTACTTCATGACAAGCGCATTTATTAGATCCCCTCTGGCTGTTATGACCTGCTGCAGACAAGATTGTGTAGCCAGAAACCAGCTTCTGGCAGTGTTCCTGAGGAATCTTGGCCCATCCCTCATGGAGAATGGCCTCCAGATGACTAATATTCTTGTAAAGAGAGTGGTCTGAAAATTGTAGAGAAGAGATCATTACCTTGTACTAAGAAAAAACATGATACGAAAAATGCTAAAGCACTGACTTTTACTAGAAACACAGATGAAAGCAAGGTTCGCAAGTTGAAAGTCACAGGAATACCGACTATGCTACCTGGACATGGCAGAAAGCGGAAGCTGTCACCACCTGCCACCATATTCCTCAGGAAGCAGGTGGTCGAAAACCAAAGAGCGACTGCAAAAGACCTGCAGCAAGAATTGACAGCAGCGCTAAGGCTACTTTCACACATCCGTCGGACAAAGTGCGGCGAAAAGCTGGACTGCCGTATCCGGCCTGAAACGGTGACATCGGAAGCATATGCGGCGCGATATACGGCGGCTTGGCTTTGAAAAGAAGAAGCCGCCGCAGAACGGGGGAGGAGAGAGAGAGAGAGAGAGAGAGAGACACTATCTCCGAGCATGCGCAGAGGGCCAAAACCTGAATGCGGTGGCCGGATCAGGAAGGAAACTGATTCGGTGGCCGGATTTGATCATTGACTTTCATTCAGCCACGGAGCCGGGAGCGCCGCATCCGCGCATATCCGTTTTTTTTTCGCCGGACAAAAAAAGTTGCAGCTTGCGTTGTGTCCGGCCGCCGGAAACAAATTTTCAGCCGGATCCAGTAAAAACCAGAACAAGCGGAGGCAAATGCTGCGCGATCCGGCGCATGTGATAATCATTGAGAAAAAATCGCATCCGGCAGAACAAAAAACTGGATCCATTTTTTGACACACATGCCGGATCACGCCTGACGGCAAAAACCGGATGTGTGAAAGAGGCCTAAGGGTTCGGTTTGTACAATAAGGCGCATACTAAACAATAATGGTCTTCATACCCAAACTCCAAGATATCACCTCAACTGACTCAAAAAACCTTCAAAGGTTGACTCCAATGTGCTCAAAACTTTATAATTAATCCTCAAACATTTTGAGATTTTCTTCTTTGGAGTGATACAACAAAACATTAACTGTTAGGCCTATGGATCAGCAATACATCTGGAGCAGGAATGGAACTTACACCATGATGCCTACAGTGAATCATGGTGATGGCTTGATGATACTCTTGAGCTGCTTTGCTTTCTTTGGCACTAGAAACCTGCAGTGTGTAAAGGACAAGATGGATTCAATCAGGTATCCAGAAAACCTAAAAGAAAATGTCATACCTTCTGTGAAGAAACTGAAGATTGTGCGTCATTAGACTTTCTGTTGATACAATGATTTCAGGTATAACTAGCAGTCCATCAAGTCTTGGCTTCAAAAGAAATACTATAAGATTCTGGAGTTTCCATCACAGTTTCCTGACTTGAACACCAAAGAATAACCCTAACCACTCTCTTTACAAGAATATTAGTCATTTGGAGGCCATTCTTCAAGAGGGATGGGCCAAGATTCCTCAGAAACACTGCCAGAAGCTGGTTTCTGGCTACACATCATGTCTGCAGTAGGTCAGAGGGGCTTTAATAAGTGCTGAAGACGTTTGTCATGAAGTAGGTTAATAATCATGAGACTGCAGTATTTAGTAATAGTCACATTTTGCTTAGAATTAATTAAAATTTGAAGAAGGCAGTTGCAACACACAAACCAAGAATATGAGTGAGCTGGAGGACATTGCCCATTTCCTCTTGAACGTTGCCCTAACCTGGTGGTACATGGTTTTCTCCACCTTCTCCTATCAGTCTGAAAAATGAACAGCAAACAGATACCATCAGAATACTGTCAGAAATTTTTCCTGACCAATAGATTTTTGCTGCCGAGTTTTATCCCACACTCAAATTAATATCGGACATGTCTATTCGATTCTGCACGGACCACTGGGCCCGCGAAAGTCATGGACCTGTGAAGAGTCCACGAGAATGTCATAGGTATGAGTGCTATCTGCAAAAAAAATGAAGAGTGTTCTTATATGAAAAACTGATGTGTGAATGAGCCCTAATACTGCTGCACTCGGCTGTTTTCCTGACCCCCCCCCCCTCTAGTGGCCAATACCTAGAAGCAGTTATTCACGTCTCATCCATGAAAGTCATAGACAGGAACAACTCTTTAAGGAGAGTGAACTTTTTTTGCTCCCCCTCCAAAACTGTTAACAACACAAGTAGAAAAATAATACTTCTTGAAAAAAATATAGAAAAATATTCAGAATTGAGAGTCCTCAGTGGTTGATACCTTTTAATGGCTAACTGAAAAGATGGTAACACATTGCAAGCTTTCGAGACTACTCAGGTCTCTTCTTCAGGCTAGACTAATACAATATCTGAAGAGTCACATATTTATGCACAATACAACGCAGAAAAAATGCAATAGATGAGACAAGTGACGTGAAGCAGAATTATCAATATGGGAGAGGGAGAAACATAAATATTGGACCAGTTCATAGATAAGGAGTCCAGATGTTTTATAGTCCTCTGATTGGGGTCTCCTGATGTGTTGTGATGCCTCCACAAGGTCTTGAAAGCAAATTCCTTAATTGATGTAAAAAGACATAAATCCATGCGACACATTCATTCCAGCACTGAGAGTGTCAAAGGTCGTCAATCGTCATAAATTTATACTCCCAAACACGTCTCTCTCTCTCTGAGATGTGAAGTTACCTTTCAATACCAGTAATTTCATATCCATGTTGCTGTGATCAGGGTTACAAAAATGTTTTGCCACAGGTAGATCCATTCTTTTTTCTCTTATTGTGTGACGATGAGCATTCATCCTTGTTCTAAGCTTTTGCCCTGTCTCCCCCACATACAGACCCCCCAGTTGGCATTTAGTACAAATAATTAAGTACACCACATTAGATGTAATGCAGCTGAAAGTACCTGCGATCTTGTAGTCCTGATGTGAATTGGGGATCTTTATCTTGTCCGTGGTCATTATAGATGGACAGGTTTTACATTTTTTCTGATTGCAAGTAAAGGTTCCTCCAGCTGTTGGAGAGGACAGGGAGCTTCTGACAATGATGCTTCTTGGATTTGGGGGCTGCCTATAGCACAGTAGTGGGGGGTCTGGAAATATGGATTGTAATCGGGCATCTTTTTGTAGTAAAGGTTGTAATTTCCGTGCAGCTCCCCATAGCACTTCCAGATTTGGGTTGTAGGTGACCACTAGAGGCACCCGGTTATTTTCTTCTTTAGCTTTGTAATGTAGCAGGTGATTCCTTGACATTCTGGTGGCTCTTGTAATTTGGTTTTCAGTTGTTCTTGGATGGTAGCCCTAATTCAAAATGGTCTTTTTGAGGCGACCAAGGTGTTTGTCTCTATCCATGGGGTTGGAACATATACGATTGTATCTGATGGCTTGGCTATAGATAATAGAGTTCTTTATGTGTTTTGGATGGAAACTGTCCCATTTAAGGTATGTTTGACGGTCGATTGGCTTTTGATACAGGGATGTCTCTATTTCATTGTTTTTTAGCTTAATGATGGTGTCCAAAAAGTTAATCTCAGTGCTGGAGTATTTGAGTGTTAAATTGATGGTGGAATGAAATTGATTAAACTGTTCGTGGAACGTCTTTAGCTGTTGCTCAGACTCCGTCCAGATGATTAAAATATCATCAATGAAGCGGTAGTAGGCCAGGGGCCTGATGGGGCATGAGGACAAAAAGTCGCCTTCAAGCTTGGCCATGAAAAGATTTGAATACTGTGGAGCCATTTTACTTCCCAAAGCTGTGCCAGTCTCTTGTAGATAGATCCTGTTGTCAAATTCAAAGTAATTGAGGGTGAGGATGAATGAAAGAAATATATTAATTCAAGCCGCTTCCTGTAGTGTTTAAAGAAGCTTTCAAGTTTAGACAGTCCTTTATTGTAAGAACGATTCTTAAATGATGATCTGAGCGATATCGCTGTGTGATACTTACCTCCGACCGGCTTCCCCGCTGTCTGTTGTTGATCGCGCAGCTCCATTTCTCGTCGGCTGCTTCCTGCTGGGCTTCCTGCTGGCGCCGACAAGCGTATTGTGGAGGCGGGCGGGAGGGCGTCAGGATCGCCGCGTCGGAAAGGTAAGTATCGTGCGCTGCGTCGCTGCTGCATCGCTGTGAGATCTGCCTGTGTGGCAGCTCACTAGCGACCATTTAGCGATGCACCAGCGATCCTGACCGGGTCATATCGTGGTCGGGATTGCTGGTGCATCGCTAAATATAAAAGGGCCTTAAGTGATCAGCTGTAATCTTTGACAGAAACAGACAGTGTTTGATTTACATATAACGCCACCACAGGTGAAAGTAAGCATCGCCGTTCACTGGGTGCTCATTTTGCCTAAAATTCAAAGGAAATGTGTCATCTTTAACTTGAGGCCTCTTGGAGATCATTTCATCTTCAACTTGTTTAACTGTTCACGCTAACAGTAACTTTGACCAGGGGTGCCCAAACTTCACATGCCACTGTATGCCCCTCATCCTGGTATATATGTCCCTCATCCTGGCCCTTCCCTGGTACATATATCTCCCATTCTGATATATGTCCCTCATCCTGGGCCCCATCCTGGTTTATATATCCCCCATTTTGGTATATGTCTACCATTCTGCCTCTGTTCTTTAATGTATAGAATAAAAGAAACCTTTAGGCTGTGTGCACACGTTCAGGTTTTTTGCGTTTTTTTAGCGTTTTTCCCATGCAAAAATGCTTAAAAAAACGCATACATTAAGCATCCCATTTTTAGAATGCATTCCACAATTTTTGTGCCCATGATGCGTTTTTTTCCGCAAAAAAAAACGCATCGCAGAAAAAAACGCAGCATGTTCATTAATTTTGCGGAAAATCTGCAGATTTCATTGTTTTAGGGTGCTCTGGAAAAAAAACTCCAAAAATCCACACAAAAAAGCACAAAAAACGCGATAAAAAATGCGGATTTCATGAGAAGGAGTCCAGTTTTTCTCAGCAAAAATCTGCTTACGTGGGCACATAGCCTTATACTTAAGAAGGGGTGTTTATAGAAGTCATGGGGCCCCATAGCAGAAGTATAATGCACCCCCCATAGTCCTCCATATAGTAAAATGCATACCGTAGTCCACAATAAAGCATAATGCGCAGCCCAAAGTCAGCCATGAAATATAAAGCATAGTCCATAGTCCACCATAAAGTATAATGCACAGCCCATAGTTATCTTTAAAGTATAATGCACAGTCTATAGTAGGCCATATACTATAGTGCACCACCATAGTCATCCATAAAGCATAATGCCCCCCATAGTCTTCAATATAGTATAATGCATAGCATATAGTCATCCATATAGTACATGGAACCCCATAGTATAAAGCACAGCCCATAGTTATCAATACAGAATAAAGCACAGCCCATAGTCATCAATAAAGTATAATGCACCACATTTTGTCATCCATAAACTATAATGCTCTTCATAGTCATCCATATAATATAATACACAGCCCATAGTTATCTATAAAGTATAATGTACAGCTTATAGTCACCCATGTACTATAATGCACCACCATAGTCATCAATAAAGTATAATGCACCCCATAGCCATCCACATAATATAATGCACAACCCATAGTCATGCATAAAGTATAATCTGAAATGTAAAGTGCTGCGGAATATATCGGCACTATAGAAATAAAATTTATTATTATTATTATAATGCACCCCTTTGTCATCCATATAATGTAATGCACAACACATAGTCATCCATACAGTATAATGCACATCCCATGGTCATCCATAATGTATAATGCACAGCCAATAGTCATCAATAAAGTATAAAACACAGCACATAGTCATCCATAAAGTATAATGCACATCCCATGGTCATCCATAAAGTATAAAGCACAGCTAATAGTCATCAATAAAGTATAATGCACCCCATAGTCAACCATATAATATAATGCACCCCACTGTCATCCATAAAGTATAATGCACCCCATAGTCATAGATAGTCATGATTAAGGGAGCTTAGTCTCCAGAAATGCATCAATATCGCTACTTGCTATCCATTGTGCTGATGTTTTTAACCTCTGTTGGAATGTGTTTTCAGAGAATAAAGACTTTGTCTTCACTTTATCGTTGAGATGGACATTCCTCCTTTGTTTCGACCCCATAGTTATCCATATAGTATAATGCACCCCATAGTCATCCATATAGCATAATGCACCCCCATAGTCATCCATAAAGTATAATGCACAGCCCATATTCATCCATGTATTGTAATGCACCCCAAAGTCATCCATATAGTATAATGCACCCCATAGTCATCCATACAGCATAATGTACCCCATTGTCATCCATAAAGTATAATGCACCCCCATAGTCATCCATAAAGTATAATGCACAGCTCATAGTCATCCATGTATTATAAGGCACCTCCATAGTCATCCATATAGTATAATGCACAGTCCATAGTCATCCATAAAGTATAATGCACCCCATAGTCAAGCGTAAAGTATAATGCACGCAATAGTCAACTATGAAATATAGTGCACCTCCATAGTCATCCATAAAGTATAATGCACCCCATAGTCATTCACGTATTAGTATGGTCTCTGATTTAAAAAAATAAATACTCGCCTTTCCTTTGCTTCCCCGCTACACGGCGTCCTTTTGTGCAGACCGCAGCTGACTTTGATGTGCAACGGGACCGTATGACGTCACTGCCTTGCACCCGTCACGTGCATTCTGACGTCAGCTGCTGGCCTCTGATTGGCCGGCAGCGTGTATTGTCACTCAAGGACCTGATGGGTCTGTGCGCTACAATACACTTCAACATGATGTACATCTGAGAAAGCACATCCAGTTGAAGTTTCTGCTGCTTTTCTTGTTTTGGGCCTAAAATCTTACAAGCAGATAATTGCTACCTACCTGCCTGTTGTGCCTGGAACTGATCTCTTCAGCTGAAATCACATCGACAGAGCAGTGACTTCTTTTCTGCTCTGTTCTGTTGACAGGAAGTTATTCTGATTGGGAGACGACTCCCTGCTGCCAAACTGCGAGGAACTAGCTGACATCAGCATGACATCGGCAGTCATGTCACATCAACAGAGCAGCCCAGAAGAGGAAGAGCTACTCTGTTGATGTTGGGCAGCTGAGTCGGGAGCAGGAGCAGTCAGGGTACAACAGGCAAGTAGATTGTAACTACCTGCCTGTTAGTTTTTAGGTCCATAGTAAAAAAGAAAGTCCTGGATAATTCCTTTAAATGAGGCTGCCAATCTCTGATAATGGTATTTACGTGGCAAAATCACATGAGATTGACCATTCTGACACCATTCTTGACTTATTGATGGATACTCATGGCAAGCGGCACATTACAGAATATATTGGCTACATTGACCTCAAACACATCATCGACTGTATCTGCCAATAATAGATTTTTCCGCATAATTTGGATGTCTGCTTTTTTCTTGTTTATACTCATGTGAATAATTGCCCTTCGCAGCTTGGTGGCTCTGGCGTATCTTTGAATTATTGCAGACTTCATGAATGACCCAGAGCTGTTTAAGAAATGATTTTAACTAATTATTTTTGGTAGTATTCTGTACTATTGCTGTGCTCTTTCCCCCATGCTTAGACAGAATATGTTGCGTCTCATCATGGTGGCGCCGAACACAACTGCGTATAAATGGCTTTTAAGGTTCCTTTTTCTAAATTGTGTTTGCGAAACACAGAGAAATAAATTTCAGACGTTAAAACTTACTTCATATGTTTCAAGAAGTTCTGACACCTGGTACCTTGGGGGCTTCTTATTGTTCTGTAATTGTTTGTGAGGACCTGTCTTGCATACGATCCCAGCAATAAACAGATCCTCCATCACTGGGGCTTTAGGCGCTTATTCGTGAATATTTTATCCAATGTTTCTTATTTTTACTTTTTTTAAATTCTATATTTTCTTTGGAAATATTTTCACATGTTAAAGATTAACTGTAAGAGGAATTGACAATACTCCTGAAAAATCCCAGCACTGTTTATCATTGGTGCCAAAATGCTGCCACCTACTGTTCAGACAGGACAATGCGGAACTGTCAGAAAAAGGAAGAGTTGCAGGGAGGGCAAGTATGGATGTAACACCTAGTCAGATGACATTCATGACGGAGTTCCTCAATATAAAAAGACTGCTCGTCAAGCAGGAGCGAGTTTTGAAGCCAAAGTAGAGAGCGGTACAGACGTGCTCAGGAGGAGACACTACTGTCAGAGTGACCAGCCTCATTGTGAAGCGTGTGCCATCAGCTGCTGTCCAGTTGTAAGGTACAAGCAGGAACGCGGGATGCAGTGACGGTATGCAGGCAGCAGAGCAAGGTTTAACAGGTTTATTTACAGGGGAATACTCCACACAGGGAGGTAAAGAGTTAAACAGCATAAATGGAAAAGGATGTCGGGAGATAAAGGGTTAGACAGGAGAGACCAATGGTACATTAAAGCAAAGGATATAACAACGGCTCAGATAAAATCAGTTCGTTAGCACATTTGTAAGGAAGTCCTTAAACAGCAGCTCCTGCTGCAAACTCAATGGCGCCTGCAACGGCCGATGCGGTGTCCTTATTAATGGGGACCAGCAAGCAAACAAATCCCCTTCTTTTGGTAACATTGGTTGGTCTCCGGTACATTCCACTGCCCCTAGTCCATATACTGTAGATGCCTACAAGGATACGGGCCACTGTACTGTCTAGGACCAACGTGACTCTTGCACAACTCTCCTGACTGTCTCAGTCAAGCGGGCCCAAAGTGGCTGACGGTAATGCGGGTCACAGTCTTGTAAGAGCCCAATGTGGCTCGGCAGGTGTTTAATGGCCCAGTCAAGGTGCAAGTGTCTGTTCTGTCCCCGGTCACTCTTATGGGGCACATGTGTTGTACTCACGGACATGGAGCATTCTGCGCCTTGCTTTCTGGCAGCCACCGGGCTTACACTGCACGTCACCTTCTCTCTGGTCCCCGCTGTTGGCGGTAGGCGACGACGGGCACTGGCTTGCATGCTGCTGGTGCTCTTGGCTGAAGCACTCCTCTATGTGGCTGCTGCAACACCCCGCTCAGCTCTGCTCTGTGTGTACGGCTCTGCACAGCTCTGCTCTGAATTGCTGCTGGGCACACTGCTTCCCTCGCCACAGCAGTCCCTGTGCTTCTGGTCGACTGCAGCACAGCCGGTCGCAGCACCGGTACTCCATGTCAGGATGGGGAGCGGAGCGTACTGCTCACCCCACTGCGCGCTGCTCTGACCTGATGCCAAACTCCCCTCTTTTGCGTGCTTTTCCTTCTTATACTCCTGTGGCTGCGCGCTCTTTTTAGGTTCACCCCGCCCCCTCCTGTCAACAGGAAGCTCCATCTCTCTCCTACTTCCCTCCTGCAGCAGGGGAAGATCCTCCTCACTCAGGCTTCACCCTGGGAACAGAGGATGCAGCCTCCCTAGTTCTGGACCCGGCATGCAGGTACCCGCGGTCCGGTCTATCTTCTTACATTGTTACAAACGGGACCCCAGTGGCATCAGGTCAGACACAGAGTCTAGACTACACCAGTCAAGTCTGGAGGACCCAATCTGTGCCGGTCAAGACCCAGAGTCCCGACTATGCCACTCAAGGCCTGGACCTCATATCTGCGCAGGTCAAGACACAGAGTTCAAGTGACACCAGTACAGAACAAAAGTCCAGCCCTCTTTCCCTCAGACCTGGAAGACACTTGACGTCGGTCAAGCACCAAATATCTGTTAGGAGAGTTTTCCAGGAAGAGGACGCTTGCGGTGGTGAACGTGGGACACGAGTGAGCCAGCCATCACTTTCAACGCCAATGTACGGCAGGGGGGTTGGCCTGGACTGGGGCAGCTGATAAGGTGGCAAGGGTCAATTGAAGCGACGGACGCACAACGTGCTTTGGGAAACTTTATGAGGAAGATTTGCGGCCTAGCGGGAAGAACCAGAGACCGCCGCCAGGGCCACTGCTATAGGAGGAGTCTGCACAATAGTTTTCACAGGAACAGATGTTTAACCCCTGTTAGAGGGACATAAGCATAATATTCCTCAACAAGCTTCCCCAATGTTTGGAGTGAACTTTGAAGCTCATTGTATGCCCTGTAGTGTACAATTTACTTGTGATTACCCTGTTTCTTCTTGTTAACTGTTTTTATAACTAATGCATTTTACCATCATATCTGAGGAAATAAATAGCTGACCGACTGTTTCCTCCTTCTGCTCTTTGGCGAGATGCATCCCACCACCTGCATTACATAACCATGAAAAATGTTAATATTACAGTTGTTTTTATTATTTATTTTGACTGAACTTTTTTTTCAAAATTTCTATGTCAATATATTCATTTAAAAAAAAGATTCTGAAATATTACAATTTAACACTGACCACTGAACCACACAACATGTTGATACTTACAATTTTGTAGAGATCATACCTTCGCAGTCATCCTATTTTCATTACAGGCAGGATTACAATGACATATAACACTAATACATATAGCAGGATCCACCATTCACAGTAGGCGATGGTCAAGACTCACTTCCTCCCTCTCACTGTAATATTTCCTTGTGTCTGCTGTAAAGTAAATTTCTTAATTTATGGTGGCGTTCCTAATGGAGTTGAGAAAACTAGCATCTATTACTCGTAAGTCAGGTGAGATCTTGGCCATACTTTTCTATACTTCTTGGGTTTGAGTTTTTATTGATGGCCTATCAAAAACCCCATAGATCAGCCACCAAATATGCAAAATTCAGGCGATTCTTGAAATTTAGCAGTGAATCAACCATTACAATATCATGTGGCCGATAGTTCCATAATTTCACTGCTCTTACAGTAAAGAATCTGCATCTCTGATTATGATAAAACCTTCTTTCCTCAGGAGGTAGAGGATGACTCCTTGTCCTCGTCGGAGGCCTAGGTGTTAAAAGATCATTAGAAACACCTCTGTAATGTCCCCTCATATATTTATACATTATTATAAGATCGCCCCTAAGTGTTGATTTTTTCCCAAACTGAATAATACCAGTTCACCCATTTTCTGGAGTTTACTGCCCTTGTTTTAATAAACATGTATCAGATCTAATTAAATGTAATACTGTCAAAAACATTCTAACCAAGAGAAAACCTTGAAGTTCAGCATGATATATCAGGGGAATTTTTCCGAATTTTTGTGACTCCATTGGAAACTGGCGTCACGGCCCTATGATAAATGTAAAGATGCCCATACACCTTAACTAAAGGCCTTGTCACACTAAGCGAGATCGCTGCTGAGTCACTAGAACTGTGACGTTATAGCGATCTTACCAGCGAGATCGCTGTGTGTGACAGTGACCAGCGACCAGCCCCCCTGCCGGGTATCGCTGATCATGCCCGAAATGTCTGGACATTTCTTTGGTCGCTCATGTCCCGCTGAGTCGCTTGTATCGTCACGTTTGACACCTAGCCTAATGACCTCGTTAGCGACTCAGAAGCAAGACAAGGCGGGGATTAGCGTTCCCGTTTCCACGCCTATCTCGGCTCCGATTGGTGGTCACTACAGCATCCTGATTGGCGGGCTTCCTCTTAAAAGAAGCTAACAAAGTAGCGCTTCAGTTCTTTGTTCCTGACGCGGGTGTGTCCAAGTTGAGATCCTGTTTTTGTCCAACGGCTGTGACTCCATTTTGGATGATCTGCTTTTCCATCTTCGTTGCTTCTCTAGCCAGTTAATGGTAGGTATTTTTTTAATGAAATGGAGCGCTAGTACGTCACCTTCTTTTAAATGCACGGCCAATCAGGACGCGGTAGCGTCCACCATTCAGAGCTGAGAGGGCGTGAGAAAGGGAGCAAAATCCACTCCTGTGTAAATACAGCATCACACAGTACATCCCTCATCGAGGTGTGAATCGTCAATGGAACATGCAATGTGACAGGGTCCCAGCGACCACCGACATCGTTACAAAGGTCGCTATGACACGCTAGATCGTTGCTCCATCGTTGGGTAGATTGGACTGTCTGACATCTGAATAGTGTCCACATAGCGATGCGGCAACGATCCCTGTCGTGTCGTATCGCTGTCGGGATGGTTATAGCATCGCTAGGTGTGACGGGACCTTAACAGTTGTTTCTTATGCTTCATCTGAACAGGTGGATCCTGAAAGTCCTTTGGTCGAGTGATCCGTTCTAATGTAGCACAGACAGGTGACGCTGGTGCAGCAAGGCCATCCAGGTCAAACAGTGGGAGGTAGAACAACGATAACTGGAGTACCTGTACTAGAACAACGGTAGAAGAGGCGAACAGCAATGTGGCTGACTTGACTCAGTGATGAGGAATGAGTGTAGTAGAGTTGACTTTGCAATGGGGGTCCAGTGTAGCAGAGCTGGCACAGCGATGTAGCAAAATTGAGTTAGTGATGAAGAACTGGTGTAGAAAACTAAATTTACAATGAAACTCTCAATGTAGCAATGCTGGGACTATTAAATAAAAGCATTGTACAGTGGGACGTAGAATCATGACAATCAGAAGAGCAGAGATGATCAGCAGTGGTGCAGTATAGTGGTAGGAGTGTCAACTATGTGAATACTCAGGCAGCATTCTGCTGCCTGAGCAGAGTTTAAATGACCTGGGTGGATAATTCCATCATAGCAGGAGAAGAGCGACACTTAAAGATGGAACTGAGATAAGAGAGTAACACTGTTCCTCTGGATTCCCCTATGACCATGCACGCTCTGTATGTTCGAGTATGCAGATGCTGTCAGTTAGAAAAGGATAGGCCAAACCTAATGAAATTGACGAATTTGGCCACTTATGCCATTGATTAAGGTGCCAATTACTGTAATGGACAACTTAATCAAGGGCTGAGATTGGAACATAGTCTAGTGCTGAATTTTCACTAAGATTCTGTGACCACATCAAGATTTTTCTCTGTCCATTAAAAACTTTTCTTTGCAAAGAAAGTCAAATCTTTTAAATGACTCTTTCGATACCTTTGTTCTCAATGACCCAGATCCCAGTTAGTGTTACTGCTGTCTGGGCATGATCATGCCAGTCTATATCTCATCTGGCACCCGTTTTACACACAAAATAAAGTCCAAAGTCTCCTTCCAGATAATATATTAACTCTAATCCTTTAAGGTCAATCAATAGTTGGCAATCAAACAGAGGTTTCTATAAAGCGGTGTTTATACTGCCAGATGTATTACAATCAATGTAGTCTCAATCTGTTGTTATTAGTAAAGCAATTAGCATGAGCCGAACCTGCGGCACAAATTATGTGTGATAAAATGTCTTATGAAAATAGATTCAATAACGTTATTGTCCCACAGGCAAAATTCGGGTCATTTGAGAGCTTTGCTAATGTCTCATCGACATTTATAAGATAAAAAGAAAATATTCTATCAACGATTCATAAAATTGTATTACAGGTCAGCACAAATTTATAATATGTGTTTAATGTCTGATTTATTAAATATTATAAAAGTGGCGCCAACATATTGCACACTGGTGTACAAAGAGTGGACTCTCGTCAGTCCTTGTCCCCACAAATACAGAAACAATATACAAGCTTCATGTGAAGCCAGGACTTTAGCATGTGCTAGCCACTGAGTCACCATGTTCTTACGAGTTGTCCATTTTCACAAGCCTATGTATAAATGTCTCTTTTCTTACCTTTCATCTTGGCTGGAGATATCCAAAGATAAGTGGCACAAGATGACCGGCTTCAATAATAAAGCTAAAGCTGGTGGGGAAGCTTTTCACTGTGTTATCAGCGAAACACATGTGGAGGGTCTGACTGCTGTAACCACACCCCGAGCACTGACTGAAAGCCGGACGTAATGCTGAGTGAGCTGTCAGTCAGTTCTCGGGTGTGGTTACAGCCGCCGTTCTCTATACACAGAGCAGTGACTGAACCCAAGTTGGTGACTGAAACCAGAATGCTGCAGTGAGCAATAAAGTTAGGCCTCTTTCACACATCAGGTTTTCGCCGTCAGGCGCGATCCGGCTCTTTTGACAAAAACCGGATCCGGCGAAATGCAATGCCGGATCCGGTTTCCCCCCCACTGACTTGCATTAGCGCCGGATCGCGCCGGATGGCCATGCGTTTCGTCCTGTTTTCACCGAATCCGGCAATGTGTCGCAATCCGGCGTCTGGAAAAAACGGCTACTGTAACGTTTTTTGTCTCCGGCGAAAAAGCCGGACCCGCCGGATCTGGCGCGTCCGGCTTTTTCACACAATGAAAGTCTATGAGCGCCGCAATGTGCCGGATCCGGTTTTTTGGGTCTGAGCATGCTCAGTAGCTCTGCCCACAGCACACATATATAAAACCATGACAGTGGGACCCTCAGCCACACCCAACATGCCACCCAAGACAGGAACCAGGCGCAGGAGAAGGCACGAGAGAACTTCACCACCATCAGCACCACCACCACCCCAAATGGAGCACAATGCTGAACAACGGGAGGGGAGTCCACCAGCAGAAGAGAGACGGTAATTATCAAATCCCCCATTCCTCAAAACTAGGGCCATGGAATATCAAGATATTCATTGGCCCTTTGTTTCTCTTTATTCAACAGCCGCCCAAGAGATGCAGTAGCAGCAGCACTGGCAGCAGCAGCAGCACCACCCACAGTCATGGAGTCTGGCCAGCAGGAGGACACCACATCTTCTTCTGGGAGCCCTCCCTCGCATCGCCAGCGTTTGACGGTAAGTTTTTATTTCCAAAATCCATCATCTCTGTAATATATGTCTATTCATTGGCTTTTGTTTCAAAACAGGAATCACAAGCTGAAGAGGAGCTCCCAGAAGAAGAAGGAAGGGGTGGACAGACACCTGGAGTGGGCTCACAATTGGTAAGTTTTTTTCATCAAATGCAGAAACACAACATCACACTACACACAACACATAGAAAAGAATGTACCGCAGACATCACACAGCAAACAAATATGCCAACATCCAAACACATAAATTTTTTTCTTTTCTTCTCTAGCCTTCCCAATCTGGTGCTCGGCCAAGAGGTCCTCGCAGTGCCTCCCAGGGTCGTCGGCGACAGCAACACGGCGGTCACCAGCGTGTAAGTATAATAGTTAAGCTAAATTTTGGTACACTTTTTATTTCATGTCTTAAAGTGTGGTGCCTAATTTTGCTATTTTTCTCTTTTACTTTAACAGCCTTCACAGCGTGCTCCCGACTCTGACGGTGAGGATGGAGGAATTGATGTTGACCAGCTAATCGATCTCGTCAGAGAAAGGGAGCCGCTATGGAATATGACTGACCGCCGCCATGCTGACCTGATAGTTACCCGACGGCTCTGGGAGGAAATCTGTTCGCTCCTTGTGGACCGCTGGGAGGACCTCGATGCTCGGGCCCAGATAAAAGAGCGTAAGTATATACAGTACCGGTTGCTTGATGTAAACCAGTGTTTCCCGAACTCCAGTCCTCGTGGTCCCCACGGATCATGTGTTCAGGATTTCTATTTACTATGGAAATCCTGAAAACATGACCCCTGGGGACCATGAGGACTGGAGTTTGGGAAACACTGATGTTGTATTCTAACCACTTTGTCCTTTCTCATTTCAGGGGAGAGAATTGTGAAGCGGTGGCGGTCTGTGAGGGATCGTTTCAAGAAGGAGTTCAATAAAGAGATGCGGGCCCCGAGTGGATCTGGAGGACGCAGGAGCAAGTACAAGTACGCACGAGCCCTGTCGTTCCGGATACAATGGTCACCAGAAGGTAAATATTACACACCACATGTAAAAAAAAAATGTTTAGATGTAAAAAAAATTTTTCAGCCAGGGCCATGCCATGTCACTATTTTAATTGCTTTTTTTTCTCTTTATTCCACAGCACGGTGAGCAGCACTCGGGAGCCTGCACAGTTGGACCCTTCTGAGGCGATCCCTGAGGAGACCGGCACCGAGGGACACTTTGACTGCCCTGGTACATCTGCACCTTCCCAGCCTTCCCACACATTAGACCCATCTGTCCCATCCACCAGCGCAGGAGCATCGTGGCCGACAACATTACATGGAGCTGCTGGTGAGGAGATCGCTTTCCCTTTACCCCACCCTTCTGCCCCTGCCACCTCTAGTACACCTGCAGGTACTGGGCGGCAGCGGCAGAGGGGTCAGGAAAAGACTTATGCGCCAGAGTTCTTGCATCTGAATGCATCTTTCCAGAACTGTCTAAAAGTCTTGTCAGAGCAAATCTCCGCAGGCTTTCAGCAGATCAACTCCAGCATTCTGGAGGTGAAGACACTTCTGCAAACCATGCATTCAGAAGCAAGATCTTCGCCAAACCACACCTTTTTCAGGTCTGTTGTGGAGCGCATTGAAACGCTCTCTCCTAGCCAGCAGATGCATGTAATGCATTCGTGCCATGGTGCTCTCCAGCACGTTACCTCCCAACCTCCTCCTCCCACCCCAGTAGTTCCTCCACCTGCACCCCCTCCAGCCACTTTCCATCCTCCCCCTCCTATTACATACCAGCCACCTCCCCAGTACCAGCAACCTCCCCAGTACCAGCAACCTCCCCATTACCAGACATCTCCCCAGTTCCAGCAACCTGCCCCGTACCAAACTCCTTCCCCGTACCAAACTCCTTCCCCATACCACTTTCCATCCACATCATCTGCTCCTACAGACCCTGCCCAACCCTCCACTCCACCACCCACCACCTCTTCTGCCTCCCACATGTCCACCCATTCTCTAGCTTTTTCCACACCTTCACCTCTAACTGTTCCTTCCCCACCACGATCCCAGTCCTCTCTCCACACTCCAAGTGTCGAAGTGTCCCGCAGCCCCTCCAGCAGTATTTCCACCCCACACTACACAAATTTATAAAAAAATGTGTGTTTTTAAATAAATGACCAATTTTCTGGTTTAAAAGGTTTATTAAAAAAGTTTTTAAATTTCAAAAAAGTATTCTAAAAAAAAAAAATTTTCAATAAAAGTTTAATTATTGTTTTACACTGGTTGTCTGTCATTTCTTTCTGCTGCGAAATATGGTAAAAAAAGGTTAAATACAGGGTATTTAAAAGGTAAAAAGGTTCTCAAAACCAGGTATATAACTGTAGGTAAAAGGTAAATACATTTTACCTTTTTGCCACAGTTGTGTTCCTGGTTGTGTTTGAAGCAAAGTATTTCACCTAAAAAGTTGTGTTTATTGTTGGTGATTTCCTAACAATGTACACAACTTCTGTTAAAAGGTGAAATACTTTGCATAAAACACAACCAGGTACACACCTGTGGCCTAAAGGTAAAAATAGTTAAACCAGGACAAGATAGCCAACTTGGGTTGGCAAAGGTATATACTGTTGGTACAGAAGGTACGCAAGTTTGGTTAAGGGCACAAATCTTTCACACTCTGTCATCCTGCCAGTCTAGTCAATACTGCCTTGAGGTGACAAAGTATTGTGCAAAATTGTCCCTCATTACTGAAACCATCACAGAACTTCTAGTGGTAATGTTCTGGTAATCTTGCAAGGTGGTTTCTTCAGAGGTGTCCTCAATGGAAATGGGTTCCTTGCAGATAACAAAATTGTGGAGTACCACGCAAGCTTTGATCACTTCGTCAACAGTTTCTGTCTTGAGGTTGATCGCAGTCAATAGGACCCGCCATTTGGCTGTCAGAATACCAAAGGTACATTCAACCATTCTTCTTGCTCTTGTGAGGCGGTAATTAAAAATGCGTTTTGTTCTTGACAATCCTCTGCTACCATACAGTTTCAAAAGGTGTTCTGACAGCTGGAATGCTTCATCCCCTACACAGACAAAAGGCATAGGTGGACCAGATGTTTGCGGCAGCGGTCTAGGGGATGGGAACTGGAAGGTGTTTCCATACAGTTTATGCCCCATGGCAGACAGTTTGAAAACTTGAGAGTCATTTGAGCGACCATAGGCCCCAATATCAACAGCAATAAATTTGTATTCCGCGTCAGCGATGGCCATGAGGACAATTGAAAAATATTTCTTGTAATTGAAATATTCCGATCCCGATCCGGCTGGCTTTAAAATGCGGATATGTTTCCCGTCCACAGCGCCCAAGCAGTTCGGAAACTGACATATCTGTAGAAACTTTTCAGAAATTTCAATCCACCTCTCTGTTGTGGGCTCTGGTAAAAACTCTTCAGCTAAGGAGTCAAACAGTGCACGGCATGTGTACTTCACTATTCCAGATATGGTGGAAATCCCGAGTCTGTACTGGAAATGCAGTGACGAAAGGGATTCTCCAGTTGCAAGAAATCTGTGGGGAATTAAAAAACAATCAAATAGTTTAAAATCACAGCATTACATGCCAAAACTGAGCTATAACACTTGGAGATACAAACTACCACCAACAAGATTGCAGTGAAAGTGTGCTCTGATGCGATCACATCCAATAAATGTGGCTTACCTTAAAGTCACCATCAGACGCTCTGCGGGTGAAACAGAGAAGTGGCAATAGGTGTCCGATTTTCTTATGAGGTGTGCAATGCGCTCCACCAAGTAATCAAAATTCTCCATTTTCATCCGAACATATCCAAAAAATTTCTCCGGGTTTCGTCTAAGGTCCATGCAGAGTGTAGAATAGACCCCACGCGTCATTCTCTTGGCTGTGATGGGGTGGATCCACAAACGTCGTCTACGATGCCTGATGTGCTGCTGTCTCGCTCTCTCCTTCTCCAGAACAATCACCCTCAAACGATTCGCCTCTGCTGTAAAATCCGCCAAATTCTTCAAAATATTTCCAATCACAACATCCATCTTCGCCAGTCACTTGCTCTTCTCTCCAACCTGCACTTTCTCCTCTACAACCTGTCAAAGAAGGGCTGTAGGAATACGCTATATATAGTTTTTCAGTAGCCAATCCCGTTCGGAAGGCCACAAGGGGCCTTTTTAAAAACCGGATCCGGCGTAATCCGTCGAAAAACGGATCGAAATCCGGATGAGACGGATCCGGTTTTGGCTGTCATGCACAAGACGGATCCGGCAGAAAACCGGATCCATCACATCTGGTTTTACAAAACATTTGCCGTATCCGGCGCTCCGGCACGACGCTGGAACGCGCCTGACGGCGAAAACCTGATGTGTGAAAGTAGCCTTAATTTCCTCCCAGCAGTGAAGTTCAAAGTGTGGGCACTGGACAGGTTAAAAAAACTGTTAACATGCAAATTAACCCCATATATTCAGGTTAATAGTTTTTTAACATACAAGTTCCCTTTAATGATGTTTGCAGTTTTTATTTTCACCTCTGTCTGCACCTGTATCTGGTTGCAGATCTGCATTAAATTGGTATTCTCATATTGGATATGTGCCATAAATTTCAAATAGATGAAGATCTGACCTATCTTGAAAATTATGGCCCTGCCTTGCACCACTAAGAAGGGAGAGGTACCCCCACATGTGTGACTCTTTCTATTTCCTTCACTATGGGAGTTCTAAAAATTGTCAAGTACACTTGCTCTCCTTTTTTCTTTACTCCAAAGGGAGTGGTTAAGAGAGAGCTATGCATGTGCAGGCACCTCTAATTTCCTGGAAGCAGAATACACCAAGAATAGTGTAACCAACCTATGTCTACAGTAATTAACATATTACCTCTGGATAGGCAAACCCCTGCATGTTCGGGACCGGCATTTTTTGGCCGAACATTTCAAAAAATTTCAGTTCTTGTACCAGAACAGTACCCGAACCCGAACCCTGACCCCATTCAGATGAATAGGTGGCCTGAACATCCGTTGTTTGCCACGCTGTTGTCTGCATAACAGCGCGGCAAGCACTGCCTCTGATCGGCGGTAAGATCATTAGCACTAGTCAAAGAGCTGCGGTTCCTACTCAGTTGAGGCAGCAGCTGTGACCAGCGGTAAAAAGTTTATCTCCGGTCACAGGCCTATGTCTGCTGCTATTCATCAGCTGGTGCCTGCACTATAAATAAATAAATAAATTAAAATAACATTGGGACTCCTCTATTTTGATAACCAGCATGTCAAAACTGACAGTTGTGGGCTACAACCCTCAACTGTTAGCTTTATCATTGCTGGTTATCAAGAACAGAGGGGTCCCCACACCATTTTTTTAAATTATTAAAATAAATAATTTAAAAAAACGGTTTGGGGTTCCCCCCCATTTTTGACAAGTAGCCAAGCCAAAGCAGACAGCAAATTTCAAAAAAGGGGCGGACCCCATGCTGTTTTTTAATTATTTATTTAAATAATATTAAAAAATGGTGGCGGAACCCCTCTATTCTTGATAACCAACCAAGATAAAGATGACAGATGACAGTTGCAGCCCGCAGTTGTCAGTTTTACCATGCTGATTATCAAAAACAGAAGAGACACCACATCATTTTTTAAATTTATCTATTGCGCAGGTGCTGGCTTATTAATACTCCCATAAGCAGTGCCTGCTCCCGCTGTTATCAGTGACAGCAGAGGTAGGCTGAAGGGAGTAGTACTCCCAACAGTCAACACCTCAGTAACCGGTGGAAAATTTTTATTGCCGATCACAGCTGCTGGCTCACTCTGTCATCTAACAGTGTGGGAACTGCAGCTCTCTGAATAATCGATCAGAGCCACCGGTGTTTCTCACACAGTCATGCAGTGAGAAGAAAGCTAGGCCCTGTGCCTTGGCCAGGACAGCTGTGTAACAGTTTCATTTTCCCTGTGGAGACACTGCTGGGAAACTGATCACTTGTGTTGGATTTTACTGCATATTACAGCTGATTATTGGAGGTGAAAGCACTGCAGGATTCCATATCTTGGACTTCAAGATGATGACAAAGCCTACACAATTACATTAGGTTAAAAAATGTAGAAAAAAACAGCACTCACCATTCCTTAAAAAATTATTTCCTTTATTTCATGTGGTGGGACAGACCTTAGAAAGCAGGAGAGTGGGGAAATGAAGAAGGACGCAGCCACAGCTGTGGTTACAATGTAAAATAAAAGTAAGTGTGGACTGGGTCAAATTATTTGACCAAGTCAGATTTCGGAAAACCTCATAATGACTTTTATTTTTGGAAAGATCTGTAGGAAGGTAGTGGTACAGATCTTTTCCTCCAATCCATGTCTTGCAAGTGGGCCATGGCCACGGTTTACATTTAAACCTGCAGGTTAGGGTTGGGTGTGTCAGTTTTTTATTTCATGTGCAGCAGAGCTGGAGGTTCTGTGTGTGTCTGGCTGTGTGAGATTGAACACATACCAGAGCTAGAGACCTGGGAAGAGCCAACACAGCCCTCGTGATTCCTACAGGAGTGCAGGTGCCAGAGACCTGGGTGTAGCCGACATAGCACCAGAGATTCCTATGATGGCGCAGGCGCCCACAGCACTGAACTGTATACAGATGTTCACGGCTGTGACTTGGATGTGGAAGGTTTGTGAAATTGGCAAATAAAGTCTTTATATTGAACTATATTATATAGAGTCATTACACACAGAGTGATCTATTTCACGTGTTTATTTCTGGTAATGTTGATGATTATGGCTTACAGCCAATGAAAACCCAGAAGTCATTATCTCAGTAAATACTTTATAACACCAACTTGAAAAATAATTTTAAAATCTGAAATGTTGACCTACTGAAATGTATGTTCAGTAAATGCACTCAGTACTTGGTTGGGCTCCTTTTGAATCAATTACTGCATCAATGCGGTGTGGCATGGAGGTGATCAGCCTGTGGTACTGCTGAGGGGTTACGGAAGCCCAGGTTGCTTTGATAGCAGCCTTCAGCTCGTCTGCATTGTTGGTTCTGGTGTCTCTCATCTTCCTCTTGACAATACACCACAGATTCTCTATGGGGTTAAGGTCAGGCGAGTTTGCTGGTCAGTCAAGCACAGTGACACTGCTGTTTGTAAACCAGGTATTGGTACTTTTGGCAGTGTGGACAGGTGCCAAGTCCTGATGGAGAATGAAGTTTCCATCTCATAAAAAGTTTGTTGGGAAGCATGAAGTGCTCTAAAATTTCCTGGTAGAAGGCTGCGCTGACTTTGGTC
Source organism: Dendrobates tinctorius (assembly GCF_039654945.1). Classification (NCBI taxonomy): domain Eukaryota; kingdom Metazoa; phylum Chordata; class Amphibia; order Anura; family Dendrobatidae; genus Dendrobates; species Dendrobates tinctorius. The sequence goes on from NW_027361868.1 coordinate 16,429,432, forward strand.
TTGATAAAACACAGTAGACCTACACCAGCAGATGACATGGCTCCACAAACCATCACTGATTGTGGAAACTTCGCACTAGACCTCCAGCAGCTTGGATTGTAGCCTCTCCACTCTTTCTCCAGACTCTGGGATCTTGTTTTCCAAATAAAATGCAACATTTACTTTCATCTGAAAACAACACCTTGGACCTCTGAGCAACAGTCCAGTTCTTTTTCTCCTTGGCCCAGGTAGGACGCTTCTGGCGTTGTCTATTGGTCATGAGTGGCTTGACACAAAGAATGTGACACTTGTAGCCCATGTCCTGCATACATCTGTGAGTGGTGGCTCTTGAAGCAATGACTCCAGCAGCAGCCCACTCCTTGTGAATCTCCCTCAAATTTTTGAATGACCTTTTCCTAACAATCTTTTCAAGGCTGCGGTTATCCCGGTTGCTTGTGCACCTTTTTCTACCACACTCTTTCCTTCCACGGAACTTCCCATTAATATGCTTGGATACAGCACTCTGTGAACAGCCGGCTTCTTTAACAATGACCTTTTGTGGCTTACCCTCCTTGTGGAGTGTGTCAATGACTGCCTTCTGGATATCTGTCAAGTCAGCAGTCTTCCCCATGATTGTGGAGCTACTGAAACAGACAAAGGGACCTTTTTAAATGCTTAGGAAGCCTTTGCAGGTTTTTTTTTTCCTAATTATTCTAATTAGTGAGATAAAAACTTTTGGGTTTTCATTGGCTGTATGCCATAATCATCAACATTTACATAAATAAGCACTTGAAATAGATCACTCTGTGTGTAATGACTCTGTATAATATATGAGTTTCTGTTTTTGCATTGAAGAACTGAAATAAATGAACTTTTTGATGATTTTCTAATTTTGTGAGAAGCACTATTCATCATTAGATAACTCCTTTAAGGAACATTGTGGGAAAGTTTATAATGTGAAAAGATTTAGTTAAAAAAATTATTAAACACCCTTATTTAAAATGATAAGTGCATTACTCATCTTCATTAGTATTGTTTCAGTCTGTTTGGACAGAACATTCAGAAAAGTCCCAATCCTACAATCCCTCTGTTTGCTTGTGTTTGCTGACATTTACCTGGTCAGGCTTAATTAAGACACAGCTCAGTTAGTTTACCATGGGAACCAGGATAGATTATTAGCTGTGCATTTGTGGATCACACAGGTGCCCTGTATCGTACATTACAGCTCATTTCCTGGGATCAAACAATGAGTAAATGTTGACTTTAGTGTCTCCTGCTCACCGAGGGGATCACATTGTGTAAATGTTCAAGTAACACCAGAATTCAACAAGAAAAAATATATATTTGTTGCTAGGAGGTTATATACAGCTCCAATATCGTTGAAGATTCGTGTTGAGCACAGGTAACAGAAACATATTCTGAACTTTGATCTAATCTATTTGCTTTTTAAGGAATTCTGATTTTTTTTCCATAAGTAGTAGTTTAGTTTGATGCTTGTAGCTTTTATTATGCAGATTTACTTACATTACACCCCATTAAGGCTCCCATACACATTAGACTAATGTCGGCTGTGCCCACCGATATCGAGGTGCTCATCAGACTGTCTAATGTATGTGGGGTGCTGGATGGTCGGGAGAGATGTCATTCGTACATATCCGATTTCAAACTGCTGATCGCATTGTTCTCCCGGAGATAAGCCACCGGCTGTTGTGTCCGTTGGTGGTTTTCTCATGGAGAACACAGGAGCAATCGGCCGAACCAGCTCTCCTGTGTATGGGAGAGTCGGCCAAGATGACTGTTGGCCGAATGATCGGCCAAAGCATCTAATAAGTATGATCAACTTCAAAGGCTATGGAGACCTTTGACATAATAATATAATAATTTTATTGATATAGCATCAACAAATTCCACGGCACTTTACTATTAAGCGAGTACATGTACAAACAATAAAGACATCACAAAGTAACATAGTTCAACAGTTACCGGAAGAGTGAGGGTTCTGCTCGCTGGCTTAGATTCTAATTAAATAGGTGGAAGACAATAGGTAAAACGTGCTTGTCGTGTATGGCCCAGCCATCATTATAGTAAATAGGGCATTTGAAATATTCTTCATGATTCGGTCACCAGACAGTATCTGTCTAGGTACAGTTGCCAAGTGCTATTGGGTGCAACAAGGACATGGACACAGATAAATAGGCAGTACTAGATTCTCAGTAAGAGAGAAGTTTTGGAGACGGCGATGAGAGGTTCGGGTTAGGGAGGATGTTAGTCTTAGATCAGTTATGGAGGAGAGAGAAAGGGTATGGTGATAGTCAGATATGGGGGAGGAGATGTAAGGTGGTCTTGAAGTGCAGAGGACTTTGTGGGCAAGATAGACAAGTTTGTATTGTATTCTGTAACAAATTGTCAACCCGTGCAATGACTGGCACAAGGTGGAGGCATCGGTGTAGCTGCTGGACAGTATAGCAACCTTGAGTGCAACATTCAGGATGGATTGGAGGGGAGAAAGTTTAACTAGAGGGAGACCGATCAGTAGAGAATTACAGTAGTCCAGACGAGAATAAAAAAGAGTGATCGTAAAAAAATTTTGCAGTTTCAAAAGTGAGAAAATGTCGGATTCTGGAGATGTTTTTCAGATGCAGGTAACATAAGTGAGTGAGCGATTGGATATAGGTAATAAAGGAAAGTTCTGTGTCAAATATGACCCCAAGATGGCGAGCGTGCTGGTTGGGAGTTATGGTTGAATCACCCAAGGCATTTGCAATATTGGGTATAGGTAGGTTACTCTAGGGAGGAAACATGAGAAGTTCAGTGTTGGAGAGATTCAGTTTCAAATAGGAGTTAGGACATTACTGACAGTGGTCAGAAAATCCCTGGTATTTTGTATTAAGGATGGGGTGATGTTCGCTTAAGAGATCATCAGCATAGAGATAATACTAGAAGCTAAATCTGCTGCTGGTTTGTCCAATAGTGGCATTGTAGAGGGAGAAGAAGAGAGGGCCTAGAACTGAGCCTTGGTGAATCCCAACAATAAGGGGAAGATTCAGTAGATTGTAAAGAGCGGAAGACTGATTGTAAAGGGTTAAAAAGGGATTGATGTCTTTCAAAACTATTTTTTTTCCATAACTCAACCCCTTTAAGGACTTGGACTATTTTTGGGCCCAAGGGCAAAACACATTTATCCTTGCTTCAGATGTGTTTCACTTTTCCATCAGCATTGCCGAGTAAGGCCTTGCTTTATGGCATTGTGCATTCTTTTTTATACCATTTTGCCATATCTATATATTAAAATTTCATTTTAATTTACTGTCATTTTGGTAGTACAAGCAATAGAAAACACGATTCTGAATACATCTAAGTTTTGCAGGCTGTTTTTGAAAAAAATCACATTTAATTCATTGCACATTTAGTGGACAGCTCTTCCTTCCTCCCACCTGTTATATAGATATGCATGCTTGCCTTGTGTTTCTGATGAGTCTGTGGGAAAGCACCTGAAAGAAACAAAAGGATTAAAGGGGTAGTCTAGCACCTAAAATGTATTTTCAAAATATCTTTCCTTTCAGTCTAACCACTATTGTAATTTGCTTTATTGCACAACACTCTACACTTTTCTCAATCTATCTAGTCCCTAAATCTGTTTTTTTTTACTGTACTTCCTGTGATGTTTTGTTTGAGAGAAGTGTCAAACATGACATCACAGGAGGCTGGCGCTGCACTCACTCCTTGCAGCATCAATCGCCTTTCCTGGAACAGAATGTCGCAGTTACGCACTAGTTCTTTGCATTGCTGCCGCCATGGAGGACAGCCTGGATCTTGGGTGATGGATGCAGTGGGAGATGTGAATGCAGAGCCGGCTCCCTGCTTCTATCTATATCTTGCCATAGTTTCTTACTGAAAGAAGATGTCATCAGGGGCAGAGATAGAAGAAGTCAGTGTTACTAGCACCGCTCCTGCTGATGATTAGTTTGAGGCCTGTGCTAGAAACTGTGGGGCGGCACTGGGGTCACTCCCTGCTTCTATCATCAACACCTGATGACGTCTTCTTTTACAGAAGCTACGGTGGCAAAGATAGAAGCAGATAGCCAGTGCTGCACTTACATCTCTCACAGGATCCAGTGGGGCAGTGGAAGGAATGGGAACTAGTGGAAGCAAGGAACTGATGACTAATTGTGATTAACTGCATTACTGCCTCCTGTGACATCCTGATAGGGAAAAGTGTAAGGACCCCGTCACACATAGCGACTCACCAGCGATCCCGACAACGATATCAACGTGTCAGGATCGCTGGTGAGCTGTCAAACCGGCAGCTTCACCAGCGATCAGCACAGCGATGCCCGGCGTCGCTGTGTTCGTTAGTTACCAGCGCGGTGATGCAGGGAGCTGGTAACTAACGTACACATCGGGTATCTAAGGGACGCATGTCCCTTGGATACCCGATGTGTACATTAGTTGCCAGCAGATCACTGGTCTCCTGCCTGTCACACGCAGCGATGCGTGCTGGCCAGCGGGAGACCAGCGACCAAAGAAAAGTCCAGAGGTTTCCCAGAGCGATCAGCGATACCGGCTGATCGTTGTCACACACAGCGATCTCGCTGGTGAGATCGCTGTTGTGTCACAAAACTTGAGATCGCTATGTGTGATGGGGCCTTAAGGTACTGTGCAATTAAGCAAATTACAATAGTGGTTAGAGAGTAAAGGCCCCGTCACACTAAGCGATATCGCAATATCGCTATAACGTTACTGGTTTTTGTGACGTTATAGTGATATTGCTAGCGATATCGCTATGTCTGATACTTACCTCCGACCGGCTCCCCCGCTGGTTATTGCTGATCGAGCGAGAACGTCCTGGACTGTTTCTCGTCGTCAGCTTCCTGTGGAGAGACGAGCGACGCATGGACGCGGGCGGGAGGACGTCAGGATCGCCTCGTCTGACAGGTAAGTAGCGACCCCCGACCCCTGCGATGTTGTTCGTGAGATCTGCCTGTGTGGCAGCTCACTAGCGACCACTTACCGATGCACCAGCGATCCTGACCGCGTCATATTGCTAGTCGGGATCGCTGGTGCATCGCTAAATGTCACAGTACTTTAAGGATAGATATTTAGAAAATGCATTTTAGGTGCCGGACCAGCCTTTACGCTTTCTGAAACTTACAATGCCGGATCATTCTTTCCCTTAACATTGCATTTGGTGATTATCACATGAGATAATTCCACAGAAATTGTCAAGTCTGGATGTCTTACATGGTTACTTACTTTTTCCATTTCGCAGCCGCATCTATGCAGCTTTCCCCTTGTCTTTGTTGTCCTCGGCAGCGCTACTGAGCCCACTGATTAGCTGCAGCAGTTATGTGCTGAATAAGTGACGTCACCATTGCAACATGTCAATAAGAACCTCGTGAAGGCAGTTCTGGAGCATCAAGGGGGTAAGGAATGATTTTTTTTAATAAGATCAAGTCATCGGGGAATTAAACTTTTTAAAAGCATAGAACACCTTCAACGGGAACCACCTGGAGCAGAAAAAAGGGTTTGCACAAACCCTGCCCAAAAATGGGCAGTTCTGATGGGATTAGGGTCATGACCAAAGCATATTGGTAATGGTATAATAATAGGGAGTGTTAAAAGGTTGTGAGCAAATCTTCACAATATTGATAGGGAAGAAATCAAGCATGTACAGTCTCAGGGAGGGCAGAAAAAACATGCTATAGAAAAGGAGAAAAGCCCATGAAATAAGTTCAATTTCCCCTTAATTTCAGTAAGGCGGACGGACAGAATTTTTAAGTTATTCCCCTGCAGATTAACCCTATATCGCTATTTATAAAAATTTTCCAAGGTAACACTATTGTTACAGAATGACCAATACAAGAGGCTAGCTGAAGTGTGATTGCTCACACCACAGAGTAATCTTAGCCACTAGTGCTGGGTGGAGTGAAACTAAGACTCCTAGTAAATACTCAATAGACACAATGAGCAGGTTAGAACAGTCAAAGGCTGACCTATAAATAATTAATATATAACCAGAGAGAGTTAATGTTTTCGGAGTACAAAGGAGAGTGCTATGGCTTTGTCAAATACAGTAACTTGTGCTGCAAAGGACACTTAATCTTCATATAAATGTAAAAGTCATCTGATGTAATGGGCTCACGGTCAACAGTATAAAATCAACACCGAACATTGTTCTTTCTTAATCCACTTAACTGAGCACTCATTCCAAGATCTACACTATGTAATAACAATGGAATGTAGTGAGGCTGTCTACGTGACTGTCAATAAGTTACTGTAATATCCTCACAAATGAGAAAGAAAAGCAAAAAGAATTGGAAATTTCCAATATATGGCCTCAAAGTGAATGTGATCCCTATACCTATTTATCGATCCCTATAATTTAAAAGTTATCTCCAACTCCAAAAGTTATGGCTTATTCCCAAGACATACAGTATCATAAATATCTAATGTGGCTTCTGGTGTTTGCTCTGCAATTTTTGGGAAATTTTATCTACAGTGCTCAGAGTAAATACAAGTTCACCCTCTTTGAAAAGTAAGATTTCAATCAATATCTCACTGAATACAAGAACAATTATCCAAAATTTTGACAAGACTGAGTTGCATAGAACATGTCTCCTGTAAAAAAACAAAAATAAAAAAAAACATATCCCTCACCTGTTCACCTGTCTGACGTGAAGATAATCCAAATGTCCCTTGACGAAATTAGCTCTGCTACTTCTAGATGCCAGGCTGAACGCTGGCATGATGCGAGCGTTCAGCCTCCCATTCAGCAGAGACGCTGAACTGCGCATGACAGCGCAACATCAGTGTCTCATGATAATGTGAATAAGGTGAGCGGAATTCATAGCCGATGATCTCCATTCACCTCACTGATGTCGCTGCTAAGGCTTGAGAACTCGGAGGATTATCTTCACGTTGGACAGGTGAGGAATATGGTTGTTTGTTAATTTTGTTTCTTTTACAGGGGACATGGGCTTCAATGGAATTAACGTGTAAAGGTATTACTTTGTTTTTTATTCTTAAGTAAATGTGTAAAACGGTGTTGAGTTTTATTTCAAATAAAGGATTTTATTCTTGCTGTGTGTTTATTTTCGAATTTACTATTGGGGTTAGTAATGGGGGCATCTAATAGATGCCTCTCCATTACTAACCCCTGGGCTGGGGTGGCTGAGAGGAGATGTTAGTATCCTGGGGAGGCAATATCTCTGACCTCTTCCTAGGCTATTAATATCAACTCACAACTGTCTGCTTAGTCTTTGCTGGTTTGAATTTATAGGGGAACCCTAAGTCATTTTGTTTCTGGGGTCCCCCGTAAATGTACAAGTAAAGGATAAGCAAACTGCTGTGAGCTGTTGCCTGTGAACCTTTTTGGATATTGTCCCTTTTCACAGATTATTAACATCATCCCTCAGCCTCTTCCAGAAGTGAAGTTGACGGTGGGAGTCCATGCCATTTTTTTTAATTTAATTCATAATTTTACGCAGGAGTTACACGGCGGGTGCTGAATACAACTCCCGTCATTGTCACCTGGTCACGCCTGGTCCAGGCTCTAACAAAGCTCTTACTTGAAGAATCCTTGGGGGAAGAAGGATGAGCAAAACGCTCGTCGGGGATAGGGGAGACAGTACGCCATTGTTGTGTCCACGTTCCTAGCAGTACAGACTCAGGTAATATGTATATAACTTACCATGACATTCTAATATGTAGGGTCAATGATGTTTGTGCTTGCTCTGCTTGCCAGTTGTTGGTAGGATTTACAGATTCCTTCTGGCTTTTCTAAATGGAGCATAGTGATATGGCTTGTCATTATGGGAATACACTGTTCTGTTGAGATTTTGAGCTCCTCTGTACTGACACTCCTTTTTATATATATTATATATGTACTGCAGTCATATCTGCTGAATCTACTCTTCTCCAGACATTTGAGCAATTCTCTGATACTCAATCTATGGAATATGCATTTTTATGCCCCCATTTTTGGAATAATACAGTCTGGGATTCTGTTTAGAGCCGTACAGATATGGGGATTTACCCTTTAATGCCAATCAATCAGAGAATATAATTTATTGTCTATTTCATATCTGTGTAAATTGACTACATATGTAAGAGATCTGTTTTCAATCACAAGACAGGGTATAGGTACTTACGCAATAGTGTCCTATTACTGCAGCTGTTCTCCCCATGTGTGTTTTATGGTTTGAGGCACCCATTTTTAATATTATTCTGTTTTAGTCAGTCTAAATTTATATTTGTGTAAATAAAATATTTTGTAATTTATCTTATAAGTGTTCAACACTCTTGATCTACGTGCGGGTTAATTGTTGCATTATCTGTATGGTTCTATATGATATGGAGTGGTGCCCATTTCTCGTTTTAGAAAAATGGGCTTGGGTAGTATACTTACCATATATTGTGTCATGTGAAGTGTAAACTATGTCCTGCAGTTTTTAGTCTGTATTCTGATATACAGTAGACTGTGATACGGTAATATGCATAGTGTAAAGGTGATGCATAGTGCTAGTAGTGTACAGCATAGGACTGCATAGGGTAAGGCATAAATTAGGATTTAGGACATAAGATAGAGTGTGATAGGCATTGCAAGTGAACTATTCTTAGTGCATGCTGTTTTAAGATGCATAGTGTTGGTAAGGGAGATCTGCCCAGCAACAGACTACAGGGACAGATATAGTTAAAGGCCCCGTCTCACATAGCGAGATCGTTAGCAAGATCGCTGAAGCGTCACCGATTTTGTGACGCAACAGCGACCTCGCCAGCGATCTCGTTACGTGTGACACTTAGCAGCGACCGGCCCCTGCTGCGATGTCGCTGATCGTGCTCGAATGTCCTGGGCCATTTTTGGATTGCTGTTGTCCCGCTGGCCAGCGCACATCGCTGTGTTTGACACCGATGAGCGACCTCGTTAGCGACTCAGAAATCATGGACACAGGCGGGAGTTGTCAGAATTGCTGCTGTGTGACAAGGTCTTAACGACCGCCGAGGTCGTTATACATATCGCTGGATCGTTGCTGCGTCATTGGGTAAATCTGACTGTTTGGCAGTTTACTAGCGACCATTTAGCGATGCACCAGCGATCCTTACCAGGTCGTATCGTTGTCGGGATCGCTGGTGCGTCTCTAAGTGTAACGGTACCCTAAGTGTTGGGAATAGCCAATGGGGAGGGGGGCTTAGTGACAGAGACAAGACTGTGTTTTCTGAGCATAGGCATAGCCCTGGAAGGAAAGTTTGGAAGTGTACTGTGTACAGGAAACCAAAAGTGCTCTGCTCGGTTTGCAGTATGATGCATACGGACCGTTGACTAAAAGTCTTTATAGTGTAACGAACTGGGTGTCCCCTGATTCATAAGTGGTGGCTCCTGAAACCGAAGACACGGAGACAGCTGAGGCCGGCGGCCTGCAAGTGAGTGTGATTTTCCTGTAAAGTGTTAGGGTGGCATGGAGGCAGCAACTCAACCACAGCTACTGCCCTCTGGGACCTTACAGGCGCTGTCCTTAAACATCATGGAGGTCATGCAAAATTCTAGAGGGGGTGTACTCATTTATGGTGAGCACTGTAAGTTAATAAAGTGAGTCGCGCATTCTCGGCTATCTCTCCAATCTTGGCGGCGTAAGACGGAGGCCATATCTGAAGATGGGTGTGGGTCTCAGAGATAGAGCCTGCATTTATCAGACATTTATGATGTATCTCATAGATAGGACAACCCTTTTAAACTGCTTGTCTTATAAGAATGACCCTGTCCATATTCGGCACCAGCCTACTGATCTGATGGATTCAGTCCCTCAATTTATTACAAAAAAGTGTCTACAACATTTTGATAAATGAGTTATGCTCAACGCAACTCTGAATCTTCATGCATTGTGTAGAATCATCGGAGCTAATGATGAATCTACTATAGTATCGAGCGGTGGAGAATGAAATCTGCTGGCCTCTATGAAGTAATGCAAAAGAAGAGAGAAAGATACTGACCAAGAACTGGGATCACCTCTATCAAAACTCAACATGTAAATTTTATTGAATCACTCAGACAAATGAACAATATAAAAACATTTAAAAAGTCACAAAATGACAATTAAACCCTTATGGGTTAATAATATAACCCTAACAGACTCCCCTCTCATCTGAGGTAATGATAGGAGCTGACAAATGGACCATGTTATATCAAGCATCTGGTACAATTAAACAGATATTAGAGAACCCAATTGGAGCACTATCAAACAAAAATCACTATGCTCGATAAAAAATATACACAGTGCATTAATGTATTAACAATATCACAGTAATTTTTGAAGCATTGAAAAATGCCCTATGGGACCAAAACCATGAAAATGCAAATGTGCTAAAGCATGCACCAGATGTCAAAACAACCCCCTAAATCAGAGAAGGACATGGTATGGAAGAAAAAATAATGAATAAGAACATATGTTTGTGCCCTGAAATAATACATTCAGAGCCCAATAAGTAACCTCCCAAAGAGTGCATACAATATGCACTAGATGCTAAAACAGCATACTATACCCAAACAAGGGGGAGCCTGTGGACGTGCCCGACGCGTGTCGCTACCGCAAGGTAGCTTCGTCAGGGGCTAGTGATTATGTCTGAGAGGTACTATATAAATGCAGAAAAGTAACAAGGCAATAAGACACAGCTGCGGATAATACCTGTGTGGTCACATATACAGAGAGGCGGGACTGGACGCCACGTCCAGGCCAGGGGAATATTTCCAAACGTCACTTCCCCCGGAAGAAGGTCAAATCGGGGGCAGTGGCCGAAATCAGCCAGTACGCCTGCGCGATGGAAGGGCAAGACAGTGTTGTTGTCCCCGGAAGAAGATCGTACCGGGAGCCGTAGCCGAAATCGGCCAATGCGCCTGTGCAGTAAAAGGGCAGGATTATACACTCCATCTCGGCCCTGGAGACACTAATAATAATCGTCACTTCCCACGGAAGAAGGTCATTCCGAAGGACATGACCAGAATCAGCCAATACGCATGCGCCGGAGCAGTTACTACTAAACCTTCACACTCTTTAATAAATATGGAGGAGAGTTATCTCACAAATTTGTAAATAGTACCATCATGCGCATGTGTCCTAAAATGCAATAAGCAGAGATACATTGCAATTAACCCAGAATAAACACTACGTACGCAGACAAAATACACCAGCGCAGGTAAGGTTAACATAGAACTCAAATTTTCCTCACTTGATTACCCTATCAATATTACGCATACGTCCAGATATAAAATCTAAACATTTAGAAAAGGGTATCCCAGAGTAAAACTCGAATTAACCCTGGGGTGTACGGTGGAGATGCAAAAGTAGACCAATGCGCATGTGCAGGCACTTATGCCATTGCACATCTGTGCCACTCAACATCACTGCAAGCACATGTATCATATAAACCACTATAAGATGGATTTAATGGTTACGATGGAACAAAGTGGTTCAAACTGAGCAAAAACCCATATGTTAGCTAAATGTAAATTTATTGTCTTAATGAACAATAAAAAGGCGATATAGAAAGTCATCGACAAAGGATAACAAATTTATTAACATAAAAAGAGCACAATCCTAATGGACATCGAACGACCGAACCCTCTGACTCTGTGTCTATATCAAGGTCAGCAATAATATAGACCATGACTGACACAGTGAGCCAACGTCCACAGACTCCAACCCCAAAGGACGATGTAAGGATGATACGGACAAAAAGTCCAATAATCATCCATCATGATGGTGTGAAAGTGAAGCATGTATACTAAAGGGGTATCAATTATTGACATCCCCCAAAATTACTGCTACCACAATCCAAATCTGAGCTACATGAGGAATAAATCAGACAATAAGTCCAATATTCCTCTTAAGCCCGAAAAAATTGAAAACAATTTGAATTTTTTTTTTTTTTTTTTTTTTTGGGTCCATTTGTCAGCTCCTATCATTACCTCAGATGAGAGGGGAGTCTGTTAGGGTTATATTATTAACCCATAAGGGTTTAATTGTCATTTTGTGACTTTTTAAATGTTTTTATATTGTTCATTTGTCTGAGTGATTCAATAAAATTTACATGTTGAGTTTTGATAGAGGTGATCCCAGTTCTTGGTCAGTATCTTTCTCTCTTCTTTTGCATTACTTCTTTATACTGACTATTGGTGTATCCCTGACCTTTTATTATTAGCGGTGCCCTCCTTATTCTTTGCTACTTGGCCTCTATGAAGTAGTAATTATAAACTCTTGTAAGGACATAACCAACAGTTACTCAAGTATTATAATAAGTGAAGCAAAGTTTCCATCATATGGCACAATCATATAAAGATAACATGTCATGTAAAAATTATGGTAGTCAGCATGTGATTTTCCAATTGTCCAATAACTGAAATATACAGTGTACCATGTTATCTATACCTTACTATTCTGTACTACAAGTGTTTATAAAACTATCCTACTGTGTACTGTACAAACCAGACAAACGTTACCATGCTACACTGAGATAACCATGCGTGCTATAATACTGCATATAATAGTCTATAAGGAACTGGACTGGGTGCTATATTGTAAGATATTGTGCACTTTGCAATATAAGACTTATGTATACTTTATTATACTGTGCACGCTACACACATCTGAACTAATATATACTATAATATTCTATAATATATTGCACTATATTTATTAATATAGTATTCAATCAGAGAGATGAAAAGGTCGCGGATGAAGTTCAAATTTGCAGACTTCACTGAGTTTTCCCAACAATTCTATTTGCATTAAATGAATCTCTCAATACAGGAAAGCATGTAGTCACCTGGAAAATACACTTGGGAAAAGGAGAGAGAGAGATGTCCTAGCTGACCATAAGAGCTTACACTCTATAGGAGAGAGAGAGGACCCCGCTGACCATAAAAGCTTACACTCTACAGGAGAGAGAGAGGACCCCACTGATCATAAGTGCTTACACACTACAGGAGAGAGAGGACCCCACTGACCATAAAGCTTACATTCTACAGGAGAGAGAGAGGACCCCACTGACCATAAGAGCTTACACTCTACAAGAAAGAGAGAGGACCCTGCTGACCATAAGAGCTTACACTCTACAGGAGAGAGAGAGGACCCCACTGACCATAAAAGCTTACACTCTACAGGAGAGAGAGAGGACCCCGCTGACCATAAGAGCTTACACTCTACAAGAAAGAGAGAGGACCCTGCTGACCATAAGAGCTTACATTGTACAGTAGAGAGAAGACGCCACTGACCATAAGAGCTTACACTGTACAGTAGAGAGAGAGGACCCCACTGACCATAAGAGCTTACACTCTACAGGAGAGAGAGAGGACCCCACTGACCATAAGAGCTTACATTCTACAGGAGAGAGAGAACCACACTGACCATAAGAGCTTACACCCTACAGGAGAGAGAAGACCCCACTGACCATGAGAGCTTACACTGTACAGGAGAGAGAGAGGACCCCACTGACCATAAGAGCTTGCACCCTACAGGAGAGAGAAGACCCCACTGACCATGAGAGCTTACACTGTACAGGAGAGAGAGAGGACCCTGTTGACCATAAGAGCTTACACTCTACAGGAGAGAGAGAGGACCCTGCTCACCATAAGAGCTTACATTGTACAGTAGAGAGAAGACCCCACTGACCATAAGAACTTACACTGTACAGTAGAGAGAGAGGACCCCACTGACCATAAGAGCTTACACTCTACAGGAGAGAGAGAGGACCCCACTGACCATAAGAGCTCACACTCTACAGGAGAGAGAGAACCACACTGACCATAAGAGCTTACACCCTACAGGAGAGAGAGGACCCCACGGACCATAAGAGTTTAGACTGTACAGTAGAGAGAGGACTCTGCTGACCAGAACAGCTTACACTCTACAGGAGAGAGAGGACCCCACTGACCATAAGAGCTTACACTCTACAGTACTGTACACTACCATCGCTGTCACCAATGGGGCTCACAATCTAAATTCCCTATCAGTATGTTTTTGTAATGTGTCAGATAACTGGGGAACCCAGAGGAAACCCACCCAAACATGGGGAGAACATGCAAACTTCTTGCAGATGCTAACCACTGAGCCACCTTGTGTTCTTTTATCATTCCATTTTCAGTAAGCAGCAGAATGATGTGCTTTAACAAAAAGCTCTATCTTGTTTTCATCTGTTCAAAAGATGCTTTCCAAGAAACATTTTGGCTTACTCACTTATATTTTGGTAAAAATGACTATCCTGCATTTCAACCTTTCTACAGTGCCATAGGTTGTAAACTTCTTGATTATATTGTGCACTGTGGACTAAGAAACATCAAGATCTCTGGAGAGGGACTTGTAACCTTGAGATTGTTGATATTGTTCAACAATTTTTGTTCTCAATTCCTCAGACAGTTCTTTTCTCCTCTTTCTGTTCTCCATGATTAGTGTGGCACACAAAGATACACAATACAAAGATTGAGTCAACTTATCCCTTTTTATCTGGTTTCAGCTGTGATTTTCATGTTGCTTGCCATAGGTGAGTTGGATCGAGCATCACAAGTTTAAAACAAAGTTGTTTACCCATGCTGGGGAGGCATAAAAAAAATCACACTCCTTGCGACACCTCCATAGCTTCCCGGTCTTCTGCGCAGATCTTGGTTTCTTCCCCCCACTAAAGTCCACACAGTCACATAGGTGGCAATGCACATCGCTGTCATAAATTACTTGCTTTGCTCCCATGTGTTCGCGTGAGGCTGAGCACCAGATAAGCCCAAGACTCACCATGAGGACACGAGAGCTGATGCGTATGCAGCATAAGGAGTCAGGTGTGGGCCTAAGACATAATGGTTTTTTAAATTATTTTTGCCCCCCTATGTTTATTATGATTTGGGGTCTAGAGGATCCTCAAGACATGATAAATGTCTTTACTCAGAAATGCAGGCATTTTTAATTCAAATCAAAATTTTCAGGCTAAATTGTATCTGACAGTAATTTGTCCAACACTATTTTATTATATTATAATTAGTATGCTGTGTTTTACTATAGTATGTATGCTCTACATAAACCCTATCAGATGTGTAAATGACACAAGGCTGGTGACATATATCAAAAAAAGCACATGAATGTGACACCTAATTTTTCCCTGGAATGGAATATTAATAATCGGAGATAGCTATTATTATTATTATTATTATCATTATGCATTTATATAGCGCCATTTATTCCATGGCGCTTTACATGTGAAAAGGGGAAATATAGAGAAGTATAATAAACATGTGTAAGACAAGGGACACACAAGTACATAAGGAGAGGGGACCCTGCCCGCGAGGGCTCACAGTCTACAGGGATGGGTGAGGATACACTAGGAGAGGGTAGAGCAGGTTGGGCAGTGGTACAGTAGACCGAGGATCATTGCAGGCTGTAGGCTTGTCGGAACAGGTGGGTTTTCAGGTTCTTCTTGAAGGTTTCAAGTTGTGTACATACTGTAGATCTTTATATTAGTTTCTGTAGCTTTTATGTGTTTCTTGGTGCATGATGTAACTTTCTTACTAAAGGCTGAATCTGAAGACATCAAAACATTTAATGTTCTCGTGAATAGACTCCTCCACCAGATAGAAAGATGAGATACGAGTATGAGTCTACAGATTATCATCCTCCCAATGCATCATACATGAGATTTGAGGTGGAATTGTTACGGTAACACATACAAACAGATTGTATGCACTAAATAAAATTAAACAGAAGATGTTGGGCAATGGGAAGCATCTAGAGGGTTTTAAACAGCCGCACATGATGACACATCCTAAAGAGATTCAATTCAGATGCCAAGTGAATCATTAGGACTCTGGGAGTCCGGAGAACCATAGTGAGAGACATCATCCACAAGTGGTGAAAACATGGAACATTGGTGAACGTTCCCAAGAGTGGCTACTGGCTAGCTAACCAAAATTTTACTAAAGGCCCCCATACACTGACTGACTGCCGGCTCCAATGCAGAGCCACTGTGAGTCATGGTTGGAGGCACGGTTACAGCTGCAGCTCTGTATTTTCAGAGCGGTAACTAAATCAGCACCGGCGCGGCCCCCCCATGACTAAAACCGAATGCTGACGGGGAGAATAAAGTTCATTTTCACTCTGCATTATTCGGCTATGTTCAGGTGCCGGTCAGGTTAGTAACACTATAAGGCTACTTTCACACATCAGGTTTTCGGCATCAGGCGCGATCCGGCGTCGTGCCGGAACGCCGGATCCGGCAAATGTTTTGTAAAACCGGATGTGACGGATCCGGTTTTCTGCCGGATCCGTCTTGTTCTTGACAGACAAAACCGGATCCGTCTCATCCGGTTCATCCGTCTTTCTATCCGTTTTTCGACGGATTACGCCGGATCCGGTTTTTAAAAACACCCCTTGTGGCCTTCCGAACGGGATTGGCTACTGGAAAACTATATATAGCGTGTTCCTACAGCCCTTCTTTGACAGGTTGTAGAGGAGAAAGTGCAGGTTGGAGAGAAGAGCAAGTTACTGGCGAAGATGGATGTTGTCATTGGAAATATTTTGAAGAATTTGGCGGATTTTACAGCGGAGGCGAACCGTTTGAGGGTGATTGTTCTGGAGAAGGAGAGAGCGAGACAGCAGCGCATCAGGCATCGTAGATGACGTTTGTGGATCCACCCCATCACAGCCAAGAGAATGACGCGTAGGGTCTATTCTACACTCTGCATGGACCTTGAAATTTTTTGGATATGTTCGGATGAAAATGGAGAATTTTGATTACTTGGTGGAGCGCATTGCACACCTCATAAGAAAAGCGGACACCTATTGCCGCTTCTCTGTTTCACCCACAGAGCGTCTGATGGCGACTTTAAGATAAGCCACATTTATAGGATGTGATCGCATCAGAGCACACTTTCACTGCAATCTTGTTGGTGGTAGTTTGTATCTCCAAGTGTTATAGCTGAGTTTTGGTATGTAATGCTGTGATTTAAAACTAATTGATTGTTTTTTAATTCCCCACAGATTTCTTGCAACTGGAGAATCCCTTTCGTCACTGCATTTCCAGTACAGACTCGGGATTTCCACCATATCTGGAATAGTGAAGTACACATGCCGTGCACTGTGGGACTCCTTAGCTGAAGAGTTTTTACCAGAGCCCACAACAGAGAGGTGGATTGAAATTTCAGAAAAGTTTCAACAGATATGTCAGTTTCCCAACTGCTTGGGCGCTGTGGACGGGAAACATATCCGCATTGTAAAGCCAGCCGGATCGGGATCGGAATATTTCAATTACAAGAAATATTTTTCAATTGTCCTCATGGCCATCGCTGACGCGGAATACAAATTTATTGCTGTTGATATTGGGGCCTATGGCCGCTCCAATGACTCTCAAGTTTTCAAACTGTCTGCCATGGGGCGTAAACTGTATGGAAACACCTTCCAGTTCCCACCACCTAGACCGCTGCCGCAAACATCTGGTCCACCTATGCCATTTGTCTGTGTAGGGGATGAAGCCTTCCAGCTGTCAGAACACCTTTTGAAACCGTACTCTAGCAGAGGATTGACAAGAACAAAATGCATTTTTAATTACCGCCTCACAAGAGCAAGAAGAATGGTTGAATGTACCTTTGGTATTCTGACAGCCAAATGGTGGGTCCTATTGACTGCGATCAACCTCAAGACAGAAACTGTGGAAGAGGTGATCAAAGCTTGTGTGGTACTCCACAATTTTGTTATCTGCAAGGAACCCATTTCCATTGAGGACACCTCTGAAGAAACCACCTTGCAAGATTACCATGACATTACCACTAGAAGTTCTGTGACGGTTTCAGTAATGAGGGACAATTTTGCACTATACTTTATGTGACCTCAAGGCAGAGTACACTGGCAGGATGACAGAGTGTGAAAGATTTGTGCCCTAACCAAACTTGTGTACCTTCTGTACCAACAGTATATACCTTTGCCAACCAAAGTTGGCTATCTTGTCATGGTCTCTATTTTTAGCTTTAGGCCACAGGTGTGTACCTGGTTGTGTTTTATGCAAAGTATTTCACCTTTTAACAAAAGTTGTGTACATTGTCAGGAAATCACCAACAATAAACACAACTTTTTAGGTGAAATACTTTGCTTCAAACACAACCAGGAACACAACTGTGGCAAAAAGCTAAAATTTACCCACAGTTATATACCTGGTTTTGAATACCTTTTTACCCTTTAAATACCCTGTATTTAACCTTTTTTTTAAACATATTTCGCCGCAGAAAGAAATGACAGACAACCAGAGTAAACAATAATTTAACTTTTATTTAAAATATTTTTTTTTTGTAAACTGTTTTTAAAGTTAAAAAAACTTTTTTAATAAAGGTTTGAAACCAAATGGGCATTTTTATTACAAAACACATCATAAATCTGTGTAGTGTGGGGTGGAAATACTGCTGGAGGGGCTGTGGGACACTTCGACACTGGGAGTGTGGAGAGAGGATTGGGATCGTGGTGGGGAAGGAACAGTTAGAGGTGATGGTGTGGAAAAAGCTACAGAATGGGTGGACATGTGGGAGGCAGAAGAGGTGGTGGGCGGTGGAGTGGAGGGTTGGGCAGGGACTGTAGGAGCAGATGATGTTGATGGCAAGTTGTATGGGGAAGGAGTTTGGTACGGGGAAGGAGTTTGGTACGGGGCAGGTTGCTGGAAGTGGGGAGGTTGCTGGTACTGGGGAGGTTGCTGGTACTGGGGAGGTTGCTGGTACTGGGGAGGTTGCTGGTATGTAATAGGAGGGGGAGGATGGAAAGTGGCTGGAGGGGGTGCAGATGTAATAGGAGGGGGAGGATGGAAAGTGGCTGGAGGGGGTGCAGGTGGAGGAACTACTGTGGTGGGAGGAGGAGGTTGGGAGGTAACTTGCTGGAGAGCACCGTGGCATGAATGCATTACATGCATCTGCTGGGTAGGAGATAGCATTTCCATGCGCTCCACAACAGACCTGAAAAAGGTGTGGTTTGGCGAAGATCTTGCTTCTGAATGCATGGTTTGCAGAAGTGTCTTCACCTCCAGAATGCTGGAGTTGATCTGCTGAAAGCCTGCGGAGATTTGCTCTGACAAGACTTTTAGACAGTTCTGGAAAGATGCATTCAGATGCAAGAACTCTGGCGCATAAGTCTTTTCCTGACCCCTCTGCCGCTGCCGCCCAGTACCCGCAGGTGTACTAGAGGTGGCAGGGGCAGAAGGGTGGGGTAAAGGGAAATCGATCTCCTCACCAGCAGCTTCATGTAATGTAGGCGGCCACGATGCTCCTGTGCTGGTGGATGGGACAGATGGGTCGAATGTGTGGGAAGGCTGGGAAGGTGCAGATGTACCGGGGCGGTCGAAGTGTCCCTCGGTACCGGTCTCCTCAGGGATCGCCTCAGAATGGTCCAATCGTGCAGGCTCCCGAGTGCTGCTCACCGTGCTGTGGAATAAAGAGAAAAAAAACAATTAAAATAGTGACATGGTATGGCCCTGGCTGAAAAAAAAAAGTTACATCTAACATTTTTTTTCACATGTGGTGTGTAATATTTACCTTCTAGTGACCATTGTTTCCCGGAGGAACGACAGGGCTTGTGCGTACTTGTACTTGCTCCTGCGTCCTCCAGATCCACTCGGGGCCCGCATCTCTTTATTGAACTCCTTCTTGAAACGATCCCTCACAGACCGCCACCGATTCACAATTCTGTCCCCTGAAACGAGAAAGGAGTGGTTAGTATACAACATCAGTGTTTCCCAAACTCCAGTCCTCATGGTCCCCAGGGGTCATGTTTTCAGGATTTCCATAGTAAATAGAAATCCTGAACACATGATCCGTGGGGACCACGAGGACTGTTGTTCGGGAAACACTGGTTTACATCAAGCAACCGGTACTGTATATACTTACGCTCTTTAATCTGGGCCCGAGCATCGAGGTCCTCCCAGCGGTCCACAAGGAGCGAACAGATTTCCTCCCAGAGTCGCCGGGTAACAATCAGGTCAGCGTGGCGGCGGTCAGCCATATTCCAGAGCGGCTCCCTTTCTCTGACGAGATCGATGAGGTGGTCCACATCGATTCCTCCATCCTCACCGTCAGAGTCGGGAGCACGCTGTGAAGGCTGTTAAAGAAAAAGACAAAAATAACATAATTAGCCTCCACAAAATGAAATAAAAAGTGCAAAAAAAAAAACAAAGCAAAAATATTTATACTTACACGCTGGTGACCGCCGCGTTGCTGTCGCCGACGACCCTAGGAGGCACTGCGAGGACCTCTTGGCCGAGCACCAGATTGGGAAGACTAGAGAAGAAAACAAAAAATGTTATGTCTTTGGATGTAGGCATTTGTTTGCTGTGTGTGGTCTGCAGAACATTGTTTTCTATATGTTGTGTGTAGTGTGATGTTGTGTTTCTGCGTTTGATGCCAAAAACTTACCAATTGTGAGCCCACTCCAGGTGTCTGTCCACCCCTTCCTTCTTCTTCTGGGAGCTCCTCTTCATCTTGTGATTCCTGTTTTGAAATAAAAGGCAATGAATAGACATATATTACAGAGATGATGGATTTTGGAAATAAAAACTTACCGTCAAACGCTGACGATGCGAGGGAGGGCTCCCGGAAGAAGATGTGCTGTCCTGTTGATGGCCAGACTCCATGGCTGTGGGTATTGCTGCTGCTGTTGCTGCTGCCAGGGATGCCATTTCTGCTGCTGCTGCTGCTGCTGCATCTCTTGGGCGGCTGTTGAATAAAGAGAAACAAAGGGCCAATGAATATCTTGATATTCCATGGCCCTAGTTTGGAGGAATGGGGGATTTGATAAGTACCGTCTCTCATCTGCTGCTGGACTCCCCTCCTCAGCATGTTCCATTTGCTGCTCCATTTGGCGTGGTGGTGGTGCTGATGGTGCTGCAGTGGTCTCCTGCCTTCTCCTGCGCCTGGTTGCTGTCTTGGGTGGCATGTTGGGTGTGGCTGAGGGTCCCACTGTCTTGCTTTTATATATGTGTCTTGTGGGCAGAGCTACTGAGCATGCTCAGACCAAAAATACCGGATCCGGCCGCCGGATCCGGCTTTCGCCAGATCCGGCGCATTGCGGCACTCATAGGCTTTCATTGTGTGAAAAAGCCGGACGCGCCGGATCCGGCATGTCCGGCTTTTTCGCCGGAGACAAAAAACGTTACAGTAGCCGTTTTTTCCAGACGCCGGATTGAGACACAATGCCGGATCCGGCGAAAACCGGATGAACCGCATGGCCATCCGGCGCGATCCGGCGCAAATGCAAGTCAATGGGGGGGAAACCGTATCTGGCATTGCATTTCGCCGGATCAGGTTTTTGTCAAAAGCGCGGGATCGCGCCTGACGGCGAAAACATGATGTGTGAAAGAGGCCTTAATCTGTAGATTAATCCCATTTCTGCAGGTTAATAGTGTTTTTGCTGGTGACAGGTTCCCATTAAGGACATATTTATTTGGGCACCATATGGTCATTTATCTTCTTACAAGAAATGGAGACATGGGGAGGAAATTTTCAGCTTGTGTTCTTCATCGAGCCAGATTCAACTCTGATTTTAGTAATCACAATTTATCTTCATGCGTGAAAGACCAAAGTAAATCAGAATTTGGTGACAACATAAAAAAACATAAAATCCACTCTTATTATTTCTTTTATAATAGTTTAACTCAGCTTCCACTCACGATGCCTGATTGACAGCTCCTCAGTGTCCCTCCTCCCTGCTGCTCCTGCTGAGATCTCACATGCCTCAGTTCAAGCCACAGCTGTCAGTACAAACAACGTGGGCAAAGACTGAATGCACTTGAACTCATGAGCTTTCCTATTCTATTGCTTGGAGTCATACAATAATGGTCCTAAAGGGGTTGTCTGGTCTTTTGATAAAAGTCTAAATTCACTCTATGCCACTGCAGACCTCTGAATCCTGACAGCATGTGGTGCGCAAACCGTCAGGATTCTCTGGTATTGGTGAGAGCGGACAGTCACTTTACCCCAAGTATGCAATTTGCATACTCCAGCACAGTCTGACTAGATTTTACTGGCTTCTCTCAATGCAAGGGAGTTGAGAGAAGGCGCGCATGTCTAGTTGGCATGTGACAACATGTCTGCAAACCAAATACTTGTGGTCACGTAATCGCCCGCTCTCCCTGGCGATACCGGTAAACCCTGACAGTGTGTGTACTGAGTGCCTCTTTTATCAAAAGACCAGACAACCCCTTTATTTTTAGGAATACACTATTATTCTGCCATCCCCCACCTTGCATCTAGAAGAAAGGCCTGTCACATGGTGCAGTAAATGGTGACATTACGGTGTACTCTCTTCATTCACTTCTCTGAGTGTGGCTTTTGGCTATTGATTATTTTCTGAACTTCCCCAAAATATTGATGGAAAAATGTGGAAAACGGAATTATTGTCCAATTCCTCATCTCACATAAGTTAATGGGGAAAGTAGCGCATGCATGTGTAAGGAGCAAACAGTTCGTTGGATGCAGTGAGTAACCGGAGACAGAGAAGGGGTTAACAAGGATATACTGAACAATCAATAACAAGTGATACTCCATGCAGGGAGGAAAAGGAATAGCAAAAGAATATACAATATAAGCGGGACACTTATCGGTTGCAGTTCTGGCAAGGGGAAGGCTGGAATATCTCCAACGATGAACAAAGTCTCTGGCTCTGCTTCGAAGAAACGAGTAACACTGCCGCCCGACAGTGCCGATGGATCCAGAACTGCTTGCCTTGGGTACGACGGAGCGTGAAAACAGTCCTTTGTGTGAATGTCTCGGGAATCAGCAAAGAAGAAAGAGATGTGCTCCAGCAATGAAAAATCCACTTATGGAGTGAATAAAAACAGTAGCTTATTAAATTCTTTAAAAACTTGCATAAACCAGAGTGGGTGACAATAAATGAGTGTCCAGCAATATCACACCAACGCGTTTCAGCGACAAGCCTTAATCATTTTCTCTCTTTCCCGTGTTTTGTGAATGTCTCGGCAATGGCGCCGGGCTCGGGTCACGAGCACATGTGCAATCCGCAACAACCCACGGTCTCTCAGAGTAGTCTCTAAATAGTTGTTCAGGTATCTCGCGCAAAACAGGGGTATGCAACAGTGCGGGTACGAACAGTAACTGAATAGCGTCACGAAAAGTCTCAAGGTCAGCACACGGAGGTCTGGGAGCAGTGGAGTTGTCAGTAGAAGCAGCGGAGAGGGAGTCAACCGTCTCCTGTCGCCTTCCCGCCAAGCCTGCCTTGTTCCCACGCTCAGGTCTCCTTTTGCACCCCGTGCCCCCTGCTGTATGACAGAAAGGTCTCTCCCTTTCAGGAAAATTCCCCCACCAACAGTGGTGACAGCCCCAATAGTTCCAGCCTTAAAGGGCACCACATACATTCATCTTGTCTCATCTTCTTACACATGCCCACCTCTTTATGAATGGCTTGAATAGACTAGGAACCATTGTCAAGATGGATGTGAGGGCCAGAGTTGAGATCTTCATCTATCCAGTATTTATGACTCTCATCACCGTAAATCATACAAATAAATTAATTATTTCACAGCTGTAGAAAGTGCATGTTTACACTAACTTCACATAATTAACGTTATCGGGTGACTTGATCTATTATGTTGTTATTGTTCAACACTAGTTATTCCATTTTTGCTTTTGCTGACTTGACATTATCTGATGTTTCATACACTTCTTCCCCTTTTCTTTTTAGTTTTGCAACATTTCTTGATGCTGTCCATCACTATAATCATTACAATCTATTCTCAGTGTGAATCATTTCTTTTTTATTATACATTTACTATACTTCTACAGAAATCCACACAGTGATCTATTCAGCAGTGACAATATTTGGTAAACTTCCAATATTGCTTTCCTCACTCATTGCACATGTTCACACCACATAGACAAGATCAGTTAAACAATTTTCTTTAGAAGTGATTTTGAGTAGTCTATGCAAAAAATAGAAAACACTATGTAATGCCATAGTCCAAGGGTGAAACATGACAATTAAATATATGCAAATTAGCTGTTGTCCCGCAGGAGAAACAGCTGGCAGTCTAATGCTACCTATTACACTATGTCGGCCCTTTTTATTAGCCTTGAAACATGTCATGTGGAGATATAGCCAAACCAGACATCTGAAGGCAGCTGTTTCAGGGTTCTGTCCCCTCATCAGTGCAGAGCAGGGATCTAGTTGGCTAGGAAGAAGGTAATCTGCATACCTTTTTCCCTAGAAGGATTTCCTGGTCTATACATTTCTCTATGCCTATTAGTGGTCTCCACAAAGAGAAAAAGTACCAGACACACTCCACAGCTTTTTAAAAAACACAAAAGTGATAGTCCATGTGTTATTCTCTGTCCCCTTAAAAGGGTTTTCCACTATCAGCTCACCCTTCTGGGTCCAACGCCAGTTCTCCACTATTGCTGTTTTGGTCTTTGTAGCCAATCACTGAACTCAACACGAAGAACCGGACCTGAGGAAGGTGAGACCCAACTGTGTTTATTGTTTCAGACATATTCATGTACTGGTGGACATGGAAACCCCTCTTTAAGCTTTACACTAAGGTCTGATAGTTTATTAGTTTTCTTTGAGCAAAACTTAGATCACCATAGGGTTATCAGCAGAAGTGG
The DNA here is from genome assembly GCF_039654945.1 of Dendrobates tinctorius. Taxonomy (NCBI): domain Eukaryota; kingdom Metazoa; phylum Chordata; class Amphibia; order Anura; family Dendrobatidae; genus Dendrobates; species Dendrobates tinctorius. The sequence continues at coordinate 16,454,027 of NW_027361868.1, forward strand.
AACGGATGAGACTCGGGACCAATGATGGCTATGGGACAATGGTGGAATTTTGATTATAAAAGTACGTTAGTTTATTGTTTATCTTTAAATTATAAATACATAAAAAGATATTTTACTTCACAAGACCACCCCTATAAGAGCTAAAATAGTAAAAGCACAAGTATTCAGCTTCCAATTCCCAGCCCATCCAGTTGGGAGAGTAAGAAGTCTAAAACATTCCAGGAGATAGAGCTTTACTGAAAAGAAACCAGCATTACCAACACCAGGTAATATTCCCAATGCACAAGCTGGATGTATTTTAGTATTAGGACTCGCAAGTATGAGGACCCTTGACGTGGGTTGCGAGCTTGCGTATTTTGGCCAAAATATCAACCAATACCTCATGCAATGTATCTTTTTTCTACATTATTTTTCATCTTTTTATTGCTCATTTTTCCATTTTTTGCAGGATGCAGTCAGGCCCTTTAGTGTTGGTTGGGTGAATTGGGGCATCTGTCATGTGGGGTGCACTTATATAGCGCTGGGAAGCCACTTGCTATAATAGTATTGGTGTCATCAATAGGCTGTATAGGTTGTAAGTCAGACACTATGCATCACATGTATATGTGTGACTGGCGTCATATGCAAGCTTCATCTAAGTGAATTTTAATACTACACAGCCACCCCCTCCATGAATTGGTAGGTTTATGAGTGAGTGTTTGTGTAATGATACTGTATGATATGACATAAGGTTCCCTGAGTATTACACTGCAGATGAGACTCTGCCTGTTCCACTCCTGCCACCAATATGTCACGATCCCACCCGCTGACACGATATGCCAACACACGGATGGTAGGTTGCTACACTTGAGCCTTGCCCTTCAGCAGTACGACCTTACTGTACAACACAAGAAGGGTCACGATCATGGAAATGCCGATGGGCTGTCCTGCATGGGCGAACCCACGGAGGTGCATCTGGCGATGTACTGACAGGTACTACTCTAAAAGGGGGAGATGTAATGATACTGTACGATATGACATAAGGTTCCCTGAGTATTACACTGCAGATGAGACTCTGCCTGTCACACAGCTGCAACCCCCCTTCTTCACCCATGGCTCACACAACCAGTGTCCCACTGTGCAGCTCTGTGCCTGCATCTTTAACAGGACACCAGACACTTCCTGTGCCAACATTTCCCTCTCCCCAGCTAAGGAATGTTAATTAGCTAAGTGGAAAGAATGTCTTTGTCCTCGCCATGCGGCAAATTCAAGTATGGGAAATATTAAAATGGGCCTACCTCAGACTCCATTCATGACAGAAAAATGAAACGGACATTTCTGTGACATGCTCCGATCCGGCTTCACTACGGTGGTTCTTGCGAAGTTCTAACCCCAACAGAAGCCGAGAAGTGGGTTTCTCCTAAACGGTGTGACATAATTACTGCATGTTTGGTTTTGAATTATGCCCTTCGACAGGCCACAGAAAATGATACTATGTGCGTGTTTATATGAGGTACCCTCTGCGAGATATACAGTTGTGGCCAAAAGTATTGACACCCCTGCAATTCTGTCAGATAATACTCAGTTTCTTCCTGAAAATGATTGCAAACACAAATTCTTTGCTATTATTATCTTCATTTAATTTGCCTTAAATGAAAAAACACAAAAAGAATTGTCCTAAAGCCAAATTGGATATAATTCCACACCAAACAAAAAAAAGAGGGTGGACAAAAGAAAAAGAATTGGCACTGTTCGAAAAATCATGTGATGCTTCTCTAATTTGTGTAATTAATAGCACCTGTAACTTACCTGTGGCACCTAACAGGTGTTGGCAATAACTAAATCACACTTGCAGCCAGTTGACATGGATTAAAGTTGACTCAACCTCTGTCCTGTGTCCTTGTGTGTACCACATTGAGCATGGAGAAAAGAAAGAAGACCAAAGAACTGTCTGAGGACTTGAGAAACCAAATTGTGAGGAAGCATGAGCAATCTCAAGGCTACAAGTCCATCTCCAAAGACCTGAATGTTCCTGTGTCTACCATGCGCAGTGTCATCAAGAAGTTTAAAGCCCATGGCACTGTGGCTAACCTCCCTAGATGTGGACGGAAAAGAAAAATTGACAAGAGATTTCAACGCAAGATTGTGCGGATGTTGGATAAAGAACCTCGACTAACATCCAAACAAGTTCAAACTGCCCTGCAGTCAGAGGGTACAACAGTGTCAACCCGTACTATCCGTTGGCGTCTGAATGAAAAGAATTGTATGGTAGGAGACTTAGGAAGACCCCACTTCTTACCCCGAGACATAAAAAAGCCAGGCTGGAGTTTGCCAAAACTTACCTGAAAAAGCCTAAAACATTTTGGAAGAATGTTCTCTGGTCAGATGAGACAAAAGTAGAGCTTTTTGGGCAAAGGCATCAACATAGATTTTACAGGAGAAAAAAAGAAGCATTCAAAGAAAAGAACACGGTCCCTGCAGTCAAACATGGCGGAGGTTCCCTGATGTTTTGGCGTTGCTTTGCTGCCTCTGGCACTGGACTGCTTGACCGTGTGCATGGCATTATGAAGTCTGAAGACTACCAACAAATTTTGTAGCATAATGTAGGGCCCAGTGTGAGAAAGCTGGGTCTCCCTCAGAGGTCATGGGTCTTCCAGCAGGACAATGACCCAAAACACACTTCAAAAAGCACTAGAAAATGGTTTGAGAGAAAGCACTGGAGACTTCTAAGGTGGCCAGCAATGAGTCCAGACCTGAATCCCACAGAACACCTGTGGAGAGATCTAAAAATGGCAGTTTGGAGAAGACACCCTTCAAATATCAGGGACCTTGAGCAGTTTGCCAAAGAAGAATGGTCTAAAATTCCAGCAGAGCATTGTAAGAAACTCATTGATGGTTACCGGAAGTGGTTGGTCGCAGTTATTTTGGCTAAAGGTTGTGCAACCAAGTATTAGGCTGAGGGTGCCAATACTTTTGTCTGGCCCATTTTTGGAGTTTTGTGTGAAATGATCAATGTTTTGCTTTTTGCTTCATTCTCTTTTGTGTTTTTCATTTAAGACAAATTAAATGAAGATAATAATAGCAAAGAATTTGTGTTTGCAATCATTTTCAGGAAGAAACTGAGTATTATCTGACAGAATTGCAGGAGTGTCAATACTTTTGGCCACAACTGTAGTTATTATAAGTTCTGTAGTCAGAATTGTAACTTCAAGAGCAGGGGGAGGACCCTCACCAGACTACCCCTTTAATGATGTCACCGACCCTAGGCTATAAGGTATTCCCTCCCTAAAATGGTCATTCCAGCTAGAGATCTCATGCCAAGAGATTCTCAGATGAGTGGAGACGTGTGACTGCTGCCCCTCCCCCTGCCCACATGGTTAGCCTAGGACCATCTGAGCACATGTAAGTGTTAACCACTGTTTTGTAATCCCGTTTATTTTATAATTGTATTGTACATATCTAATGTCTCAGCTTTTAAAGATCTTTTTTCTCTCTAATCACTGCCCCCCTTTTGGGGAATAAATTATAACTTTATTAGTCTGTCTCCATGCTCTAAGATGAATTTACGTGCCTTTAAGATAATTACGCTACTGAATTGGGTTGGCTTCGAACCCCTCTATTAAGTTTATAATTTAATCAGAGAAATCTGGAGCTGGTGGTGGCGAAGTGTGGTATGGGTCCTAAGTACTGCTGACTGTGATGGAAAGGGATTTTATAAGCTAATTGGGTGGCTGCGGCCAGAGCATTTATAGTTCCCTTACTGCAGCGTGCCAGGTGGCCAGACCTCATTGAAGCAGCCGGCCGGCGACCAATTAACCAAGGTGTAGTTCCCTGACTGACCTGAGGGTAAGGGGGCGCCAGAGAGCTGTGAGTTCCAAAGTGGAACTGAAAAGTTTCGCATTGTTGGCAGTGGTGGGACACCCAAAATAACCCCCCTGTGATAAATTGTTAGGGCAAGACTAGCTTGCTGTTTTTTATCACATGGTGTCAGCAGTGGGATAACTAAGATAAGCCCCCATATGCCTGTGGTAGCCGAGTGTTGGCAGTACGTCATGTCCCTCTGTCCGTGACATATCGGTGTCAGTGGGTGGGATCGTGACAGTTTGCATCAGTGTTTTGCACCTGTGCTGCCCCCTGCCTTTATCATGGGGGTCTACTGCATACTGCTAGTGCATTGGTAATCTGACTTCTTCTAAGGCTGGCTTCTTTTCTGTGATGTTTTTTGAATTTTTGTCCTTTGCTGGTAGCCGTTCAGGAGTTAGAGCTTTACCGTTGGCAGAGAAGACTTGGCCTCCTGGTCCCACATAGTAAACGAGATGTCCACAATCAGAGACTTGCAGTTACGGTATTCCTCAAGATCAGTTAGATTCCTATGTTTTTCCAAAAAACAAGGTAAACATTCACATTGAACACAATCCGTGAGGAGTCAGCGAGCTAAGATTCTGCAGAGAAACCTCACTACGTTGAGAAAGCACCTGCCATTTTAATACTAAGGCTAAAGATTGTGTTATTTCAGGCTTTTTTTGTTGCAGTTTGTTATTGAAGGATATTTAATAGAAATATTGGTGCAAAGACTGCTGTTATCTGTTTAGTACATGTGATTGCTTTTAGGATTCAATTTTGAGAATCAAATAAGATCAAACTTGAGGAACATGAAAATTTTGCACCGAAACACATAGGGTTTTTTTTTTTTTTTATATTTTTATTACATTTTCCTTCATATGTCCATTTGTTAGTCCCTTGGCAGAGCCCAGCATTCAGATACACACAGCTTTATCTTTTGATTGCTTACCTCTTGTCAAAAAGTTTCCTATGTTACAGAATTGAAATCTAACCGTAAAAATTGGATGCTTATACTGTGGCTCCGTATTGACATGAGATTTTCTTTTCGCACCCAAAGGGTGCTTTCACATGGCGTTCTGTGTCCCCATAAGGGAATACGTCTGAAAGCCACCGCAAAACAGGGTCTGCATCCATGCGCCGATAGGGCCATAGACTGTAATGGTGACGGAAGAGTAAACATGAGCTGCGACTTACACCGTTTTGTTATTAAAGAATATTTAATAAAACTGTTCCAGTTCTACCATCTAGGTGCAGAGACCTGTTTAGTTCTTGCAATGGATTTTTGGACTCAGCTTCGATCTTTACCTTTGAAGTCAATCTGTTATATATATTTCTATACATAAGTGGAACATTAAAAAATGTTTCAAAACGAACATAATTGTCATAAATGGCCAGGAACCAATTTAGTAACTATAATAGTTCCCCCCACCCACAGTAAGGACTAACTGGTAATAGTGGAGTACTCCCAACAACATGCAAAAATAGGAGAAAAATTGGAGTAGCCAGTAACCACAAAGGTAGAAATATAGAGTAAATAAAAGCCAGTCTTCACTATCTCATATTAAAAAGTATCAAACATTTATAAATATATATGAGGTGAATAGGAAAAATGTTCCAGATACAGAGCAAGGAATCGCCCCTGTAAGTGATAGGTAGGACAGAAAACAGGAAATCACCGCATCCATAAATAGTATCGCTGCAGAGCAACCCCCAAAATGTATTAGATTAATATGCCAAAACTATATCTCTATGTGAAACACGAGGGTGTTGCATGCAAGTAATGCCAGCATCTACAGCAATGTGCGGCTCCAAAAATATTCCAAATCACACCGGGATGATACCCAGAATCCTAAATGCTATTGTCACTCACCCATGGTGGAAATACAAGAAAGGGGGGACACCTGGCTCAACCCCGACGCGCATTTCGCCGCGGCTTTCTGGAACATTAGTAAAGAAAACATTCATCATAATAGTTTGTCCAGCTAGCCTCATCTTGCACTGAAGCATAAACCACACAGTTATCATGGTCCATGGTGGACATAAGCGGCTGTGAAGCTGCCGCCAGGAGCATATGAAGCTTTCTTGCCAAACATGGTGGCAACTAAGTCTATTGTGAATCCTTACTTCATCTCTGCACCAACTAGATAAGAAACTTGTAACATCCTTTTAGATGAATTAACATACACTTCTAGCAAAATTAGGAAAATTTTAGTAGAATATATGCTCTTTGTTTGGAATTTTACCACTATTGACGATATCAGAGATGTTCTACTAATGAATCATAAAATTGTTGGCTCAACAGCTTGACATAAAAGTTAATAATTTTTCCCTACATCATTGCAAATTGTCTCTTCAGAGAGGAAGAGGACTAGAACTCTAGTGCCACCTATTGGAAGTAGCAATCTTAATAGTTAACGAGCCTTGTCACATGACTTAGGATAAAAGCCAAACCAGAATCTCAATTTGTAGACACTGTGTTACGGGGTACTGCCTCTCATCAGTGCAAAGTGTGAGATCTGGTTTGGCCTTTCAATGAGGTCCCTACATCATTGAAAGGCACGGCATGATTAGGATTGGTGAAGATCCCCTAATGCATCTGTAGGAAATCAAGGGAACACAGATGCACGGTCATCTCTCCATTTGGGAATGGATTCATGGAAGCTCCTCAAGCACGTCCCTAAAATTTGACTCTGCTGAACGGTTCAGCAAAAAGTATTTTTTTCCTTACTGTTAAAAGATGAGGAAAGTTTGTCAATCAGAGGCTTCTGTGCAAAAAAGAGACCATGCAGAAAAGTGTGAAAAACTCTCGGGATTCTCAAAAGCTTCTCATAAAGCAGCGGTCCCTGAATGTGCATTGCACAAAGATACTGAAATGTCATCTAGATGCACATCCAGCAGGCAAAAATGGGGCTTTAACAAAGGCATAGTCTGCAAAAAAAAAAAACATACAAGCTACATTCACACATAGCGGAACTCTCGCGAAAATTACCGCAAGAATTCCGGATTACATTCCGCGGGAAAATCGCATTTTAAATTCCCGCGATTTTCCCGCGGAGAAACTAGCGTTTTGCAAGCGTAATTAACTTGCAGAATGCTAGCGTTTTCCAAGCGATCTGGAGCATCGCTTGGAGAACTGATTGACAGGTTGGTCACACTCGTCAAACATAGTGTTTGACGAGTGTGACCAATTTTTACTACTGATGCTGCCTATGCAACATCAGTAGTAAAAGATAGGATGTAAAAAATAATAAAAAAAATTGTTATTCTTACCTTCCGGCGTCCCGCGCAGCCTTCCCGCCACTCTCGACGCTCCCGGTCCCAGTAATCCTTAGCGAGAATGACCGCAATGACGTCCGTTCTCGCGGGATCGTGACGTCTCGCAGTCATTCGCGACGTCTCGCGGTCATTCATGACGATGTCGTGCTCCGACGTCATCGCGAATGACCGTGAGACGTCGTGATCCCGCGAGAACGGACGCCATTGCGGTCATTCTCGCAAAGGATTATTGGGACCGGGAGCGTGGAGAACGGCGGGAAGGCTGGCGGGACACCGGAAGGTAAGCATAACAATATTTTTTATTTTAAATTCTATTTTTTACAGGGATATGGTGCCCAGAGCCCGGAGGACAGTCTCCTCGCCTCCGGACCGTGGGTATCATCCGCAAATCGCAAATGTTCTGCTTACTTTTCGCATGGTGGGCACAGCCACATGCGGAAAGTAAGCAGAACAATGCAATCCTATGGGTGCGGGATCGCCGCGATTCCGCTAAATTAATGAGCATGCTGTGTTTTTTACCGCAAAGCGATTCCGCAGTGGAAAAAAATGCAGCATTAGCACAGCATTGCGGAATCCCATAGGAACGCATGGGATGCTTGTTTTTCGCGTTTTCGCGGCAAAATTGATCGTTTAAAGCCGCCACGAAAACGCGAAAAAAAAAGCTACGTGTGAACTCAGCCTTAGGGGACAGGTTAGGGAAGTGGTCTCTAAAAAGGGAAGTGTTTATTCTTTACAAAATGTATTAATGATGCCCGGAACTCCCAGTTCTTGAAGAGAATTTCTAAAAGTTGATTTGTCTGATTTGAAGATGAAGAGCTTCTGTGTCCAAACTGTGCCCATAAGTTTCCAATGTTATCTGCAAAAGAGAAATTTAAAAAAATGTAGGCGTGTGCCAGGTCCCGCTGATTGCAGTCACAATATATTTCTTTTGTTCAGGCCCTCAAATAATTCACTCTATCATAGCTTAAATACAGGGAAATCAGTCAAAGCCTGTTTCTATTACTTAGATGGATTATTTAGGATCAGAAGAAAAAGGCTGGTTTCATCAAAAACACTTGTATATCAGCCAGGGTGGCACCTAGACCCCGAAATCTAATGAACCCCAAAAGGCTTCTTTAGACCATATTGGGGGTTCTGTTGGAGACTTTGCCTTGGACCCCTTATTCATTTACTTGAGCTGAACTGCCACACCAGACACAACTCATAGACAAGTGCGATGTTGTTTCTAGATTTCTAGAAGAAAATAGAAATGCTTTTCAAAAGCTGAAAAACACCTTTAATCCAAATATAGTGAGTGCCAGTGTAACGTTAATAGTGGCAAACCACTGGCCCAATGAGTCTGGGGACCCAGTGCTAAAACCTGCATCAAACCCACCATCTGGCATCACACTTACAACTGTATCTGTTTCCTGGATTCAGATACAGTTGAAGCAATGATGGACCTGGGAGCCGTCAGCTCCTTCCACCATCATTCTCTGTGTGCGTCTGAGTTCTGACGTCTCAGTGCAGTGGGTGTGATGATGTAATGATATCGCACACACTGTGCAGACCTTGATGCCACACACTGCAAAAGACTAAACCAGCAGGGGAATGGGCAGAGGTGAGTATTTTTTTTTTTATATAAAAAATGAGTACATTGTGGGGGCCACTATACTGTCTGGAGGGCTATGTGGGAGACGTTATGCTGTTTTGAGGGCCATATGGGGGGCTATTACATAGTTTGGAGGGCTATGTGGGGTGCCATTATACTGTTTGGAGGACTATGTGGGGAACCACTACTGTTTGTAGGGTAATGTGATGGTAATTATACTTTTTTGAGGGGGTCCATTATGCTGTTTGGAGGGCTATGTGGTGACATTAAACAGTTTAGAGAATTATGTGGGGGCATTATACAGTTTGGAGGGTTTTGTGGGGACCATTATACTGTTTGTAGAGTGATGTGGTGGTAACTACAGTTTTTGGGGGTCCATTATACTGTTTGGAGGGCTATTTGGGGACATTAAACAGTTTGGAGAGCTATGTGGGGGCATTATACAGTTTGGAGGGTTTTGTGGGGACCATTATACGTTTGTAGGGTGATGTGGGGGTAACTATAGTTTTTGGGGGTCCATTATACTGTTTGGAGGGCTATTTGGGGCCATTAAACAGTTTGGAGAACTATGTGGGGCCTTTTTTACAGTTTGGAGGGTTATGTGATGGCCATTATATTGTTTTGGGTGGCCATGTGGAGGGCATTATACTGTTTAGGGGGCTATGTGGGGGACTTTTATACTTTTTAGTAGGCACTTTATGACTTCTGCTATGGGGCCTCAAAATTTCTACGTACACCCATGTTGAGCGTCATGATTTATCGAAATACCGGGACAGCAAAACTGCATAAGCATTTATGTATTGCAATAAAAAGTGAGTAGTTGGGGGAATATTTTGTATTTGAATCTTCCAATTCAAGCTCCAAGCACCAAAAATCTATTTGTGCTGTGAAGGCCGATGAAAATGAAAAAAAAAAAAGATAATGAATTAGTATGAAATAAAAGCGACAGAGAATTAGAGGAACTCATAACTCTTTAAAAAATTGGCCCGAAGATGTTTGAAACCGTTATCTCTGATATGACTTTGCAGTCATTCTGACAAGCTGCGGGGATTTCTCTTGCTGGGTTACAGGGCAACAACCTCTGTAATTGCATTCTGTCTCGTTAACCGTCCTATAATGACAGAGATCAGATGAGGACAAAGAACTAAACGATGGAATCCTGCTATTAACATAGTTCTATGGCTAATGGTAATGGTCTATGGATACAAAGTGGACCAAAGAGAAATAAGTAGTCATCATTGTAAACCAGAGAATTTGCCCCATCAAGACGTCACTTGAAGCTCCTATGCCTCAATGTAAAGAGTGGGGTCACCTAGGGCAGAGGAGAAGAGGGCAGAAAAATCACAAACACTCTCTTGACTCCATAACTGCAGAGTTCAAAACACTTCTAGCATTAACATCAGCACAAACACTGCACCACAGCCTGGAGCTTCATGGCCGAGCAGCTGCATATAGCCTTACACCACCAAGCACAATTTCGAGCATCAGATGGAGTGGTGTAAAGCTGCCACCACTGGACTCTGGAGCTGTGGACCCATGTTCTGTGAAGTTAAGAAGACTGCATTTTTCTCTCCAGTTGTGGATAAAAATAGATAACATGTCACGGCAAATTAACTTTGTTGTTTTGACAATTTTATGCATACCAGTAAGGAAGGGAAGCGTGGCGAAGAGAAGTAATAAAATGCACCGACGTTATTGAAGATACGCACCATTGTGTAGCACAAACTATTGGTGCAGTATATGTATGCCAGTGACAACACGGCATAAAAATAATGCTTTTAACATGATATCTAAATATATCATGCGCCTCCTTTGCGAGTTTAATGAATGTAGCACAATTTGCGCCACTTTTCACTGGCTGCATAATTCATGAAATTTATCATCATTGATAATCCTCAAATGCAGACTTATATCATTGCCAACCAATCATTACATAGAAGACTTTCTAGTAAAATATTGATTTAAGGGTGGACACTTATACATTAACATGTAAAAGTTTGGGAATCTCTGGTCAAAATTACTGTTATTGTGAACATTTAAGCAAGTTGAAGATGAAATAATCTCTAAGAGACATAAAATTAAAGATGACACATTTGCTTAGTATTCTGGGAAAAAAAATATATTTTTTCATTGTTTACATTTTAAAAATTATAAAAAGGAAAATGGGTCTTTGCAAAAGTTTGGGCAACCTGTATGGTTAGTACCTAGTAGTAACCCCCTTTGTAAGTATCACAGCTTGTAAACACTTTTTGTAGCCAGTCTTTCAATTCTCGTTTAAGGGATTTTTAACCATATTTTCTTGAAAAATAGTTCCAGTTCTGTGAGATTCCTGTGTCGTCTTGCATCTTCTGATATTTTGAGGCCTAGTCACAGATTTTCAATGATGTTCAGATTAGGGGACTGTGAGGGCCATTGTTACAACTATTGTTAGTCTATTGTGGATTTTGATGTGTGTTTATGATCATTATCCATTTGTAGAAGCCATCCTGTTTTCAACTTCAGCTTTTTTACAGATGGTGTTATGTTTGCTTCAAGAATTGTTGAAATTTTATTGAATCCATTCTTCCCTCTACCTGTGAAATGTTCTATGTGTCATTGGCTGCAACACAATCCCAAAGCATGATTGATCCACCTCCCTGCTTAATGGTTGACGAGATGTTCTTTTCCTGAAAATCCATGCATCCAAAGAGTTCTAATTTAGCCTCATCAGTTCACGGGACTTGTTTAAAAAAAGCATCAGGTTTGTTTAGATGTTCTTTCATATACTTCTGATGCTGAATTTTATGGTAAGGACACAGGAGAGGTTTTCTTCTGATGGCTCTTCCATTAAGAACATATTTATGCAGGTGTCTCTGAACAGAATTTCTGAAGGTCTGTTGCAGGTAAGCATGGGTTCTGATTTGCCTCTCTAGCAATCCTACGAGCAGCTCTCACTGAAATTTTGTTTGGTCTTGTAGACCTTATCTTGACCTCCACTGTTCCTGCATTCTGCCATTTCTTAATTACATTTCAAACTGACTAAAGGGTAACTTGAAAACACTTTCCTATCTTCTTGTAGCCTTCTCCTGCTTTGTGGGCATTTTTATTTTAGATTTTGAGATTGCTAGGCAGCTGCTTAGAAGAACCCATGGCTGCTGTTTTTTGGCACAGATTAGAGGAGGCTAGATTTTTATAAAGCTGCAAAATTTGCATCACCCGGCCTTTCTTAATGATGATATTGAATAAGCCATAATAACCCTAACAGGCTGATTAAGGTCTGAAACCTTGGCCAAAGTTATCTGAGCACACAAACCTCCAAGGGTGCTCAAACTCTTGCATCAGCCCATTTTTCTTTTAGTAATTTTTAAAATGTAAAAGGTGAAAACATATATATTTACCTAAAATACAAAGGAAATGTGTCATCTTTAACTTTAGGCTGTCACACTGCAGCACTGCAGGTGAATGCAGAGTAACGCAAACTTCACTAGATGGCAGCAGAGTGGAGAGAGGGCTGGAATCCTGCTCAGGGCAGACCAGCAGCACTGCAGCGAGGCTATCACCAGGTGGCAGCAGAATAGTCAGAGAAGCCAGGTCAATACAAGAGAGTAGGGAAGTACCAAGGGTAATCACATACACAGAGTCAGAGGAGCACAAAAAAAACATTCAGCAGTGAGTTTACCCTGGGAGAGACCCATGATCGAGTCATCACCCACCCTGACCCAGTCTGGTTCATCATAAATCAGTCCTAAAGCTTCAAAGAACCTATCCACAGACACACATCCAGGGACAGCAGCAGGTAAAGAAAAAGCCCAAGTTTGAGGACCCTCCCAGAGTAAAGAAATAATTATCCCCACCCGTTGATTCCCATCACCTGATGATCGGGGTCTAAGGGAGAAAAGCATCTTACAACTCTCCCTGAATGTACAGAACTTCTCCTTTTCTCCGGAGAAAGTATCTGGGAACCTGACCATAGGTTCAGGAGAGTGTAAAAATACATCCATGGGGTCCGAGTGCTTGCAGGTTGATTGTGTCATAGAGCCCTAAAAAGACTTAACCGTCACAGTAAGTTCCCTCTGAAGTTGATTATGGAAAGTGACCAGGGCTCTATGTTCCACAGACAAATCTTGCATCATTTGACTCAAATTAGACATCTGATCCACAAGAGTACAAAGCGGATCCATAGAGAGAGAGGAGACAGAAAAAAAATTGTATGGCCAGTTATAATGTCACTCTGCAGCACTGCAGGTAAATGCAGAGTAACGCAAACTCCACTATATGGCAGCAGAGTGGAGAAAGAGCTGGAATCCTGCTCAGAGCAGACCAGCAGCACTTCAGTGAGGCTACCACCAGGTGGATACAGAATAGTCAGACAAGCCGGGTCAATACCAGAGAGTAGAGTCAGAGCAGCGCAAAAAGGTCAGTACCGGACCGTAGCAGAAGTACCAGAAGGAAGGGACAGAATCAGGTCAGAGACAAAGCAGAGTTGAGTATCGGGGAGTCCAAACACACAGGGACACACATAGTCAGGACGGGAAGGAGAGGGGTATACAGACACGGGCAAAGTCAGCTAAATGCAGCAGGACAAATCAGGGTCTCACCATAGCCATCCATGCACAACGTAGGCAAGAAATATAACTGGCACTGCCTGCTGGATGCAGCACAGAGAAATAGCAGACCTGACACTGGAACAAGGCAGAGAAAGTTAACCCCTGAATGACCAGACCAGGAAAGGAGAGATAAGACCCAAAACCCGGTCTGGATCATGACATAGGCCTTTTAGAGATCATTTCATCGTCAACTTGCTTAACTGTTCGGAAGAACAGTAATTTTGACCATGGATGCCCAAACTTTTACATGCCACTGTAGAGGCACTAGGAAATCATGTATTCTTCTAGGAGGAGAGTTAATTTGCATATTTTGCTTCCCAGAGAGCAGTGCTCTAGAGTACTTACTAGCTGGAGCTCTGCAAGGTGAGTAATACATTAAGGGGCTACAAATGTAAGATGCTGAAACAGCTCATCCTCCCAAGGATCGTGAGTCTCTTAAGACAATAAAAAATAATAGTTCCTTTAATAACTTGCAGATCTGGGTTAGGCAACCGTTGTCTCCACAAGTACAAAAGGAGCTGCATGTCCCAGCTGGATCGTCAACCATTGTCTTCCTCTTGTGCAGATGTCTAAAATTTTACGGAATAACTTGAGAGCACACCTTTATAAAGTCTCAGATTTTCCTTTTTTTTCTAGTCTATTGTTAAGCTTCGGCACAATGTTAGAGCTTTTCATTATTATCTAACTACATCTCAGTTCACCCATTGACCTGACAGTAAAATCTGGCAGGTAGTCAATATATGAACCACAATGAATTGTAAAGCAAATCAAACAGGATCAGAGCTGAACCACAGAAATTTGGCCCCAACACAAATTATGCTATAATAAATACAAAGAAAATGAAAGGGCAAGAATGCCTAAGTCTGTGGTTACTGTTAATCCAGTCCGCAGGAATATAAAGCCTGGCAAGCTTGTACCAAATGACAAGTAGCCCATACATGATAGCTAGATAGATAGACAGATAGATGATAGATAGATAGATAGATAGATAGATAGAGAGATAGCTAGATAAATAGATAGGTTCCCTTTAACAAACTTTAACAATTTATACAGCTCCATCTGCTGTAACACAGTCCATCCAACATAAGCCTGCAGCTGTTGTATACTCCAAGACTCTTCTCAAAGACAATCCCTTTCAAAATGTATTCCCTGGGGCAATTAACTAGTTGTTTCAGGTATTGCTCTGGCACCCCTCACGAATTGTAATTTTGCAGGGAAAGTTATAGCCAGTCACACTTTTTCAGGTCAAATGTGGAATCATATGGCAGCTATTCAGATGAAGAAGAGTCCGCTACATCATTTAAAGATGGATTGAGTGCACCAGAATGGGACTTACTCATACATTGTGGCCCTATATTATTTCTTAAGTCCCCACATCAGATAGATAGATTGATAGATCAAACAATGGTCCAATCTCACCCGACTGTCCCATTTACAGGAGAATTCAATCTGCTGAGCACTCCTGTGTTCTCTATGAGAGAGCCGCTGTTGGAGTCGGCCAGGGCAGTAGTCATGGCTGAACTTAACTGGCTTGGTATGCCCTGGTCTCCTTCTTCATAAATAGGTTGGCTCTTATTCTGCATGGCACGATCTGTACTCACAGTGCTGGTAGAGTCCTCTCAGTCTCGCTGGTGCTCTGTAGCCACAGGTTTCGGTTGAACAAACATAGAGTCGAGCACAAATCTTAGCTGAACAATTTTTATTGCTTCAGAACATAGCATATCCAGTTCTGACACAGCATTTTGTTCATAGTTCATGCATCACATCCTTTCGTCTTTCCCTTCTCTCTTCCCTGAGTCACTTAACAATTGCACAGGATGGCATGTCCCAGATGGCCCCTCAGAGTCATCCACGTTCAGCATCACCTCAGTAAAGCGCTCCCCTGCCCGTTTCGCCCCGTCAGGAGAGATTCAGCCCAGGAGGTGATCCGCCACTTTAGGACCAACCTTTCTGCACACTTTCTGCTGTGACCTCTCTGTTTTTTCTCTGATACCTTCCTCTGCGTTGCTGCTCTGTCTGTGGGAGCTGCTGCCCTACGATCTTTTCCACTGAACCCTGCATAGCTGGGCATGTACTTCAATGTTGCGGGGTATCTATTCCATACAAGGGCACTTAAGCCCATCTGAGCCCTATGGGCGCTCAGCTCCTTCTGACCAAAAACCAGGATGATCATTTTCTTTAACCTAAGTGACCCCTTCTACAATAACTATCTACACTATTGCTAAGCCTAAATCCTATATTATACTCTCTATCTCCATCTAGTGGCTAGTTACTAATACTGCACTCTCCCTGTACAAAACACATATCTAGGAACATTACATATTTTAACGTTACTGCGAATCAATGATATATACAGTATATCTAATATATAAAGCTCAATATGGGTGTGTATGTATGTATGTATGTATGTGTATGTATGTGTGTGTGTCCGGGATTGGCATCCGCACCGTCGCAGCTACAGCTGCAACATTTGGCACAGTCACACGTCTGGACCCCGAGAGTGTCATAGGCTATGTTGTGAGGCGAAATTTTAACGTTTAGCGTTCCAATTCACCAAACAATTTTGCCCCTATCTACATAATGGGAAAAAGTGTGCGTGTATCAAGCCCCACCCCTCATTATGATGTCATAATGGTTGCCATGGCGACGCTGATGTCATCATAGGTTGCAAGCCCCCACCGCTCATTATGATGTCATAATGGTTGACTATGGGATGGAGGATGTGTGATGGGTATATAGGCACTGGACTATGGGATGGCGGATATGTATGATGGGTATATGGGCACGGGACTATGGGATGGCGGATATGTATGATGGGTATATGGGCACTGGACTATGGGATGGCGGATATGTATGATGGGTATATGGGCACGGGACTATGAGAAGAAGGATGTGTGATGGGTATATGGGCACTCGACTATGGGATGGAGAATATGTGTGATGGGTATATGGGCACGGGACTATGGGATGGCGGATATGTATGATGGGTATATGGGCACGGGACTATGGGATGGCGGATATGTATGATGGGTATATGGGCACTGGACTATGGGATGGCGGATATGTATGATGGGTATATGGGCACGGGACTATGAGAAGAAGGATGTGTGATGGGTATATGGGCACTCAACTATGGGATGGAGAATATGTGTGATGGGTATATGGGCACTCGACTATGGGATGGAGAATATGTGTGATGGGTATATGGGCACGGGACTATGGGATGGAGGATAACTATAATTTGTTATAACTAACCACAGTTAGTTACTATGCCCTGGCAGCGCCGGGCTCTTCAGCTAGTATATATATATATATATATATATATATACACATATAACCATACACTATACTGTACATTGTAATATGTTTAGAGGTTTAGGACGATTTCCCCATCCCTACTACAGTGCTGCAAGAATTCTTTGGCGGTAGCTTATCTCACAAAGAACAAAAGGATTTGCAGACTGAAATCAGACATGAGGGATCCTTAACTCCCCCCAACATTATCTGTCAGGGGTGCCATACACAATGGCCTTTTGGATGGACCTGTCTGTATCGACAGGTTCAGCCAACATTAGTAGAATGTGTATAAGACCCTTATAAGGCTATGGACCCACGTAGCGTTTTAAAACGCACAATCGCGCGATTTTACCGTGATTTCACCGCAATTCTGTTCTCGATTTTGCCGCGATTTTCTCAAGCACTTTCCAAGCGATTTGAAGCATCGCTTGGAAAGTGATTGACAGGTTGGTCAGACTCGTCAAACATAGTGTTTGACAAGTGTGACCAGCTTTTTACTATTGAGGCCGCCTATGCGGCTTCAATAGTAAAAGATAAAATGTTAAATAAATAAAAAATCGGGGTATATTTACCTTCCGATGTCCCGCGCTGCCATCCCGGGCCTCAGCGTTACCAGTAATGCCTTGCGAGACCTGTGATGACGTTGGTCTCGCGTTACTATAGCGATCTCGCGAGACCACTAGAGTCACGCGAGACTACGTCATTACAGGGCCTTGCCGCAAGGCATTACTGGGAACGCTTAGGCCGGGAATGCAGCGCGGGACGTCGGAAGGTAAATATACCCCGATTTTTTTTTTTTATTCTTTTTTTTTACAGGGGTATGGTACCCAGGGCCTGGAGGACAGTCTCCTCTCCTCCACACCGTGGGTACCAACCGCACGAGACGCTTAACTTCTCGCATGGTGGGCATAGCCACATGCGGGAAGTAAGCGATTCTCATGCATTCCTATGGGTGCGGAATCGCGGCAATTCTTTGCGATTCCGCACAAAAGAATGAGCATGCTGCGATTTTTTCCGCGATGCGATTCCGCCGCGGAAAAAAGCGCAGCATTAGCACAGCATGTGCGGAATACCATAGGAATGCATGGGGGGCGTCATGTACAACATTTTTAAATGTTTTCGCGCCGAAAATCGCAGCAAAAACGCTTAAAAATCGCATCGTGGGCACACAGCCTAAAAGTGTTCTTAACCATGGGACCCCACCTGTGATGTTCATATGCCCTAACTATTGAGTCAACCCCTTTAAATCATGTTCTTCAGCTTTATAGCTTTAGTCAATATACCCCAAAATATCTATGTGCAGTAATTTTAGCAACAGAATTAAGGACCACCTTTAGAAAACCACCTTCAAACCTCTGATGGCCTACATAGGTCTTCTAACCTGAGAAGAAAGCTTATTCCAACATTAAGAATGACATAGTTTATTGGAATCTTTCCTTTGATTAAGGAACATATGAAGATTACATGCTATATTACTCATCAGGTGCCCTCAAATTGCTCCTCACTGATCCATTGTTCCCAGCCTTACCTTCAATGCCCCCCATACGCTGCTCTATTAAGCACACATGGCAGAGAACAGATTTACAATAGACACTTTGTACAATCTTGTCACAGAACATTACATACAGCAAATATTTGCACTTCAGGTGTGGAGCAACCTCTGCTTTATCACATATTCCGCGTTTATAGCCCCTCATTGTGGAGTTGTAAGTCGTGATGATAAGAGGTAAATGCTCCCATAAGGGAATTTACCTAAATCCAATCCCGATATGATCTTTTATATATGACAGACAGCACACTGAGTCTTGACTGTTACCTTAAAATCACTTTCCATTGTACCAAAGTATAATTAACTTACTAACTCCATAATAAATGTATAGTACAATATTATATACCAGTGTATCACTACTAACTACTTTGTCTAACTACTTTTAGTTTATTTATCCCAGTTCACCATGGATGCTAGTCTACTTGTTCTGATGACCATGGGTGCTAGTCTACTTATCCCAGTACCTCATAGATGCTAGTCTAGTGATCCCGATGCACCATGGGCACTAATCTACTTATCCTCATGCCCCATAGGTACTGGTCTGCTTATCCCGATAACCCATGGGTGCTAGTCTACATATCTCAATGACCATGGGAGCTAGTCTACTGATCCCAAGCCTCATGGATGTTAGTCTACTGATCCCAATGCACCATTGGTGCTAGTCTACTTATCCCGATGACTATGGGTGCTATTCTAATTGTCCCGATGATCCATGGATGCTAATCTACTTATCCTGATGCCCATGGGGTGCTAGTTTACTTATCCCAATGCGCCATAGGAGCTAATCTACTCATCCAGATGTCCATGGGTGCAGTATATTTATTTCAGTGCCTCTTGCTTGCAAGTCTACTTATCCTGATGCCTCATGAGTGCTATTTTACTTATCCCGAAACCCCATGGGTACTAGTCTATTTATCACAATGCCCCATGGGTTCTAGTCCACTTATCCAGATGACCATGAGTGCTAGTGTACTTATCCCAATGAACCATGGGTGCTAGTTAACTTTTTCTGATACCCCAAGGGTGATAGTCTAATTATCCTGATGCCACATGGATGTTTATAGAGGTGAAGAGGCCTCAAAGCATCTGCTTTCTGATGGTCAACCACATATTTTCCTTATCATCTGGCCTCAGTGCTTGTATCACCCATTCCAACCCTTGTTGGAGAGAAATCATCAGGCTACGACCTGTTCAGACTTAGAATATCATCTTAATTAAACTCACATAAACTGCTGAGACTGTGTCATAGTGCTTATAGTAATATCATTTGTTGTTTTTACATGAAGATACTATGTTAGTCATAACATGAATGTCGTGATATCTAAAATGTATCAAATATGACTGATATGAGTCAGATGTGACTGCTTTCATTGTACAATTCTGTAAAACTGTTCAGATGAATTATAATTATTTTAACCCGTAAAAAAAAGGCTATTTTGGCATTAATAATACAAAATACCTGTCATGGTCACGTGTGACTGGACACACCGCCTCCAGCAGGGCGAATTTATATGACACGCGTGACCCTGGATACACCGCCTCCAGCAGGGCGAATTTATATGACACGTGTGACCCTGGATACACCGCCTCCAGCAGGGCGAATTTATGACACGTGTGACCCTGGATACACCGCCTCCAGCATGGCGAATTTAAATAATAAAACGTGCAGCCGGATAGACCGCCTCCAGCAGGCGAATTTCAGTAGTACACGTATGTCTGGATACATCGCATCCAGCAGGGCGAATTTCAGAATAAAGGGGAAAACCAGGAAAACAATTACAATGGTTGCCCTGCAATAGGGACGGGGACTCGCCTGAGTCAGTGTCTCTGCACTCCTAACGATCCCTAGGCCGGTTCTGCACTGGGCGCCCTGGCTCGCCCTGAACCAATTTCTTACTAGTGAAGTGGACGGTGCAGAAACTAATCCCACCACTGCACTAAAACACACATTGAGGAAAGTGACAAACAGGGATACACCACTTAGCTTTGCTCTGTTGCTAATGCTTCAAGCAACAGAGTCTGACACCTGAGTGCATCTTTTCCTCCAACCGGATCCAACACCTGAGTGCAGCTTTCCAGCAGAGTCCCGCATCTGAGTGCAGCTTTACAGCAACATAGTCCAGCATCCGAGTGCAACTTTCCAACAACAGAGTCCAGCATCTGAGTGCAGCTTTCCAGCAACAGAGTCCAGCATCTGAGTGCAGCTCTCTTCCAGCAACAGAGTCCAGCATCTGAGTGCAGCTTTCACCATAGCTGCCACTCCACCAAGCTTTGCAAGAACTCCTCGCTGACACCATAGCTGCCACTCCACCAAGCTTTGCAAGAACTCCTCACTGACACCATAGCTGCCACTCCACCAAGCTTTGCAAGAACTCCTCTCTGACACCATAGCTGCCACTCCACCATGCTTTACAAGAACTCCTCGCTGACACCATAGCTGCCACTCCTCCAAGCTTTGCCAGAACTCCTC
Organism: Dendrobates tinctorius; assembly: GCF_039654945.1. Classification (NCBI taxonomy): domain Eukaryota; kingdom Metazoa; phylum Chordata; class Amphibia; order Anura; family Dendrobatidae; genus Dendrobates; species Dendrobates tinctorius. Next base: position 16,474,618 of record NW_027361868.1, read on the forward strand.
GCTGCCACCATAGCTGCCACTCCAGGATTCTGAATGAGCTGCCAGGAACTCTCTTTAGCTCCTTCCTTCACCAAGGATGGTTGGAAAACACCAATATCACCAACAGTGAGTGAGAACACCTGACACACCTTTATAGTTAGGAGCCAGAGTCTCACACCTGTTAGAGATTCCTGTGCAATAATGCTCACCACCACCGGGGGCAAACTAGAACAAAAGACACTGTGTAATAACCCTAATGGCCACCGGTGGCGAAACCAACTCTAAGCAACCACCTCAAAGGAAAAAAAAGGTTACTTATTCAAAACCTGTCATATCCAACCTGGATCATGACAATACCTTATAGAATAATTATGTAAATATTAAAAAAGTCTTAAAAAAAGAGAGAGCTAGATCCATCCGTCTATCAAATTTCTATTTTTACCTATAACTTATTAATATATGGTTAGACAATAATGGATATATAAATTAATCCATAAAAATATTATTTTTATGTAGTGCCAATACTTCAGAGGGTAAACGTATAAATGTAAACGTTTTTCCTTCTTTCTTTCTTTCTTTCTTTCCATCACATATCTATCTGTATATCTATGAATCTATTTTATACTTGTCGAATTTTGATGATACGTGTGCATGATACTTGCTATTTTCTGCAATAGTCACATCCCATGAATGCCTGAAAAAAGCAATTCCACAGAGTTTCATGGAGCCTGGGAAATTTGCCAATCGTTCAGGGAGTCTGGAAGGTCTCCCCTTATTTTGGAGACACGTTGGCAAACGTCTATCTATTATCTATCTATCTATCTATCTATCTATCTATCTATCATCTATCTATCTATTATCTATCTATCTATCATCTATCTATCTATTATCTATCTATAATCTATCTATCTATCATCTATCTATCTCTATCTATCTATTATCTATCTATCTATTATCTGTCTATCTATCCATTTGTCCGTCTGTCTTCCTGCCTGTCTGTCTTGTCCACCTTTCTATTTATACACAGCATTACATGACACATATCTCCTATTATTCAGCATTGATCATGACTATGGTAATTCTAGGCATAATAAAGTACCCATTAATGGCACCATCCAGTATTATCTGTCTATGCAATAAGTCATAATCCTTCTAAAGAATGAACAAGACATAAAACCTCTTTGAAGATATTACTGATTGGATGCCTGGTATCATTTAGATAAAAAATAAGTCTCGCCTGAGTTCTGCACTTTGCACTATGTGATTAAAGACTTGAGGAAGAATCAGCAAGAACCTGAATTACCCAAAGGTAAATAATTGGAAGGGAAATGTCTTAAAAGCCACAATCTGAAGTGAGAGATTGTTTTATGATTGACATGGCAGCTGGCAGAGATACCACATTCTTACATGACTTTCAGGAATGTGTGCTTTAGAGGGTGTTTCTACCTTGAGACAACACCTCTGTTTTGAAGTTGTTCAATGGTGACTATTGTTGCCTTTCTACTGTATGTACTCTTTGTAAGAGGTTATGGTTATTCTCATCTTTACTGCCTTCATATCAGTAGCAGTCAGATGTCAGCCCAACCCTCCGATATCGGTGGAATCGGCAGAAAATCTAATCCCGTTAGACCAGATCCAGAAAGATATTTGAAAATGTTGAAAATAAAACATATTTCTTGTTTCATGCAATCATTCATTTGTTTTGTTTTGAGCCATGGTGACTTGATGAACGAATGCTGTGTAGGAAGATCGATCTTTTGCAAGCCTAGATAGGTCCACCAGAATCTTCTCTGCCTTTATCTTGATGCTATCAAACCATTGGGTTGCTGGTCTTCCTCTTCACCTTCTTGAATCTAGTCTTCCAACCATGATGTTCTTTTCCAGTGATTACTCTCATCATGTCATGTTTCCAAAGTAGGCAAGTCGTATGTTGGTGATCTTGATTAGAGTGACATGTCTGGCTTGATTTGTTACAAAATTGATTTCTTTGTTCTTCTTTTCATCCATGATATTGATAACATACTTCTCCAGCACCATATTTTCGAAGACATCGATTCATCTCCTGCCTTGTTTCTTTATCGTCCAGATTACACATTCATATGTTACAACAGAAGAGACCAAACTGTCTTCATTGCCACGGAAGTGTTCCTCAATTTGAAGACCTTGTCCAGTGACTTCATTGTTGATATGCCCTTAGTAGGTGGAAGGTTCATTCATTTCTAGGTATATCATATAATATATGATGTTCAAAAAATGATGTTCCCTCCCTATTAAGAAGGCCATAGATGGACTATACCAGACCTGGGCAATTTTTGTCCCGCGGGCCATATCCGGTCTTTTGGCTGTTCCAGTTCTTCCAACAGGCTGAAAACAGCCAAAGGTCTGAAAACCCCGGCCCATGGGTTGCACCATGCAACACTCCCCAGCCATGTCCAAATTTCACTGCTATCTACATCCTCAGGATGCAAATAGGGGTGAATACAATGCTGGAGGAGGGGCCGTCACCTACTTCTTCCACTAATCACAGTGTGCGACTGATACAGATGCGATGACATCACTACATTGCATGTGCTGTGCAGAGCACCAGTACACACAGCAAAGACCTGAGTGGCGGGGCAATAGGAGCCAGATACGTAGGTTTTTTTTGTGTATTTGAGGGCTCATACTGAATATAGGGAGTCTATGTAAGGGCTCGTATTGCACATAGGAGGTGTCACGATTCTGCCTTTTAGTGTGGCTGAGCGCAGTGAATTACTGTCTGCTAATCACTCTAGAGCAGCAGTGTGCTGAGCTGTCAGCAGCATTTGATAGACAACTCAGCTGCCCAATCGGATGGTGGGGCGTGCTGAGCTGTCAGTGTCTTGAATGATGGTTTAGTCATCTAATTGGAGTGGAGTGTTGTTTGAACTTCTTCCAGGTGTCTCCCGTTCGGATAATTACCTGGCTATTTAGCCACCTCTTTACCTCTGACTAGGGCCAGTTGCAGCTTCTTGCTCACTGGTGTATGTTTGCCTTGTTGCTCTGTGCTCAGTGCTGTAATAAACAGGTACTGGGATGCAGTAACACAAATGCTGCAGAGCATGGATTAACTATATGCAATTATCCAACAGCAATAAACTCCTCGCAGGGAGATAGCAGGGGAAAAGGGGTACAAAACTAAGCTGAATAACGGTTGTTAAACTAGACAGTCTTTTGATAACAGTTTACTTATCACGGCTTCGCAGCCTGTCACTCTCTGATGGTCCCGTGGGTTGTAGAATGCCGAAGGCAGTCAGTGCAGCGTCTTCGGGTGACCCCGCCCAACACATGGTCCTGCTTCTGGCAGCAGTGGACGGTATACGGTTTTTCCCGCTGAGCCCCTAGTCAATGTAACTGCGGCGCAATAGGATCAAGCTCGCCACAAGGTCCCACTCGGCTTGTGTCTCTCTGGGTAGCAGTCGTCACCCGAATGGCTGCGTTGCAATGCTCTGCAGGTGTGCGCCTCCCTGGATGTCAGCCAACACCCGGATGTCCATACCGCGATGCTCTGTCCGTCGCACGCTCCCCTGCACACCAACTGGTATATGGGTGAGTATCACACAGTACCACCCTGTTTCTGCACGCTGCGGCTTATCGCTCTGCTGGCTGCGCCTGAGATCCGCACCTGCTCAGCATTCTGGTGGCAATCCCTCCTCCGTTCCCACCCAGCCCCTTTTAGCTTACTGACCCTGACCACGCCCTCTTCACCTATGTTACCAGCTGCAATTCCATTCCCTCCAGCAACAGGAAGTGCTACCCCAGCAGTTCCGGACCTGGAACTTTAGCAGCCCGGTCCTCCTTCTACAGTGCTGCTCTGACCAACTGCTGCCTGACCTAGGACCACGCTCTGACCATCCGTTTGCCTCGATCCCTTTGCTTGATCCACTATCTTCCTGTTTTTCTATGCCTGGACCATGACCTGACTATTCTTTTGTATCACCCCTCTATCTAAGATGTACCTTCCAGGTTTTTGACCTGGGACCTTTTTGATTACCCAGCCTTGCGATCTGCCCTTGAGTAGTGACTAACATCACATAACAATTTTTTCTCTTCATTTTGGAACTAATTCGCACAATTTGTGACCAAGTAACGAATCTGACTCAGGTGGTTTAGGATCTGGCCAGGGAGCACCAGTGATTAAAAGCATCAGAGTCTCAGCTGCAGGGTCAGTTTACTAGCGTGATGGATGCTACCCAGAACACTCCGCTGCAGCAGTAACTATGATGGTTGTACCTTCTGATGTACACCTGGTCTCTCTGGAATAAATAGCTGCTCTCCCTGATAAATTTTCATGGGAGAAAGATCAATTCAGGTTGTTTAGGGAGAACTGTAGGTTATTTTTTACACTGTGACCCTGGTCTTCAAGCAATGAGACCCAATGGGTGGGAATAATCATGTCCCTACTGCAAGGAGGCCCTCAGGCTAAGGTATTCTCTTTGTCCCCACTAGCCACAGAAAGGTCTTCGGTTAACGCCTTTTTTTACGCATTCAGCTTAATTTATAACTAATCAGACAGGGTCCAGGTCGCAGAGACAAAGATCATGAGACTGACACAGTGAGGCAGCACCACTGAGGATTTCTGTTGGGTGATTTCTATGGTTTCCTCGGAGTTGGAAGCAAAGATCTGTGAGGTCCATCCCATGCAATCCTGTGGGATTCTGCAATGCTGTGCTAATGCTGCAGATTTTTCCGCTGCTGAAATGCAAAATACGCAGCAGGCTCATTCTTTTTGCAGAATCGCCGCGATTCCGCACCCATAGGAATGCATTCATCCACTTACTTTCCACATGTGGCTATGCAAACTATGCGCAAAGTAAGCGGATCATGTGCGGATGATACCCAGGGTCTGGAGGAGAGGAGACTCTCCTCCAGACCCTGGGCACCATAATCCTTTAAAAAATATAATAAAAATAAAAAATAGAGATATAATCACCCTCCAGCGGCCCCCGAAGTCCTTCCCGCCTCTCACCACGCTCCCAGCTTCTTCCGGTCCCAGTAATGCTTTGCGCGAATGACCGCAGATGACGTCTCGCATGCGTCATCTCAGGTCCTTCGCGCAAAGCATTACTGGGACCGGAAGATGCCGGGAGCGCCGCAGAGCAGATCGGGGGCCGTCGGAAGGTGAGAATAACAATATTTTTTTTTATTATTATTTTTAACATCCTATCACATTTCCAAGCGATGCTTGAAATAGCTTGGAATGCGCAAGCATTCCGCAAGTAAAAAACGCTTGCAAAACGCTTGTTTTTCAAGTGAAAAACGCATGCAAATTCATATGCGTTTTACCCGCGGCGGGAGTTGAGGAAATATTGCGAAAATTTCCGCAGCATTTCTGCACGTGTGCACAAAGCCTTAGATTTTTTGGGGGGCAATCCAATCCATGTTTACTGATATATTAAAGATTTTGTTTTGCTTGTGAGGCTTGTGCTCGCACTAAAGTCTGTCATAGTTGGCCGCCCGGGAAGTTGGCTCCATTGCCAATTCCAGAAAGAACGTGGACTCATTTGTCCATGGATTTCATTATAGATTTGCCTTTTTCAGGAGGGAAGACTGTTATTTGGGTGGTAGTTAGCCAATTCAGTAAACAGGGACATTTTGTTTCTTCATTAGGATTACCCAATGCTGAAACACTTTCCAGGTTGTTTATCAATCATTTGGTGAGATTGCATGGAATTCCTTTAAACATTACATCCGATAGGGGGGTGCAATTTGTCTCCAAGTTCTGGAAAGTGTTTTGTAATAAATTGGGAATAGAATTAAATATAGGGAGGCTATGTGAGGGCTCATTTTGTATATAGAGGCTAAATGGGGGCTCATACTGTATATAGGGGGCTGTGTCGTGACTCATGCTGTATATAGGGGAGCTTTGTGTGAGGCTCACACTGTGTACAGGTGTCTATGTTGTGGCTCATATTGTGTAGACAGGGATGTGTGGGTGCCATTGCTGTAGATGGGGATTATGTGGGGGCTCACACTGCATAAAGGGGGCTGGTGACTCATGCTGTATATAGTGGAGCTTTGTGTGGGGCTCACACTGTATACAGGTGACTTTGTTGGGGCTTACACTGTGTCAAGACAGGGATGTGTGGGGGCTCATACTGTATATAGGGATTATGTAGGAGCTCATACAGTATTTAGGGGCTATGTATGGACTCATTATGTATACGGGGGCTGTGTGGGGGCTCATGCTGTATATAGGGATTATGTAGGAGCTCATACAGTATTTAGGGGCTATGTATGGGTTCATTATGTATACGGGGGCTGTGTGGGGGCTCATGCTGTATATAGGGATTATGTAGGAGCTCATACAGTATTTAGGGGCTGTGTATGGGCTCATTTGGCATATAAGGGGTGTCAGCATTCTAAATTCTGCTCAATATAAAATGATACAATCAATATTAATGTAAAATAATAATTTATATATTAATATTGAGCAGAATATATTTCAGCCTATTGGTTTGGCCCTCGATTACAGTCATGGCCTCTCATGTGGCCTCTCAGTAAAATGAATCTATACTGATTATGTAGGTAAAATATATGAGTGGTTCACAAACAGAATCATAAAAATGCTGCTATAAAGAACTAAGTGAAGCAGCCAATTCTGGAAAAGGTAACAGGATTTGATATCCTTTTTATTTATTTTATTATTTATCCTTATTTTATCATAGACACATAGTGAATCCATCCACGTCTCCATAGAGAGATGCACAGAAGAGATCCTGCCTGCCAAGGTGATTACACAAAATGATTCTTTTGGATCTCCCACTCATTACACAGATTTGTTTGAAATTTGTGGAATGTATAAAAAACTTTCCAGCCCTCCAGCCACACAAGGAGATACACAAATGAGCAAACACGTGCGGTTTACTTCCTATTAAAAATCTTATATAGAATCATAGAATCGTAGAGTTGGAAGGGAACTCCTGGGCCATCTGGTCCAACCCCTTGCTCAAAGCAGGATTCGCTAAATCATCCCAGTCAGATGTCTGTCCAGCCTCTGTTTGAAGACTTCCATTGAAGGAGAACTCACCACTTCTCGTGGCAGCCTGTTCCACTCATTGATCACTCTAACTGTCAAAAAGTTTTTTCTAATATCTAAGGCCGGTTTCACATTAGCGCTTTTTAAGCGCACGCACGGCCGGGGGTAGCTCCGCCCCCGAGCCGGCTCTCTGCCCGGCGTGCCCGCCCCTTGCTTGTAGCGCCGCCTACTAGCGGACAGCGGCGCCTGCGATCGGCGCACCCTATCTTTAGCATAGGGTGCGCAGATCGTGCGCAGGCCGTGCGCTAGTTGCGCTTTGACCTGCGCTGCGCACTTTTGACGGTGCGCCGTGCGCGCCAAAATCCGAAAAGTTTGATTTTGGCGCGCACGGCGCACCGTCAAAAGTGCGCAGCGCAGGTCAAAGCGCAACTAGCGCACGGCCTGCGCACGATCTGCGCACCCTATGCTAAAGATAGGGTGCGCCGATCGCAGGCGCCGCTGTCCGCTAGGAGGCGGCGCTATAAGCAAGGGGCGGGCACGCCGGGCAGAGAGCCGGCTCGGGGGCGGAGCTACCCCCGGCCGTGCGTGCGCTTAAAAAGCGCTAATGTGAAACCGGCCTAATCTGTGTCTCCTCCCATTCAGTTTCATCCCATTGCTTCTAGTCTTTCCTTGTGCAAATGAGAATAAAGTTGATCCTTCTACAATGTGACAGCCCTTTAGATATTTGTAGACAGCTATTAAGTCTCCTCTCAGTCTTCTCTTTTGCAAACTAAACATTCCCAAATCCTGCAACCTTTCCTCATAAGACAGGGTTTGCAGACCGGTCACCATTCTGGTCGCTCTTTTCTGAACTTGTTCCAGTTTGTTGATGTCTTTCCACAATATTCCAGATGAGGTCTGACCAAAGAGGAGTAGAGGGAAATAATGACTTCACGTGATCTAGACTGTATGCTTCTGTTAATACATCCTAGAATTGCATTTGCCTTTTTTGCTGCTGAATCACACTGTTGACTCATATTCAGTCTGTGATCTATTAGTATACCCAAGTCTTTTTCACATGTGCTGTCACTTATCCCTATTCCTCCCATTCTGTATATGCTTTTTTCATTTTTATTGCCCAGATGTAGTACTTTGCATTTCTCCCTGTTAAAAACCATTCTGTTAGTTGCTGCCCACTTCTATATTGAGGGTATTCTATATTGAGGGTATGAAGGCTTTTAATGATCTCAGACGAAAACTCACCTCTCCGATAAAAAGTTAATAGTATCTCAGACTCATTTTTTATGTATGCTAGTGCTAAAAATTATATATTCAACTGCGTATGAGAATTAAAGTGAATGTGTCAGTAGAAATTTATCTTTTTTTACATCAGGTATTTTGATTGCATGGTTACATTTTTTACAGTTTTTGGGACAATTTTTCATATTATGTTCATATTATAATATGTATGTAAAAAAATAGTAATCTTGAAATTTTTACACTGGCCACTGATACTATTTTAGGCTAGCTTCACACTAGCTTAGGGATGCGGACTTCCTCCGTGAAGCTCTGCCCACTGCCGCGCCTCCTCCGTTCAGCTCCGCGCCTCCTCCATCCGCCTACTGTGAAGCTAGCCTAAGACTCATTCATAAATCCGGTCCTTTCAGGGAGAGGTTTCAGTAGGCTCATTATTATCAGTATTATTATTAGTGGTAAATAAAAGGGCCTATATCTCTGGAACATTATGGTGGATTTAAAAAAAAGACACAAAAAATAGGACCCTCAAGGGAGCAGCAGTAATGGAACAAGAACAAACACTGGCTGGTTTTTACCTGGTAACAGTTCATCTTTCTTATGACATACTCCCATGGAAGAGGTTGAATAGGTATAGGGCCTGATTTATTATCACATACCAGTTTTGATCTAGTTTTCAGTATTTTGCATCTTTTGTTTGTTGGCACCATATTCATCTTTGCATCTGAGTATTTTTTAAGAGTATTTTATACATATGTATACGCCTGTGCTTTTTTTCGTTCACAACAATGGGCAGAATTTAGGATTTTCAAGAGTTTTTGACTAAATCATCATATGCTAATTTTCAAAAAATATCAACATTTGTCACAAATCTACTCTATCCTTCCCCCCCCCTCACCCCTTGGCGTGATTTTGTAGGAGGATGGACTGGGCTAGGGCTACTTCATGCGTCTCTGGGCTGGAACTGTCGGGTCTGTCACCATCGTTGCTGGGAGGAAACCTTTCTGACCTGGACAGACCTGAGCATCTGACTTTAAGGGGTGGGTCAGTTATAAAAGGAAGGGAGCGCGCACTTTCAGGGCTTTTGGCGGGAGGAGAGCTGACCCCCTAGGGAGAAGGTTGGCTTTCAGCCAGGTCGACCTCCTTCCCTCCTCCACGCATGAAGATTGTGTGCTACATGACCCCCTATTACCTAAGACTGAGGACCATAGCTGCCCTCGCAGACCGGTGTCCCTGACTAGGTCTGAAACGCTCACCATCACTGAGCCTCTTCACCACCCTGTACACGAGGGAGGCGTCCGTGGACTGTACCCCAGGATCTCGCACTACGTATTCAGTGCTTCACTCGTTCTCCTCTGTGTACCAGGAGTGAGAGCCAGGAAAAGCCAAGGAGCATTGCTGCAGGACGGAGACTGTGCGGTAACTTCATCCGGGAACGTTTCAACGCCATCTTGCAACACCTCTGCCGCCATCGGGGACTCTTCCAACCTCCCTCTATCTAGGAGCTACGAACTGATAAGTTTTCACATCTTATTTGTTGACTTTTCTCTCTGCAAAGTGTTTATTACACATTGTCTGTGTCCTGTGTACCATTTTACCATTGTATTCCCCCCGCGCTCCCTGCGAGGAGCATAAACTGATTGTCATGATCCAGCGGGATCTGACAGTTTAAATGCACAAAGTGAACTTTTTTCCCTTTGGCTTGGTGCCAAAGTGTGATGTGATTGCCCCCGGTGGCCATTAGAATTATTACACGTGGTGTTTCATTCTAAGTTGCCCGGTGGTGGTGAGTGGTATCACACCTTAGTTTTAGGGTTAATGTGCACGCAATTACAAATCTGGTGTTAGGCTCTATAAAAGGGAGCCACGTGGGATCAATGGTTTGGTGATATTGTGTGTCATTTTGCAAGTAAGCCTGGGGGAGGAAGGAGCTGAACATGAGTCCTGCGCAGCCCAGCCAGAGGGGACGAGTGGCAGCTAGGTGGTCTGCAAGAAGGGCTGGCATGGCGTGGTGGAGTCACAGTTTATGGTGTTGGCAGGAAGTGCTTGCATGGCTTGGTGGAATGACGACTATGGAGAGAGTTGCATTCAGCATGCGGGACTTGGTTGCTGAGAGCTGGACTCAAGCATGCTGGACGTTTTGGCAGAAGCTGAACTCATCTTTGGGACTCTGTTACTGGACAGCTGCAATTGGTGGTGGACTCTGCTCCAAGGCTGCACTATGGTGATGGATCTGATTATGGTGATGGATCCGGGTGGAGGAGAAGCTGCACGCAGGTGGTGGGCTCTGTTGCTAGGAGCGTACGCAACAGAGCAAAGCTAAGTGGTGTTTCCCCTGTTTTGTCATCTTTCCTCATGTGTGTTTAGTGCAGTGGTGGGATTAGTTTGCGCAACGACCAATTCCCTAGTGAGGGTTAAGGTCAGGACGAGCTAGGGGTTTTAGGTTCCTGTTGCGCGCCCGGTGCGGAACCGGCATAGGGAACGCTAGGAGTGCAGGGACACTGGCTCAGGGGAGCTCAGGAGGTCTCCACTTCCCTATTCCCTATCGCAGGGCCCACCATTGTTAATGTTTCCCAGGTTTCCCTTATTATTTAAATTCGCCTTACTGGAGGCGGGGTATCCAGATTTACGTGTAATACCTAAATTCTCCTGTTGGAGGCGGCGTATCCAGCTGCACATTTTATTATTTAAATTCGCCCCACAGGAGGCGGTGTATCCAGGGTCACGCGTGTCATGGGTTCACCTTGCGGTACTCGCTGCGTCCAGACACACGTGACCGTGACACTGAGGCTGGAGTCACACACAACGATTAAAAAATCGGTCCGATTTTTACAGTACGAAATCGCACAAAGGTTTCTTGTCTAGGGATCCATCTGTCATCCGAATTTCCGGCGATGAACCGATTTTATTCGCATCTAAGCATCCAATTGACTTCCAATGCCAATGCCTGATGCTCTTTCCTGTTGACCTGGAGAAGTCTTGCGATTTTATCGCAAGTCACACGTGTGGTCCGTTTGTAATCCGATTTTTAATCACACCCATAGACTTGCATTGGCGAGTCCGATCCGAAAATCGTTGACAATCGCAGCATGCTGCGATTGTCTCGGTCCGAGAAAACGTTCCGACAAAAAATCGGATGATGGGAGCTGCCCCATAGAATAACATTGGGACGAATGCAATGTGATTTTTTATCGCATTGCATTCGTCCGATTTTTTCGCTAGTGTGACTCCGGCCTGATACTTTTATTCTTGCATAAAACACCTGATTGCCTGCTGCTCGTCACTGCATCCCGCATTCCTGCTAGCATACTTCACTTTTACAGTATATGTACCACATATGTTCAAGCCATTTTGTAAACTGTGTAACTTTTTATGCTAAAAAGTGGCTGAAAAAAAATTAAAGACAAAATAAAGATTAATTTTTACTTTACACAAAATTCATGAACCACCTGCACCTTTTCGAAGAATTTGGTGCAAAGATCGGCAACAAATTCCACAAGACAATAAAAAAAGAAAAAATGGCTTACAAAAACTCTCAAATGATGAATGGGGCCATAATCTTCCAAAAACAGGACTGTTACAAAAACATGACAGCTTTCATCAAAAAAACAGCTCAACACTGGTCACCATATTGGCCCCTGATTCATGAAGATGCTTCTACCTGTTTTTTGGTGTAACAACATCTTCAAATATACGGTAACAAATTTTTTGCACAACTTCTGGTGTTTTCACGTCAGTCTCACTCAGCTCCGACCAACAGAGGGAAAGTATGGATAGGATAGGGCATGGCTAAGTCCACCTATCTAATTTAACAAAAGTAACTTTCACCCGAAATGTACTCTGTTCTCTGACTGGAGTACATCTCTGGCAAAGGTGTACAGCACTTGTCCTTGTCTCTGTACAGTAACTGGGACATGTCTTTGTCTCTCTACAGGAAGTGTTGGGCTGGTCTCTGTCTTTCAACAGGAAGTAAGGGTGGGCATTTGTCTCTCGACAGAAAGTGTAACAGGACCTTTGTCTTTCTACAGGAAGCGGGAATGGGTCTTTGTCGCTCTATATGAAATGGAGGGGGATCCTTGTCTCTCTACACTAAGTGGGACAAGTATTTGTCTCTCTATAGGAAGTAGTGGGCTGGAATCTGTCTCTTTACAGGAAGTGGAGGTGGGCGTTTGTTTCTCTACTGGAAGTGTAGGTGGATCTTTGTCTTTCCACAGGAACTGGAGGAAGGCCTTTTTCTCTCAACAGGAAGTGGGGATGGGTCTTTGTGACTCTACAGGAAGTGGTGGTGGATCTTTTTTGTTCTATAGGAAATTGTGATGGGCTTTTGTCTCTCTACTGAAAGTAAAAGCTAGTCTTTTCCTCTCTGCTCCCTCTCTCCTGTCTGACGCACTGCATACAAGCATAGCAAAGAGGCGGGTTTTCAGTACAGACTTTGGACAATGGTAATTGTCCTTTTCCTTTTCATAATTTTTTTGTTTATTTGCCCCTCCCCCTTTACTAACATTGTAGGATCTGTGTAGTGGACAAAAGTCAAAATCAAAATTTTAAACACTGATTGGATAGTGTTGGAGTATCTGTGGACATGTCCCATTGACAAGGATGATTGTTGCACCCAGCTGCAAGTTGGTTTATATATTTCCAGGAGAAATAATAGAGGAGTGATATAATGGTTTCTAAGAAAACATGTCTTAGAATTATTGTTTCATGAGGAATTCAAGTATTTACTAAAACAGGCAAGTCAGAAGGCCGTGGGTATGAAGACGAATACATTGTCCTAGTTTAATTGGTTATGATCATTGACCTAAAATAATACACTGTCATCAGCAATCAGATTCATTCTGCAACCCCACACATTAATAATCACTTCCATCAGATACAAGAATTTACAGTTCTTATGAAAATTATATCTAGAACAAAGCTGTTATATTTACCCCCGGAGACTGTGAAAGGTGTGTGTTAGCGAAAGAGCTCTGTCTTGCCGCAGCGCTTACAATTCGTTATAGGAACACATTTTTGTGGTAGACCAAAGATACAAACTTACTAGAAACAGGATTTGCACTTCCACTCACAAGACTTAGCCTGTGCAGGAATTGTACAGCTGTGTATAGAGGGTAGGTGCAGCAGAGCATCACTTTACAAAAGTACGGCTGATGATATGATGCTCAGCGCCAGAAACCATGATGTGACCTTTACATAAGACTAATCTGCTGATTACATCTGCATGGGAGAATGTTCCATATGTAGACGAAAGCCTCTGGTTAAAACATTACTGCTAGTAATACAGCAGCATGAATTATATAATAATATAGTCATGGTTCAAAGTCTTGGCACCCTTGAAATTATTCCAGAAAATGAAGCATTTCTCCAAGAATATTATTGCAATTACACATGTTTATTTCCTTTGAGTGTATTGGAAAAACAGGGAAAAAAACAGAGGAAAAAAAGGCATAAAAGTCATAATTTCACACTAAACTCCAAAGATGGGCCAGACAAAATTGTTGGCACCTTTCCAAAAATGTGGGTAAATAACTTTGTTTCAAGCATGTGATACCCGTTCAAACTCACCTGTGACAAATAACAGGTGTGGACAATATGAAAATCACACTGAAATCAGACATAAAGGGGAGAAGTTCACTCAATCTTTGCAATGTGTGCCACGCTAAGCATGAAGGACAGAAAGAGGAGAAGAGAATTGTCTGAGGACTTGAGAACCAAAATTATTGAAAAATAGCAGCAATTTCAAGGTTACAATTTCATCTCCAGAGATTTTGCTGTTCCAAATACCCTATTACAGAATTAAGATTAATATTTATGAAGGTCATCTCCCGCCTTGACTACTGCAACACTCTCCTCTGTGGCCTCCCTGCTAACTCTCTTGCACCACTCCAGTCTGTCCTTAATTCTGCTGCCCGACTAATCCACCTCTCTCCTCGCTACTCCCCTGTCTCTCCCCTCTACAAATCCCTCCATTGGCTCCCAATTCCCCAACGAATCCAGTTCAAACTACTAACACTGACCTACAAAGCCATCCACAACCTTTCCCCTCCCTATATCTCTGAACTAATCTCCCAATATCTTCCCTCACGTAATCTTCGATCCTCCCAAGACCTCCTACTCTCCTCCACACTTATTCGTTCCTCACACAACCGCCTCCAAGATTTCTCCCAAATATCCCCTATCCTCTGGAATTCCATGCCTCAACACGTCCGATTATCCACCCTCGGATCCTTCAATCGGAACCTGAAAACCCATCTTTTCAGGAAAGCTTATAGACTGCAATGACCATTCTGCTGCCTCACCACCGCCTGAGCTGCCGCCTCATCACCACCAGAGCTGCTGCACCCCCGACCTTCTGTCTCTTCCCCACTATCCCGTAGAATGTAAGTCCGCAAGGACAGGGTCCTCTCCACTCTGTACCAGTTTGTCATTGTAAATTTGTTTACTGTTAATGATATCTATAGCTTTGTATGTAACCCCTTCTCATGTACAGCACCATGGAATTAATGGTGCTATATAAATTAATAATAATAATAACTTAGGATATCTGTGAATTATATAGACAGCCAATTGATTTTGATAAGCAACAAAACAGTAGAATTTGAGGATGAGCAAATATATTCTAAATTAATTAAATTCGTTTAGAATTTCCCCAAATTTGCAGATGCTATTCAAATCCAAATTTTGGGGCATTCAATTTATGCAAATTCTGCAAAACAGAAACCAGTTGGTTGGCATTTTGTTGGATTCACATGGACCAGAAAGAATATACTCACCTCAAAACTTAAGTGTTCCTGCCACATCAAGTCCTGACCAGTCTTCCACTGGCTTCCCTCGTCTTCTCTTTACTGACACTTTGAACACCAGATTGGCCTCGATACATGTTACCTGATGATATGATCGTCTGGGGCAGCGAGCGTCCTTATGTCATAATGTGTTTGGAGATCCAGTGGGTGCCTGAAGCGACAGTCAAGAGAGAGAAGAAGTCTGGGGCCTTCAAAAGGCAAGGAACTGAGGCGGCATGGTCAGGTGAGAGGCAAATTTGAGCATGATATGACTTTTTTTATCCCTTTTCAAGGCCTATCATTTACAGTGGGGAAAAAAGTGTTTAGTCAACCACCAATTGTGCAAGTCCTTCCACTTAAAAAGATGAGAGAAGCCTGTAATTGACATCATAGGTAGAACACAACTATGAGAGTCAGAATGAGAAAACAAATCCAGAAAATCACCTTGTCTGATTTGGCAAGATTTATTTTGCAAATTGTTTCTCTTTGGAGGACCTAGCTCTGCCACGCATTACATGGGCAGGTAACAGTTTTAGTAAGCGTCATGTAATACTTCATTTTCCCTGTGGAGGTGCTGTAGAGGAACAAAACACTTTTCATGTTAATTAACTTTAATTGCTGAGGGTTCCAGTAGTGAGATTCCCTACGATCAGCATATTTTTAGGAAAAGGCCTTTCAACAAGACAGGATTGTGCAAAGAGGACAGCTTCCTTTAACTAAGAAGCAGTGTATGTATTTTATATTGCAGTTCTTTGACATCAGATTTTCTGTACAGACTTCCTTCCCACAGAAACAAACTCATTTTGCCATTTCCCTGGTTGTGTGGCCTCAGTCTATGATAAGCGCACTTTGTGTATTCCTACAACATATCGGCACAGATTCCCACTTAGAGCGAAGTTACACATTTTTTTTGCCCTACCGCACACATACATCACTTATTAGGACGTCAATTCTCCATCTCTTGCAAACAAACAAATATCAAAATGTCTGCTTCTTGAAGGATTTGCAAAACACTTTCATAAATCTGCGTATTGAACAGAGACCCTTTTTTATAAGATTGGCCCACATTACATTCCTTCCACTAAAAACACCTTTCGCATGCTCCTTCTACTCGATGCAAGTCAATGCTGGATCACGGACATTAATCACCTGAATAGCAGGGTGACTATCCACTACACATAGGTTCAGTCATACACAGGTAAAAACATTCCATCTCCTTCCAGTAGAAGCTCCATACTGTACTTCTGTCTACATCAAGTACACAATAACACTGTGAGAATGGGAATCTGTCACCATTTTTTTCCTACCAAATCTGAGAGCAGCATAATGTAAGGGAAGAGACCCTGTTTCCAGGGATGTGTCACTTACTGGACAGCTTTCTGTGGTTTTTCTAAATTCACTTTTTTTGCTGCAGACCTTCTCTGAATGCTGAGCTCTGTGTAACTCCGCCCACAACACGGATTGGCAGCTTTTTTTGTACACTTTGCATAGGTAGAAAACTGCCAATCAGTGTTGGGGGCGTGGTTGGACTACAGATCAGCAAGTTTACTGATCATGCAGGGGGGCATTTATGTACATGTAATCAAAGTACATGTATCTAAGTACGCTGGCAGTTATAACATGGCAGTTAGACAGGGCAGGAGACAGGTAAGACAAATAAATAAATCTATTCCCTGCACATTTGGACTACCACAAATATTTACCATATGCATTTGTATAACTTATATCCTGGCCGCTGCATTTACACACATCCACCGCCCTGGTATTAACTCTCTACACTCCGTCCATATTGGCCCCTCACTCCTTTCCTCTCCTATGTATAGCACTCACGCTCTTTTCACATTGCTAAATTACACAGATCCATTCAGTCCCACCATTCAACATTAGAGACGCTCTCACAAATCACTTAACCCTCTGCTCACTCTTTCTATCCTCCTTCTCCTAGTCACAGGAGACATTGCTCCCAACCCTGGTCCCCCATGTTATAGAAAGTCAAACCCCCCAACTGCTACACTCAGAAACCCCTCTAATCTTATTAATATTCCCTGCATGCCATCTGTCTCTTTTAATTGTGCCCTTTGGAATTCTCGTTCAGTGTGTAACAAACTCTCCTTCACTCTTGACTTTTTTCTTTCTAATTCTCTTAACCTCCTGGCTCTTACTGAAACCTGGATTCAGCAGTCAGACACTACCGCTGCTGCTGCTCTTTCATACGGGGGACTACACTTGTCTCATACCCCAAGATCAGACAACAGAGCAAGTGGAGGCGTTGGTCTGCTCCTATCACCAAAATGTACCTTTCAGGTTATCCCTCAAGTACCCTCACTTGTCTTTCCTTCTTTTGAGGTCCATGCCGTCAGACTCTACACCCCCTTCTCCATGCGAGTGGCGGTGGTGTATCGTCCTCCCAGCCCCTCCCATCAGTTCCTGGATCATTTTGCCACTTGGCTTCCACATTTTCTCTCCTGTGACATCCCTACCCTCATCAAGGGAAATTTCAACATCCCCATTGCTCTTCCCCTCTCCCCATCTGCTACTCATCTTTTATCTCTAACCTCCTCGTTTGGCCTTTTGCAGCTTACTAATTCTCCAACGCATGAAGACGGGAACTCCCTCGACTTGGTCTTCTCTCGGCTTTGTGCAGTGGATGATTTTGCAAACTCCCCTCTCCCGCTCTCTGACCACAACCTTCTTTCATTATCTATCAAGAACTGCCAGGCTGCTCAGGTCACCCCCATTGTCCATATTTATAGAAACATGCCACACCCAGAAACTTATGAAGAACTTGCAGTCTTCATTGGCCCTTATCTCCTCCCTCTCATGTCCTGATTCTGCATTGAAGCATTAAAATGAAACACTTCAAAGTGCCCTGGATGAATTTGCTCCTCCTATACATAGAACACCACAACACAGACGGCGTCAACCCTGGCACACCCTGCAAACACGTTTCCTGCAGCAGTGCTCCAGGTGAGCGAACGTCTGTGGAGAAAATCCAATCTACACGAAGATTTCAACCATTTTAAGTTTATGCTTAGAACATACAACGCTGCCCTTCACCTCTCAAAACAAACCTATTTCAACACCCTCATCACCTCACTGTCCAATAACCCTAAACATCTCTTTGACACTTTTCATTCTCCACTCCACCCAAGAGTACAGGCCCCAACCACAGAGCTTCGAGCTGACGATCTGGCCAATTACTTCAAAGCAAAATTGACCAGATTCGACAGGAAATTATCTCCCAATCACCTCATACCATGCACTCTCCTCCCTCCCCCACTGCATCTAGCTCACTCTCTGATTTTGAACCAGTAACAGAAGATGAAGTAATCAGGCTCCTTGCATCTTCTCGCCCAACCACTTGCACCAGTGACCCATTTCCCTCACATCTACTCCAGACCCTTTCCCCTGCTGTCACCCCTCACCTAACTAAAATATTTATCATCTCTCTCTCTTCTGGTATCTTTCCCTCCTCATTTAAGCATGCCATCATACATCCACTACTTAAAAAACCATCCATCGACCAAAACTGTGCCACTAACTATAGACCTGTCTCTAATCTTCCCTTCATCTCTAAACTCCTGGAATGCCTGGTCCACTCCCGTCTCCGCTATCTCTCAGAAAACTCTCTTCTCAACCCTCTCCAATCCGGTTTCCGCTCTTTACATTCTACTGAAACTGCCCTCACTAAAGTCTCTAATGATCTACTAACAGCTAAATCAAATGGTCATTACTCCATGCTAATTCTCTTGGATCTCTCTGCAGCATTCGACACTGTGGATCATCAGCTCCTCCTCACTATGCTCCGTTCCATTGGCCTCAAGGACACCGTTCTCTCCTGGTTCTCCTCCTATCTCTCTGACCGCTCCTTTACTGTATCTTTTGCTGGCTCCTCCTCCTCTCATCTTCCCCTTACTGTTGGGGTTCCTCAAGGATCAGTCCTAGGCCCCCTCCTCTTCTCTTTGTATACTGCCCCTATTGATCAAACAATCAGTAGATTTGGTTTCCAGTATCATCTCTATGCTGACGACACCCAATTATACGCTTCTTCTCCTGACATCACGCCAGCCTTTCTAAAAAACACTGGCGATTGTCTAAACGCTGTGTCTAACATCATGTCCTCACTATATCTGAAACTGAACCTGTCAAAGACTGAACTCCTTGTGTTTCCTCCCGCTACTAATGTACCTATACCCGACATTGCCATTTCCGTGTGTGGTTCTACTATTACTCCCCAGCAACATGCCCACTGTCTTGGGGTCATACTTGACTCCGAGCTTTCCTTTGTCCCCCACATCCGATCACTGGCTCGCTCTTGTTATCTGCACCTCAAAAACATTTCTAGAATTCGACCTTTTCTTACTTTTGACTCTGCAAAAACCCTGACTGTTTCTCTTATTCATTCTCGTCTCGACTATTGTAACTCCCTTCTAATCGGTCTCCCTCTTACCAAACTCTCCCCCCTCCAATCTGTCTTGAATGCAGTTGCCAGGATCATATTCCTCGCCAATCGATACACCGATGCCTCTACCTTGTGCCAGTCATTACACTGGCTACCCATCCACTCCAGAATCCAGTACAAACTTATTACCCTCACCCACAAAGCTCTTCATTGCTCAGCACCACCCTACATCTCCTCCCTTGTTTCAGTATACCATCCTACCTGCACCCTCCGTTCTGCTGATGACCTGAGGTTAGCATCCTCAACAATCAGAACCTCCTACTCCTGTCTTCAAGACTATACACGTGCTGCACCAATTCTTTGTAATGCACTTCCCAGGTCAATACGATTAGTCCCCAATCCCCACAATTTTAAGCGTGCCCTGAAAACGCATTTATTCAGACTGGCCTACCGCCTCAACACATTAACCTAATCTATCCCTATGTGTCACAGCCAAAAGTTTTTTACCTTAACCAGGTTCCACATATCATGTTCCCACATGCTTTATGCATCCATTAGCCCTCTGTGTCTGTACTGTTACACACTTAACATTATGGCTGGTCCATACAATCAGGGCAACTGTTACCACCCACCTTTCGTGTCTCCCCTTTTTTCCTCATAGATTGTCAGCTTGCAAGCAGGGCCCTCATTCCTCTTGGTATCTGTAATGATCTATGTGATTATTGTTATGCTGTAATGTACAGTGATATGTTAAAGTTTGGGCACCCCTATTAATGTTAACCTTTTTTCTTTATAACAATTTTGGTTTTTGCAACAGCTATTTCAGGTTCATATATCTAATAACTGATGGACTCAGTTATATTTCTGGATTCAAATGAGGTTTATTGTACTAAAAGAAAATGTGCAATCTGCATTTTAACAAAATTTGACCGGTGCAAAAGTATGGGCACCTCAACATAAAAGTGACATTAATATTTCTTAGATCCTCCTTTTGCAAAAATAACAGCCTCTAGTCACTTCCTGTAGCTATTAATGAGTTCCTGGATCCTGGATGAAGGTATTTGTGACCATTCCTGTTTACAAAACAATTCCAGTTCAGTTAAGTTTGATGGTCGCCGAGCATGGACAGCCCGCTTCAAATCATCCCACAGATGTTCAATGATATTCAGGTCTGGGGACTGGGATGGCCATTCCAGAACATTGTAATTGTTCCTCTGCATGAATGCCTGAGTAGATTTGGAGCGGTGTTTTGGATCACTGTCTTGCTGAAATATGCATCCCCTGTGTAACTTCAACTTTGTCACTGATTCTTGCACATTATTGTCACAAATCTGCTGATACTGATTTGAATCCATGCGACCCTCAACTTTAACAAGATTCCCTGTGCCGGCATTGGCCACACAGCCCCAAAGCATGATGGAACCTCCACCAAATTTTACTGTGGGTAGCAAGTGTTTTTCTTGGAATGCTGTTTTTTAGCCTCCATGCATAACGCCTTTTTGTATGACCAAACAACTCAATCTTTGTTTCATCAGTCCACAGGACCTTCTTCCAAAATGTAACTGGCTTGTCCAAATGTGCTTTTGCAGACCTCAGGCGACTCTGTTTGTGGCGTGCTTGCAGAAACTGCTTCTTTCGCATCACTCTCCCATACAGCTTCTCCTTGTGCAAAGTGAGCTGTATTGTTGACCGATGCACAGTGACACTATCTGCAGCAAGATGATGCTGCAGGTCTTTGGAGGTGGTCTGTGGATTGTCCTTGACTGTTCTCACCATTCTTCTTCTCTGCCTTTCTGATATTTTTCTTGGCCTGCCACTTCTGGGCTTAACAAGAACTGTACCTGTGTTCTTCCATCAGGGCCGGCTCGAACGTATAGGCGAACTAGGCGGCCGCCTAGGGCGCCGACCCAAAGGGGGCGCCAGAGAAAAAATTATAAAAAATCTTTTCAAAAGGCAAAAAGTTTTAGGGATGGAAAGAAAAGTGTACATATTTAAGGGCAAATATGACGCAAGAGAGGTTGGTTGGGTTGGCAACAATTTCAATAGAATCTGAAGTTGCTAAACAAATTAATCTCGGTGACTTAGTGTCATCCTTTTAAAAAAAAAGGCAAGGAAACAAAAATTTTAATTACCTATGGTCGTTTTTGTTTTGTGTTATTGATTACTTTGTATATATTTGTCCTATACAACTTCTCAGAAGATTAAAGAGTTAGGAGAGAGTTAATTAATCATTGTTGTTGTGGTTTATTTTGCTCCTAAATTTATATCCCAAGTTTTCATCTACTGCCAAGAATAGTAGGGGCGCAACAAAATAGTTTCGCCTAGGGCGCCGTAATCTCTCGGGCCGGCCCTGTCTTCCGTTTCCTTACTATGTTCCTCACAGTGGAAACTGACTGGTTAAATCTCTGAGACAACTTTTTGTATCCTTCCCCTGAAAAGCTATGTTGAATAATCTTTGTTTTCAGATCATTTGAGAGTTGTTTTGAGGAGCCCATGATGCCACTCTTCATAGGAGAATCAAATAGGAGAACTACTTGCAAGTGGCCACTTTAAATACCTTTTCTCATGATTTGATACACCTGGCTATGAAGTTCAATCTCAATGAGGTTACAAAACCAATTTAGTGCTTCAGGAAGTCAGTAAAAAGTAGTTAGGAGTGTTCAAATCAAGAAAATGATAAGGGTGCCCATACGTTTGCACCTGTCAAATTTTGTTTAAATGCAGATTGCACGTTTTCTGTTAGTACAATAAACCTCATTTGAATCCAGAAATATAACTGAGTCCATCAGTTATTAGATATATGAAACTGAAATAGCTGTTGCAAAAACCAAAATTGTTATAAAGAAAAAAGGTTAACATTAATAGGGGTGCCCAAACATTAACATATGACTGTATATTGTCTGTAGAAGTCCCCTCTGAAATGTAAAGTGCTGCGGAATATGTCAGCGCTATAGAAATAAAATGTATTATTATTACTATTACTTGTCCTCTAGTGATAATTTCCTGCTGATAAAACAGCGATTTTTATCAAATCTACAGCAAGCAGCCCAGTAAGTGACGTATTGCTGGAATCAGTGTCTGTGCCTCTACGTTATGCTGCTCTTAGATGAGGTGGCAAAAAATCTAGTGATAGATTCCCTTTAAGGTGGCCATACAGATTAGTCTAACATCAGCCAAACCTACAGGACAAGTCCACCATCTTATATGTGTTACATTTTTTGGCAGATGTTCGTTCATCAGGTTTTGGAGGGGAAAAAAGGATCAGACATGTTGTTTTCAACATGCCTTATCTTTTATTCCGGATGGAGATAAGTCGTCTACACAACAGGGTTCTTGTAGAAACTTATTCCCCTCTTATCATTCAGATCACATGTATGCTCATGCTCAGAGTTAAAGGACTAGTTGTCGATCGAACATTCAGCCGACAGTTATTGAAAGTGGATGGCCACCCTATGGCCTGAAGACACAGCTTCAAACTCCTGGCCCCGATTCAAATCCTTATTAAGGGACTGTCATTAGGATCTGACTCCCAGCATCCCCACCAATCAGCTGAATAAGGGACCCTGGTGCTGCACATTTTTTAGTGGCTGTCACTGGTACTGCAGCTCAAAGCAACCCTGTCTCATTTTAGGTGTACTGCACTGACCTGCAGTACCAAGTGCAGCCACAACCAACTGTATGGCGCTCCAAATTCAGAGGACCCCCATACTCATTGTACTGTTTTTCAATTGATCATTGGGGGTTCCAAGGATAGACCGCCTACCGATTTGTTAAAGGTGATCTAGTCTAAAGGGGTTAATTATAGATTTTTTTCTTTTTTTTTAACTTTATTTAACATTCGGGCGTCATTGATAAAGGGGTTGTCCATCTCCTTTAAGTAAATGAGTGTTCTAAAGATTAGCTCAGCTTCCAATTCTTGGATTTCATAGTATTATCTTCTATCTCTGTATCTAGAAATGAGGAGATTACTTCAAAACATAAATATATTTTCAATAAATTCACATTTTTAAAAAGTAAAATATCCTTATCTGTAAGATTGGCCAATTACTGCATAAGGTTTACAAAAATTCATGTATTTACCATCACCGTGATTTAAGAATTTTATTATCCGTTCCATTAACTGGATTATAACGTTATTAGTTTTGATGAAACAAAGCTCCTTTTTTTTGGTATTTTTGTTTTTTTGCTTAGAAGTATTCTAAGCGCTTTCCTTTTGTTTCGGAAGGTCACCACCACACATTGCAGCACTTTGGGTGGGCCGGAGCCATCACTGTGTCAATTATACATTTTACAAAAAAGGGCTTTTTGCGAGAGCACTTGGCGCCCGGAGCGAAAATTCAACCTTGCGCCCTTCCCAGTGCACACAGGCCTTTGAAAATATGAATATATGCGGATGGGAAATATTACAGGCTTATAAATAGAACAGAACACTAATCTTCTATGAGGCTCCGTGGAATGTGCTCCCATATTGTGCTCTGTGAGAGTCTAATAGAGGGCAATTCCTGGAAATAATAATACCGCCACTGCGGGGAATGCCATATATTACAGTGATTAGGCTTAAGGGTTGCATTTGAATAGGAGCGGAGCTGGGAGTACCTAGGCTGCAGTCGACAACAAGGCGAGGACAGCTCCTTTAAACCCCTTTGTTTTCTCGTCGCACGGCCCGCATTTGGCAAAATTATCAACAGATTTGGCTTTTGGTGCCGTCTCTAGAGAAATGGTGCCCAAATATACAGTTCTTATAAAGACATTATCCCTGCACTACTGTACAAAAGGGATTGTCCACTGTCTGGAACATGATGTCTTCTTATCTGAAACTGTCTAAAAATGACCTATCTGTGGCTAATTCATCAAAGTTTTTATGCCACTGAAGTGTGAAAAAAAAGCTTTTAAAAGTTGCAAATTTTCTGTATAGTTGCGCAAAAGATATGCAATGCTTGTCATTTTCATGCCACTCTGTATCTGCTCTGTGAAAGCAGGCGAAATTAGGTAGGGAGCAGGAGATGGCATAGTCACATTCGACCATCTGATTCATGAAAATTGGTGGTGTTTTTTTTTACGCTAGAAATGCTACCCCAGTCCTTGACAGGTGTAGCGTTTCACCCCAAAAACTTGCGCCTACAAATTGAGACTTTGGTTTGGCTTTTGCATGGCCTATCAGTCTCCTTACACTGACTTGTCAGACAGATGTTATCCCTTAGAAACAAGCAAGAAACAGTTGGAGCATATCTAAGGTAAGGATCGCCTTAATACTTTCATATATAAAAAATCTCAAAAATACCAAACAATTAAAAACACTTAAAAACATGAAAAACTTTTTATCTTTGGAGTAGCATTTTTGGCGCAGCACATAGAAGCACACGCCACTCAGCAAGGCACTCATTTCCTTGGGTGTGGTGTACTTCTAAATGAATTTGGTGCCTCTTCTACTCCATAAAGACAGGTGCACTACCTCAGTCTTGATAAATCGACCCCTTTGTGTTTCTGCCCTCTACTGACCTACCAAATACTAATTATTCCATTACAGTGTGGGTTTACTACCATAACTTATTGGCAGGACGCCCGCGGATGTTAGGTTTGACTCAGACATGGCAATATTTCTGGTTGAAAGCAGATACTTTTTTTTTGTTTTTATTAATGTACAAACCCTTTATATTTTCATTCTCATCCACAGTGACATCTATTCTCCAAGACCAATGTCTAATGAGTAACTAAACTTTAGTGATGCTTATCTGATGTTTTGGTAAGCTGCAGGGGAGCAATATTCAACTTTTGCACTTTTTGAAAAATTCAAAATTTTTGTTTTACTTGAATATCGGTGTTAAGAGTCAAATATTGATCAAAAAATATGTCAACTCCTTAATGTCTGCACTGTTTATGGATATGGAGACACACGGAGTCCCTGCAGCTCCATAATGAGGCTCTATGGGCCAATTCATGATACTTTTTATAGATGTAATGCTTTTAAGAGAAAAATGTCTCCATAATATGCCATGCTAACGTCGTCAACATATCCTGCAGACCACTGGTTGAGCAATCTTGGAAAGCGACAACCACTTTTTCTGAGATAGAAATGTCGTGAGAATCGTTGCTACTTCCTTTCCTAACTTTTCTTGCATTTCTCACGAGAAACCCAGTGGGCTAAGGAGAGAGGACCTCATGGCTATAAAAATAAATAAAAAATAAAATATGTGCTTTACCCAGAGGCATCATATGTAAGTTAGCAAAAAAATATTAAAATGTGTGGTTTGACCACATATAAGCCACCTTGCCTCTTGCCCCTATCTGTTCAGTGACAGTCCTCATGGCCTCCTACCACATCAGGCCCTTCAGAGACCACCAAACAATGTCCTAACATTGGCTTGTGTAAAGACCCAGTGTTCAGACCCATGAAGTTAAGAAAAGCGTTGAGCATGGAAAGGTAAGTAAATGCCTATGGTGCTTTTTTTTTGACTGATCTGTGATCTAACTAATTATGGGGTTTTATTTAGGACTCTGGTCTCGAGTCTGTTTTTGAGGTCAATACAGGGGGCCTGAATTAATCTGGCCATGCAGATCAGATTTGGTATTCATGTTCATTCAGCAGACATTTCTCTCTCTTGACTCCTCCATACACCTGAGCACTCAGTTTGGTTGATAGCTTACATGTTTCAATGGGGAAAATGGAGAAAGCTACTATCATAATCCTCTGAAAGTGGTTTATCTTCCCTAAAAAAAAGAACCAGCTGTTACAATTCTAGCGGCCCTATCCTACTCTCCCCCTAATATCATCTGTTGGAGTAAAATCAGGAGGCCCCCCATGCTCATCAGAGGGTCATCTGGTCCTGTCATAAAAAGAGGGATTATGACAACTTTGTTTTTTTAAATATAACCCTTTAACTTAGGTGTCAAATTTAGAGTTTACATGCCGTATCCTTAACTTCCCCAACAATCATCTGTTCGAGGGCCCCGTACACATTAGACTGTTGGTCGAACCCATAGGTGTAATGTGGGGGTTAGGAACTTGATCTGCTACCTTAATTAATTTATGGCTCCTACATTTTGTCTAGTTAACTTAAAGATTTTAGGCTATCCTCTAAACCTCAGGTTCGGGTGGACACAAAGACCTCAGGTGCTGGTATAGTAGGCAAGAAGATATGTCTGGAATGAAGACTTTGAACACTAGAGATGACAGGAGGACAGGTGCAGAGAGGACACAGGAAAGTCCAAAGCAACAAAGGCAGTAGGTATGCAGGGTCACAAGGCAGATGCCAACCAAGAGCTGACAGAAGAACACATCAAACAAACAGAACACAGAACTAGTAGTCTTCTACTGTTAAATACCAAGATACAGGTATGTATCTTACGGGATCTTAAACAGACTTAGGCAGGTGATGTCTGGAAGCATGTTGGGCAACTTGTAAGACCTGATGTGGAGCACAGCAGAGGGCAGTGACCATAGGAGAAGGTGGTGAAGCCCTGATGAGCTGAGGCAGATAAGTAGCAGAAGATCTGGTTTGAGGTATGATTAATTAAGGTCTCAATTTATCCTGGGTTTACATTATATAGTATGAATTAATTTGGATGTCTGGCATTTTTAGTCATTTACCATGCTGTCTAATTGTACGTTTATTATTCTGAGTACAAATAATATTTTATTTCTGTACAGTGATCTATAACTATGTGTGTATCACTTGTGTTTAGCCATTATTTCTCTTTCAAAAGAAAATATGATAAAGGTTCCTCAAGATAAGATTTATTTTTTTCAAAAATGTTGTGAATCATTTATAATTTATATACTGTGTGTATATATATATATATATATATATATATATATATACATACACTGCTCAAACAAATAAAGGGAACACTCAAATAGCACATCCTAGATCTGAATGACCGAAATATTCTCATTGAATTCTTTGTTCTGTAAAAAGTTGAATGTGCTGACAGCAAAATCACACAATATCATCAATTGAAATCAAATTCATTAACCAATGGAGGCCTGGATTTGGAGTCAAACGCAAAATTAAAATGAAATGTAATGTCCTTAAAACAAGACAAAATGAGGCTCAGTATTGTGTGTGGCCTCCACGTGCCTGTATGACCTCCCTACAATGCCTGGGCATGGTCCTGATGAGGTGGCGGATGGTCTCCTGAAGGATCTCCTCCCACACCTGGACTAAAGCATCCACCAACTCCTGGACAGTCTGTGGTGCAACGTGATGTTGGTGGATGGAGCGAGACATGATGTCCTAGATGTGCTCGGATTCAGGTCTGGGGAATGGGCGGGCCAGTCCATAGCTTCAATGCCTTCATCTTGCAGGAACTGCTGACACACTCCAGCCACATGAGGTCTGGCATTGTCCTGCATTAGGAGGAACCCAGGGCCAAGCGCACCAGCATATGGTCTCACAAAGGATCTGAGGATCTCATCTCGGTACCTAATGGCAGTCAGACTACCTCTGGCGAGCATATGGAGGGCTGTGCGGCCCTCCAAAGAAATGCTGACCCACTGCCAAACCGGTCATGCTGAAGGATGTTGCAGGCAGCAGATCGCTCTCCACGGCATCTCCAGACTCTGTCACGTCTGTCACATGTGCTCAGTGTGAACCTGCTTTCATCTGTGAAGAGCACAGGGCACCAGTGGCTAATTTGCCAATCCTGTGTTCTGTGGCAAACGCCAAGCATCCTGCGTGGTGTTGGGCTGTGAGCAGAACCCCCATCTGTGGATATCGGGCCCACAAACCATCCTCATGGAGTTGGTTTTTAACCGTTTGTGCAGACACACGTACATTTGTGGCCTGCTGCAGGTCATTTTGCAGGGCTCTGGCAGTGCTCATCCTGTTCCTCCTTGCACAAAGGCGGAGGTAGCGGTCCTGCTGCTGGGTTGTTTCCCTTCTATGGCTCCCTCCACATCTCCTGGTGTACTGGCCTGTCTCCTGGTAGCGCCTCCAGCCTCTGCACACTACGCTGACCGACACAGCAAACCTTCTTGCCACAGCTCGCATTGATGTGCCATCCTGGATGAGCTGCTCTACCTGAGCCACTTGTGTGGGTTGTAGAGTCCATCTCATACTACTGCGAGTGTGAAAGCACAACCAACATTCAAAAGTGACCAAAACATCAGCCAGAAAGCATTGGTACTGAGATGTGGTCTGTGGTCCCCATCTGCTGAACCACTCCTTCATTGAGGGTGTCTTGATAATTGCCAGCATGTGAAATTGATTGTCAATCAGTGTTGCTTCCTAAGTGGACAGTTTGATTTCACTGACGTTTGATTTACTTGGAGTTATATTCTGTTGTTTAAGTGTTCCCTTTATTTTTTTGAGCAGTGTATCTTTTTCTAACAAAAATAAATACCAGTATATTAAACAAAAACTTTCTGTGTCATCTGACTTATACAGTATATCATATGTCCTGATAAATTGACACCAAAGCAAAAAAAAGTCAAGTAAAACTTGTGCAACCAAAATTTAAATTCATCAAGGTTACAATACAAACGTTAAAGAAATGCCACAATTTTCTTGTCAGGGGCCTAATTCCACATTTGGCAGCTTTTTTTATGGACTCTAAATGCATTTTAATAGGACCTGATTTGTTTGTGATATGCCCAAATATGCAAACACAGTTGGGATGGAGATAGGATTACTGGTAGTTCAATGTTTAACAAGCCTTTAAATACCCCTGGAATTTAGCAGCAAACACATCCCCTGGACTAAAACCACATTATTGATGGATTGTGTCAGGCCGAAATCTGACAAGGTCAGTACATGATATGGGAGAATGACCTCTACGTGTGTGCAACTATATGTCAGAACAAATATGCATGTTCTCAGTGAGGAAGCATAATTTGCTCAAAAACTATACCAACGTTTTGTACATTTTAGCCATAAAATAACTGATGCCAGAAGGTTGCCTGATTCATACAATGCAATTTCCATACAACCTTTTTTCCCTAGAGATATATGAAGAAATGATCTGGTGATCTCTGCGTTATCCATGGTCAAAATCAAATAGACCGCATTTTTATTATTTATCGCCACCTTTTCTCACTACTTTGGTTAGGGTTGAAGTGAACGATAGGCCCCAACACATAGATGTCCATACCAGATCCCAAGGGCAGATTAAGCGTAGCCAGGGCCCAGGACCATTTAGAAGGCATGGACCCCTCACCCCATCTACCCAATGTATCACGTAACATGTCACAAGATCCATTTTGATAGATCGTGTGATAGGTCATGTGAGTAACACACAGGTGATCTGGTGGACATGTGTAGATGGAAAACGACAGAGATAGCGGAGCACAAATTTTTCACTCATCTACAGTACTATACATTACACAGTGCTATACATAATACAGGAGGGGTGGGAGATTAATTTTCCCAATGGGCCACTGTTGTGAATTCACTTTCTGGCCTACCTCTGGTTACTAGTGAAGGTAGTGGAGCTGGTTATATTGACAGAGGGGTCGCGAGTTCTCTTTCCGGGCTCCCTCTGGTGGTTGCAGGAGGTAATGGAGATGATCTAATTAACAGAGGTCTGCCACCTGATAATGAGGAGGACGATTGGACATCTGGAGTAACATAGTAACATAGTAACATAGTTATTAAGGTTGAAGGGAGACTTTAAGTCCATCTAGTTCAATCCATATCCTATCCTAACTTGCCCTAACATGTTGATCCAGAGGAAGGCAAAAAATCCCCATGTGGCAAACAGTAAGCTTCACATTGGGGAAAAAAATTCCTTCCTGACTCCACACACGGCAATCAGACTAGCTCCCTGGATCAACGCAATATTAAGGAAACTAGTGTATATACCCTGTAATATTATACATTTCAAGAAAGGCATCCAGTCCCTTCTTAAATTTTAGTAGGGAATCACTCATTACAACATCATATGGCAGAGAGTTCCATAGTCTCACTGCTCTTACAGTAAAGAATTCGCGTCTGTGAGTATGCTTAAACCTTCTTTCCTCCAGACATAGAGGATGCCCCCTTGTCCCCATCACAGGTCTAAGAGTAAAAAGATCATTAGAAAGGTCTTTGTATTGTCCCCGCATATATTTATACATTGTAATAAGATCACCCCTAAGCCTTCGATTCTCCAAACTAAATAACCCCAAATGTAATAACCTGTCTTGGTATTGCAGACCCCCTAGTTCCCTAATAACCTTGGTCGCTCTTCTCTGCACCCGCTCCAGTTCAGCTATGTCTTTCTTATACACCGGAGACCAGAACTGTACACAGTATTCTAAGTGTGGTCGCACTAGTGACTTATATAGAGGTAAAATTATGTTCTCCTCATGAGCATCTATGCCTCTTTTAATGCATCCCATTATTTTATTTGCCTTTGCAGCAGCTGCCTGACACTGGCCACTAAATGTGAGTTTGTCATCCACCCATACAACCAGGTCTTTTTCAGTGACTGTTTTGCCCAGTGTTTTACAATTAAGCACATAATTATACATCTTGTTCGTTCTACCCAAGTGCATGACCTTACATTTATCCCCATTAAAGCTCATTTGCCATTTATCAGCCCAAGCTTCTAGTTTACATAAATCCTCCTGTAATATAAAATTGTCCTCCTCTGTATTGATTACCCTGCAGAGTTTAGTGTCATCTGCAAATATTGAAATTCTACTCTCTATGCCCCCTACAAGGTCATTAATAAATATGTTAAAAAGAAGCGGGCCCAAAACTGACCCCTGTGGTACCCCACTGCTATCCGTGACCCAGTCTGAGTGTACTCCATTAATAACCACCCTTTTGTTTCCTATCCCTGAGCCAGCTCTTAACCCACCTACACATATTTTCCCCTATCCCCATTGTTCTTATTTTATGTATCAACCTTTTGTGTGGCACCGTATCAAAAGCTTTTGAAAAAGTACATGTACACCACGTCCACTGCATTCCCTTGGTCCAGTCCGGAACTTACCTCTTCATAAAAGCTTATCAGATTAGTCTGACAGGAACGGTCCCTTGTAAACCCATGTTGATATTGGGTCATGAGGTTATTCTTCTCCAGATACTCCAGTATAGTATCTCTTAGAAAACCCTCCAGGATTTTACCCACAGGTGAGGTTAAACTTACTGGCCTATAATTTCCAAGTTCAGTTTTTGCCCCCTTTTTGAATATTGGCACCACATTTGCTATAAGCCAGTCCTGTGGTACAGACCCTGTTATTATGGAATCTTTAAAGATTAAAAATAATGGTCTATCTATGACTGTGCTTTATTCCTGCAGTACTCGGGGGTGTATCCCATCCGGGCCCGGGGATTTGTCAATTTTAGTGATTTTTAGACGCCGCCGTACTTCCTGCTGGGTTAAGCAGGTGACATTTAACATAGAATTTTTATCCCTGATCATGTTATCCGTCATGGGATTTTCTTGTGTAAACACTGTTGAAAAAAAGTGATTTAGCATATTGGCTTTTTCCTCATCCTCATCCACCATTTCACCCAGACTATTTTTAAGGGGGCCAACACTATCATTTTTTAGTTTCTTACTATTTATGTAGTTAAAGAATATTTTGGGATTATTTTTACTTTCTCTGGCAATGAGTCTCTCTGTCTCAATCTTTGCTATCTTGATTTGCTTTTTACAGAATGTATTTAATCTTCTGTATTTAGTTAATGCCTCATCACTACCTACTTGCATTAATTCTCTAAATGCTTTATTTTTATCTCTTTTTGCGCCCCTTACAGCTCTTTTTTTAGCCATAGTGGTTTCTTCCTATTTCTCGCATGTTTATTCCCATACGGTATATATTGTGCACAGCTCCTATTCAGGATGCTAATAAACGTCTCCCATTTTCTTTGTGTATTTTTGTGTCTCAGGATATCGTCCCAGTTAGGCCGGTTTCACATTAGCGCATTTTCAGCGCGCGCACGGCCGGGGGTAGCTCCGCCCCCGAGCCGGCTCTCTGCCCGGCGTGCCCGCCCCTTGCTTGTAGCGCCGCCTACTAGCGGACAGCGGCGCCTGCGATCGGCGCACCCTATCTTTAGCATAGGGTGCGCCGATCGTGCGCAGGCCGTGCGCTAGTTGCGCTTTGACCTGCGCTGCGCACTTTTGACGGTGCGCCGTGCGAGCCAAAATCAAACTTTTCGGATTTTGGCGCGCACGGCGCACCGTCAAAAGTGCGCAGCGCAGGTCAAAGCGCAACTAGCGCACGGCCTGCGCACGATCGGCGCACCCTATGCTAAAGATAGGGTGCGCCGATCGCAGGCGCCGCTGTCCGCTAGGAGGCGGCGCTACAAGGAAGGGGCGGGCACGCCGGGCAGAGAGCCGGCTCGGGGGCGGAGCTACCCCCGGCCGTGCGCGTGCTGAAAAAGCGCTAGTGTGAAACCGGCCTTAATTGCACCAAGATCATCTCTCATCCGTTGGAAATTTGCTTTCCTGAAGTTTAGTGTCCTTGTAACCCCTCTACTACACATCTTATTAAAGGATACATGAAAACTTAATAATTTGTGATCACTGTTATCCAAGTGACCCCCAACCCTTACATTTGATATGCGGTCTGGCCTGTTGGTTAATATTAGGTCTAGCAGTGCCCCCCCTCTTGTTGGGTCCTGAACCAGTTGTGAAAGGTAATTGTCTCTCATAGTAGTCAAAAACCTATTACCTTTGCTGGAACTGCAGGTTTCTGTTCCCCAATGTATTTCAGGGTAGTTGAAGTCCCCCATAATAATGACTTCTCCTTGAGTCGCAGCTTCATCTATTTGCTTTATGAGGATATTCTCTGTTGCTTCCATTATTTTTGGAGACTTATAACAAACCCCTATCAGTAATTTATTATTTTTCCCCCCTCCACTTTCTGATTGGATTTAAGACAGCCGACTCCCTCTATCCCTGCTGGTGATTTTTTTCCTGCCTCCTGAGGTCTTAGTTTCCAGCTCAGTCCCTGCATGCTCAAGCTAAGTGTTCTTTTGCTCACATTTGATTTGGTTTTGTCTATTTCAGTTTTGTCTGGTCAGCCAGCCCCTTATGTTACTGCTTGTGCCAGTTTGTTTTTGTCCCTTATTAGATTGGCCTCTCTTTGCTCTGTTTTCAGAATATACCAGAGTGGTGATATAGTGGGCGAAGTCTAGTGACTTCAGTATTTTTCTGTCAGACGTGTTGGACTTTTTGCAGGGCTTTTTGCGTGATTGCAGACCGAGTCTTTCCTTTCCTGTCTAGTTAGTTTGGGCCCCATCGTTTGCTCAGCCTATTTTCCTACCTGCGTTTGTGTTTTCATCTTGTCTCACAATATATGTTTGGGGGCTATCTATTCCTTTGGGGTCTGCTCTGGGCAGTTTAGATTTCCTTTCTTGCTTTAGGCTTATTTAGTTCTGTGTCGAGGCGTCTAGAATCATCATAGGTACGCTCCACGGCTACTGCTAGTTGTGTGGATAGGATCAGGGGTCTGCAATCCGCTTAGTTACCAACCTCTCTGGTTTTCTGTGGCTTAGCTTGGTCTTGCTTTCCTCCTCGCTGACCCAATCATAACATGCCACCTCACAGACTATGACTGTTGTGGAGGCCGAAGCAATAGGCTGAAATTAATCATGCTCAATATTAATATTAACATATTATAATTATTTTTTATATTAATTGTCTGACTTCATACTGAGCAGAATTAAATCTGCTGACATTCCCTATATACAATAAAGGCCCCCACATAGTCCCCTGAATAAAATATGAGCCCCTACATAGCCCCCTCAATCAACAATCAATGCAATCAACCTATGGGGCCCTCATATATGTAAACCATAACACACAAAAAACTTAAAAATTCTCTCTTTATTTATTTAGTTTAAAACCCATATAACTCATAGTCACGTTTCTATGGACATGGACTACCGATATATATCGGTGGGTGGAGAGCGGAATGCAACCCATCACCATTACTGCTACTCTGTGCCGTGTGTGTGATATCTGCTCAAAACATTGTAATCAGGCCAATATGGCTATGGCCCCCCTGGAGTCTTGGGCCCTGGGTGATAGCCCATATTGCCCTCACTATAATCCGCCTATGCCCGATACAGAGGTTGATTGCTCTGTTGGATAACGTCTAAAGAGATTCAACCCAAACACAATGAGAATAGTTACAGCCAGTTATAGTTGAGTTGCGCAACGACAATAAGGGAAAGTCAAGTGATGAGATGACCAGGATTTTTAGATTGTAGTCAATAGGATCAGTGGTCGGTAACAGAAGAGAGGCAGGATAAGATATGGGAAAATTTCATATAGAGTCAGATCAACCTAGGAACAAGTAACGTAGTAAAAAAGGTCTGTATCACGCTGGTGCAAATGCAGGTAGAAGCTAGCTTCGCTAGGAGGTGAAAGAGTGGAGGGAGGTCCAGCACACAGATGAAGCAGACCTGCCATGCAGCAGTGAAGCTACCACCAAGTAGCAGCAGAGAAGGCAAACAAGCCTGGTCAAATCCTAGATTGTAGCGCAGTACCAAACGAATAAGCAAACTCAGGGTCAGAGACAGGCCAGGGGATCAGTTAAGGTCAGGAGCAGATATGCCAGAGACAAGAGACCAAAGCAGGGCAGGGTTCAAGCTGAGTCCAAGTACTAAGAAGTCCAGACACAAAGGGGACACACAGAATCGGGACAGGGAGCAGGGAATAACACAGACACGGGTCGAGTCAGGAGTAACAGTAGGACAAATCAGGGTATAGCAGAGTCAGCTACTCACGCCGTAGGCAGAACTATAACTGACATCGCCTGCAGGAAGCAGCGGCGATGAATAGAAAACCTGAACCCAGACAGAGGCTGAGAAAGATTAACCCCTGAAATGACCAGACCGGGAACAGGACTCAAAACCCGGCCTGGATCATCACGGTCTGATAGAACTATGTATGTGTCATTGTGTCATTGACCCCTCTAGAGCAGGAGAGGGCAATTCATTTTCACAAGGGGCCACTTTAGAGACCATGACTGTTGTGGAGGCCGAATCAATAGGCTGAAATTAATTCTGTTCAATATTAATATTACCTTATTAATTATAACTTTTATTTTAGGTTAATATTAATTGTGTCACCTAACATTGAGTATGAGCACCATATGCCATATACCGTATGTTAACACACAGCCCCTTTTGTACAGTATGAGTCCACACATAGGCCCCTTTATACAGTATGTGTCCACACATAGCCGCCCACTTAGAGTATGAGCTCCACATAGCATCCCTTTATTCATTATGAGTCCCCAGATATATTGTAGCACCCCGCATATACAGCATTTACACTCAAATAGCTACTCTATATACAATATGATCCTATGGAAAGGCCCATATATACAAGATGAGCCCCCTATATAGTATGATCCCACACACATTCACAGATATAAAAGAAAAGAACACATACTCACCTCGCTTCCATTCCCCCAAAGCCCTTATCTAATCTTTGCTGTGTGCACTGAGGCTTCGGACAATAGACGTGATTTAGTGACGTCATTGTGTCTGCTGTGTCAGTCACACACGCTAGATGGTGGAAAAGGAGCAGGCAGCTCCTTATGTCACCATTATATTTACTGCTATTTGCATCCTGAGAATGCAGATGGCAATGAAATTGAGACACCAGGTGTGGTTAAAGCAGCCACATGGTGAAGCCCAAGGCTAGTGTTTTCAGCCCTTCGGCGTTCTTAGTCAGTGAGCCAGACTGGACCAGCCATAGGGCCAGGTGTGGCCTGCAGGCCGCACTTTGCCCAGGTATGTATATCCTTGCACTTTATATTTATTGCGCAGGAGGAGGGTGATTGATGTAGAGAATTGCACACTGATCAGGATTCAGTACGTTGCCTTTTCTTCACAAGTGGCAAAGTTTCAGTTTGCTGCCCAAGTCCTGTACCCCGACCAACACACAGTGTTGGCAATGTTGGCACCGGAGCTTACCATCTGTCCTTGCTATATCTCTGCCCCCTCTTATAGCCAGAATGGAAGGCGTCTCTTGCTCTTTAGGACTGTAAGTTACGGAAAAGCATGTATAACAGGTATTCGTTGGTAAGAGGACACAAAACCATCTAATCCCTTGTATCTCATGTAAATAACCAGCATTTGACACTGAATGTCATGTATTTCACACAATACACCAAAAGAAAAGACAGCAAAATAGAATATAATAGATTTTAAGAGGCAAAAATGTGACTTTTCTTCTTTTATTATCCAGCAAACAAGTTGGCAGAACTCTGTGTACATTGTGTTACTGTAGTAAAATGTTATAGATGAGAAAGAACATGCTGTAATTACTGTGTAAGACAAATATTACATACTGGGTTATTACAGATCAGTGAATAATTCTACGGCTATTAAATCTATTATTATTTCAAAGCACTGGGAATTGACAAAACCCTTACATCTGTAGAACTTAAGATGTACCTGTCCTTTTACCAAAGACCACAGAAAAAAGCATGGTCATGTTGCCCTCACCCCCCCCCCCAAAAAAAAAAAAAAACGAGGTATAACTGCTTTTGGTGCATATACCAGTCTAATATGTCCAGGAACAGTTCTTATTCTTATTCTCGGTAGTTTATATTCTCTTTTTTCTTGAGTAAGAAGTACCTTTTGTTGGCATTCTGTCAGTATTAAAGGTGCTTAAACTTCCTTTCTGTTCCCAACATGCTTTGTACCTGCCATTGTCCAATGACTTGTTTGCCCTTAACTGAAAGCCTGACTCTCTGTTATGCCTGTATGCCATTTGTCAGACAGGAGAGTAAGAGCAGAGAGGCAAAAACCATTCCCCGATTCCTGTAGCGCAACAAAGACCCACACCCACTTCCTGCAGACAAATAAAGACTCTCACCCACTTCATGTACAGAAACGAAGACCTGCACCCAAGTCATACAGAGAAACTAAAAACTTCCCCCACTTACAGTAGAGAAACAAAGACCCTCACCTACTTCTTGTAAAGAAACAGCGGCCT
Source organism: Dendrobates tinctorius (assembly GCF_039654945.1). Taxonomy (NCBI): domain Eukaryota; kingdom Metazoa; phylum Chordata; class Amphibia; order Anura; family Dendrobatidae; genus Dendrobates; species Dendrobates tinctorius. Next base: position 16,511,900 of record NW_027361868.1, read on the forward strand.
GCACCCACTACCTTTACAGAAACAAACACCCACCCTTCCTGCAGAGACAGAGACCAGCAACCACTGTAGCAAAACAAAGGACCGTCCCTACTTTCTGTAGAATGATAAAGAACTGCACTCTAGGGACACAAAAAATCTCACCCATTTACTGTAGAGAAACAAAGACCCGCACCCACTTTCTGAGTGCAAATAAGGACTCGCACCCACTTCCTGTTGAGAAACAAAGACCTGCACCCACTTCCTGTAGAGAAACAAAAACCTGCACCCAGTTCCAGGAGAGAAACAAAGACCCTCACCTACTTCTTGTAAAGAAACAAAGTCCTGCACCCACTTCCCTTACAGAAACAAACACCCATCCTTCCTGCAGAGATACCAAAACTCACACCCACTTCCTGCAGAGACAGAGACCAGCAACCACTTCCTGTAGCAAAACAAAGGACCATCCCCACTTTCTGTAGAGCGATAAAGAACTGCACCCACTTCTTCTAGAGAAAAAAAACCCGCACCCACTTCCTTTACAGAAACAAACACTCACACGTCCTGCAGAAATACAGAAACTCACCCCCACTTCCTGCAGCGAGATAAAGACCCACCCCCACTTCCTGCAGCAAGATAAAGACTCACACCCACTTTCTGCAGCGAAATAAAGACTCACACCCACTTTCTGCAGCAAAATAAAGACTCACCCCCACTTCCTGCAGCGAGATAAAGACCCACCCCCACTTCCTGCAGCGAGATGAAGACCCACCCCCACTTCCTGCAGCGAGATAAAGACTCACACCCACTTCCTGCAGCGAGATAAAGACTCACACCCACTTCCTGCAGCGAGATAAAGACTCACACCCACTTCCTGCAGCGAGATAAAGACTCACACCCACTTCCTGCAGCGAGATAAAGACTCACACCCACTTCCTGCAGCGAGATAAAGACTCACACCCACTTCCACAGAGGCAAAGACAAGCACCCACTTCCTGTTGAAAGAAATAAACCACGGCTTAGACTTTATGGAGCTAATAGTTCCCAGTAGCAGTTGTACAATTGGTCAGAAAGGATAAACCAGTTTAAAAAGGCACCAAATTAAAAAAAAAAAAAAGATCCCAGCTGGACACAGGAGAAAAAGTACGAAATGGACATGAACAGGACAGAGCTTAGTATTATACATTAAAGGGAAGCTATCATCAGAAAAATATGTGTTATTTAAATCAGGTTTTATCACGTTTTTGCACTAAATGCATTTTTTTAGCAATGCTTTTCTGCTCCACAAGACAATATGTATTAAAAAGAAATAAAAAAATCAAACAAACAGAAATCTTGCAGTTTTCACACTGATCACTGGGTTTTTCTTTTTATATTGTTTCCTGTAAAGGGAGGGGGCTCAAGATCTGCTGTGACTTCGCTTTATGTGATTGGTGGATCCTGTGTTATCAGCTGTGTGTAGAGGTGCTACCTGTCTTTGCAGATCAGACTCTGATGATAAAGAGATTGCTGAAAACTTCCTGAAGGAGCAAGTAGTATGAGTCCAAAAAAGTCCCAGTGACCAACATGAAAATTGCAAGATTGCTTATTTCGTTTTTTGTTATTTTTTTTTTAACAAAAATCATGATATGAAAAAAATTAAAAAAATGCCAACATTTTTTACAAAATACATAGAACACAACAAAAACCTAAGACAGAAACAAAACTAACATATACCCTGCTGTAAGTAATTATGTAAAAGCATTAGTGCATATAAATAAGATAGGGGACTCAGTAAACACCAATTTTGAAGATATAAAAAAAATCATAAAAGCCATCCCACCAGCGTCAAGGTGTACCCATATTGGGATGGTCTTAACCTCTAGTATTAAAACCTTACTATGTGTCATTAGCTGGAGCTTCCCTTTAAAACATCACATAACCAGGACAGGTTTATCAGAAAGCAGAGATATTGAAAACCATTAGTAAATGTATTGAAAAATTGCATTACTTTTGGATATATACAGAATATCCAAAGCTGAAAACTTAAAATCTTCTAGAAAAAAAGTCAGTCAAACGTTAGCACTAGGCCATAAAATGTCTACAGCACCGGAGCGGGGTATTGCAGTCAGCATACCATAAAATATGAAACTTTTGTTTGGGTGTGAGAATTCAGCTGCTTGGATTTTAGCTGTGGATTCCGGGAATAGGAAAATACATTTTTTTTTTGTCCTGTTCCCCTTAACACCATTTTCCTGGCAGCCTGGAAACTCAGCGTTCACTATGACATAGTTCCCACTTGGATGCACTTTTGCTGTAGCATGAGAATGACCGCACATGAACAGAATAGAGGCTCAGAAAAAAAAATAGTCCTTCTCAGGGGCTCTCTGATGATCACATTTACTCGCACGGCAGATGAGGAAAGGGGGATTTTTATAGATAGTCGCTACTAAATAGTTCCATGGAAGTATGGATTTATATTACACTGTTTTATCCATTGACGTGTCCTTCAAACAAGTCTTGTATATACCTCCAATAATACAATTTACACTTAATTAAATTGGCTGTATAAGCCACAGTAGAAAGTCTACAGGGGGATCAGAACCCTATTAATTTCCTGCCCCTTAAAAGAGTGGTCCGAAGCTCAAATTAATTTTCATCCTAAATCCCTATCTGTTTATTTGCCATAATCTAATCTATTTTCTAATATACTTTAAAAATTCCCTATCCTTCCCTAATTACACTATCTAGCTGCTTTTCCTATTTATTTCCTACTTCCTTTTTGATGACGCTTTGTTTGAGAATCTCCAGTGCAATCTGAGATAATCAAACAACGTGTGTTCAGGAGGCAGCGACGGCAGATACTGCCGCAGCTTCTGCCCCCTCCCTGAAGCAAAGCGCCATCTGTGACCTTCGTTTCTGAGGCTGGGCTACTCCCAGTTTTGTCTCTGAACTATATGCCCAGTAACAGTGCGCTTTCTCATCAGCAATGTGCACAATGACAGCGCGCTCTAATATTAGCTCAGAGCAGTAGCAACAAGTTGGCTTGCAGAATCCAGTGCTGCCCCCTGACAAGAGAAATCACTTGCGAGGGCAGCACTGATCTCTGAACATTGAGCATTTTTACAATGTTCACTGACGCTCTGTTACCTGCTCGTTACTACTGATCTAAGCAAGCGTGAGAGCGCACTGTCATTGTGCACATCGCAAAGTGACAGAGCAGGGACTAACCCAGGCAGGTTAGGTCACAGATGACGCTTCCCTTCAGGGAGATGGTGGATGCTGCGGCAGTAACTGCAGTCGCTGCCCATTGGTGACAGTTTGTTTGACTTCTCCGAGTACACTGGGATTCTTAAACACAAGGATCATAAAAAAAGGAAGTTGTAAAAAAAAACTGAAAAGCAGTTAGATAGTTGTAGTTAAGGAAGGATAGGGAATTTTTAATTAAAGTATGCTTGAAAATAGATTAGATGATGGAATTAAATAGATATTTAGGATGAAAATAAATTTGTGTTTCGGGACCACCTCTTTAAGTCTTTGTGACAAAGCTCCTTTTGTGCACATAAAACGACAAGTGAATACATACATTGCATTACCAAGTCTGAGTTACAGTCTGTATTCTAGTTCAGAGCTGCATTTATAATTCTGCAAGAGCTGAACTCTTCGAGCATCTTTTGCCTGTTCAGTGTTTGCACAGAGGTTACTGCGGTTATTTACATTATGTTTTATCCAAATATTGTTTTATTCTTTTCTGAGACAAGGGGAGGCCTGTAATATGGTATCAGAACAATCAATATATCTAAAAGGGGTTGTCCACTACTTGATATATATTTCATAGTACTGTAGGCCCATGGGGATTAGAAAAATAATGAAAAATTGATTCTCACCTCCCAGACCAGCTCCATTCATCTGTAGTCACCAAGGTCTGCTGGGATCAACATATGGAAGGCAACATGCAAAATAATCGTCCTTCACTTGGACCCATTGCTGAAAACAGAGCTTACGTTGAATGCTGCTAGAGATTATTTTTTACCTTCCTCTAATGGCACAATAATTGGAGTTAGACAGTATGCTGTAGCTGCAAATGTCACTGTCATTTGGGACATGGATGTTCAGATGTGAGGGAAGGACATTGAAGAATATACTCACAATAAGAGCTGCTGACAGCATATCTCTTGATCAGTAGAATACAGTAAGTCTGTGTGGCTGTACCTGAAGATGAGACTCTGCCTTGTTCAATCAATAGTGTTGAGCACATCCATGCTCATACAAACGTTACCGTGCGAGATGCGTTGGTATGTGTTCTCCTGGTTGAGGGAATCCCAAGGTCTGAAAGCCCACCAAGCTAAAATTTGTTTCAAGCAGATTCACTTAATTCAGTGGTCGGAAATCTGTTGCCTAAACACAATTTTAAGCTCTCAGGTATCTCGAAACCCCTGGGATGGGGTTAAAAATGATATAATATTCACCTTGTCCAGCTTACTGCCCAGTTCAGCACTCGCTTTAGTTCTTTTTTACTTCAGTCTTCACTTTGGTCTTCTCTCATTAGGCCTCATGTGTTAATATGGGGAGAGAGGCATATTATTGACATGTGTTACCCCCAACATGGGCACATAAGACGCACCCCACCCAAATATTTGACGTCTATTCAAAATGGTCAAAAAGGAGATTGATCCAAAGCTATTAGAGGACCAGGTGGGCAACTGCAGTTGTAGGATTGGTGGAAGCATACGGGACTATAATAGTTTATCCTCTTGCCGTCCCTATAGCCATTTTCCTGAGTTTTATTTTTCAAATTGAATCCTAAAATTCAAATTTGAATTTATTTTTTTTCTAGAAAGTAGAAACTAATTTGACTTATTATTACAAATTAATTCGCTAATCCCTGTTATTAAGACTTTTAAAAACCTGTGACATTATTAAGCCTTTTAACAGCCTGTGACATCGATGCAAAATTTTGGAAAAACTCTTTAACAATAAATGATCCAATCAATGGAGAATCTGTTTTAGTAACTTATTCATAACAATTATTATTATTAGTGATCATTAAATCATTCTGATAACAAAAGATGCAAAGTCTAAGGCCTGCCTAACCCAAGAATGTAAGCCACAGCTCAATGCCTGTTTGGCCCAAGCTTAGGTAAAGCTCGCCCTACATTTTAGATAGTTTTGCAATTTCTTCCAACCCCCTCTTTTACATGCATGCTTGACTAAGCCAAGTGGAAAAGAGTTGTGAATAGTGAAAAGGGAGTAAGCTGCTGTTGGTCATCTCTGGTGGCAGTTTAACTCTCCTGAGAACAAAAGGATCAGGCACACTAAACTCCAAAAAGGCCAACTTTTCTTTTACCTCTTGACATCTGCTATCAAAGGAAAGTCAAGGCGCTCTTCTATGCATTTGATGGTCAGCTTGTCCTGTCAAATACAGCAGGTTCGGAGTTACTTTCTTTGGTTATGGCCAGCTTAAGAGCCTAGGACTTTATAATGTTGGTGATGGTCACATGCTGAACTCAATCGTAGCGATGAGCTGATCTGCCAAGATTCGGCAAAGTTTGTGGACTTTACAGGGAAATTCAATGCATATTGATCGTTCATTATTATATTCTAAAGTATCCTCAGATTCCAGACCAAAATGAAACAGGATGTAAATAAGATAAAAATGAATGCTCACATCACTGCTCACCTGTCCCACTATCCCTGTAACTGGCCATCTGGTCCTCCACGCCTCGTCTTTTTCTTTCCCCTATCATGTGCATTCTCTTTGGCCGCTTCACTGCTGGCTTCTGGCACATCTAGGCCTCCAGACGTCACTGCGTGGGAGATGTTAAGCATAGCGCCATGACGTCTTAACGTGCACAGTCATGGCACAGCTAACAGGGACGTCGTAGGCCTAGACATGCTGGACATCCTGGTCTAGAGTGAAGAGACTGAAGGGAATCTGTGAGATGGGGGAAGGAGAAGAAAAGAGGCCTTGAAGTACCAGACGGCAGGCTCCAGTAGCGGTGGCACAAGTGAGCGGTGAGTTGAATGTTATTTTTATTTTTTAATCCTTTGCCTGGCCTTCTAAATTCAGCATAATGGGGGGGGGCACAGCTATCCACCATATTGCTGAATTTGCACAGAGCAAATTACAAAAAAAAAACCTCTATTCTGAAAACCATACATTTTTTTTCTAAAATTCAAGTCAAATTCAATGCCTCTCAAATATATTTTCCCATCTCTGCTCAATCTTCAATATCCAACTTGCACATTTTTTTTCTCGAAGTGCTTGGAATAGGCTTGAATTTGCAGAGTCATTTCCATAAATGAAAATTCACTTTGAAAATTATTAAGTGTGAGAATTGACGGACTGACAAATTGTAGAATTGGAACTAAATCCCAAACCAAGGAAAAAGGCATCAAGTATTTATCCCATGACTGATAATTACTTAGTCTAGACAAAAGCACTTATCTTATTAGTGTGTTACTATCTAAACAGCTCACACAGGAAAGGGGGATCTTATATCTCTCATGACTGTAAGCTCCAACATGGACTCTGGAAGTTGCTCCAGTGGAAAATCTAAGAGCGGTCACATTAAGCCAGCAGATAAAATAAAAGAATGAAAAATGCAAAACCACTGCCCACAAAAGTAGAAACGTGGTCCAGTGATCTACCGCTAACAAGCTAAGAAATGGGAGGAAATCTGAGAATGAAAGAGACATCATAAAAAAGAAGTGCATTTTTCTGTTTTAACCCCTTCACCCCCAAGGGTGGTTTGCACGTTCATGACCGGGCCAATTTTTACAATTCTGACCACTGTACCTTTATGAGGTCATAACTCTGGAACGCTTCCATGGATCCCGGTGATTCTGACATTGTTTTCTCGTGACATATTGTACTTCATGTTAGTGGTAAAATTTCATTCAAATAACTTGCATTTATTTGTGAGAAAAATGGAAATTTGGCGAAAATTTTGAAAATTTCGCAATTTTCCAACTTTGAATTTTTTTGCCCTTAAATCACAGAGATATGGCACCCAAAAAACTTGATAACTAACATTTCCCACATGTTTACTTTACATCAGCACAATTTTGGAACCAAAATTTTTTTTTGTTAGGAAGTTATAAGGGTTAAAAGTTGACCAGTGATATCTCATTTTTACAACACCATTTTATTTTTACGGACCACATCACATTTGAAGCCACTTTGAGGGGTCTATATGATAGAAAATACCCAAAAGTGACACCATTCTAAAAACTGCACCCCTTAAGGTGCTCAAAACCACATTCAAGAAGTTTATTAAGTTAAGGTGCGTCACAGGAATTTTTTTGAATATTTAAAAAAAAATGAACATCTAACTTTTTTTCACAAAAAAAATACTTCAGGTTCAATTTTTTTTATTTTACCAAGGGTAACAGGAGAAATTGGACTGCAAAAGTTATTGTGCAATTTTGTCCTGAGTACGCTGATACCTGATATGTGGGGGGGAACGACTGTTTCGGCGCATGGCAGAGCTCAGAAAGGAAGGAGCGCCGTTTGACTTTTTCAATGCAAAATTGTTTGGAATTCAGATCGGACGCCATGTCACGTTTGGAGAGTCCCTGATGTACCTAAACAGTGGAAATCCCCTACAAGTGACCCCATTTTGGAAACTAGACCCCCCAAGGAACTTATCTAGATATGTGGTGAGAACTTTGAACCCACAAGGGCTTTACAGAAGTTTATAACGTACAGCGGTACAATTAAAAAATCATATTTTTTCCACAAAAATGATCTTTTCACCCCAATTTTTATTTTCCCAAGGGTAACAGGACCCTAAAAGTTATTGTGCAATTTGTCCTGAGTACGCTGATACCCCACATGTGGGGGTAAACCACTATTTGGGCGCATGGCAGAGCTCGGAGGGAAGCAGCGCCATTTGACGTTTTTGGCTGGAATTGAGATCGGACATCATGTCGCGATTGGAAAACCCCTGATGTACCAAAACAGTGGAAACCCCCCACAAATGACACCATTTTGGAAACTAGACCCCCTAAGGAACTTATCTAGATATGTGGTGAGAACTTTGAACCCCCAAGGGCTTCACAGAAGTTTATAACATAAAGCTGTACAATTAAAAAATCATATTTTTTCCACAAAAATGATCGTTTCACCCTCAATTCTTATTTTTCCAAGGGTAACAGGACCCTAAAAGTTATTGTGCAATTTGTCCTGAGTACGCTGATACCCCACATGTGGGGGTAAACCACTATTTTGGCGCATGGCAGAGCTCGGAAGGGAAGCAGCGCCATTTGACGTTTTTGGCTGGAATTGAGATCGGACACCATGTCGCGATTGGAAAACCGCTGATGTACCTAAACAGTGGAAACCCCCACAAATGACACCATATTGTAAACTAGATCCCCCAAGGAACCTATCTAGATGTGTGGTGAGCACTTTGAACCCCCCCGTGCTTCACAGAAGTTTATAACGCCCGGGCGTGAAAATAAAAAATGTGTATTTTTTCCACAAACATGATATTTTAGTCACCATTTTTTTATTTTCCCAAGGGTACCAGGAAAAATTGGACCCCAAAAGTTGTTGTCCAATTTGTCCTGAGTATGCTGATACCCCATATGTTGGAGAAAACTCCTGTATGAGCACACGTCAGGGCTCGGAAGGGAAGTAGTGACGTTTTGGAATGCAGACTTTGAGGGAATGTTCTGTGGGTGTCATGTTGCCTTTGGAGCGCCCCTAATGTACCTAAACAGTGGAAACCCCCCACAAATGACCCCATTTTGGAAACGAGACCCCCTAAGGAACTTATCTAGATGTGTGGTGAGCACTTTGAACCCCCAAGGGCTTCACAGAAGTTTATAATGCCCGGGCATGAAAATAAAAAAATCGTATTTTTTCCACAAACATGATCAATTAGTCCCCAATTTTTTCATTTTCCCAAGGGTAACAGGAGAAATTCGACCCCAAAAGTTGTTGTCCAATTTGTCATGAGTACGCTGACACCCCATATGTGGGAGAAAACTACTGTATGGACACACGTCGGGGCTCGGAAGGTAAGCAGTGACGTTTTGGAATGCAGACTTTGATGGAATGGTCTGCGGGTGTCATGTGCGTTTGGAGAGCCCCTGATGTACCTAAACTATTGAAACTCCCCACAAGTGACCCCATTTTGGACACTAGACCCCCCACGGAACTTATCTAGATGTGTGGTGAGCACTTTGAACCCCCTAGTGCTTCACAGAAGTTTATAACGCTCGGACGTGAAAATAAAAAAAATATTTTTTCCACAAAAATGATATTTTTGCCCCCCAATTTTTATTTTCCTAAGGGTAATAGGAGAAATTGGACCCCCAAAATTGTTTTGCAATTTGTCCTGAGTAGGCTGATACCCTACATGTGGGGGTAAAACACTGTTTGGGCGCATGTCAGAGCTTGGAAGGGAAGGAGCACCATTTGACTTTTTCAACTCAGAATTGGCTGGAATTGAAATCAGACGCCATGTTGCATTTGGAGAGCCCCTGATGTGCCCAAACAGTGGAAACCCCCAATTCTAACTCCAACCCGAACCCCAACACACCCCTAACCCTAATCTCAGCCCTAACCCTAACCCTAGCCCTAACCCTAGCCCTAGCCCTAACCCTAACCCTAGCCCTAACCCTAACCGTAATGGAAAAATGGAAATAAATACATTTTTTTTATTTTATTATTTTTCCCTAACTAAGGGGGTGATAATGGGGGGTTTGATTTACTATTTATGGCGGTTTTTATGTTTGGCGGCTGTCGCACGCTAAAAGATGCTTTTTATTGTAAAAATAGTTTTTGCATCACCACATTTTGAGAGCTATAATTTTTCCGTATTTTGACCCACTGAGTCATGTGAGGTCTTATTTTTTGCGGGACGAGTTGACGTTTTTATTGGTACGATTTTCGGGCATGTGACTTTTTTGATCGCTTTTTATTCCGATTTTTGGGACGCAGAATGAACAAAAACCAGCGTTTCATGAATTTCTTTTGGGGGGTGCGTTTACACCGTTCCGCGTGCGGTAAAATTGATACAGCGGTTTTATTCTTCGGGTCAGTACGGTTACAGCGATACCTCATTTAGGTCTTTTTTTATGTTTCGTCGGTTTTATGCAATGAAAACTATTTTATATAAAAAATAATTATTTTTGCATCGCTTTATTCTGCGAGCTATAACTTTTTTATTTTTTCGCTGATGATGCTGTGTGGCAGCTCGTTTTTTGCGGGACAAGATGACGTTTTCAGTCGTACCATGGATATTTATATGCGTCTTTTTGATCACGCGTTATTACACTTTTTGTTTGGCGGTATGATAATAAATTATTATTTTTTGCTTCGTTTTTTATTTTTATTTTTTAAGGGGTTCGCTAAAGGGGTTAACTAATGGGACAGTTTTATAGGGCGGGTCGTTACGGACGCGGCGATACCTAATATGTGTACTTTTATTGTTTTTTTTTATTTTCAAAAAATGGATTTATTTGGGGGAATATTTTTTTTTTTTTTTTGTAATTTATTTGGCGATTTTTTTAAAATTATTTTAACACTTTTTTTTTTAATTTTTTTTTTACTTTATTAAATAGTCCCAGGTGGGACATCACTGTTCTGTGACAGATCGCTGATCTGTCACATCACAGATCACTGTGACAGATCAGCGATCTGTCACAGGCATTGCACAAGGCTTCCTCATGCCTGCGCTTTGCAGGCACTGAGGAAGCCAGCTTCCTGCCGGCCCCCGAAGGCCCCCGTCGCCATCTTGTATTCGGGGGCCTGCAGGAAAGGAGCCCCTGGCAGCAGCGCTGCACATTGCGCTGCCGTGGGGGGCTCAGGGAAGCATGGAGGGAGCCCCCTCCCTGCCGATGCTTCCCTTTAACCCCCGGTACACCGCGATCATGTTTGATCGCGGTGTGCAAGGGGTTAAGGTGTCGGGGGCGGTCCGTGACCGCCCCTGACACATTGTGCCGGGTGTCAGCTGTGATAATCAGCTGACACCCGGCCGCGATCAGCGGCGCTCACCACGTGGGCGCCGCTGATCGCAGTAGACGTACTATCCCGTCCATGGGCATAGGGGCCCGGGTCCCATGGACGGGATAGTATGTCTGATGTCAGGAAGGGGTTAAACCAGACTATGAAGGATATTAGTAGGATATTAATGATTACAGACCATACAAAGTATATTGTATGTAAAACAGATGGACCAACAAGACCACTTTCCAGTGACTTCACTAGTCCAAAAGCGCTCAAGTAGCTATGCAAATTAGTAAGTCAGTTAATAATGACTACCGCAACATCCTTTTCTGTGGTCTCCCTGCTAACACCCTCGCACCTCTCCAGTCCATCCTTAACTCTTCTGCCCGACTAGTTCATCTCTCTCCTCGCTACTCCTCCGCTTCTCCACTCTGCAAATCTCTTCACTGGCTCCCATTCCCTCAGCGTATCCAATTCAAATTACTAATACTGACCTACAAGGCCATCTATAACCTGTCTCCCCCATATGTCTCTGAATTAATCTCCCGATATCTTCCCTCACGTAATCTCCGGTCCTCCCAAGACCTCCTTCTCTCCTCCACACTTATTCGCTCCTCACCCAACCGCCTCCAAGACTTCTCCCGAATAGCCCCCATCCTCTGAAATTCTTTGCCCCAACATGTCCGACTATCAACCATATTCAGAGCCTTCAGACGGAACCTGAAAACCCACCTCTTCAAGAAAGCTTACAGCCTGCAATGACCCCACTACCTCCTTCTCTCTCACCACTACCGGAGATATTGCCTCAACCAACACCAGAACTGCTGCAACCCACCAACCTACTGTCTCCTTCCCCACCATCCTGTAGCATGTAAGCCCAAAAGGGCAGGGTCCTCTCTCCCCTCTATATCAGTCTGTCATTAGTTTGCTTACTGTAAGTGATATCTGTAATGTGTATGTAACCCCTTCTCATGTACAGCACCATGGGATCAATGGCGCTATATAAATAAATATTAATAATAATAATAATAATAAATTAGAATCATTACACATTTCATGAAAAAGTCAAGTTCCCCTGAATCCAAGTATTTTGTGATTCTCTTGATAAAAGACTGTACTCACCATTGCCAAAACTGAATGAGGTCTACTCATCAGCGGAAGACCCCAAGATCTGAAACAGGGATCCAAAATAAAGACTGGAGCATCATCGTAAAGCTGCATCATCAGGACAGGGGAGCATGGTCTTTTATTGTTTGTTTTTTTACCCCTTAATATGTTTTGAGGTCTGTAGAAACATAAAGGTATTTTCAGGGCATTTACGATTAATGACAGATCAATTTGATCCAAAACAAATTTTTGCACAGAATTGATTGCAAAGAAATTATTTTCAGATTTTCTCACCTTTTCTTAGATATATAATAGCTGTCTACAAATATCTCAAGGGCTGTCACATTGTAGAAGGATCAACTTTATTCTCATTTGCACAAGGAAAGACTAGAAGCAATGGGATGAAACTGAATGGGAGGAGACACAGATTAGATATTAGAAAAAACTTTTTGACAGTTAGGGTGATCAATGAGTGGAACAGGCCGCCACGAGAGGTGGTGAGCTCTCCTTCACTGGAAGTCTTCAAACAGAGGCTGGACAGACATCTGACTGGGATGATTTAGCGAATCCTGCTTTGAGCAGGGGGTTGGACCAGATGGCCCAGGAGGTCCCTTCCAACTCTACCATTTTATGATTCTATGATTCTATATTCATGCCTGATGCTTTTATCACATAGGCCTACTATAATATCATGAGTAGAGCATAAAATACCTGGGGCTTAAGAGCAAACTTTGAACAATGCCCCGGTGAGTGCCCAGTTGGTATACGTCATCAAAGTAAAAATGCAAGCAACCGGAGGACAGTCCTGACGGTTGCCTCTTTGCCAGATGTAGCAGCAGCTTGGTCTCCCTATCCCAGGTACCCATCACTACCCACACTGCACACTTTGTTCACATGCATAGTAAATCATTGTGCTTGTACATGCAATCAAGGGAAAAAGGGTGCCACTAGATTTGTTAATCCCAACTCCGCTACCACTCTCGGAACATTCCCTTTGACCATGGTCGTTATGCTCCTAGATATTATTTTGTATGAGATTTTATGGACTTCGTAGTCACTTTTCTACCCATATACATAAAATTAAGGCTGGTTTCTTCTCAGTCATCTATTTTGGGAATTGTGTAATCTACAAGGAAATATGCAGCGTATTATGTGTTAGCAAACAACACTTCCTGCACCAGACATCTTTGCTGACCTTCAGCACATTCTTGTAAACTGTTTAAACCAATTTCTAGCCAAGATTTCTCTGACAAGAACAAAAACACATATAAATCACTTTTATAGAAACTATAACACCCCAAGATCAAATGCAACCTTTGAAAACCAGACACAACAATAACAGACTATCAGTCCACTAGAAAGATTTTAATAGCTCCCATAAAAATCCGCTGGGAAACAGGAACACAGAGCGGCTATACCATATGATTTTTTTCAGTATGTACGGAATAAATGAGAAATATACCGCGATCACATGTACGGCTTATTTACCTTAAATGGAGAGTAAAATAGAACTACACAAACTGGAATGTGATCACTAATCACACAGCAATAATGTCATAAAGCGAGGCGTACTGGCTCTCATTGGACCTAAACACACACATACTCATTTCCTTGTGAACTGGAATTATTAAAATGGGAATCCCATTTGCAGCAAATATTTCTTGTGCGGCCTACACCACTTTTTCCATTCCAAATTCATAACATTTTTGTATTACTACATTCCAGGCCACATGTTGATCGTTCTATTTTGAATAGACTAAACATGCTACCATGGCCTGCAATGTCTCCAGACTTGTCTCTCATCGAGCACATCTGCGATGTCATTGGTTGGAAATTACAAAGGAGCTGCCAGAAGCGGATCTTGATGATTTTTTGCCCAAAATGCATTTAGCATGGCAGAACATTCCTCAGACGACCATTAATACCCTCACTGATAGCAGCCGAGGCTGTAAGTGCAGGGGTTTCCATACTGAATAAATCGAGATGTTGTGAAAACTTTGTTTCTATTTTTTTTATAATTTGCAGATCACTAACAAGACTATCCATCCTGTGATTTCCATAATTCCACGACTTCTTCTTAGTGTCAGAATTTCTTATTCTTTATTTTCAGGACCTTATGTTGCCTTATTAATTTCCCGTGCCGCATAGATGAACATATCGTTATTCTGCAAGGTTACAGTGATACCAATCTTACATACTTTTTATTTTTTTTGCAAAGCAAAAACAGTTTTTGTTAAATAAATCTTTTGTTTTTATGCCATTGTTTTCTAACAGCCATAACGGCTTCTTTTTTGTGGGATAAACTGAAGCCTTTTTTGGTACATTTGGGGAGTAAATTTAACTTTTAGATTACTTTTTATTATGTTTTGGATTGGACATGAGCAAAAGCCTTCAATTTTAGCAAAGTTTTTGGCGATTTTTTTAATGTTCACTATGTAGAATAAATTATATGTTCACTTTTTACCTTAAATCAGTACAATTGCAAAGATGCCTCATGTGTATAATTTTATATTTTTCATTATGTTTTACTACTTTTCAACAATAAAAAATCTTTATTAATATATACATTATATCTATAATTATATATAAATATCTTTCAAATATATTAATATACTGTATATCTATTGCTACAGTAAATAGGATAGTTTTATCCCTTTTTACACTTACTTTTTTAGAGGTGGAACAAAAAAAAAACAGAACAGCAATTCTTACTTTTTTATTTTATTTTTTTCATAACATTAATCATTCGGGTTAAACAATATGTTAATTGAATAATTTGAGTCATTATGGACGCATCAATAGCAATGATTATTTTTTTTAGATTTTGACATTATATTTCATTTTTTAGTGGGTAAATTGTTTTGGGCTTTTTTACTACATTTTTTATATATTTGTAATGTTTTTTTTTTTTTACTTTATATTAGTCCGATGAACTTCAATGTTCTCTCAGATAATACACTGCAATACTTCTGTAGTGCAGTGTATTATACACTTGTATTATGGTTTCTTTTTTTTTGTCAAAGTTTTTTTTCATGTCAGGATCAGGGGATTGGGTTGCCAAGTGTCCATAAATTCCAAAACAGGCTGTAAAAATAGATAATTTTTTTGCCCTGTCCATAAAAAATATTTAAGGTCTCCATGATTATTTTTGAAGCTGAGGAAACTTATACAGATTATGTTTCCTGTTATTATCATCATTTTACATTATATAATGAATGCAGATGATTTCTTCTTAGAATTATGGGCTGACATGTATCACTTATAATCATAGTATTACAGTATATTCTTAAAAATATTGTCTATGATTTCTTATAACATGAAATGTTTGCGAAACGCATCGGAGGGTGATGACACACAGCACACATGGAGACCTCTGGTCTGTATTGATCCTCTTATCATATTCATTACAGCAATCTATCATCTTGTGTAGATTATATTATCTATCCAGGCATAATTTCATTTATTTTATTTTCTGTCACCTCTCTGGCCTTTCATTTATGCACATTACTAATATGTGAACTTTACAGTTGTGTATCTATACATGAATTTGGTGTTGTCTTTTGTCTGTGGTATAATCAAATGGTGCACTGTGCACTTTACCATTATTGCATTCTTCTACACCTTAGCTACAGTGGGGAAAATAAGTATCTCATACACTGCTAATTTTGCAAATTTTCCCACCTATAAAGAATGGGGAGGTCACTGTGAGAGACAGAATCTAAAAATAAAAACCAGAAAATCACATTGCATGACTTTAAAATAATTAAATTGCATTTTATTTCATTAAATAAGTATTTGATCACCTACCAACCAGCAAGAATTCTGGCTCTTACAGACCTGTTAGTTTTTATTTAAGAAGCCCTCCTACTCTGCACTCATTACCTGTATTAATTGCATCTGTTTGAACTTGTTACCTGTATAAAAAATGCCTCTTCACACACTCAATCTCACTCCAACCTCTCCACCATGGCCAAGACCAAAGAGCTTGTCTAAGGACAACAGGGGCAAAATTGTAAACCTGTACAAGGCTGGGATTGGCTACAGGACAATAGGCAAGCAGCTTGGTGAGAAGGCAACAACTGTTGGCCCTATTGTTAGAAAATGGAAGAAACATAAGATGACTGTCAATCTTCCTCAGTCTCCATGCAAGATCTCTCCTTGTGGAGTAAGGATGATTCTAAGAAAGGTCAGGAATCAGCCCAGAACTACACAGGAGGACCTGGTCAATGACCTGAAGAAAGCTGGAACCACAGTCTTAAACATTACCATTATTAACACACTATGCCATCATGGATTAAAATCCTGCAGGGCACGCAAGGTCCACCTGTTCACGCCAGTACATGTCCAGACCCATTTGAAGTGAGCCAATGACCATCTGTATGATACAGAGGAGGTCATGGGGTCAGATGAGACTAATATTTAACTTTTTGGTATCAACTCCACTCGCGGTGTTTGGAGAAAGAAAAAGGATGAGTGCAACCTCAAAAACAGTGTCCCAACTGTGAAGCGTGATGGGGGAAAAATTATACTTTGGGGGTGCTTTTCTGCAAAGGGGACTGGACGACTGCGCCATATTGAAGGAAGTGGATGGATTGGGTCATATATCGAGAGATTTTGGCCAACAACCTCCTTTCTTCAGTAAGGCCATTGAATATGGGTAGTAACTGGGTCTTCCAGCATGACAATGACCTGAAACGCACAGCCAGTGCAACTAAGGAGTAGCTCCGTAAGAAGCATTTCATGGTCCTGGAGTGGCCTAGCCAGTCTCCAGCCTAAACCCAATAGAAAATCTTTGGATAAAGCCGAAATTCAATGTTGCCCAGGGACATCCGTGAAACTTGAAAGATCTGGAGAAAATCTGTATGGAGGAGAGGGACAAAATCCCCGCTGCAGTGTGTGCAAACTTGGTCAAGAACTACTGGAAATGTCTGACCTCTGTAATTGCAAACAAAGGTTTCTGTACCAAATATTAAGTTCTGCTTTTCTATTTTATCAAATGCTTATTTCATGCAATAAAATGCAAATCAATTATGTAAAAATCATATGTGGCGCCCCTGAGGCTCGGTCGCCACAGAGGTACTGCACCTTCTCCTAAGGTGTAATGCCCCACCACCTAGGTAAGTTGGGAGCTCCTTTTCACACTCCAACACTCGCATCCCACACAACAGGGTAGTTCTGCACAGCCACATTGGAGCTCAGTGCTTAGAGAGTAGCAGAGCACCTCTGGTGGTTCCCTGCATGGAACACTGGATGTGCTGGGAGGTGGGTGGAGTTGAGATCCATATAAAAGGTTGGGAAGGTTTAGAATTACAGGTCAGTCTGATGGGAGGTCAGGCGAGAGAAGCACAGTCAGTCAGGAGAGTCTGAGGACGGGTCTGAGGAGAAGGAGTGCTGCAGCTGCCTCAGTGATCTACCTAAGCTTCCATAAGAGAGAGAAAAAACAGTGCGGAACGAAGGAGTAGGAGAACAGAGAGGAGACGTGGGTTGGAAGAGGAACCCTGCCTATAGGTTCTCAGCACAAGGCCGGGGCCTGGTCCCCGAGGTTGTATGGACACTTATGGTTCTGCAGCAGACACCGGTGGAGTAGTGGGCTGTAAATGCACTACTCCCATCAAGACCTGGGGCACAACAGCAACTGAATAGAGAGCAAGGACTCCAGAGAAGGGAGTCCCCTAGAGAGGCTACAGCTGTCTGTCATACGAGTAGAGTTGTTAGGAACATCTGACAGGAGGAACTCCAGAGTACCAGGGTACTGGAGCTCTTCACACCTTAAGGCGCAATAGAGGAGTCGTTCAGGAAAGGTACATGTTGGCGGAGTGTTGGAGAGGAGAATCCTGACTTGCCCGGGAGGTTGATTGAGTCTCTGCCCCGGAGGACATGGCACGGAGGCAGGCACCAGTGTGTACCACGGACTGTGAGTAAAGCTTTGGAACTGCAAGCCCTGGTGTCTGCCATTCATTTGTGCGCCAACACCGTCAGCACCGCTACATCTGGGTACCAATCCCCTTACCGCTTGTGCCTCTCCTCTAATCTTACATCCACACTGCCCTGGGACTACAGCTCCACCTTTGAGGAGCTGCACCATCTCATCAGTCCCAGTGGATCTGCATGCAGCGTTGGCTTAACATCTTACTTGCCAAACACCACAGGTGGCGTCACGAACTGTCCACTTAAACTATATCACAAACCACCATTGATTTGGGCGCCCAGGGCCACGGACCGGGTCACCGCTGCTGTGACACATTTCCCCCTGATACCGGCCCGATACCGAGTAACCCACAGCCCTGGGAGGGCGACCCACATACAATGTGATTTTCTAGATTTTTTAAGATTCTGTCTCTCACAGGTGAAGTGTACCAACAATAAAAATTACAGACCTCTTCATTCTTTGTATATGGAAAGCTTGTAAAATCTGCAGTGTATCAAATACTTATTTTCACCATTTTATATTACATCATGTTTTAACTATCCACACAGTATATGATTATATATTTATAATTGCTACTCTTACATTTTTGCACTTTGTCCCTCCAACTCCAGTTATTTTCATTTGTATTGATTTTGTGTTTTTAAAATGTCATGTAACAGCTTTTTTGTTGTTATAAATAAAGATTATATATACTGTACGTTTTGATGATTTGTCACTACACTTTTTGTAGGTGTAATTAAGTTTATTCTTCTCTGTAGTCCTCAGTAGTGGCTTCTTTACAGTAATTCGACCATAAAGGCAGGCTTCTCGAGTCTCCTCTGAACATGTGATGCTGAGAGATATCTGCTATTTGATCTATGTGCATCCTAAATGAGGGCTACTGTCTGAGGTGCTGTCAAGTTCCAGTTTCTGACCCTGGAAACTCTGATGAACTTATCCTCTGCAGCAGATGTAACTCTTTGTTTTCCTTTCCTGGGATGGTCCTCATGAAAGTGAATTTCATCATACTGTTTAATGGTTTTCATGACTGCACTTGAGGGTACTGTCAAAATTCCAGCAATTTTTTGATTTGATTGATGTCTTAAGAAATGATAGACCGTGATTTTTCCCTACATAGTTTCGTGGTTCTTTCCATATTTTGCCTTAGAACAGTTGTGGAATGTGGCTCAGCACTATATAGAACTATGTACCAACGCTGTCTCTGCAAAACGCATCTGCTGGTAGCAAACACTTTCTGAAGGTTAGTGATTTCAAAACTGAACTCTTTATGAGACATATCTGTTCATTGGAAGCCATTCCAGATGACGACCTGATGACGCTGCATGGCAGAATGCCAAGTAGTGTAAAGTGTTTTTTACCATACAAGGGTGTTTACTGTGAGAAATCTAAGATGTATCTCATATTCTGGTTTGTTTCACATGTATTTCTTCACGCTCTCTTTCCATATGTGTTCCTTTGGAGATTTTTTTTCTGCTTTCAGTTCTAATTTCCAATGTGCGCTTTCCAATAAGAACAAGGAAAGCTAGTGTGACCAAACAATTGACCGCTAATGCACATTTAAGGGGGTTGTCCAGACTTGTGAAACCTCACCTCACATACAGTGCATGCTGTTAAGATTCTCCGGTGCCGGCGCTGGGGGCAGGCGGTCATGTGACTGCAAGTATGCTATTTGTATACTTCCGGCCACATTCCGACTAGACGTGTCAGGCCTAGCTCAATTCACTTGTATTGAGTGATGCTGTGCACGTCTAGTCAGCATGTGACCACCTGTATGAAAATTGCATACTTGCAGTCACGCGCGACTGTAAGTTGCCAAAACCAGAAAATGTTGACTGCAAACACACTGTACTGCAAACTTGAACCCCAAACCTAGACAACTCCTTTAACACAAGAATCTGATTTCAACATGTTATTTTATGATGACACATTACCTATAAGTAGAGTTGAGCGAAACGGGTCGAAAAATTTCAAAAGTCTCCGACTTTTGGTAAAGTCTGGTTTCATGAAGCGAAACCCGACCCTAGGGTGAGGTCGGCCACAAGCTCCGTGACTTTAGCGCCAAAGTCGCGTTTCAAAAGTTTGTTTTCCGCCCTTTTTCAGCCAATCAGGATCCACGGACACTGTGGGCAACGTGATGACATAGGCAGGGGTCACCACCATCTTTGAGAAGGGCATGCAAGTGATTGGCTTGCTTTGGGGGGCGTCACAGGGGGTATAAAAGGGCGTGCACGCCGACCGCCATCTGACTCATGCTGATCTCAGAATAGGGAGAGCTGCTGCTGCTGCTGATTCTGTAGGGAGAGCGTTAGGCAGGGAAGAAGACACCAAAAACGGCTTCTGCTGCTAGCGATTTTGCCTGTACAACACACCAGTCACTGTGTGTGCAGTGCAAGTGGAGGCTATATTTTGCTGGATCAGCTGTGTTGGTTGTTAGGCTGCCTTATAAGGCTTCCTGATAGCTGCATTGCTGTTTTCCCACTGCTCTGCAAACTGCTTTTTTAAAAGCAATCCAAATTTTTTTTTTGTCCTGGTGAGGTACTGAGCGTGCATTTTTTCACACCATACGCTCCTCACACAGTACCGTATATCGACTGTTATCACGGCCACAGTGAAGCTATCTGTGTGTGACTCTGTAAGGATAAGTCGAGGACATGTTCCGTTCTTACAGACCTCCACCTTCTAGTTTTGTCTGGTTTTCAAACAGTTAAGTATATTTGCTGTTTGATCACATTCAAAACTATAGAGAGACAGCGTGTGTCAGTCCGTATACTTAAAAAACACGGAGCTTGACAATTTTACGGACACCGGACAGCGGTGTACGTGCATGCTCCTCTCTCAGTACCGTGTAACGGCTGTTATCACGGCCACAGTGAAGCTATCTGTGTGTGACTCTGTAAGGATAAGTCGAGGACTTGTTCCGTTCTTACAGACCTACACTTTAGGGAAATTCCTATTCTGCCCAATTCTATATACACCTTGTAGTTTGTCATACACTAGCCAATTTCTGCCTGTGACATAGCGGTGTGATATTCACTGGGCCTCACACAATCCAACAGTGTCCACAAGTGTGTTCAGAAATTCTACATCTCCCCTGTCCTATAGTGACATTTTTCACACCTACGACATTGAGCCTGTGACATAGCGGTGTGATATTCACTGGGCCTCACACAATCCAACAGTGTCCACAAGTGTGTTCAGAAATTCTACATCTCACCTGTCCTATAGTGACATTTTTCACACCTGCGACATTGAGTCTGTGACATAGCGGTGTGATATTCACTGGGCCTCACACAATCCAACAGTGTCCACAAGTGTGTTCAGAAATTCTACATCTCCCCTGTCCTATAGTGACATTTTTCACACCTGCGACATTGAGCCTGTGACATAGCGGTGTGATATTCACTGGGCCTCACACAATCCAACAGTGTCCACAAGTGTGTTCAGAAATTCTACATCTCCCCTGTCCTATAGTGACATTTTTCACACCTGCGACATTGAGCCTGTGACATAGCGGTGTGATATTCACTGGGCCTCACACAATCCAACAGTGTCCACAAGTGTGTTCAGAAATTCTACATCTCTCCTGTCCTATATACACCTTGTACCTTGTTTTACCTTACTATATAGTTTGTGGGATTTTGTGTACATTTTTACCAAAAATTAGGAAGGCTGGTGGAAGAGGCCGTGGAATTGGGCGGGGGTTGCCAGCTGGTAATGATGGTGTTGGTGGTGGATCTGATGGTAGTGGCAAAATCAAAATAGGACCGAATGCAGGAGGTGTTGAGCCTGCGTCATAGTCTGGCTCCACATGGCCTCGAAGGCTTAGTTTTCTAGGAGTTGGCAAACCGCTTTTAAAGCCAGAGCTTCAGGAAAAAGTTTTGGCTTACATTGCTGACTCAGCCTCCAGCTCTATCGCCTCCTCTTCTGAAGTTGTAAAAAATAAAAGCACTGAGTCATCAATGGAGGCTCATGTTCATGAACCACACCTTTCCTTGTGTCCTTCACCCCAACCAAGATTGAAGGATGACGCAGGCCATACAACTGATTACTCCATGGAGCTGTTTTCACATACCATGCCTGGGTTATCAAGTGAAATGGTGAATTACCCAGGCCAAGATGAATCTGACATGGAGTGCACTGATGCACAGCCACTGATAGATGATTCTGCTTGTACATTCAGTCAGAGCACTACATTGTCCTCGCAGTGTAATGAGCCAGATTCTGACCCTGATGAGACTCAGGTGCCCCTTCCCGCATACTATACTACAATACACGGTGACACAGAGGAAGGTGCACATGACATTGAAGAGGAGGTGATGGATGACCCAGTTGTTGACCGAGATTGGCATCCATTGGGGGAAGAGGGTGCTGCTTCCAATAGCTCAGATGAGGAGGAGGAGCATCCACAGCAGACATCGACATCGCAACAGCTGTTATCTGGCAGGCCCGGAGCACTCCAAAGACAGGTTCCAAAAATCAAAAGAGTTGCTGGACATCTTGTCGAGACGGTCAAAATAGCACAGCGTGCTAGGCCGCAAAATGTCTTCCAAAGTAGGAAGAGTGCAGTGTGGCACTTTTTTGAACAAAATCCTCATGATCAGGCCAAGGTTATCTGTAAGAAGAGCACAAAGACCTTTAGCCGAGGGAAAAATCTGAAAAATTTGAATACCAGTTGCATGCTTAGACATTTAACCATCATGCACTTGCAAGTGTGGACACAACACCAAACCTCAAGTACCACATGTGCAACTGATCACAAAGAAGGTAGTCAGCAACGCTACATTGTTTCCCCCACTGTAAGCCCACCGGTTAGCACAGCAGCAAATGTTGAGGTGTCGTTGCAAGGCCAAAGCAGTCAGGGAATCCCACTGTTATATCAATGAAAGACTGAATCTAGGCCATCAGAAAGAACACCAACTCCATCACCATCATCAACCCTCTCTCAGTCCGCCCTGTCCACCGCTAGTTCCACCATATGCAGCTCTCAAGTCCAGCTCACCCTCCCAGAGACTATGAGTAGGTCAAGAAAGACTCAGTCTCTCATTCGCGTACACTGGGTTTGAACGCCCACATTGCCAAACTAATCTCGTTAGAGATGATGCCCTATCGGTTGGTGGAAAGCGCAGCTTTCCGCGAACTCATGGCCTATGCAGTACCACGCTATGACCTACCCAGTCGCCACTTCTTCTCTCGCAAAGCCATCCCAGCCCTCCACCATCATGTGAAAGACCGCATTGTCCATGCACTCAAGCAGTCAGTGAGTGGAAATGTACACCTCACAACAGATGCATGGTCCAGTCGGCATGGCGAGGGCCGTTACGTGTCCATCACTGCGCACTGGGTTAATGTGGTGGATGCAGGGTTCACAGGGGACAGCGGTGGTGGGACAGTGCTGCCTAGCCCACAGTATAGGAAACAGTTGGCTGTAGGCGTTCGACCCTCCTCCTCCTCCAGAAGCGAAAGCTCGTCCACAGAGCGCAGTCGTACGAGCACTCCATCTGCCGCTGCCACTATTGCACACGAGATGTCCCCCTATCGAGCAGCTAGTGGAAAGCGTCAGCAGGCTGTGTTGCAGATGATGTGTTTGAGCGACAGACACACCGCGGAGGTGCTGGCCGAGTATTTTCAGCGACAAACTGAGTCATGGCTGGGCAGTATACATCTTGAGGCAGGCAAGGTAGTTAGTGATAACGGCCGTAATTTTGTGGCAGCCATAGCCCTTTCAAAACTCAGCCACATACCTTGCTTGGCTCACACCTTGAACCTGGTGGTGCAGTGCTTCCTCAACAATTATCCGGAGTTAACAGCCCTGCTCCAGAAGGTGCGAAGACTGTGCGCGCACATCCGCCGGTCGCCTGTACACTCCATTCGTATGCAGAAGCTGCAGCGATTGCTCCACCTTCCCAACCACCGCCTCATTATCGACATTGCAACAAGGTGGAACTCCACCCTGCACATGGTTGAGCGGCTGTGCGAACAGAGGCAGGCCATAATGCATTTGTGGGAGGATACACGGCCAGGCACTTTGAGAGCAGACATGGAGTTGACAGGTGTGCAGTGGTCGAAGCTGAAAGACCTCTGTAAAGTCCTTCAGTGTTTTGAGGAATGCACACGGCTGGTAAGCGCAGACGACGCCATCCTAAGCATGAGAATCCCACTTATGCGTCTGCTCATGCAAACTTTGACGCACCTTAAGGAGCAGGCGTCTGCAGCCAATGTTGACGAGGAGGAAGAGAAGGAGGGAATCCTTGATGACATTCAGCCATTGTCTGCTCAGGGACCTCTCCTGGACAAGGTGGAGGAAGAAGAGGAGGAGGAGCATGATGACAGGGATGATTACTTAGGGGAGGAGGATGCATCTCGTGGGGCAAGTGAAAATGTTGGCGTGGCAAGGTCTGGTACAGGGTTTGTGCGTGACTGGAGGGATGTGGATTTGCCAGAAAGTGTTCCTCCAACCAGCACTCGCAGTGCATCATTGACACCGGGAACATTGGCCCACATGTCAGATTATGCCTTGCAGATCCTAAAAAGGGACCCCCACATTGCCAAAATGATGAACGATGACGACTACTGGTTGACCAGCATCCTGGATCCACGCTATAAAGGCAAATTACAAACATCATGCCACACAAGAACCTTGACCTAATATTGGCTAATAAACAAGCAACTCTGGTAAACCGGTTGGTTGAGGCATTCCCAGCACACAGCAGCGGTGATGGTTCTCACACAAGCCGTACGGGCCGCGGGCAGCTTGGCAGAGGTGTTCGTGGTGCACACAGCAGAAGTGGCGTTGGAGACAGGGGTTTCATGACAATGTTTTTCAAGTACGGCTCACACAATTGGTAATACTGCATCGATGGAAAGTGACAGGAGACAGCAGTTGTCAACTATGGTTACAAACTACTTTTCCTCCCATATCGATGTTCTCCCGCACAGGTCATTCCCCTTTGACTATTGGGCCACTAAACTGGACACCTGGCCTGAATTGGCACAATATGCCTTACAGGAGCTCGCTTGCCCAGCTGCAAGTGTGCTATCGGAAAGAGTCTTCAGTGCAGCTGAATCAATCCTGACAGAAAAAAGGACCCGTCTGTCAACCCAAAATGTGGATGATCTAACCTTCATTAAAATGAACCATGCATGGGTTTCCAAGGATTTTGTCCCACCTTCCCTTGATGACACATAGGTTGCCAGAAAAATGGCTTGCTTTGGTCCTCCTCCTATTCCGCGAACTTGACCTATTTCGCCTTTTGCAGCAGCTGACTGTCCCACATCAACATATGCCACTTTGTAAACCGCCCTAACTGGGCTGCCCCCCCCATGGCCGGGGTCACCACCTAGCGCACGAAACCGTGCAAGTGCCGTTGCCCTGGACAGGTGGGTAGGCCGACTCTTGGGCGCGGGCACTGGCATAGGGTCCCTCATAGTGCAATCAAGTGTCTCTGACGGTGGTGTTGCACACCCGCCGTCAGACACACCGCCGTACTATGAGGGGCCCAGTGCCAGTACCGACACCCACGAGTGGGCCCCCTTTGCTTGGGCAGGGCCCCAGCATTTGCAATCTTTACCTCTCCCTGCTCCTCCGTTGTGTAGTCTGGGCTGTCAAATCCTTCACTGGGAGTGCCACTACAAATTGATTGAACTGAAAGATGATGGTTAAGATGTAGCTATGCCCTGTCCTGCTGGCCGGGCTCTAGCTCCAGATGATCAATGGCTTCCATTTTTTATGGACGTCGACTCACAATGACATGCAGTGGTGGTTTATCATCAGCTTTCACAGTTTTCCTACTCACAAACGTGTGACATTCCGGCGCTCATTTTAAAATGTGACCTCTCATGCCAATCAAATAGAATCGCCTGTAGCTTCTGTCTTTTGCACTCCAAAGTTACGTGACAGATCATGATAGCCAGTGAGCACCATGTTTACATCGCTCCCTTTGATAAAAATTGGATTGAGATGAGTAACAGTGATGGAATCAACGGAAGTGCGATACAGCAAGACTTTATTCACAAAAAAATGTTTTCACTGTCTCAACACACAAATTAATTGAGGGTCAGCATCGCCTATGAGAATTGTGATGGAAGTTTTTCCCGTGAATAGTAATTCCTTGATTTCTCCAATCACTAGCCTTTAGGTCAGTAATTGTATGCATCTAATTTCCTATTGCAGAGAGGCTGGACTGTATTACTGAGACAGAAATATATATGAAGATTTAAAAATAACACCAAAAGTATATAGTTGTGTACACCTCAAATGCATTTCCTTTTTTCCACTTTTTATATTGCTGTGTAATCCATACTGAGAACACGGAGATTTTACATGTTTAAACTATGCTATATATACCTGCTATCCAGGGATAAAGTACACTTTCTCAACTTTGTACAATCTGGTCAAATCCATACTGGGCCTGAGAACATCTGAGTCTGCCTCCTGATCTATAGACATATATTTTTAATGTGTAAAATAGGCTACATATATACGTGTTATTCGGTGAAACTGTACCCTTTATCAACTTTCTACAATGTTGTTGAATCCATACTGGGCCTGAGAATGGCTGCCGAGCTGTTAAGCAAGCTACAGCACCTGTGGTTTGGACACGTAATTTTTTCAGGAATAACGGTTAGGCCTAACTCCGGAATTGCGGCTGACCTGAACTTACTGGGAAATTATCGTTCGCGGGGAATAATCTGAATCCCAGATCCCCATCACTAACGGAGTTCAGCAGGTTATCTGCACCTGTAAGCGACAAAAGCTGGTCCTTTCAGTGTAGCGTGCATGCAGCCCTGGACATGTACGGGAATGCTAGACCTGTTATTGCTCGATCTCACGTGCCAGAGCCTCACTTATCCCTCTAGTAAGCTTGACGCGCACTGCGGGGGCATGTCGGAGTCTCGGTTGTTAACGGAATAAAGCTGAGAAATCGCTAGCACAACTACAAACACACATACCACACCACACACAGAATCGACAAAGCTTTCAAAGTGTGCATCTTTTCTTTAGGTGGCATGGTTGTGGTTTCCCAATTAAGCCACAGGCTCCACTCCTGGTGGTGCCCTTTTGGACATTCCTTTAAGGTTCAGCTTTGCAATCATACTGCCCCCGGAAACCAAAAACTTTGCCTTCATGGACGCTGTTTGGAGGTTCATGGGAATAACGCAGCCCGATCAACAGCCGGCATATGGGTCGCCCTCCCAGGGCTGTGGGGTACTCGGTACCGGGCCGGTGTCAGTGGGATGTGTCACAGCAGCGGTGACCCGGACGGTGGCCCTGGGCGCCCATGTAAATGGCGTAGTATAATGGTAAAGAGTTTATATAGATAGTTTGACGCCACCTGTGGTGTTCGGCAACATAGATGTTAGGCCGACGCTGCATGCAGATCCTCTGGGACTGATGGTGTTGTGCAGCAAAGATGATGAAGCTCCCCACAGGTGGAGCTGGAGTCCCAGGGAAGTGAAGATGTAGTGATGGGGGAAAGGCACAGGCGGTGTAGGTGCTGGTACCCAGATGTAGCGGTGCTGGAATAACTAGGACACCAGAGCGTGCAGTTCCAAAGCTTTACTCACAGTCTGCAGGTTACACAGATGCCTGCCTCCGTGCTGTGTCCTCCGGGTCAGGACCTCAGCCAACCTCCGGGACCAAAATGGAAAGCTCCCTTCCAACACTCCGCCAACATGTACCTTCCTGAACGTCTCCTTTCTAGCGCTTGTGGGGGAAGCACTCACAGGACCGTGGTTCACTGAAGCACCTCCTGTCTAACAGATGTTCCTCAGACTTTACTTGTATAGCAGACAGCTGTAGCCTTTTCCTTCTGGCTCCCACACGTCGATGCTGGGGCCTCCGAGCCTTAGTTGGGTACAGAGCATTTAAAGCTGCTACTTCCCCCGGTTTCTGCTGCCGGAACGTCAGTGTCCCTACAAACTCGGAGACCGGAATCTGGACCATGCGCTCCAGCTAGGAGTGAGCCTTAACTCTGCTCATCCTCCAGCTCCCCTTCTCACGTCCACACACTTCCCCTTCCCTGCACAGAGTGCCCTAACTTACCTCCTCCCGACCAGAGAGAGCAGCTCCTCAGCAGTCAGGTTCAGAGGTCTCCCTGCTAGCCTGGAGTGGGAAATGTGTTGTGTGTTGGTTTCACTGCTAGAGAGATCCTTCGTTGCTCCCAAGCATGACAACACACTCCCTAGGAGGAAGGTAATGCCACAGTGGCGACCGTACTCTTGGGGACGCCACAAGTGCACTGAGGCCCAGCCACTGCTGGATGATGCTGCCAGTACATTGACCCAGACCACTACATTCCCCTCGCACTCTACACTGCCAGAATCTGACCCAGAGGAAACTCAGGTTCCCCTTCCCACATACTATACCAACTTACACGGTGACAAAGAGGAAGGTGCAGATGAAAGTGCAGGTTCCTTGAGCAGGTGAGGGGGGCATACTCATGGGCGATGGCACTGGCACAGGGCACCGCATAATATGCAAAAGTGTCTCTGCCGGTGGGAGGGCCTAAACAGCCAAGTGCAGTGAGATGGAAGATGGGGACGACAAGGAGTTCAGAGTAGTGCAGGGATTCCCTAGCAAGGAGACTTATGTAATTGTTTTCAATGTTGGGACAGCAATTTTTGGGGAGCACTATACTCTGGTGAATGATATATGGGGCCCACCATACACTGGAGCATTCCAAAGGTGGACATCAGACACTGGAGCAGCATTTACAGGGCCCATTATACACTAGAGCAGTAGAAATGGGGCCCATTATATATGGAGCATTATTTGGGCCCATAAGACAGTGGAGCTTCATCCATTGGGACCAACATATACTATAGCATTATGTGGAGCTCATCATATACGGTTTGAAACATTACATGGGATCAATGATTCCATATGGAGAAATATATGGGCCTCATTACTCTGTATAGCGCACTAAGCGCTGGCCATAATACTGTATGGAGTTATATACTGTCCGTTTTTGGAGGTATTGGAGAATTTAAAATGGATATCAGTCATGAGATGTAAGAAGTGAAGTATTTTTCATTGTACTATACCGCTATTTCTCTGCCGTATCGGAGCATCATGAGTTGTGGTATGTGTTAAAGGGGCGCTCTTTTTGCCCTGGGCCCACGAAAACCTGGAGCCAGCCCTACCCCCCCCACAACTGTAGCCAAATAACCCCCATTTTTCAGTGCGTAACTAGTATTATGAAGTAAATTAAGGTTGACAAGCTTAAGTAATAAGAATTGATGCTTTTGGCATTCAAATGGGCACTGTAGGTGTGTTTCCTGTCCTCCTCTCACTGCCGACTTTAATTCTCCATTGACTTACATTGGGTTTCGTGTTTCGGTCGGACCCCCGACTTTTCCCTATAGTCGGCCGATTTTGCTCAACCCGACTTTTGGAAAAGTCGGGTTTCATGAAACGAAACTCGACCCTAAAAAACCAAAAGTCGCTCAACTCTACCTATAAGGTATTTACAGAGATGAAACTTCCTCTTTATTAGTTCCAGCTACATCATGTACATCAAATATGCAACAAAACCCACATCTGCATCTCATCTAACTTGATATTGACATTTTACGACCATGTGTAAAAAAGACTATATTATTGCTTGCGTATAAGTAAAATTACCTAAGCAATCTGTCACATCAGCAGTATGAACCACACTTTGGGACAATATGCAAGTTTGCACATCCATCCGAAAGAAAAATGTGCAATTCTACATTTTTCTGAGCAGCTGAACACACAGCTGTCAAATGAGCTTTTATAGGGTTATTAACCAAGAAAATTCTTTAATTTTCTATATTGCTTATAGAAGTAAATGTTTTCTCTTTCACTTAAATTAATGTTTAGCTCTTATTAAGCAATTAATGATAGAAACATTCAGGCTACATTTGGCATTTTTTAAGGGTTTCTGCCACCTAATCTCAGAGCAGCATAATGTAGTGGTAAAGACCTTAATTCCAATGATGCATCACTTACTGTGCTGATTGCTATAGTTTTGATATAATCCTCATCACTGATTGGCAGCTTTCTGCCAATGCACAGTGCACACAGAAAGCTGGCAATAAGTGATGTGGGTAGGGTTATACAGAGCTCAGCATTGTAGATCTGCAGCAGATAAAACAGGGATTATATCAAAACTGCAGCAAGCAGCCCAGTAAGGGACACCGCTTGAATCAAGGTCCCTGACCCTACATCAGGCTGCTCTCAACTGAGCATCAAAAATCTGTTGATATGTCCCTTTAAGAAAATATTAATGACAGTTTTCGTTTCTCACCTCTGTTGGAACCAGGGCTGAGCGCTCTGTGCTTTCTCTTTTCCACTGCATTCTGGTTTGGCCTGGCATCTCTTATCTGGGCCATGTATTCTGGCTTAGGCAAGACCTTGCCAGAAGATTTAGGTAGTTAGTGTATGCTACTATTCCAGATTATCAATTATCCATTTTACTTTTGCTGTACTCTCGGATACTTTCAGCAAGGTGATATTGCATCCTGACTTACCCAGGTCTGCTACTCTCCTGTGCCCTGCTACATTTTGTCACTTCGTGCCTCCTGGCACACCCAGGTTTGTTTAGTTGATAGGCTCTGCTGTAATGTTGCTGCATGTCACCAGACACACCCAGCTCTCCTACATTGCTGGACTCTTCTCCATATCCATTGGGTACGCCCTGATATACCAGATCTGTTACTTCACTGGGCTCTGCTACATTTTCACTCCACTTCCTTTCAGCCCAGCTTTGCTATAAAGCACCATTGAGCCCTGTAAGGTCAATAGATCATACCGCAACATAGAAATGATAATATAATTGTAATGAATCTAGAGTCGAACACTTGACCTTATGATTTATGGTTGGCGCCCCTTTCCTTTGGGTCAAAGCAGATACACCTTTTCCTTGGGAGTTAAAGTTCTGTTATCTTTTTTCCTGTCAGTAACAGGTGTTTTTTCATTTACTCTGTATATCTGTCCTATCACCTTTTGGGTGCAGCTTTATATACCTTCCGCCTACTGGAGTTTCCTGCTGCTGATAGACTTTGTTTGAATAATTCCCTTTACTATAGTTTAAGTTGGTTGCAGTTGTTTCATGTGTGTTTCCTTTATGTCTAGTGACACTAGGAGCTGCTAAGGATATTCAGGATAAGCCACCGCTGAGTGGGGGCCCCATTGCATTATCTTAGGGCGCCAACCTCTGCAGTCCGGCAACGACAGACCAAGGTCAGATTAGGGCTTTTCCTAGTCTGAACAGACTTCTATCAGGTTCAGGTGTTTGTCTCCCTTGTTTGTATGCTACCCATGTGAATGTGCTTCAGCGGTCATAACAATAATATTATAATACACGATAAAGAATTTCATAATTTCCAATTGTCTTAGTTTTGCTGTGACAATGCTACAAATTGAATTGCAAAAGGGACAACATTTATGCAAACGCTACGTAAGCATGAGCATTCCTGGAAAGTATGGAAAGTGTGGCAATCATTCTTGAAACGTGCAAAAAAGATTTCGATTCCTTTTAATAATGGAAGAATCTTATACCCATTTACTCAAGACAGAGAAAATCGATAAGAGAAACTCTGATCAGCGTTTGTTCAGAGGGTGATCAGAGTGGAATCTGAATTTGTCGGAGGTGGAGGAAAAAAAAAATTTTCACCACCTTCACCATTCAGTCTGCCTGTGAAAATTGGACTGCAATTAGTTGTCATCTACAGACCCATAGACTTTAATGGGCGATTCGAATATCGGAGGCAAATCGGACATGTGCACGGGCTTAGCGAATAACATGGGGATAAGTGCTATCTGCCAAAACAATGGATAGCACTCGTCTGATGTTTATGTTCACCCTTATAGTCAAGTATCGGTCACATCTCACTTGTCGCCTTCGCACTAGACCATGCCGCTGCTAAATTCAGCCCTCCACTGTGATATTATTATATGTAAGCCTTGAATCGCACCATGTTTGGACAATATTTTCGGTACATATACTCATTGGTCTATGCTCCACATCTCCATAGATCAGTATTGACCTGGTTTGGGTTTTTGGCATCTGCTGGTCAGATACACATTGCACGTTGACCTTTTTTAAACTATGTACGGAAGTACAATTTCCTGTACTTTGAAACACAGTTTGACTTTGCAAAAAAAGCTTAATGCCTGGTAAACATTTTTTTCAACATGAGGACATGTGCATGGCTTAAAGTGGCATAAATCAATGTGAGCATAGCCTTACTTACAGTATCAGAAACTAGGTAAGGCCCCGTCACACACAGCGAGATCGCTAGCGAGATGGCTGCTGAGTCACAAGTTTTGTGACGCAACAGCGATCTCACCAGCGATCTCGCTGTGTGTGACACCTATCAGCGACCGGCCCCCCTGCCGGTATCGCTGATCGCTGTAAGAAACCTCTGGACATTTTTTTGGTTGCTGGTCTCCCGCTGACCAGCACGCATCGCTGCGTGTGGCAGGCGGGAGACCAGCGATCAGCTGTAAAAAATAGATTTCAAATAAAAAATATTGTTATTCTCACCTTCCGACGTCCCGCGCAGCATTCCTCTCTCCACGCTCCGGTCCCAGTAATCCTTTGCACGAATGATCGGGAGACTTTGCGCTCCCGCGAGACCGTGACATTCTCTCTGTCATTCTCGCAAAGGATCACTGGGACCGGAGCGTGGAGAGAGGCGGGATGGCTGCGCGGGATGTCGGAAGGTGAGAATAACTAGAGTTGAGCGACTTTTGGTTTTTTAGGGTCGCGTTTCGTTTCGTGAAACCCGACTTTTCCAAAAGTCGGGTCGAGCAAGATCGTCCGATTATAGGGAAAAGTCGGGGTCGTCCCGAAACACGAAACCCAATGTAAGTCAATGGGGAATAAAAGTCGGCAGTGAGAGGAGGACAGGAAACACACCTACAGTGCCCATTTGAATGCCAAAAGCATCAATTCTTCTTTCTTAAGCTTGTCAACCTTAATTAACTTCATAATACAAGTTACGCACTGAAAAATGGGGGTTATTTGGCTACAAACTGTGGGGGGGAGGGCTGGCTCCAGGTTTTCATGTGCCCTGGGCGAGAGAGCGCCCCTTTAACACATACCACAACTCATCATGCTCCGATACGGCAGAGAAATAGCGGTATAGTACAATGAAAAATACCTCACTTTTTACATCTCATGACGAGGCCCATCTATTTCTCCATACAGAATCATTGGTCCCATATAATGTTTGAAACAGTATATGATGAGCTCCACATAATGCTACAGTATATGTTGGTCCCCATGGATGAAGCTCCACTGTCTTATGGGCCCAAATAATGCTCCAAACATAATGGGCCCCATTTCTAATGCTCTAGTGTATAATGGGCCCTGTAAATGCTGCTCCAGTGTCTGATGTCCACCTTTGGAATGTTCCAGTGTATGGTGGGCCCCATCTATCATTCTCCAGAGTATAGTGCTCCCCAAAAATTGCTGTCCCAACATTGAAAACAATCAAATAAGTCTCCTTGCTAGGGAATCCCTGTACTTGTCTGGACAGGTGCTGTAGCTTGCTTAACAGCTCGCCAGCCGTTCTCACGCCCAGTATGGATTACACGTGATTGCACAAAGGTGAGAAAGGGTACCGTATCCCCAGATAACATGTATGGATAGCGTACACATTCAAAATATATGTCTCAGGAGGCAGGCTCAGACGGTGTTAGGCCCAGTATGGATTGCACGTGATTGCACAAAGGTTAGAAAGGGTACCGTATGCCCGGATAACATGTATGGATAGCGTACACATTCAAAATATATGTCTATACAGCATGAGGCAGGCTCAGACGGTGTTAGGCCCAGTATGGATTGCACGTGATTGCACAAAGGTTAGAAAGGGTACCGTATCCCTGGATAACATGTATGGATAGCGTACACATTCAAAATATATGTCTATACAGCATGAGGCAGGCTCAGACGGTGTTAGGTCCAGTATGGATTGCACGTGATTGCACAAAGGTTAGAAAGGGTACCGTATCCCTGGATAACATGTATGGATAGCGTACACATTCAAAATATATGTCTATACAGCATGAGGCAGGCTCAGACGGTGTTAGGCCCAGTATGGATTGCACGTGTTTGCACAAAGGTTAGAAAGGGTACCGTATCCCTGGATAACATGTATGGATAGCGTACACATTCAAAATATATGTCTCAGGAGGCAGGCTCAGACGGTGTTAGGCCCAGTATGGATTGCACGTGATTGCACAAAGGTTAGAAAGGGTACCGTATCCCCGGATAACATGTATGGATAGCGTACACATTCAAAATATATGTCTATACAGCATGAGGCAGGCTCAGATGGTGTTAGGCCCAGTATGGATTGCACGTGATTGCACAAAGGTTAGAAAGGGTACCGTATCCCTGGATAACATGTATGGATAGCGTACACATTCAAAATATATGTCTATACAGCATGAGGCAGGCTCAGACGGTGTTAGGCCCAGTATGGATTGCACGTGATTGCACAAAGGTTAGAAAGGGTACCGTATCCCTGGATAACATGTATGGATAGCGTACACATTCAAAATATATGTCTCAGGAGGCAGGCTCAGACGGTGTTAGGCCCAGTATGGATTGCACGTGATTGCACAAAGGTTAGAAAGGGTACCGTATCCCCGGATAACATGTATGGATAGCGTACACATTCAAAATATATGTCTATACAGCATGAGGCAGGCTCAGACGGTGTTAGGCCCAGTATGGATTGCACGTGATTGCACAAAGGTTAGAAAGGGTACCGTATCCCTGGATAACATGTATGGATAGCGTACACATTCAAAATATATGTCTCAGGAGGCAGGCTCAGACGGTGTTAGGCCCAGTATGGATTGCACGTGATTGCACAAAGGTTAGAAAGGGTACCGTATCCCCGGATAACATGTATGGATAGCGTACACATTCAAAATATATGTCTATACAGCATGAGGCAGGCTCAGACGGTGTTAGGCCCAGTATGGATTGCACGTGATTGCACAAAGGTTAGAAAGGGTACCGTATCCCTGGATAACATGTATGGATAGCGTACACATTCAAAATATATGTCTCAGGAGGCAGGCTCAGACGGTGTTAGGCCCAGTATGGATTGCACGTGTTTGCACATAGGTTAGAAAGGGTACCGTATCCCCGGATAACATGTATGGATAGCGTACACATTCAAAATATATGTCTATACAGCATGAGGCAGGCTCAGACGGTGTTAGGCCCAGTATGGATTGCACGTGATTGCACAAAGGTTAGAAAGGGTACCGTATCCCTGGATAACATGTATGGATAGCGTACACATTCAAAATATATGTCTCAGGAGGCAGGCTCAGACGGTGTCAGGCACAGTATGGATTTGACGGCCCAGATTACACAGCGGAGGAGCAGGGAGAGGTAAAGATTGCAAATGCTGGGGCCCTGCCCAAGCAAGGGGGGCCCACTCGTGGGCGTCGGTACTGGCACTGGGCCCCTCATAGTACAGCGGTGTGTCTGACGGCGGGTGTGCACCACCACCGTCAGAGACACTTGATTGCACTATGAGGGACCCTGTGCCAGTGCCCGCGCCCAAGAGTCGGCCTACCCACCTGTCCAGGGCAACGGCACTCGCACGGTGTCGTGCGGTAGGTGGTGACCCCGGCCATGGGGGGGGAGGCAGCACAGTTAGGGAGTTTTAGAAAGTGGCATATGTTGATGTTGGACATTCAGCTGATGCAAAAGGCGAAATAGGTGAAGTACCAGGAAGAGGTGGACCAAAGCAAGCCATTTTTCTGTCACCCTATGTGTCATCAGGGGAAGGTGGGACAAAATCCTTGGAAACCCATGCGTGGTTCATTTTAATGAAGGTTAGATCATCCACATTTTGGGTTGACAGACGGGTCCTTTTTTCTGTCAGGATTGATCCAGCTGCACTGAAGACTCTTTCCGATAGCACACTTGCAACTGGGCAAGCGAGCTCCTGTAAGGCATATTGGGCCAATTCAGGCCAGGTGTCCAGTTTAGCGGCCCAATAGTCAAAGGGGAATGACCTGTGTGGGAGAACATCGATATGGGAGGAAAAGTAGTTTGTTACCATAGTTGACAACTGCTGTCTCCTGTCACTTTCCATCGATGCAGTATTACCAGTTGTGTGAGCGGTATTTGAAAAATCAGTCCACAACATTGTCATGAAACCCCTGTCTCCAACGCCACTTCTGCTGTGTGCACCACGAACACCTCTGCCAAGCTGCCCCCGGCCCGTACGGCTCGTGTGAGAACCATCACCGCTGCTGTGTGCTGGGAATGCCTCAAGCAACCGATTTACCAGAGTTGCTTGTTTATTAGCCAATATTAGGTCAAGGTTCTCCTGTGGCATGATGTTTTGTAATTTGCCTTTATAGCGTGGATCCAGGATGCTGGCCAACCAGTAGTCGTCATCGTTCATCATTATGACAATGCGGGGGTCCCTTTTTAGGATCCGCAAGGCATAATCTGACATGTGGGCCAATGATCCAGGTGTCAATGATGCACTGCGAGTGCTGGGTGGAGGAGCACTTTCTGGCAAATCCACATCCCTCCAGTCATGCACAAACCCTGTACCAGACCTTGCCACGCCAAAATTTTCACTTGCCCCACGAGATGCATCCTCCTCCCCTAAGTAATCATCCCCATCATCCTCCTCCTCCTCCTCTTCTTCCTCCACCTCGTCCAGGAGAGGTCCCTGAGCAGACAATGGCTGAATGTCATCAAGGATTCCCTCCTCCTCTTCCTCCTCATCAACATTGGCTGCAGACGCCTGCTCCTTAAGGTGCGTCAAAGTTTGCATGAGCAGACGCATAAGTGGGATGCTCATGCTTAGGATGGCGTCATCTGTGTTTACCAGCCGTGTGCATTCCTCAAAACACTGAAGGACTTTACAAAGGTCTTTCAGCTTCGACCACTGCACACCTGTCAACTCCATGTCTGCTCTCAAAGTGCCTGGCCGTGTATCCTCCCACAAATGCATTATGGCCTGCCTCTGCTCGCACAGCCGCTCCACCATGTGCAGGGTGGAGTTCCACCTTTTTGCAATGTCGATAATAAGGCGGTGGTTGGGAAGGTGGAGCAATCGCTGCAGCTTCTGCATACGAACGGAGTGTACAGGCGACCGGCGGATGTGCGCGCACAGTCTTCGCACCTTCTGGAGCAGGGCTGTTAACTCCGGATAATTTTTGAGGAAGCACTGCACCACCAGGTTCAAGGTGTGAGCCAAGCAAGGAATGTGGCTGAGTTTTGAAAGGGCTATGGCTGCCACAAAATTACGGCCGTTATCACTAACTACCTTGCCTGCCTCAAGATGTACACTGCCCAGCCATGACTCAGTTTGTCGCTTCAAGTACTCGGCCAGCACCTCGGCGGTGTGTCTGTCGCCCAAACACATCATCTGCAACACAGCCTGCTGACGCTTTCCACTAGCTGCTCGATAGGGGGACACATCGTGTGCAACAGTGGCAGCTGCAGATGGAGTGCTCGTACGACTGCGCTCTGTGGACGAGCTTTCGCTTCTGGAGGAGGTGGAGGAGGAGGAGGGTCGAACGCCTACAGCCAACTGTTTCCTATACCGTGGGCTAGGCAGCACTGTCCCACCACCGCTGTCCCCTGTGGACCCTGCATCCACCACATTAACCCAGTGCGCAGTGATGGACACGTAACGGCCCTGGCCATGCCGACTGGACCATGCATCAGTTGTGAGGTGCACCTTTCCGCTCACTGACTGCTTGAGTGCATGGACAATGCGGTCTTTCACATGATGGTGGAGGGCTGGGATGGCTTTGCGAGAGAAGAAGTGGCGACTGGGTAGGTCATAGCGTGGTACTGCATAGGCCATGAGTTCGCGGAAAGCTGTGCTTTCCACCAACCGAAAGGGCATCATCTCAAACGAGATTAGTTTGGCAATGTGGGCGTTCAAACCCAGTGTACGCGGATGAGAGACTGAGTACTTTCTTGACCTACTCATAGTGTCTGGGAGGGTGAGCTGGACTTGAGAGCTGCATATGGTGGAAGTAGCGGTGGACAGGGCGGACTGAGAGAGGGTTGATGATGGTGATGGAGTTGGTGTTCTTTCTGATGGCCTAGAATCAGTCTTTCGTTGATATAACAGTGGGATTCCCTGACTGCTGTGGTCTTGCAACGACACCTCAACATTTGCTGCTGTGCTAACCGGTGGGCTTACAGTGGGGGAAACAATGTAGCGTTGCTGACTACCTTCGTTGTGATCAGTTGCACATGTGGCACTTGAGGTTTGGTGTTGTGTCCACGCTTGCAAGTGCATGCTGGTTAAATGTCTAAGCATGCAACTGGTATTCAAATTTTTCAGATTTTTCCCTCAGCTAAAGGTCTTTGTGCACTTCTTACAGATAACCTTGGCCTGATCATGAGGATTTTGTTCAAAAAAGTGCCACACTGCACTCTTCCTACTTTGGCAGACATTTTGCGGCCTAGCACGCTGTGATCTTTTGACCCTCTGGACAAGCTGTCCAGCAACTCTTTTGATGTTTGGAACCTGTCTTTGGAGTGCTCCGGGCCTGCCAGATAACAGCTGTTGCGATGTCGATGTCTGCTGTGGATGCTCCTCATCTGAGCTATTGGAAGCAGCACCCTCTTCCCCCAATGGATGCCAATCTGGGTCAACAACTGGGTCATCCATCACCTCCTCTTCTATGTCATGTGCACCTTCCTCTGTGTCACCGTGTATGGTGGTATAGTGTGCGGGAAGGGGCACCTGAGTCTCATCAGGGTCAGAATCTGGCTCTGTACACTGCGAGGACAATGTAGTGCTCTGAGTGAATGTACCAGCAGAATCATCCATCAGCGGCTGTGCATCAGTGCACTCCATGTCAGATTCATCTTGGCCTGGGTAATTCACCATTTCACTTGATAATCCAGGCATGGTATGTGAAAACAGCTCCATGGAGTAATCAGTAGTATGGCCTGTGTCATCCTTCAATCTTGGTTGGGGTGAAGGACACAAGGAAAGGTGTGGTTCATGAATATGAGCCTCCAATGACGACTCAGTGCTTTTACTTTTTACAACTGAAGAAGAGGAGGCGATAGAGCTGGAGGCTGAGTCAGCAATGTAAGACAAAACTTTTTCCTGATGCTCTGGCTTTAAAAGCGGTTTGCCAACTCCTAGAAAACTAAGCGTTCGAGGCCTTATGTAGCCAGACGATGACGCAGGGTCAGCACCTCCTGCATTCGGTCCTATTTTGCTCTTGCCACTACCATCAGATCCACCACCAACACCATCATTACCAGCTGCCAACCCCCGCCCAATTCCACGGCCTCTTCCACCAGCCTTCCTCATTTTTAGTAGAAATGTAGACAAAATCCAACAAACTATATAGTAATGTAAAACAAGGTACAAGGTGTCTATAGGACAGGGGAGATTTTGAATTTCTGCACACACTTGTGGACAGTGGACACTTTTGGATTGTGTGAGGCCCACTGATATTTGAGCGCTATGTGACAGGCTCGATGGCACAGCTGTGACAAAAGTGACTAGAGGATAAGGGAGATTTTGAATTTCTGCACACACTTTTGGACACTGGACACTTTTGGATTGTGTGAGGCCCACTGATATCTGAGCGCTATGTGACAGGCTCGATGGCACTGCTGTGACAAAAGTGACTAGAGGATAAGGGAGATTTTGAATATCTGCACACACTTTTGGACACTGGACACTTTTGGATTGTGTGAGGCCCACTGATATCTGAGCGCTATGTGACAGGCTCGATGGCACTGCTGTGACAAAAGTGACTAGAGGATAAGGGAGATTTTGAATTTCTGCACACACTTGTGGACAGTGGCCACTTTTGGATTGTGTGAGGCCCACTGATATCTCAGCGCTATGTGACAGGCTCGATGGCACAGCTGTGACAAAAGTGACTAGAGGATAAGGGAGATTTTGAATATCTGCACACACTTTTGGACACTGGACACTTTTGGATTGTGTGAGGCCCACTGATATCTGAGCGCTATGTGACAGGCTCGATGGCACTGCTGTGACAAAAGTGACTAGAGGATAAGGGAGATTTTGAATATCTGCACACACTTTTGGACACTGGACACTTTTGGATTGTGTGAGGCCCACTGATATCTGAGCGCTATGTGACAGGCTCGATGGCACAGCTGTGACAAAAGTGACTAGAGGATAAGGGAGATTTTGAATTTCTGCACACACTTGTGGACAGTGGACACTTTTGGATTGTGTGAGGCCCACTGATATCTGAGCGCTATGTGACAGGCTCAATGGCACTGCTGTGACAAAAGTGACTAGAGGATAAGGGAGATTTTGAATATCTGCACACACTTTTGGACACTGGACACTTTTGGATTCTGTGAGGCCCACTGATATCTGAGCGCTATGTGACAGGCTCAATGGCACTGCTGTGACAAAAGTGACTAGAGGATAAGGGAGATTTTGAATATCTGCACACACTTTTGGACACTGGACACTTTTGGATTGTGTGAGGCCCACTGATATCTGAGCGCTATGTGACAGGCTCGATGGCACTGCTGTGACAAAAGTGACTAGAGGATAAGGGAGATTTTGAATTTCTGCACACACTTGTGGACAGTGGACACTTTTGGATTGTGTGAGGCCCACTGATATCTGAGCGCTATGTGACAGGCTCGATGGCACAGCTGTGACAAAAGTGACTAGAGGATAAGGGAGATTTTGAATTTCTGCACACACTTGTGGACAGTGGACACTTTTGGATTGTGTGAGGCCCACTGATATCTGAGCGCTATGTGACAGGCTCAATGGCACTGCTGTGACAAAAGTGACTAGAGGATAAGGGAGATTTTGAATTTCTGCACACACTTGTGGACAGTGGACACTTTTGGATTGTGTGAGGCCCACTGATATTTGAGCGCTATGTGACAGGCTCGATGGCACAGCTGTGACAAAAGTGACTAGAGGATAAGGGAGATTTTGAATTTCTGCACACACTTGTGGACAGTGGACACTTTTGGATTGTGTGAGGCCCACTGATATCTGAGCGCTATGTGACAGGCTCGATGGCACAGCTGTGACAAAAGTGACTAGAGGATAAGGGAGATTTTGAATTTATGCACACACTTGTGGGCAGTGGACACTTTTGGATTGTGTGAGGCCCACTGATATCTGAGCGCTATGTGACAGGCTCGATGGCACAGCTGTGACAAAAGTGACTAGAGGATAAGGGAGATTTTGAATTTCTGCACACACTTGTGGACAGTGGACACTTTTGGATTGTGTGAGGCCCACTGATATCTGAGCGCTATGTGACAGGCTCGATGGCACTGCTGTGACAAAAGTGACTAGAGGATAAGGGAGATTTTGAATTTCTGCACACACTTGTGGACAGTGGACACTTTTGGATTGTGTGAGGCCCACTGATATCTGAGCGCTATGTGACAGGCTCGATGGCACAGCTGTGACAAAAGTGACTAGAGGATAAGGGAGATTTTGAATTTCTGCACACACTTGTGGACAGTGGACACTTTTGGATTGTGTGAGGCCCACTGATATCTGAGCGCTATGTGACAGGCTCGATGGCACAGCTGTGACAAAAGTGACTAGAGGATAAGGGAGATTTTGAATTTCTGCACACACTTGTGGACAGTGGACACTTTTGGATTGTGTGAGGCCCACTGATATCTGAGCGCTATGTGACAGGCTCGATGGCACAGCTGTGACAAAAGTGACTAGAGGATAAGGGAGATTTTGAATTTCTGCAAACACTTGTGCACAGTGGACACTTTTGGATTGTGTGAGGCCCACTGATATCTGAGCGCTATGTGACAGGCTCGATGGCACAGCTGTGACAAAAGTGACTAGAGGATAAGGGAGATTTTGAATCTCTGCACACACTTTTGGACACTGGACACTTTTGGATTGTGTGAGGCCCAATGAATATCTGAGCGCTATGTGACAGGCTCGATGGCACAGCTGTGACAAAAGTGACTAGAGGATAAGGGAGATTGGATTGCTTTTAAAAAAGCAGTTTGCGGAGCAGTGGGTAAACAGCAATGCCAGCCTGTCAGGAAGCCTTAGAAGGCAGCCCAACAACCAACACCACTGATACACCACTATATAGCCTCCCCTTGCACTGCACACACAGTGACTGGTGTGTTGTGCAGGCCAAATTGCTAGCAGCAGAAGCAGTTTTTTTTTCTTCTCAGCAGGACAAAAAAAAAAATTGGGATTGCTTTTAAAAAAGCAGTTTGCGGAGCAGTGGGTAAACAGCAATGCCAGCCTGTCAGGAAGCCTTAAAAGGCAGCCCAACAACCAACACCACTGATACACCACTATATAGCCTCCCCTTGCACTGCACACACAGTGACTGGTGTGTTGTGCAGGCCAAATCGCTAGCAGCAGAAGCAGTTTTTTGGTCTTCTTCCCTGCCTAACGCTCTCCCTACAGAATCAGCAGCAACCTCTCCCTATACTAAGATCGGCAGAAGTAAGATGGCGGTCGGCGTGCACGCCCTTTTATACCCCCTGTGACGCCCACCAAAGCAAGCCAATCACTTGCATGCCCTTCTGAAAGATGGTGGTGACCCGTGCCTATGTCATCACGTTGCCCACAGTGTCCGTGGATCCTGATTGGCTGAAAAAGAGCGCAAAACAAACTTTTGAAACGCGACTTTGGCGCGTAAGTCGCCGACCTCGTGGCCGATCTCATCCTAGGGTCGGGTTTCGTTTCATGAAACCCGACTTTGCCAAAAGTCGGCGACTTTTGAATTTTTTCGACCCGTTTCGCTCAACTCTAAGAATAACAATATTTTTTATTTTAATTCTATTTTTTACAGGGATGGCAAGCTGTCTGTTTGACAGCTCACCAGCGATCATATAGCGACTTACCAGCGATCCTGACACCTTGATATCGGTGTTGGTATCGCTGATAAGTCGCTATGTG
Organism: Dendrobates tinctorius; assembly: GCF_039654945.1. Classification (NCBI taxonomy): domain Eukaryota; kingdom Metazoa; phylum Chordata; class Amphibia; order Anura; family Dendrobatidae; genus Dendrobates; species Dendrobates tinctorius. The sequence continues at coordinate 16,554,760 of NW_027361868.1, forward strand.
TGACTCCAGCTTTATGATCTACTGTTTGGCCAACGAGGCTCCTCAAACAAAGAAAGGAAACCCCTCATTCCGTAGACAATTATTTATGTAAAATGCAGTAGTCGGCAGTAATCCCTGCTTTGTTGCCTACTAAGTCTTTATTTACCAATGTTTGGTAGCTCTTTGCCTACGAGCGAGGCCCCTCAGGTCTGTTTGTGTAGGGTTTGTAATGGGTATTACTCAAGTGCTAAGTATGCGATATTGATGTCAAGCTGTTGAATTCAAAAGCACCTGACAATCGTATTTGAAATGTGCAAATTCATACTGACATTCCTAGAATATTCCCAGAATATGTGTAGCCCTCCCATCTTGGTCAATACAAGTTGAAAGGAGTACAGTACTCAATGTGTTTGCTCATAACAAATACACACACGCAAATACAGCCTGACGTTTTATTCCGTCTCATCCAGTAAAATAGTATGGACAGCATAGAAAACCACCATGTAAGACATACACCAGCTGTACTCCATAATATGCATGGTTTATTGCAGTGGGTGAAGGCATACCAGCCCTACCAACTGCTGTCAGAAAATAAAAAACCTGGATACACTCAACATAGAATATCTCTTTACACAAAGCTATTCTTAATATTATTAGAAAATCTATGTGATACCTTCCCACGGTGGTGAAGTCTATGGGTACAGCAACAACAGTATTTGTAAATTCGTGTCCATGACACCTGTAGGCCAAACTTCAAATTCCAAGGGGCTTCCAAGGATGATACTTAGGCCCATGTGTTTGGCACCCTTTACTTGGTCTTAGTAGGGATCACATGGACATCCTAACATCGTGGACTCTTTTAGATGAGATCTCATTTAAGAATTTTTGAAAATTGATTTACAATTACAACCTCCCTGAGGAAGTCAAAATAGAACTTTTCACACCCCCAAACCATTGGACCATCTTTTCCTTACTCTTTGGTATTAAGTATATTATTATTAAGTTTTATTTTGTGGGATAGCATTTAGACACTTTCTACATATATTTATGAAGTCATATATTATTATATTCTATTGATGCTTAATCGTTTAGGTACGGTTGCACTTTATAGCATAATGGTTTTTTTCTTTTTCACTCTTATATTTTAGTACATTTTATGTAGTCTTTAAGTCCCACCCTCAACACATAAGATGAGGGTGGGACTTGGTCTCTTATCGTGGTTGCCAGTTCCCATCTTTATGGGATATGTGCTACTTTGCATATATATTTTGAAAAGTTTTTAATAGCATGTTGCATGCTTGTCCATTTGAGACCTATGTATTAAAAAAAATACATAAAAGCATATTGTGTACTGTATTTAACACTCTTATTTCCTTTATTTTTGTATATGATTCACTATTTTGGCCATATAGGACTTAGCACCCTCTTCGTTATTTACAGGCAGTGTTGGCGATAGGGGGAAAAACTGGGAAACTGCCCAAGGATCCATCTATAAAAGGCCCCCCAGCAATACCCTACATAGCTACAGGTTCAGCGAGCCAGTCAGTCTGTGGCCACTAGCCTTTCCAAACCAGAAAATGCACTGATAATATTGGTCCTGCGTTATCAGAGTGTGGGGAAGGTGGCTTGACGGACAGACGTGACTGGTAGTAGGAGGGGACGGTTTGTGCACTAGAGACGGGGATTGACAGGATAGAAGGGTGACAGCTGGGAAAGGTGGATAGGAGAGTGCAGTACCTAGAAATGACCACAAGATGGCAGGGGGGAGTAGCTTAGGACTCAACATCAGCTTATGGCTTGAGAAACGCTTAGTCATGGGGGGCGGGGAGATAGGAATCCAGGAGGGGAATTCCCGGTGAGAGAGGGGATAAATAGAACAGGATAGGGTTCCAGGCAGGCTAGTCCCGGGAGGAGCTTGGTAGAAGACGGTGAAGAGAGAAGAGCTCGACCAGGGGACAGACAGCAAAGAGACAGTCAGGGGGGTGGCCCTGACTCGACAGACCGCAGGACAGACAAGGCCCTGGGGGGTACCGATTGGATGATGACCTCAGGCAGGTGAAGCGCTGGCAATAGATTGGTCTAGGACAGCCCCAGTGCAAGATCCACGAGGGACGTTACTTCGACTGGAGCAAAGGTGCAGGAACCCGGGCCTGGAGACAGAGAACTGTAAGGAGGCTGCGGTGCGTGGTTGTGGTCATCAGGACGACGAATAAATCCGGAACTGTTACTATTGAAATCTGTCTCCGCCTCGTCCTTGCATCGCCTGGTGTCTGTGTCATCCGGACCGGGTAAGCAGTGGTCCACCCCCCAATCCCGGCCCCCTACCACAAGTGCAGTTTCCAAGAATTGTAGAAGTACTTTTGGTGACATCACGGCATTGCAGATGAGCACTTGTTGGCATATACATGTCAGCAAGCACCCAAAAAAATCAGCAAAATGCTCAATGATCGGGTGATCGAATATTTTCTGCCAGTTGAAGAGTCAATTGCTGAATGATTTTAATATGGTGCTCATTTAACAATCTGAAATCAGCTTGTGTAAATGCACCCTAAATGTTTCTGTGTGATGGTGCAATAAGTTGGCCTTTTGGGTTTCACTTTTAATTTTACCCAGACCACTTGACGTTGAAAACTTGCCCTGCTTACGGGCGGAGCACACAGTTTATTTTATATCAGAAAAACTTGCTTAAGTTAATTCATTTGTGGTCACTTGTTTATGCCCAACTCTCTTAAGGTCCCATCACAACACCTCAACTAGGTTGACTTCTGGACTGAGACTGGGCCATTGCTACATTTTACGGTAATTCTTTTTACACCCATTCTGTTGGAGGTTTGCAAGTGTGCTTGGGATCACTGTCCTGTTACATGACCTATGTCAGCCAAGCTTTAAATTTTGGATAGACTGCCTGAAATTCGACTCTAGTATATTTTGATATTCAGAGGAGTTCATGGTAGACTCGATTACTGCAAGGTGCCCAGGTTCTGTGGCTGCAAAACAAACCCACATTATTTCACCTCTGCCACCATTCTTGACAGTTGGCATGAAAGGTTTGTATTGCTACGTTGCTTTTGATTTTCAGCAACATGGCACAGGGCTTTATGACAAAAAATCTCCACTTTTCCCTCCTCTGTCCAAAGGATATTGTTCCAGTCTTGTGGTTTGTTCCATTCACCTTTGCAAAATATAGCCACGCTGCCATGTTATTTTAAAAGATATGAGGCTTTCTCCTTTAACCTTGCCAAACAAGCAATACGTGTTCAGTCTTTTTGTAGTTGTTTTGTCATAAATTTGAACATTTAACATGCAAACTGAGGCCCTTAGAACCTGAGCTGTAGCTCTTGGGTTCTTGGAAGTTTCTCCTAGCATTGTACAGTAGAACTTTGGTTTGAAATTACTGGGAACATCCATTCCTTGGAAGTTTGTCAACTCTCTTGAATGTTTTCCACTTGTGAGTTATCATTCTCACTGTAGAATAATTATTTTAAAATGGTTTTATAACCATTCCCAGATTAATAAGCCGAAACAATTGCTGCTCTACGCTTTTCCCTATTTTTTTCCTCCTCAGTGTTCTTGAATGCTCTAGACCAGCAAACTGCCAAAACTTCTGCTTTTATAGAGATGCTGGTGACTAAAAAATATTAATCAAAAGCATTTGAATAGCAAAACCTCCTATGGAGGCAGTGAGGGTGCACTTACATTTTCACACTCTTCTTCTGCATTTTGACCCACAATTTGTTAAATAAATAATAACACAATGTATTTGTGATGTGTTGTTGTTCACCTAAGCTTGTATACCAGATTTTAAAACCTTCTAAAGACCAGATTTTCTTTTATTATGTCTCGATGTATAAAAACCAAGGAATAGAAAGGGGGTGTACTTATTTTTTCTTACAGTATGTCTGCATATGTAAACATGTATAAATTACACAATTAACACTATGTAATGCCAAATCTCTTTGGTCTGCGAATCGGGTGGGTCACCTACTGATCACACATCGATAGCCTTATCATAATTTTAATCTTTTGCAATAATTTGAGCATATAAATATTATCCCCAATTGTATCAAACTTAATTGCTATAATTAATCTAATATATAAAGCTCAAGTGTGTGTATGTATGTATGTATGTATGTATGTATGTGTGCGTGTATGTTAAGGATTGGCATCCGCACCGTCGCAGCTACAGCCACAAAATTTGGCACAGTCACACGTCTGGACCCCGAGAGTGTCCTAGGCTATGTTGTGAGGCGAAATTTTAACCCCGCGCGTTCAAATTCACCAAACAATTTTGCCCCTATCTACATAATGGGGGAAAAGTGTGTGCGTATCAAGCCCTGCCCCTTATTATGATGTCATAATGGTTGCCATGGCGAAACTGATGTCATCATAGGTTGCAAGCCCCACTGCTCATTATGATGTCATAATGGTTGACTATGGGATGGAGGATGTGTGATGGGTATATGGGCACTGGACTATGGGATGGAGGATATGTATGACGGGTATATGGGCACGGGACTATGGGATGGAGGATGTGTGATGGGAATATGGGCACTGGACTATGGGATGGAGGATATGTATGACGGGTATATGGGCATGGGACTATGGGATGGCGGATATGTATGATGGGTATATGGGTACAGGACTATGGGATGGAGGATATGTATGATGGGTATATGGTCATGGGACTATGAGATGAAGGATGTGTGATGGGTTTATGGGCACTTGACTATGGGATGGCGAATATGTATGATGGGTATATGGGCATGGGACTATGGGATGGAGGATGTGTGATGGGTATATGGGCATAGGACTATGGGATGGAGGATGTGTGATGGGTATATGGGCACTCAACTATGGGATGAAGGATATGTATGATGGGTATATGGGCACGGGCCTATGGGATGGTGGATATGTATGATAGGTATATGGGCATGGGACTATGGGATGGAGGATATGTATGATAGGTATACGGGCACGGGACTATAGGATGGAGGATAATTATAATTTGCTATAACTAACCACAGTTAGTTACTATGCCCGGGCAGCGCCAGGCTCTTCAGCTAGTATTAATATAATATTATATAGCATATTAACAAACACATATTAAAATGAATTAGACATTAGCTCTAAATATATCATCACCTTATTTTGCACTTCAGGAATAATGAGTGCCTGTGTTCCGAGATGTGTGCATAGACATCTATATGTATGCCGGCAGAGCTCTTCTGGAATGCTTCCTCTTTCTTCAGCTGTCTTGGCAGATGCCTTCATTTTTCATGTTTGTCTCAGTTAAGAGAAGCCATGATGTGTATGTTTTTTTTTTTTAAAAGATGGCATGTATGTCCTTGTATAAAAAGGCAGGGCTGTTCTATATCCTCAGCCTGAAATCTGTCAGCATTATCACCAATGCCGCTCAATAGCATCTCTATCTACATCGTGGAGGCTCCGACACTGAAACTTCAAGCAACTGGCACAACAGCTGAAAACGAACCCACAAGAAAGAATTATGAGTGAGGCCAGAACATCAGAGCAGGCCAATTCTCATAATTATCATCAAACTGAACATGTATATATACAGTATATAAAATAATAAAATATCACCAGATGCACAGTACCCAGCAGCAACTGCTAGACACTGAATGGAGCTGGGACATTGCAACAGCTGTTCGGGGGGGGCTGCCAAGTGTCAGAAAACCACCACCAATCTAATATTGATTACCTATTTCAGGGCCCAGATAAGGTATTTTGGTGCTTTAGGCCAGGGGTCCCCAACCACCGGTCCGCGACCTAGGACAGGGCCATTGCAGTTCTGTTGCCACAGCTCAGAATGCTGGACACAAGGGGAGCCGGTGGCTATATCACTGTAGAGACAGCTGCAACCGCCGGCTTCTAGAAGATATCGATATTCACCCTCGGTTCCTGCATCCCTGTCGGGCACGGCAGCTTCATCCAGTGCTGCGCTGTCATGTAGTACCGCTCATTAATGTCATGAATATGGACGCGACTTCACTCCCATAGACGTGGCGTCCACATTCATGACCTTAATGAGCGGTACCATGTGACCGCTCAAGACAGGAAGAAGCTGACGCCCCAGGATAGAGATGCAGGGAAGTTCAGCGACGGTTTGAGGGTAAGTATGATGGGGGAGGATGGGGGAGCCCAGCCATGCATACAAGGGTGAGAGCGGAGCCATGTATACAAGGGTGGCAGCGGAGCCATGTATACAAGGGATGGAGCGGAGCTATGTATACAAGGGTGGGAGGGGAGCCACGCATACAAGGGTGGGAGTGGAGCCACGCATACAAGGGTGGCAGCAGAGCCATGCATACAAGGGTGGGAGTGGACAAATATATACAAGGGTGGGAGCCGAGCCATGCATACAAGGGTGTCGCTGCCTCCCATCACCCCTAGATGGGACCATCTTGTTGCAGGAAAACAAGCCCAGTCCTCCCACTGATACAGGGAGACAAGCCCAGTGCTCCCACTCATTCAAAACCTATGGTGAGTTGAGTCACATTCACATTATAAATGTTATAATTAAATGATAAGTATGCACTACTAAACTCCAACCCCATCCATAGCCCCGCCGCCTTATGACCAAAGCCCCGCCCTTGTCACACCTCCATCCCCACTCTGCCGGGCCATGGAAGAATGGTCTTGCTTGAAGCAGGTCTCTGGTGAAGAAAAGGTTGGGGACCACTGCTTTAGGCAGATTAAACCAATGAAAAAAAAACAGTGATGTACTTTAGGGATGCGGCTCAACAGGGAGTATGTTTTCCAAGTTAGATATAGAATCACTTATTGTGTGGGAACCGTTTACATAATACTAGTGACAAATAGCGATATTCATTTCTCACATTCTATATTTTGTATGTCAGACACCAGGACAGTTATAAAAACTAATATAGCTAAACTATAATGGTGGCTAATTGGTTTAAATTAAGGTGTCCAGCATTTGGTGGATACCCTAATGGAAATTAAACAGACCCCACTATAAATAATGGGATACTTATGATGGTTTTTACGCCCATCATGCAACAAATATAGTTTGCAACAAAACTGATGGTGGTTCTGGTGCCGTTCTCCTGTACTGATGGTGGTTCTGGTGATGTATTCCTATGCTGATGGTGGTTGTGGTAATGTATTCATAGAGGTGATGGTTATACTTATGCTATATTCATGTACTAGTTATGGTTGTGGTGATGTATTCATGTAATGATGATGGTTCTGATGGTATATTCATCACCAGAACCATCATCAGTACCTGAATACAAAACTAAACTCAGTACATACAGTTGAAACCAGAAGCTAACATACGCTATATAAAAGACACATGCATGTTTTTATCAATATCTGACATGAAATCAGAATAAATCTTTCCTGATTTAAGTCAATTAGGATTACCATAATTATTAATATTAGCCAAATGCCAGAATAATAAGAGAGACAGAATGTTTTATGACATTTTGTTACTTACTGCAAAATCAAACGTTTACTACATGTCATTAGTATTTGGTACCACTGCCCTAAAACTGAATTACTAGGTTCAGATGTTTGAATCTCCTTTCACAAGCTTCTCAAAATAGTTGGTCGGAATTTGGACCCACTCCTTCTGGCAAAACTGGTGTAGCTGATCCAGGTTTGTATGTCGCCTTGCTCGCACCGGCCTTTTCAGCTTTGCCCATAAATTTTCAATAGGACTGAGAGCAGGGCTTAGCTATGGCCGCTACAAACCATTGACTTTGTTATCCTTAAGCCACTTTGCTACCATTTTGGCAGTATGCTTTGGGTCATTGTCCATTTGGAAGACCCATTTCCGCCCATGCTTTAACTTCCTGGCTGATGTCTTGAGATGTTGCTTCAGTATTGCCACATAATCTTCATTTCTTGTGATTCCATCTATTTTATGAAGTGCATCAGTCCCTCTTGCAGCAAAACAACTCCACATCATGATGCTGCCACCCCCATGTTTCACAGTTGGGATGGTGTTCTTAGGCTTCCAAGCTTCTCCCTTTTTCCTCCAAAAGTAACGATGATCATTATGCAGAAAAAGTTCAATTTCAATTTCATCAGACCCCATATAATGTCTCCAAAAATTAAGGACTTCATTCCTGTGTGCATTTGCAAACATTAATGTGGCTTTTTTATGTTTCTTTTGGAGTAATGGCTTCTTCCTGGCAGAGTGGCCTTTCTGTCCATATTGATACAGTACCTATTTCACTGTGGATATTGATACAATCTTAGCATGTTAAATGCCACTGTCAGAGTTTGACAGCGGCATTTAACAGATTAAAAGTCGCGGGTGGATCGCGATTCCACGGGCAGCTGTCTCGGGCACATGTCAGCTGTTCAAAAAAGCTGACATGTCCCGGGAAAGATGTGGGCTCACCGCTGGAGTCTACGTCAAAGGGGGAGACACGACATGCATTGCATGTCGTGAAGGGTTTAAATTAAAGGACGCATTACCAATGTGAGATATGTAATGACTGACAGTCTGCTTTCCTATCACACTTGTAATGCCTCCGATTCTCAAGGAGATCTATGTCCATCCCATAGATCTTAACAGTTCAAATACTGTATACAAATTAATAAAATCATGGATTTCTCTAGAATAATACATCAGATCGCAGGTAATAAGGGACATTACATTCACAGAGAATAACTACTCCACAAATTGAATTTTCCGGAGGAAAAAAAAACAAGTAAGTAGATGAATTCAATTAACACGGTGCATATATTTTTTTTCAGGAATGTTCCTTTATTCTGAAGAATACTAAATCTCTGAGTACTTAGTGTTTTAAATGGCTTTCCTGAGATTAGATCCTGATGTTTTAGGTATTTTTTTTTTTTAACTGGGTCGCTCCCATGCAGAGGCTGTGTCTGACATCACAGATCAGCCCATTTTTATAAGTTATCCAGGATTTGCTTTTTTTTTTCAAATACTGCGCCATTCTTATCTATTCGCTAAGACTGACATTACAGTTTATGCTCATACAAGTTAATAGAACTGAGCTACAAAATCAGACACAGCTCCATTGTTAACAACGGCGCTCTTCCTAATAACAATTTTTAATTTATTATCTTTTTTCAAATCTCAGACAACTCAATGTTTTAAGCTGCAATACCAGGCACAACCCACGGACGGAAGAGGCGCTGTTCCTAATTTTACACAATACCTTTAACTCAATAAAGTGAAGCTCATTGTAGTATCCATGGCGGCTATGAGTCAGAATGTTGCGGTCAGCCTAAACATGTCATATCGTGTTCATTTTAATGAACTCTTATGACTGCAAATTTTAGTAGTTTCTTTACTTAATAGTATTTATTTCTCTACCGAATCATAAATGGCAATGTGTATATGAGTCACAAATAACCACAGAACTACAGTTAATAAAATGTGTTAGCGCACGATTCATCAAAACGCGAAACTTGGTACTTTTTGCTAAAAAGGAAAGAAATATAAATTCACACTCAGAATAATCTACGCCATAAGGTGACACATACAGATCATGACCTGTAATGTAAAACAGCACAAACCACTGAATCAATGTGACAACCGATCTCAGTATCATTTTTAATTGCTGCTCTGGACAAAGCTGGAAGGGGCGAAACCAAGATACACGAAGCATACTGTTTTATGGACGTTTAAATTATCTTACAGCACCGTTTTAACTATCTATGTGAGTAAAATACTTTAGACCTAATAAATCAAATCTTATTGTTTCGCTGGATGTGTTCTTGTTTTTTAGGAATTAGCATTGGAGGTTTATTCTCCTGGATGATGTGTATTGAGGATGAGCTGACCCCAATCCATGGCTATACATGGTGACATCTATCTGATTAGACCCCTAGGAACAGCAAATTCTGAGTGATTCTGAATTCTACCATATGTGTTGAGTGGTTCATAGGTTGAAAAAAGGCCTAGGTCCTTCAAGTTCAACCTTTCTCCACAAATTACACATTTTGTCACTAAATTAACTATAATCTAGCCTTTTTTTAAAATCTGTTGTAGTGTCTGCCATTACTACTTCTTGTGGTCGGCATTCCACATTCTGACTGCTCTAACTGTAAAGAATCCTTTCCTATTTATCTGTTGGAATCGCCATTCTTCCACTTGTAATGAGTGCCCCCTGGTCCTTAGTGTGGTCTTTGGAAGGAATAAGCCATATGCCAGTCCTCTCTACTGACCACACATGTATTTATATATATGAGATCTCCTTTGAGGCGTCTTTTTGCTATGCTAAACAAGCCCAACTTTTCCAATCTCTCATCATATGAGAAGTCTTCCATCCCTTGTAATAATCTAGTTGCCTTATTTTTAACTGACTCTAACTTCTGAATATCCTTTTTAAATTATGGAGCCCAAAACTGGATCCCATATTCTAGATGTGGTCTCATCAGTGATTTATAGAGGGGTAACAATACGTTAGGATCGCGGGATTTTATCTCTCTTCTCATACACCCTAAAATCTTGCTTGCTTTTGCGGCTGCTGCCTGACATTGAGTGCTACTGCTCGGCTTGCTTGTAACCAGAATCCCCAAGTCCTTCTGTTCTGTAGTCCCGAGTATACTCCCATATAATGTATATGCAGCATTGGGATTACGCCGACCTAGGTGCATTACTCTACATTTACCTACATTAAACCTCATTTGCCGAGTGTTTGCCCATTCTGTCATCTTATCCAGATTGTTTTGCAATATTTTAATGTCAAGGTCAGATTTTGATATCCTACATAGTTTGGTGTTGTTAGCAAAGACCGACACTTTACTCTCAATCCCATCCACTAGGTCATCAATAAAGAGATTAAAAAGAGTCGGTCCTAGCACAGATCCCTGTGGTCCCAACTGCTGACTATATGCGAACGTTAGATTTATTGTGCATTTTGAATTATTGTCAAATCTGTTTCCCCATAGCAATGAGCAATAAGGGATTGAATATTCTTTACTCTCCTTAGAAATTAGTGACCAATCTCCATCTACTAGTGAAAAAGTAATAGCTGTGCTCTCCTTACCCCATACTCAATTTATTCATGTATAATCAAAAGTTTTAACACCAACTGGGACAATAAGACTCATCGTTCATCAGATCTCACAATCAGAGATGAGTGAATCAATTTTTTTTACTAATTTCCCTGAAATTTCAGAATCACAGTTGATCGCCATTTTGAGGGATTCTTTTGAGGGCCTGGAATATGTTAAAAATAATTTTAAAAAATTATACTCACCTGCATAGGTCCAAGTCTCACATGACTTTCGCTTGTTGCCTCCCTTCTTTGGATTTTCTGAAGATGACTAGATCTCAGGCAATCACATGTGCATGTCATTGAGCTCAATATCATGTGTCCAACCCATTGTAGCCACATGAGGTCCAGTCAGAGCCAAAAGATCTGAAGATTGGAAGAACTGCAGCAGCAGGGAAATATTACCATTTTTTAAATTTTAACTCCTCCCACTGTTTTTATACTTTGGGTCCTATCGAGGCCTCAAAGCATAATAAATGACTTTAATTAAGACCAAATGTATTGTCTAGTAAAGAGCAATCACCACCTAGCCGAGAAAGATGAGAGTTTTTCACCAAGTCAAACAAATCAGCATAGGCTGACATTTTGGAATATGCACTCCTTGATACCTTGACATCCTCTTTTAAACAAATGACACTAAACAGTTAAATACCGTAAGTCATAAAAAATGACCAGATTTCATGATAGTTACAATTAAAGTTTTACATGTTCTTTCTTCAAAGCACCATCATCTCTTTATTTATGACAGTGGTCTTCAACCTATGGTTCCTCTCCTTTGCAAGATTCTCAAGTGAGGTTTGCAGCCTCACAATAACGCAAGTCAAGCTGATGTGAAGTACTATAGGTTGATCAGATGGATATCAATCAAAATTAGGCAACCATAGGAAGGTCATACAGATTAGAAGGCTCTCGACCAAAAAGATTATTTAGCTGACTGCCATCGTAGCCAACTCTCCCATGTACAGGAGTGATCATTCAGCTGAGGTCTCGTGTACTCCATGAGTGGCACATCGACTGGAGTTTTATCGAAGGGAGAACAATGCAATTGGCAGTCCTAAATCGGACATGCCTGGTCAACATCACTTCCAAGCATTTCCCATACACATTAGACTGTTGGCCGAACCAGTCAATATTGACGGGTTCGTCCAACATGAGTCTGATGTGTCTGGCCAACTTTATGGTGCACTGATTACACATTTGTATGCAATCTAAATGTTCTCTTAAAGCTTGGATGTCCTACCACACACCCTTGCACTCCAAAAACATTCATGATAATAGGCTTCCAAAATTGACTCTTGAGTTTGTGATAATAAAATTAAGTTGTGATCCCCAATGGGCACAAGAGATTGGTGCACACGTTGTTCTAAATTGGTATGTATAATATGTTGGCTTCAACAAAAATTAAATTTGCAAGCAATTTATGATTGTACAGTTATTGTTTTGTCACAACATTCTCTATCCCAATTTTTCACATAATCTGATCAGATTATTTTATCAATGTCCCAAAGCAACTAAAGTGTTTCCATACGGACTTCCATAAGTGAAATGTATGTGGTAATTTTATGTAGCACATTCAACAAGTGTCCCCATCAGTCATCGCTGAAAAGAATCTTTTGTCAAAAGCTCTGAGAAAAAAAAAAGAAGGAAATGCAGACCAATTAGAGTAACTGTTCCAGTGTCTTCTGCAGCTTTTGTACAACGTAAAAAACTTTTTTTAGAGAGACCATATGACAGAGGAGCAATTGTGTCTTGGCCCTGAGAGAGACCAGATGTGAGATCTAGAGGAATAATGGCAGCTAAGGATGCCATGATTGCAGAACATTCTTATTCAGTCTTTATGCTTGCGTTTACGTCTTTAAGATTTAGCACTTTTTGCCGGCTGTAGAGAACTTGCGTTTGTCTGCAGAGTTGGAAAAAAAACAGGTCTTCCATGCCCCAAGGTTTAGTCATTAAATTGCCATGACAGCGTCGCTGTCTAAACTTGGATAAACAACTTAATTCCATCTAGTTTTAGCTCGAGATGTGACAAGGTAAGATGAGGTGAGACAAAAAACAAACAGGCCAATTTTGGCTTTTGCATGAGATTCCACAGAAAGCGGTTATATTTCACACAATGTTTTATAATAATGTGCCATTTATGTCCGACGCTTCCTGAGTCGGTCACACAGAGCTGCTCTGTAGGAGAGGGATTAAAATAAGAAATATGGAGCTGGCTGTTAGTTCAAGCACATTGTAGAGTGGGGAAGCTGTGAATCAAAAGTTTCAACTGTTTAGGTTTAGAATGGATTTTGGTGATACAACAGACTTCGGAAATGTGTAACATGGGTCAGATGTCTTGGCGTAGACTACTAAACTGTGCAGACCCTGCAAGTCTATATCTTCAGTACAAAAATACCAAATGTCACTAGATTTATGCCATATTAAAAAAAATCCTTACTTTTGATTAGACATGATCAAATGTCTTGTTCCTGATATCCCAGATGAGTGACATTACGATGGTTGGCAGTGTATTTAGTTTCTTCCCTATGATAAATGCCTAAGGATCCCTTGCTTCCCCCTGTATACAGATTCCAATATGAAACTTATAAGAATTTAAAATGACCAATTCAGGACTGGATGGGCTCTCAATGTCCACTCATCGAAGGTCTGACAGTTTTAACCCCCATCAATCACTACAACAGTGGTAGAAATGGCTTCTAAGAAAGTATTGTACTACATTCTCTCCTGAAAATTCTTTGAAAGCTATGCTGTCAACCCATTATAGTCAATGGCCAACCTTGTGGCCAATCGTAAAAAGAATATAGTAGAGGAACGATCCCTTTAAATTTGTTTTCCCAACCAATAACATCAATGGTGTCCGAATATTGGAACTGAACCTTAGACTAGGTGGATCCAATCCCTTTCTGTCTTTTGTGAAAAGGAGTTACTGTGTATGGAGTAGTGAGTGACCTTGTGTGATGTTGCTATCTATAACTCTTATGAGATATGAAGAAAGGTATACAAATTCACATTGCTCCTTCCATATCTCTCATAGAGACATCCAACGCAACGCCATACTAATTCTCCTCAATGCTGTAACGGTGGCATCCATTTTCGGAAAGAATATTAAATCCATTTTCTGTATAAAGTTCTAACACAATAGATTTATGTTTGACTTTACATTATCTGTATGCACGAACATTATGTTTTAGTCTGAAAGTTTCTATTTGTAGCCTTGAAGCTTGATACATAGAAGACATGCATTGTCCCACCCACCTATGGCAGTATGCACACCTCTTTAATAAGGTGTTTGAAACGTAAGCCCATAATGCGTTAATTAGAAATTAATATTCAACTATGTAGAGGATTAAATTATGAACCAATCAGTAGTAAGATATTAATACAGACCAATGAAATGCTTGAATTTTTGTATCTTATTTCTTTATTATGTCCAAAAAGATACTATATAAATGTGTATTAACACTTCTAATAAACAGGAATTCTGTTTATTCAGAAAACTGTTCTGTAACTTCTTTGGTGGAGAATGTGGGCACTACAAAAGTGTCACCGAAGTGCAGACCCTTGGGCAGGACAGGATTCAGGAATAAGCATGGTAAGGCCTCTTTCACACTTCCGTTTTTTTGGTTAGTTGCAATCTGTGAAAAAATGCAAAAGACGGATCCGTTTCCGTTGTGACACAACGTATGCCACCGGACCGTTGTTTTGATGGATCCGCTGAAGTTGGAAATTTAAAGGAACCGCAGCCTGGAAAAGGAGACAGAGAGAGAGAGAGAAAGAGAGAGAGAGAATTTTTTCTGCCACCAGAACGGGATTTGGGAAAAATTTCTGGCAAGGAAATTCTTCCGGGCATGCTCAGTGTAAAAAAGCGGATCCGTGCAGACAAAAAACGTTTCATTGTCCGTCCACTCAACTAAGCGGGTGCCAACATTTTGGCCGATCCATCAAAAAATGGATCCAACGGATGACCATCTGTCAAAATCAGCCGCTAATGCAAGTCAATGGGAAAAAAACGGATCCGCCAAAAAAAATGGCGGATCTGTTTTTTTTGCAAAACGGCGGATTTTGACTGATGGAAACAAACGGAAATGTGAAACAGGCCTAAGTAACCCATTGCATTACTGCATGCCTCCTGTAACTCTGTTCATAACTCTGTATTCTGTTCACGTGACGTGGTGCCTGCACCGTGTCATAGTGAATGCAAAATTGTTTTTCCTTTTTCTTTTTGCTGCTATTATATGTGCTTTTCTGTCTAACAAGGCTTATGATTCTGTGAGTAGCTGTTTGAGTGGCTGAGATAATGGAACTCAGAGATACCTGGTTCATTCTATCATCCCACTGTTAAGACAACTCCTAAAGCTTCCTTCTCACATAGCGAGATCGCCAAAGCGTCACCGATTTTGGGACGCAACAGCGATATTGCCAGCGATCTCGCTTTGTGTGACACATACCTGTGACTGGCCCCCCTCTGGATATCGCTGAACGCGCTCGAATGTCCTGGGCCATTTTTCCCTCATTGGTGTCCCGCTGGCACCGACTAG
The DNA here is from genome assembly GCF_039654945.1 of Dendrobates tinctorius. Classification (NCBI taxonomy): domain Eukaryota; kingdom Metazoa; phylum Chordata; class Amphibia; order Anura; family Dendrobatidae; genus Dendrobates; species Dendrobates tinctorius. Next base: position 16,570,298 of record NW_027361868.1, read on the forward strand.
CGATGGTGAGATCTGCCTGTTTGGCAGCTCACTAGCGACCGTTTAGCGATGCACCAGCGATCCTGACCGGGTCGTATCATCGCTAAATGTGATGGGACCCTAAGAGTGGCCAAGGGAGCTGAGCGGTGAAGGGTTTATCAGACTCCGACAATTCTGACTGAAGTGGCAGTGTATAAGTCACTCCAAATGAATGCTAGGGCCCACGCAGTTCTTTATGCGCACTTGTAGTCATGGGGTCTTTTCTCGATGTCCAGTCTGTCACGTAAATTGATATGGAAGGTTGCACGTGAGCAGTTTTAGTCCCGTGCAAAGATTTCTAGCAAGAACAGAAGGACCAGTGTGAGATGCTCCCTTGACTTCACGTTAATTAGAAATGAATATTCAACTACGTAAAGATTGAATTATTAACCAATCAGCAGTAAGATGTTTGTACAAACCAAAGAGCTGCTTGAATTTTTGTATCTCATTTCTTTGTTACGCCCAAAAAGATACTGAATAAATATGTATTAAGATCTCTACTAAACAGGATATCTGGCTATTCAGAAAACTGGTCTCTAACGTAATTCCTTCTATCGACGGTATTCATCTGTGACATGAGGCTGACCCCTGAACGGATAGTCCCCCAGTCGCTGTGACAGTGCAAATCTGACACACAGAAGGTCCACTGTCCTAGAGATCAATAACATTGCTAGTGGTGGAAACAAACTTGTTATTGATCATGCGGATAAGTGTTAAGGTAGGCCAAAGCATACAATACACAGGTTGTGACTATGACCCAATAGGTGTCTATCCTTACAATAAGTATCAAACCCAGGTGCTTGCAGGTGTTAACCTTTACTACTTATCACCAGTTAAACCCCCCAAAGAGGCTTTTAGGAAAGTGGATTTAATAGCTGTTATCGCCACCACCTACAGATTACTCCAATAGTCCACAATGAAATTGGTACATTTTTTCTTGTAGAGAGAACTGGAATCCTCAAAATGCAATGCTACAGTCTCTGAAAAAAAAATGCAACAAGTATTGTCGATAGAGTAATACAACAGTATAGTCTCTCCAATCTTGTACACTAACTTTGACTTTGACACTACAATTGCCTTCGGTCCCAACTTGTCCTCTTCACATGTACACCTACTGGGTGAACTCAATGCTGTCAGTCAGTTTCTGCTGTCGTTAGCACCCTGGACGACCATAGAGCACACCTTAATCTGTGGGGATCCCCTGAGTGTCCACTGTTATGGAAGGCATTGCAAATAGACTTTGAGACTTCCAGTGCTCTAATGCTGGTCCATTTTGACTGAACGAGCTCACTCTGTGACATGTACTTGTCAGATCATCTGGCCACCAGATCCACCTCTTAATATAGCTTATCTTCTGCTTCCTCTCTGAGAACTATTTACTGTCCCCTGGAGTTCTCTGCCCTTGGGATCCAGTTGACTCCATTCTCTATTTAGGTTACACCTGTTTATGGGTGGTTGGGAGCTATTACTGTTGACCAACCAAGCAGGTAATAAAAGTGTATGGCCTTTTTAGTTAATTGAAAAAGTAACATAAGGAACATGTATTTTTTTTTTTTCATAGCCCTTTTCCAAGCCCCTCTTATAGCACCGCATTGTAGGCCAGCACTTTTCACTGTTATCCATGACCCATTGTATGTCATGACTCATGGCATATTCATACACAATGAATAATGCTGCTACCTGACCTTCTAGCCATTTATGTGAAGAGTGCATTATTCTTTATACTTTGTTTCACCATGTCACATAGTTAAAAATGGCATTTATATGGCATACCCCCAGAGTGAAATCATTCTGCTAGATTAGAAGAGGATAATGAGAAGGGGCCTGGTGTTACTACAAAATCTTGTTTTATTGCTGCATTTGTAGACTATGCCAGAGTATTCTAACAAACAAGAAACATGTCCTCGTTACAACCCATATACTAATGAAACATGGGTTTTACTATCTGGCTTGAACTACACAATGTTATTCTTGTTGTATGAAACTATTGCTTGATTAGATTATATAATATCACATGGATATACAAGGAGAAGTTTCATCTTGTCTAATTACGATCATGTGGTTGTGATACTTTAGGAGATATAAATGGTCACAAATGAATATGACATTTGTAATTTTGCATCATACAGGGACCACATCCTAAATATAAACCTCTATTGTCAAAAGGACTTACAGTTATTGGGCCCCTTTGCAAAAATTGATAACAGGGCGCCTGTCTACCATGTGACTCTATACAGCTGGTTTCTCCATATTTTGCAGAAAGGTCTTTGGGCTACATCAAATTAAATGACTCCAGTGTGACTGCTGCCCATATATCTACTCTCTTGATTTATAGATTCAGTAGTAATGTGATTTTAGACCGACAAATCCTGGAAATAAAATATTTCTTTCAAGGTCTTATGGCTATAAAACAAGCTCAAAATATGACAAATCACCTGTGCCAATTAGACATCAGTAAACCTTTCAAGGTTCGGTTTGGTTCGGCAAATGTTTCGATGTTCGCCAAATATGTTCATACCCGAACTCCATTGAATTCAAAGGGAGGAAAACCAAACACATAGACAACACCTTAAGAGGGGTGGGCAAAAAGCTTTCAAAACAGCTCCAATTAGGGGCAGACACCAGGAAAAGTGGCATCAGCTGACCCAGAGTACAAATAGTATAATTGCACAGCTTGGATGCATGGGACAGGGCTTGGATCAGCATTTCTAACTGAAACATTGGTGAGCAACGGGTGGATGAGTGACAGATGTAGACCTGGTGCTCTTATAGCCCTGCCAAATTCATGCAACAAACATGAAGGAGACCCAACTTTTAGTCCAAACATTTCCCAAAAATTAGGGGCAGACAACTGGAAAAGTGTCAACAATTGAGTCCCAGTAGAAATTTGATAATGACACAGCAGCAGTCAGCCATGGGCCATGCATGAGGTATCAGGGTCTGGGCCAGCATTTACAGCTTTAAATTGAAGTTACAATTAAGACGATGTGGGTGGGGGAGCAGTCTAAGCCAGCTTTGCTGGGAGCCCTGATACCTCATGCAACAGCTCAAACTGCATTTTTGCTCACCCACACTCAAGTGACACAAATATCAGCTTAGTAGACCACAAATGTTATAAAAAAATTTAAGGATAGTATCAAAGGTAGCTGACTGATCTATTCACCCACAGTAGAAATTTTAGAATGGCATAGCAGCAGTCAGCCACAGGTGATGCAAGATGTATTAGGGTCTGATACAGCATTTATAGTTTTTAATTTAAGTTTAATTTAAGACAAAATGAGTAAGAGACTGATGTTAGAGTTTTTGCTGGGAGCCCTGAAACCTCATGCAAGAGCTCAAACTGGATTTTTGCTCAGCCAAACTCAGGTGCTACAAACATCAGTTTTGTAGACTATTATTGATAGAAAAATTTAATTTCAGGATAGTAATACAGCTAGTTGACTGATACTCAATTCACAGACAGTAGAAATTTTAGAATGGTACAGCAGCAGTCAGCCACAGGTCAAGCATGATGCATCAGGGTCTGGGACAGCATTTATTGTTTTTAATTTAAGCTTAAATTAAGACAAGGTGGGTGAAGGACTGGTGTAAGTTTTCCTTACTGGGAGCACCGATACCTCATGTAACAGCTCAAACTGGATTTTTGCTCGGGCAAACTCAGGTGCCACAAACATCAGTTTTGTAGACATAGACTATTATGGGTAGAAAAATTTAAGGAGAATAACACAGCTAGTTGACTGATGATCAATTCACCCACGGTAGAAATTTAATAATGGCACAACAGCAGTCAGCCATGGGCTATGCATTAGGTATCAGGGTCCGGGCCAGCATTTAGAGCTTTGAACTGAAGTTTCAATTAAGACGAAGTGAGTGAGGGAGCAGAGTAGTATGCTTTGCTGGGGGCTCTGATACCTCATGCAACAGTTTAACCTGATTTTTTGCTCAGCCACACTCAGGTGACACAAATATCACCTTGGTAGAACACAAATGTTATAAAAATATAAGGATAATAGCACTCAGGTAGTTGACTGATCAATTCAGCCACAGAAAAAAAAATAAATTATTGCCACACACCACTAAAGTGGGGTGCAAAAGTCATTGGAGATCCATGACTTGTTCATCTTGATAAAAGTTAGGCGGTATACACTTTCAGGGGACAGCAGGATGCGCTTATTCGTCAGAACACCATCAGCAGCACTCAAGAAATATTCTGAGAGAACGCTGGGTATGACAAAACTTGAAAGGAGTGACAGACGAGCTCAGGCCACTCTTCCATTTTTTTAAAAGGGTCCAAATTCACCCTGATGGCATTGATATTATGCTCAAGATACTCCTGCACCATCCTGTCCAGTCAATCACAACACGTCAGACTTGTAAACTGTTCTGATGTTGCAAGGCCTGGCCTAAAAAAGTGTGAAATAACTCACACAAATTGCTTTTGCCACTTACAGTGCTGCTGATAATTTTTTTGCCTTGACGACTCAACGTTCCCAGGGTTGGAAGTCTATAATGGTGAATCACAAACTGTGTCTCACTGCTATCTTGTGGAAAATAACTGATAAGATTGTCTAAGTTAAGTGTTTCGATACTCCAGCATATGTGCATCCCTTTCCAGAAGGGGAAGCATCTGGTTAAATTTACTCTTGTAACATGGATATAACAGAGTGGCAACCCAATAGTCAGCACTATTTTTAATCCTATCAATATGGACATCATGTTTCAGATAGTGCAGCAAGAAAGCGCTCGTGTGTAGGGCTCTTCTGTGAGGTCTAGGTCCATGGTGCTTTGGTGGTGGGGTAACACTCAAGCTTGCTTCCTCTGTCCTCTCATGCCAACTACAGACAACAGAGAAGGGACCATTATCATCTTCATCTCCTGACTGTTTCGCATCCATCTCCTCTTCCTCCTTGTCTTCCTGCATTTGTTCCTCGGCTCCTGCACCTTCAGTAACAGTTTGTCTGGTACCATGAGCCCCACTTGATCGCTGTAATCCAGCCTCCTGTGGCACCCACATGTGTGATGATAGTCCAAAACTTAGAAATATTGCTATCCCTTCCGCATCCTCCTCTGTTTCCACCTCTGGAACCACCACCTCCTTTTGCAGATTATTTCTCTACCACCAGGTTTAGGATGTGAGAAATGCAAGGCATATTTGTGAGGTTGCCCTGTCATAGGGCCACTACCAGGTTTGCACTGTAATCGCACACAGCCTTCCATGGCTCCAGGTTCAGTGGAGACTGCCCATGCTCAAACTTGACCTGAATAGCTGTCCACAATTCTTGAGCTGTGTGACTGTGATCTCCATGATATATTAATGTAATTTTACTAATTTAATTTAATTTAAACACTGCCTGATTACGGTGAGCCCTGGCTGCGCAGTAAGGAGTTGGGGGGAGATTATCTCTGCACTGTTGGAATGCGTGTCTCATTAAGGAAGAGGTTGAGGGCATAGAAAGAGGTCCTAGAGGAGGTGGAAGAGCCAGAAGCAGTGGAGGAAGTGTTAGATAAAGAGGTTTGTTCCGCAAGCCTTGGGGATTCCAAGACTTGCAGTGCAGCCCCTTGACCGCCTGAACCGACAGCCACGAGAGTCACCACCAGTGTTACCCAGTGCCCAGTCCATCAGATGTAATGCCCCTGTTCATATTTGCTCGACCAGGTGTCAGTGGTGAAATGCACCTTGCAGACATAGATTTTTTCAGGGAACAGGTGATGTTGTCTGCAACATGCTGGTGCACAGCTATCTAAGAGAAGTAATGAAGACTGGACAACTGATAGTGGGGGACTGTGATGACCATCAACTTTTGGAATCCATCTATATCCACCAGGAGGAAAGGCAGCATTTCTGTGGCCAACAGATTGGAGATGGTGGAGTTCAAGATCTTTGCTTTGGCATTTGTAGGAGGAAACATTATTTTACGTGACCACAACTGCGAGACCGAGGGCTGGCTGCTGTGCTGAGAGAGGGTGGAGTAGGGTGAACACGACAAACTGCTGGACTGTGAGTGAGGTGCTGGCGGAGATGGTATGGTGGATTCAGAAAGATGTGGTGTGCTCAGTGAAACAAAAACAGCTGGCATCTCCACTTCCATAACAGCTGAAGGGTAATTGGAGTGCCACCTCTGAGGATTTTACTATATGTGATGTTAAGAGAAGAAGAGGAGAGTCCACTTGTGCAACGTTTGCCATCCACTGGAGCACATGCTTTTTCTGGCCCTCATATAGAAGGCATACCACTGTGCGGCTGCCAAAGAAAGGGATTCAAGTAGCCAGTCCAGTAACAGATGTTGTCAGGTTTTTTGGATAGGACGAGCTTGTATTTGTTCAATAGAGCTATCAGTAATATTACCACCTAACCCACATACACGTTGAACATCAAGCCTATTCCCCCTTCCACCATGACCTCACTTTTTCCCACTCATGTTGGATGTACCCTTTCCCTCTTTTAACCAGCTGTTTCACAACCCTAGGCCCAGACCTGTCAGTCATCTGTCAGGAAATTAACAATCAGTATTTATATTCTGAGATAGTGTGCATAACATAACAATTTTAGGCCAAATGAATTTGTATAGGAAATGGGGTCTCCTGCCTGCACCCCTTTATTAGCCCTAACGATTTTGATTAGGAAATGGAGCCGAGTACATGCACCCCAATATTAGCCCAAACGATTTTGATTAGTAAATGGGGACCCCTGAGTCCTAACTGCAACACAATATTAGCCCAAATGATTTGGATTACGAAAAGTGGTCTGGTGCTTGCACCCCAAAATTAACCCAAATGAGTTCTGACTGCAACACAGTAGTAACCAAAACGATTTTGATTACAAAATGGTGCCTGGTTCCTGCTGTTCAATATTAGCCCTAAGGATTTTGTATGCTGCTTCAGCAAACCTCTTGTTTTTGTGCTTTATGGTTTGAAGCATCTTGCTTTTTATTCATTTATATATGTTTTTGAAATAAAGTAATTTATTTTAATATTTTTCCTGACTAAATTACACTTCTTGATCTATATGTAGTCTAATCACTACAGAGATCAGTATGTTTACATTTTTTACAAACTGCATCTTCATCATGTAATTGTTTAGTGATTGCAGCATATAGCAGGCATGCAGAGGGAGGGAGCCCCCTCTGAACTCCAAGGAGGCCCGCTTGTTACCATGTTACCATGGTGACCTGATGTAGTTATTGCATGGCAAACACTGAATGTTTGGGCCCCCCTATTCAAGTGACTGGGGTCCGATTTTGGGTTTGAGTACTGTTCTGGAACCCGATTGAGAATTTTTTAACTGTTCGGCCGAAGCCACCGGATCCAAACATCCTGGGGTCAGCCCATCTCTAATTATGAGCACCACATAGTGATCCATACAGTATATTGGACCCTATGTATTGATCCATTCAGTATAATTACCCCCATATAATGCTCCATACAGACTAATGGACCCCATATATTGCTCCATACAGAATAATGAGTCCATATAATGTTCCATATAGTATAATGGGCCCCATATATTACTCCATACAGTATAATGAGACCCATATAATGCTCCATACAGAATGAATTAAAAGATGTTCAGGTATTAAATACATTAGATAGGGACTGCTTCGACACGGGTTACCTTGACGTTGGTGAGGCAGCTTGGTATACATTTTTTTGCAAAAAAAAGTATCGACTAAATACCCTGTATTTGTTGTTCAGCACTTGCTGATTACTGCCATATTTTTGGCTGCAGAGAATTTTTGCAAATATTTGCAAATCTGCCATTCTATGTTCTCTTGTTATATCTTAGTTAATGGGTGGTGTGAACATTGTCTGACCGACGTGTTCACATTTGTGCATTTCACTTGTGTTTTTAATCCATTTTTTCCTTGCTTAGCATGGTTTGGGAGACCCCACCCCTCTCCTGTGTGAGGTGTACAAAAGAGCTGTCTCAGACCATAAGCCCACACTGTGGAGCAGCCTGTCTGAATCCTGTTCATGTCAAGACACTGTTCAGATGTTCAGGTATTAAATACATTAGATAGGGACTGCTTCAACACGGGTTACCTTGACGTTGGTGAGGCAGCTTGGTATACATTTTTTTGCAAAAAAAAGTATCAACTAAATACCCTGTATTTGTTGTTCAGCACTTGCTGATTACTGCCATATTTTTGGCTGCAGAGAATTTTTGCAAATTTTTGCAAATCTGCCATTCTATGTTCTCTTGTTATATCCATACAGAATGAGCCTCGTATAATGCTCTATACGTAAAAAAAAAATCAAATACTTACCTCTCCTTATTCCCCTGCACTTGCCTGGTGTGCCGGGTAGTGATGCCAGCTCTGCCTGCCTGCAAAGGCCCCCCTTCATCAGCAGGCCCAGATGCAACTGCACGGGTGGTATGTCTGCCCCTGTTGCAGTATATTGTAATGGCAGAATTGAAAGTTTTTCCCCATTTCACCTCACTGGGATTTGATTCCAATTTTTCACTATATTTTTTGAAAAATTTGATTTGCAGCAAATCACAAGTATTCCAATATCCCTGAAAAGATGTGAGTAACATTCTGAGGTCTCCTAGGACTGTATCCAATTTCTTAAAAGCTCTTTAATGCAAACACAGCCTTAAGGGCCCGTTACACACAGCGATTTCGCTGGCGAGATCGCTGATTTTGTGACACTTCAGCGATCTCTCCAGCGAGATCGCTGTGTGTGACATCCAGCAGCGATTGGCCCCCCCGCAGGGTATCGCTGATCGTGCTGGATCGTCCTGGGACATTTTTTCTTCGCTGGTCTCCCGCTGGCCAGCACGCATCGCTGCGTGTGCAGCAGGAGCAGCGATGAGCGATGCTGCACGCTGGTTACCAATGTAAACATAGGGTTTCTAAGGGCTGCGGAGCCCTTAGAAACCCAATGTTTACCCTAGATACCAGCGTGCACTGCAGGCAGGGCGGGAGGTGGAGGCAGAGCTGCGCACAGACCGGAGTAGCTCTGCTATCTGCTACTCCAGTCTGTCAGACCGGAGTAGCAGATAGCAGAGCTAAGCCGGTCTGTCTGTGCACCGCTCTACCTCCACCCTCCGCCCTGCCTGCAGTGCACGCTGGTATCTAGGGTAAACATTGGGTTTCTAAGGGCCCCACAGCCCTTAGAAACCCAATGTTTACGTTGGTAACCAGTGTGCTCGCTGGTCCTGATCGCTGGAGGAGCTGTCTATGTGACAGCTCACCAGCGATCAGCTAACAATGTCCCAGCGATCCCATCCACGTCGGATCGTTGGTGAGATCGCTGGGACATCGTTATGTGTAACGGTACCCTTAATAATGTCGCAGTAAACTCAACGTATATGGCTTTTTGTAAGCGGATGGTAACCATTCTTCACTGCTGTGCTGTCACACACCATGTGCAATGTTTATTCAGTGCTTTATCACTCAAAATGGCTGTTGCATTCCCTGCCACTGCTGTAAACAGGCTCTGATAAGTCCTACTGATTGACTGTGCTATACCATGGGGTGTGATAGCTGCAAGGCAGTATGGGGAAGTCCACCCAGCTACTCTATGCTTGAAATCATGTGGCAATCTTCTGTGAAGTGTAAAATGGCAGGGGCCATTTTTGCTGACACTTGTAAATCGAAGTGCAAAATATTCGTGTTCTCTTGGTTTGGTGAATTCACAATAATTCAACACAAATTTGACGTGCATCTAATTGATTTGCACATTTCTAGTATGTGTCATTATATGGTGGAACCTCAATATTTGAAAATCTTGCCTAGATAAAGAAATTGGTTTCTCAAAGTTGGATTTTAAGGATATTTTAATGTAAATACATTTTCTAAAATAATAATATAAATGAAACATTGCATAAGCTGTAGGTGAAACTAAAAAGGTTGGCAAAATCTATGGCTTCTTCAGTAAGGCCACCGCTACACATTTCCGGTTGACTTTTTCTTAAATCACTGCAATGTAAAAGACAAAAAGAAGAAGTAATTGGATGATCTTCATTCTTTTATATATTAGAGTAAAAGCAGATTGCAGCAATTACCAGTAATGCATTTTATTGACCTGCTCCTCCTTGTAGAACTTTTATCTTTAGGCTGCTATAAATTTTAACCAGATGGATAGAGATTTAAAATGTGTCTTTGCTCGGGAATGGCTCTTGGTCGAAGGGTCAATGAAAGCCTCAAGAGCCACCATGATGCTGAAGCTAAAATACCACAATGAAACAACAAATAAGTGTAAAGCTGCGGAAAGTGGAGCCTTTGTCAAAAGAAGCAAAAGCTTCTCCTATGAGATGGGGGTATAAAACAGTGAAGAATGTTGTTGATAAGATCATGGGTCTGATTCTCATCAGCAAACCATGTGCATATTATGGGTTTCAACCTTCTCCATGTGTTCACAGGATTCCAGGTCCGTGTTTGCACCGAAAGTCCAGAAACAAATCGTTTGCAGAGCTGGATAATATGGGTAACTTCCCTGTCCTCTCCACCTTTTTTTAGGAGGTCTTAAATGCTTCTTCGTTTGTCTAAGAGTCAGGTCTGTTCCTTGGGTTAGGGTTAGGTTTTCATTGTGCCTTGGTTATGTCATGCAATACAGGGACAACCACCAGAGGGCAAGGAAGGGAGGTAACAGGAGCTCACCTCAAATGAAGACCTGTAGAGCTGAGCAAACACCGATAGGTGTTATGAATGGGTCACCGAGGAGGATGGCAGGAACAGGCTAATCCACCAGGAAACAAGAGAGCTTGGTAACTCAGCGGATTGCAGACCCCTGATCCTAACAACAGAACTAGCAGTAGCCGTGGAGCGTTCCTACAATGCCCTAGACGCCTCGGCACAGCCGAAGAATTAACTAAAGGCCCCTTTACATTTAGCGATGCACCAGCGATCCCGACAACGATACGACCCGGTCAGGATTGCTGGTGCATCGCTAAATGGTCACTAGTGAGCTGCCACACAGGCAGATCTCACAGCGATGCAGCAGCGATACAGCGGTCGTTACTTACCTTTCAGATGCGGCGATCCTGACGTCCTCCCGTTCGCGTCCACGCGTCGCTCATCGGCGCCAGCAGGAAGCCCAGCAGGAAGCGCCCAACGTGAAATGGAGCTGCGCGATCTCACGCGATCAACGACAGACAGCGGGGGAGCCGGTCGGAGGTATCACACATAGCGATATCGCTGCTGCGTCACCAAATCGGTGATGCTTCAGTGATATTGCTAGCGATATCGCTATGTGTAAAACCCCCTATAGCCTAAAGCCAAAAAGGTGAAATCTAAACTGCCCTGGAGCAGATCCCCAAAGGAATAGACAGCGCCCAAACATATATTGTTGGTGAGACAAGATGAGACACAAACATAGGCAGAAAATAGACTGAGCAAATGATGGGGCCCAAACTGTCTAGATAGGACAGGACAGAAAAGATATTGTTTGCAATCATGCATAAACTCTAAAAAATCCAACACATTTGATATACAAAAAACCTGAGGCCACACGACCTCACCCCCGCCAGATCAGCACTCTGGTGTGAACTGGAAGCAAAGAAAAAGATACTAATATAACAGGGGACTGAACAAACTGGCACAAGCTGTAACATATGGAGTGGGGCCCAGCGCTGCGCCCAGCAGGGAGTACGCTGAACCCTCTCAATAAAGCAGAAAGCAAAAAAGGCACAACCAGATTAGATGCAAAAGAATCACTTAACTGAACCATGCAGATCAGGCAGGAGACTGAAGAGCTCAAAATGCAAAAGGAGGAAATCACCAGCAACCACTAAGGGAAGCCTGCTCACTTATATGCTCCCAGCCAGTAATCCCAGATTCCCAATCATCATCGTCAGGTGGCAAACTTCCATCAGACTGGCCAGCTCCACTACTCCCAGTAACCACCAGAGGGAGCTCCAGCTCAGAAGTCTGAGCAAGGGAATTCACAACAGTGCCCCCCTTCAGGAGGGGTCACCGAACCCTCATCCACGCCACCAGGCCGATCAAGATGGGCCTGGTGAAAAGCATGAATCAATCTCTTGGCATGAATGTCAGAAGCAGAGACCCAAGAATTATCCTCCTGGCCATAACCTTTCCACTTGACCAAGTACTGAAGTCTCCGTCTAGCCAGATGAGAATCCAATATCTTGTCTACCTCATGCTCCAAATTACCCTTAACCAGTACAGGGTCAGGGGTCACCGCCATGGGAACTACTGGCTCCACAAACCTTTTCAACAAAGATTTATGAAAAACGTTATGAATCTTAAAAGTAACTGGAAGAGCCAAAAGAAAAGAAACAGAGTTAAGGATTTTTACAATCTTATAAGGTCTAATAAACCTTGGCTTGAATTTTGGAGATGCAACCTTCATGGGAATATTTTTTGAGGACAACCAAACCATATCACTCACTTTAAACAGGGGACCAATGGTCCCATGCTAGTTGGAAAAGTGTTGGGCCTTTTCCTGAGAGTGGGACAACTTATCCACTACTTGGTCCCAAATCTGCTGCATTCTCTCTACCACAGGATCCACACTTGGGCAGACAGAAGCTTCCATCTGCCCTGAAGAAAATTGAGGATGAAACCCAAAGTTACAGAAGAAAGGAGACATCAAAGTGGCAGAACTAGCCCTATTGTTTAGCGTGAATTCGGCCAAGGGCAAATATGAGACCCAATCATCCTGATCAGCAGATATGAAACATCTCAAATAGGACTCCAAAGTATGGTTTGTTCTCTCAGTCTGCCCATTGGTCTGAGGATGAAATGCAGAGGTGAAAGACAGCTGAATTCCCAGTTTGGAACAGAAAGCTCTCCAAACTCTGGAAACAAACTGGACTCCTCTGTCCGACACAATGTTCTCAGGAATCCCGTGCAAACAAACCACTTGTTGTAAAAACAAGGGCACCAACTCAGAAGAAGATGGCAACTTTGGGAGTGGTACAAGATGGACCATCTTAGAAAATCTATCACAGATCACCCAAATAATAGTCATTCTCTGAGAGACAGGGAGATCAGAAATAAAATCCATTGAGATATGGGTCCATGGCCTCCTGGGCACTGGCAGGGGCATCAAGAAACCACTAGCACAAGAACAGGGCTTGGACCGAGAACAAGTCCCACAGGACTGCACAAAATTCCTGACATCACGAGATAAGGCAGGCCACCAAAAAGACCGACTCACCAATTCTCTGGTACCAAAGATACCTGGATGACCAGCCAACGTGCAGCAATGAATTTCAGACATTACTATTCTCCTCCACTGGTCAGGGACATACAATTTCCCCATAGGGCATCGTTCAGGTTTATCCTCCTGAAATTCCTCCAGGGCACGTCTCAAATCAGGAGAGATGACAGAAAGAACTACATCCTCATTTAGAATGGTAGTAGGCTTGGTCACATCAAGAGAATCCGCAAGAACTCCTAGAAAGGGCGTCCGCCTTAACATTCTTAGTGCCCGGAAGAAAGGAGACCACAAAATTAAAACGCGTGAAAAACAAGGCCAACCTAGCCTCTCTAGGATTCAAGCGCTTGGCTGATTCAAGATAAATCAAATTCTTGTGATCGGTGAGGACCACAACTTGATGTCTAGCTCCCTCCAACCAATGTCTCCACTCCTCAAATGCCCACTTCATGGCCAACAATTCCCGATTCCCCATGTCATAGTTACGTTCAGATGGAGAAAATTTTCGAGAAAAGAAGGCACAGGGATTCATCTTAGAGGTTACCGGATCTCTTTGAAACAAAATGGCTCCTGCACCAATCTCAGAAGGTTATACCCCGCTTGACCAGGATGGGAAGCAGAAATCAAACCCCAACCTGGATCATGACAGGTGAGTCCAGAACTGAGCTGTATGAGCTTGCCAAAATCCACATCTTACTTTTCGCAACATGGTTGTCATGATCCAGGTTGGATATGATAGGTTTTGAACAAGTAACCTTTTTTTTCCTTTGAGCTGGTTGCTTAGAGCTGGTTTTGCCCCCGGTGGCCATTAGGGTTATTACACAGTGGTGTCTTTTGTTCTAGTTTGCCCCCGGTGGTGGTGAGAGTTATTGCACGGGAATCTCTAACAGGTGTGAGACTCTGGCTCCTATCTATAATGGTGTGTCAGGTGTTCTCACTCACTGTTGGTGATATTGGTGTTTTCCAACCATCCTAGGTGAATAAAGGAGCTAGAGAGAGTTCCTGGCAACCCAGTCTGAATCCTGGAGTGGCAGCTATGGTGTCAGCGAGGAGTTCATGCAAAGCTTGGTGGAGTGGCAGCTATGGTGTCAGCGAGGAGTTCTTGCAAAGCTTGGTGGAATGGCAGCTATGGTGCACGCTGCACTCAGATGCTGGACTCTGTTGCTGGAAGAGAGCTGCACTCAGATGCTGGACTCTGTTGCTGGAAAGCTGCACTCAGATGCTGGACTCTGTTGCTGGAAGGCTGCACTCGGATGCTGGACTCTGTTGCTGTAAAGCTGCACTCAGATGCGGGACTCAGGTGTTGGATCCATGTTGGAGGAAAAGATGCACTCAGATGTCGGACTCTGTTGCTTGGAGCATTAGCAACATAGCAAAGCTAAGTGGTGTTTCCCTGTTTGTCACTTTCCTCAATGTGTGTTTTAGTGCAGTGGTGAGATTAGTTTCTGCACCGTCCACTGCACTAGTAAGAAATTGGTTCAGTGCGAGCTAGGGATTTCAGGTATCCTGATCGGCGCCCAGTGTGGAACCGGCCTTGGGATCGTTAGTAGTGTAGAGATACTGACTCAGGGGATTGCAGCAGGTCTCCACGTCCCCGTTCCCTATCGCAGGGCCACCATTGTAATTGTTTTCCTGGTTTTCCCCTTTATTCTGAAATTCGCCCTGCTGGAAGCGGTGTATCCAGACATACGTGTACTACTGTAATGCGCCTGCTGGAGGCGGTGCATCCGGCTGCACGTTCTATTATTTAAATTAGCCCCGCTGGAGGCGGTGTATCCAGGGTCACGCATGTCATATAAATTCGCCCTGCTGGAGGCGGTGTGTCCAGTCTCACGTGACCATGACAATGGTCTTGTTCAGCTTTTGAACACTGGTATGGAAGGAAATTTCACTTCTGTGGCAATATCCTATGATAGGGATAATGAATAATAAACACAGTGATGTCACGTGCAGGAATCATAAACTCAGTGATGTCACAACACAGGCATAGTTCTATATTCAGCTGTTTCGATTAAGCAATATTATCTTGTAGGTACACATTATTACGGTTCAATTTTATAAATCTACCTAACATTACATGGAAAAAAAGTATTCAGACACCTACATATTACAACTTCATTTGATTTTATGCCAGTCGATTCTACAGTATATTCGTATGTATTAGTGTGGAGTTGGTCCCTTTGTAACTATAAGAGCTTCCCTCTTCTGGGATGGTTTTCTACAAGATTTTGGAGGTGTCGGAGCAAATTTTTATCCATGCATCCAGAGGAGCATTTGTGAAGTCAGACACTGATCTAGGAGGAGAGGATCTTGATTGCAATCTCCGTTCTACTTCATCCCAAAATTGTTGGATGGGTGGAGGTTGGTGCTCTGTGTGGACCAGTCAAGTCCGTCCATACGAAACTTCCCTAAACATGCCTTTATGGACCTTGCATTGTGAGTACTCATGGGGAACAGAAACTGGCTTTGACAAATTTGGAAGCATACAATTTTCCAAAACATCTTGTTGACTGAAGAATTAATACTTTCTACGCTGACACTGATAGACAACCTCATAGTATTATCTCCCCCTCTATCACAGTATATCCATGTCTCCAGAATTCTGTGGCTGTGTGCTTTACAGGACTCCATACGACGCTTGGCATACTTATAGTAAGATGACTCTGCTAATTCTTCCCCAATCTACACAGTAAAGCGATCAAATGAGCTGCAGAAAACTGGATGCTTGGGCCTATTGGGACTATTCTAGTGGCCAGTTTGAAAACTGCTTAGGGTTTTAGGGTTAGTCAGTAGTGATGAGTGGACCCATCATGTTTGGGTTGTGGTTCTTGACCTGAATTTAAGTCCAAAGTTTGGTTTGGGTACCAGAACTCTACCTAAACTTGAACCAGAGCCTGGTCCCCATTGACAATAATGGGGACCCACAACTTTTGAACTGGAGACTTCTCTCTCTCTCTTCCCAGACTTCCTCCAGAACTCAGACCATTGGAAGGTACTTCCGTCAGAAGTCTGTATTAGGCATTTAGCACTGGACGATAACTATCCGGTACAAACCCAGAACTTATAACTTCGGGTCCGCTCATTCTTCTTAGTGACATAAAAATGTTATGCTTAATTGTCTAATGCTACTTTCTTTTTAAAGTTGTCCAGAAGGCATCAAAACTCTGCATATAAAGACATTTTCTAAAGACGACGTTAGTCATCGCTGCCAAATCAGAACAAAGGTGAACTAAAATAAACCAAACCCCTCTGAAAGCAAAACAAACGAACATTACAGTAAGGAGATTTCGGTAAATAGCTCAGCACTAAAGCTTTAGCCCTGCCACAGAGCAATGCATTGTATTGTCTGCTCCTTGTTGTGATAGGAACACCCAACTACATTCATAGCATTGCTTTCTATATACACAGAGGCATAGCTTAAATAATCACTCTTATCAAAGTTTATATCCTCTTAATATATTGCAGTCATCATATTATACTATTATTCTGCTTTGCTGATGCAGCGCTATCTTATTCTGCAGCGCTTTACAGACATCATCATCTCTGTCCCCACTGGGGCTCCCAATCTACATTTCCTATCAGTATGTCTTTGGAATGTGTGAGGAACCCGGAGGAAACCCACACAAACACAGGGAGAACATACAAACTCCTTGCAGATGTTGTCCTTGGTGAGATTTGAACCCAGGACCCCAGTGCTGCAAGGCTGCAGTGCTAACCACATACATACAATTGCTCATTTTGCCTTTCTACCCAGTTAATTCTTCTCTGTTGCATTAGGTCTATGACATCACATTATTAAAAACTGACTATCTGAATCCTTCTAAGCTCTATGTAGAAACAGGAGGTCTCTTTTCCTGCATGAGTCATCATTGAGGCACAGTGAGACAGCCGTATTACTCGCGCGAGGATCGCATTGCAATCCTTAGACTGGCCATCGTCTTTCCTGAACTGGGCATGACAGCATGTATTTCTACAGGCCTGACGGCCATACAGGCGCTGAGGTGCCGAATCAAGCCATAGCAGCACAGCACCTTATCACATATGCCTTTTGCAGTCCTCCAGTCTTCCCTCTTGTTTCAACAACTGAACGACTTTGTGAAAAAGACCCTGGCGGGATCGAAACATCTAACTTTGTCACTCAGTTCATAGCAATATTTTGTCTTTATCTTCTTCCATGAATGAATGACAACATTTTTTTTTGCACCAGTGAAATAAAGTGTGTGCGGTGAATCTCTCTTGCCTCGGTCATGTACCCTGTTGTACCAGCACCTTGTAATTCGACGGAGTGCAAGCCAATCTTCTGAATCTTTAATGCTATTAAGAACAAGGAAAATTAAAAAAGAATGTTTTAAAAAGTATAAAAAACATAAACAAACATAAAACTTTAAATCGCCTCCCCTTTTAGCCAATTGAAAATAAAGATGCTAAAAAAATAAGAAAAATACTCATAACTGGTATCACCGCGTTCAGGTAAGTCCGATCTATCAAAATATGAAAAGAATTAAATACCATAAATGAAAAAAATTCAAGAACGCCAAAATTACGGGGTTTTTTTGGTCACTGCAATACCATTTTAATGCTGTTACAAGCGATCAAAATGTCACAAATATCCCAAAAATGTATCAGTACAAATGCCGTCTTGCCGTGCAAAAAATAAGTCCTCTCATAGCTCCATAGATCTAAAGATGAAAACGTTACTGGTCTTGGAAAATGGCGACTCAACCCCAATATTTATTTTTTTTTTTCAAAACTTCTAATTTTTTTTCCCACCACTAAAAAACTAAAAACACTCGGACATGTTTGGTATCACCTTAATAGTATTTATGACCAGAATCATATTGTGAGGTGATTATTACCACAAAACAAGTTCTTAGACTAGCTTCACACTAGCGTTTTTCAGCGCTGCGCTTCGTGCACAATAGAATCGCATACAAAAAATGCATCATGCGTTTTGTATACGTTTGCTTTTTTTACGCGCATGCATTTTAATCAGTTTCTAGCCATGTTAACTCATAAAACGCATGCGATTTTAAATGCAGGCGTTCGCATAGACTGTAATGTGATTTTTTTGTGTGTGTGTTATGTGCGCATGCGTTTTTTTGAGACAGGACGGACCAAAAATGCAACAGGTTGCATCTGGCGCGCCTAGGCGCACACTACAAAAGCGCATGCGCACGAAAACAAAATGCATACAAACACGTGCATACGCTAGACCATGCGCCCCCATGTTAAAGATAGGGGCGCAGGACGCATGGACGCGCACGAAGCGCAGCGCTAAAAAACGCTAGTGTGAAACCAGCCTTTAAAACAATGTCAGAATTGCTCTTTTTTAACAATTTCACTGCACTTGGATTTTTTTTTCCAGTTTTCCAGTACTTTATGTGGTAAAATCAATGGTGTCATTCAAAAGCACGTCTCTTTCCTCAAAAAAAAAGTCCTCATAAGTCTATATGGATAGAAAAATGAAAGATTGAGGGTACGTGCACACGCTGAGGAATGCTCTGCGGATTTGGCCGCGCGGATTAGCCTGTGGTTTTGCCCTGCGGTTTCTCATCTCCACAATGGAGGAGATGGCAAACCGCAGCGGAATCTGCAGAAAGAATTGACATGTCAATTCTTTCTGCGGTTTTGAAACCGCAGCAAATCCGCGCGGAAAATTCCGCACCGTCTGCACTGCGTTTTTTTTTTCCATAGGGTATAAGGGTACTGTACACCGCAGCAGAAACTGCTGCAGAATCCGCAGTGTGTGCACACACCCTTATGGCTCTGGGAAGAAGGGGAGGAAAAAATGAGAATGCAAAAATGGAAATTGGCAATGTCGGGAAGGGGTCAGTGTTACATAGTTATCTATGAAATCACAAAACTCTTCATAAATGACACTCTCTCAACTGGTACATTCCAAAAAAAATGTGTGTGACAATGCTGTTACGTTTTAGCATTTGCATTATGTCCCACCAAACTTGACACCCTTTTGGTTGAGTGAATCAGACTTGATCACTACATAATGTGAATCCGTTATGGGTGGGGTTGAGCGCACCCTTGGATGTTCGGGTTCGTGCAATCTTTAGTCCAAAGTTCGGTTCAGGTACCAGAACTCTACCTGAACTTGTACCCGAACCCCATAGAATTCAAAGTGCACCCGGACTTTGGCGCTGTTAGATAGTCATAGTAGGTGCTAGGAGACTAGAAAAGAGTCTCCCTCTAACTCTCTCCGCATCCAAACTCCGAACACTAAAACGGACTTCCGGGAGAAGTTCGTGTTTAGAGTTCAGCACCGGAGAGTAGGAGGTCCAGTACCAACCGCAAACTTTACAGTTCGGGTTCGCTCATCACTAGTTATGGCCGATCTGAGAGGGGCTTTGTGGAACAATTTTGGCTTATATTTTGTTATTTTGCTTCACTTCTTTTGTTGTTTTTGGTCATGAAAGCTTTATTTTTTCAAATTCTGTATGTGTCATTATTAATAAACTAATGCTGCTTGGATAGAACAGGGACAAAAAGGAACATCTTACCCCATAAAATAAAAGTAGCTTAAAAAAAACTGATAATAAGAGGCAGCCAAAGCTAAGATTGTAACAGCAACATCAGGCTTGATATCTAACACATCCCTTTAAGGGCTCGTGCACACAACCATATAACAGTCCGAGTGTGAACCGACAAAACATAGGATCGCACTCGGACCAATGTTAGTCTATGAGGCCAATTTTTCCTCCAGAGTTGGAACAAGAAAAAAATTGCAGAATGACCGGATTTGATCCGATATTTGGATCATATTCGGTCATTCAAGTGAGTGAGTCCGTGGAAAGCATCAGACTGCACTCGGGTGACTTCTGAGTGCAGTCCGAATTCCACAGACTAACAGAATGAAGAAGATGGAGAAATTGTTTTTTTCTATCTCCTCCTCATCTGAGAGAATCAGATTACACTACGATCAGACTCTAATCAAACTATGGTCAGAGTATGATTAGTGCAATTGTCTAGATTCTCTCCGATGAGAGAATATATGCTGATGTGACCCTAGTCTTACAGTGGGGCAGATTTACTATTGAGACAGAATTCTGGTGCTCATGCCTGGCACCTGATGGACACCAAATACAATGGTTTACAATAAACCAACCAAGAGGTGGTGTAAAGGTAAAAAAAATGTATCATCTGGCGTGAGAAAGCACGTGGGCGAAACGCGCGTCGGGGCATTTTGCAGTGTGTGACCTAACTGGTCTATCCGTGCAATTCATTAGAGATATATTTTTTGAAAATGTTTGTAGCTGTATGATAATCGGATGACCTATACTGAGATCTAATGTGGTGTCATTGCCCTTCATTATATTTTTGACTCACCGCCACTGCACTCCTTCTGTGTATGGTATATCCTCTTTGTTAGAAAACCTTTGCATATGTCCTTTATTTTTTTGTGATGTGTAGTTTTTAATAGTTTTGCTCAATAAACTTTATTTATTTTATTTTTTTGGTGTTAGTGGTTTATGGATACTTAGTATTCCTCTTTAGGTTATATACAATGCAATCCACTATGAATACATATATATGTGTTAATGGAGAGACCAGATATGTCTCTTGCCAACTTTACTCTTCTTTTATGCTGTTTGAATATTTGTCTTTATATGATAAATTTGGTGCATCTTCTCTGATCCCAAACAAATCTTCCCCGTTATCTTTATGCAAGAAGTAGTTATTACGAAGCACAAGGGACGCAAACAATTTGAAAATTCATCAGTCCAACAACCTTAGGGTCCCGTTTCACATAGCGATGCTCCAGCGATCCCGACAACGATACGACCTGGTAAGGATCACTGGTGCGTCGCTAAATGGTCGCTAGTAAGCTGCCAAACAGACAGATCTACTCAACGATGCAGCAACCATTCAGCGATCCTCGGCGGTCGTTGGGACCTTGTCACACAGCAGCTTTTCTGATAACTCCCGCCTGCGTCCCAGAGTTCTGCATTGCCAACGAGGTCGCTCGTCGGCGTTAAACACAGCGATGCATGCTGGCCAGTGGGACGCCGGCGATGAAAAAATGACCCAGGACATTCGAGCACGATCAGCGATATCCAGCGGGGGGGCCGGTCACCGCTATGTGTCGCATGTAGCGAGATCGCTGGCAAGGTCGCTGTTGCGTCACAAAATCGGTGACGCTTCAGCGACCTCTCTATGTGAGACGGGGCCTTTAGTAGAAGAATTACTTCATTTTACGCTACTGGATCTGAAAAATAAATGAGTTCTTGTGCCCATGTTATCTGATAAAAAAAGGCATAAAATATTTAGACACTGATTTTTATTTTTTTTTTTATCAAGCAACAAAAGTACAGTTCTACAAAGCACCCAGACCATTTTCCATCCCACCTAGCTCCAATACATTTTGCCAGTGTGTGCAATAAAGGGGATGAGCATTGCTAAATCCCACATGGAGTGAACACTGGCATTAGTGCCTAATGAAGGCTAATTCTTTTGCAAGCAGAATTAGTTTGCATCGCTACACTGTTATGGCTTCAGGTGTCCCGGGCCATTGAGCAGCCCATCTGGCTTACTTGTCCCTTTCAGAGAGATCACGCGCTGAGTGACGGCTGAAGTGGACTGGAAAGAGTAACTTCAATAAGGAAGAACAAGGGGATTTAGATTGCTGTGTGACTTTTGCGTGGCAATGATCCACAGCTTGAATGCGGTGACACAAACACAACTAAAACCTCTCTGCAGTGCAAACATTGACTTAATGCTCTCATTTGTTGGCAAATTATAATTCTAGATTTTATAACAAGTGTCAGACCTCCCGTCATCTCGCGGCCCCATACATACGAAGAAAAAAAACAGTGATATCCAGAGAGCTCACAATTGATGAATTGCGCCTGTCACTAAACTTCGACTCAGATACGGTGGGCAGAAGTTTTTTTTTCCCTCTGTACATATTGATTGTAACGAGCCTTGCCACATGTCTTAGGATAAAAGTCAAATCAGAATCTCACTTTGCAGATGCGTGTTTCGGTATGTTACCCCTTCTCAGCGCAAAGCATGGGATCTGATTTGTATGAGAGGCCCCTGATAACATTTCACCTTGTGAGAATGACTTTGACTGACATTCCACTATAAGGAGAGTTATAGACCATGCAATGCTCCTCTGGAAAAATAATATGCAAATTGTCTCTTCAGAGATAGAGAGGACTTGAATTCTAGTGCTACCAATTGAAAGATACAATCCTAAAAGTCAATATCAACCATTAAATGAGCCTTGCCACAGTACATAGTATAAACGCCAAACCAGAATCTCACCTTGTTTCATTACTCTCAGCCACAGCATACAGCTTTCAATGCTATGGTGAAGCTCCCTGACCCTCTCTTTTGCCGATGTGTGTTTCGGTGTGTTTCTCCTCCTCAGTGCAAAGCATGAGATCTGATTTGTATGAGAGGCCCCTGATTTGTAACGTTTTTCCTTGTGAAAATGGCTTGTCTGACATGCCAGTGTAAGGAGACTTATAGGCCATGCAATGCTCCTCTGGTTAAGTATGCCAATTGCCTCTTCAGAGATAAATGGAACTTGAACTCTAGTACTACCAATTGGAAGATACAATCATAAAAGTCAATATCAACCTTTTAATGAGCCTTGCCACAGTACTTAGGATAAACGCCAAACCAGAATTTCCATTTGTAGGCACATGTTTCGGAGTGTTACCCCTCCTCAGTGCAAAGCACTGATTTGGCTGTATGTAACCGTTAAATTTCTTAGTGTTGATTTGCCCTCTGTGAACAATAATGAATAATATTTCACAAGTGGATGTACATGTGCTCTAGTTTGGTAAGTTTTTTCATGGTTCAGATGTGTGTTCTTGCTGTTTCCACTCCCTAGAGATTCCTTCAAAGATATCCTTAAATGTATGGTGTAGTATAGGGGGATCGCTCCAAAAAGTGTGGCCCTATCAAGAGCCTGATCTCCAATCTTGCCTGACTTCCTGAAGTGTTTTCTCCTGGATTATAGAGATTTAGAACCAAGAGCTTTGCATACTAATGCAGTGACATGATCGGCTTGGTCTAAGCAGTGGTTGTGTCCACATGTGTAGGAAGAATGTCCTAATCTGGAAGGTGACACATTGGAAGGACAACGTTTGAAAGGGACACTAAAAGCTCTCCATACATAGATAGCTGTTGACTGAGCAATGATTCGACTGACTATACAGCCTGCATCTATTTCACCCGGCTCCTCCATCCAAAGGATTGCTTGCTCTGCTGAGAGAGAAAGCTCCTGCCAGATATCTCTGGCAGTGGCTTATCAAGATTCAAGATTCAAAGAAGCTTTATTGGCAGGACTAAATACACATTAGTTTTGCCAAAGCAGGTGTACAGAAGGGAATAGGGATAGGGACTGTAGGGATGTTGGGAAGGGGCTGTAGGAAAGGTGGATGGGGCAGATCCAGGATGGGGCTATAGAAGTCCATGGCATAGGGAAGGTGGATGGGGGCATGGGGGCAGATCCAGGATGAGGGTATAGAAGTCCATGGCATAGGGAAGGTGGATGGGGGATTGGGGCTATCCAGGGTGGGGGCCATAGAAGTCCATGGCATAGGGAAGGTGGATGGCGGCATGGGGGCAGATCCAGGATGAGGCTATAGAAGTCCATGGCATAGGGAAGGTGGATGGGGGTTGGGGCATATCCAGGGTGGGGGCCATAGAAGTCCATGGCATATCATAGTTCTCTTTCTCGCAGTCTATGGCATTCGCTCACATATTGCGCTGCTATCTCCACTGCTCTCTCTTCTTCCCCCAGCAGGATGTATGTTTTCTTATCCTCCTTCATGGTGGTGAAATCCGGGAAGAGATGTGAGAGTCTCCTGAAGTGAGTGTCCCTCACTGCTGAGTACTTGGAGCAGTGTAGCAGGAAGTGGGTCTCATCCTCCAGGGCCTCCTGGTCACAGTGTTGGCATACTCTTTCCTCCCTGGGCTTGTAGCTCTGCCTGTGTCGGCCGGATTCGATGGCCAGACTGTGGGCACTGAGTCTATACCGGCTCAGGATCTTGCGGTCTTTGGGGTCCGGGAGTTTCTCCAGGTATGGGGCCAGTCTGTAGTCTCTCTGTAGACTCTGGTACATGGTCAGTTTCTGTGAGCTGATGATGTCGTTCTTCCAGTCACTTACGTACCTCTCCTGGCCTTCGTCTACCATCTTCCTGATACCGGCTTTTGTCAGGTTGTTGTGATTGGTTTTCTGGTCAGGTTGGGTTTGGGTGAGTTGTTCCGAGGGTCCTGGTTGTTCTGTTTCCCCTACTTGTGTCAGGGCTTTATGGTGATGGGAGCTTGGATTGCTCCTACGTAGGTGAGCCCAGAATGACAGTGCCCTCTTTAGAACCGTTAGGTGTAGAGGGAATCTGCCCAGCTCGGCCCGGCATCTCTTAGAAAACAAAAATATCAGAAGTCTGAAAACACACGTGCTTGGAACAAGTGTTTTTGGGTGTCAAATTTTATCTTGTAAATGTTTTCCACTGTGAGAGCTGTATATTTTCTCAGGAATAGTATTGTATCCTCCTCACCCATCCCTTGTACACTGTGAGCCCTCGCGGGCAGGGTCCTCTCTCATCCTGTACCAGTCGTGACTTGTATTGTTTAAGATTATTGTACTTGCTTTTTATTATGTATACCCCTCTTCACATGTAAAGCGCCATGGAATAAATGGCGCTATAACAATAATTATTAATAATAATAATAATAATAATAATAATAATAATCAGGAACTGTAACTTGTGGTTCCTTGACTTCACTTCCAAATCTATAAGAGCACCTCCATGACTTTCTTGTGACATTTATTTACTGGTTAGGGATAAGTGAATCAGGAAAAATTCAAATATGCCTGTTGAGGCATTTTTTCCTAGAAATTCTATTTCCAGAGAATATCTTCTTTGTGATTTTGATGTCACTTATTATGCTCTGTGGGCTTGTGACGTGATGGGGAATATGTCTCTGACTATCACGTGCCATTAACCGTTTGCACGTAATTTGCAGCAGCTGTTCTATTTTATTAGTAATCTACATGGACATTGAGAATATTATTGCCTGCAGTACTAATCACCGGTCACAGGAGGACACTAGCGATGAGCGAAAGTGCTCAGATAAGGTGTTATCTGAGCATGCACGGGTGCTAACCTAATGTCTTCGGCGTGCTTAAAAATTTTGTTTGTGTCCCTGCTGCTGCATGTCTCATGGCTGTTAGACAGCCACAACACATCCAGGGATTGCCTGGTGTGCGTGAATTAACCTGTTACATTTTGTTGGCTCGTGGAGCCACACTCTGTCTGAGTTTCACAGTAAAAGTTCATTTGACAACTTCAGAGTTTACTACTTTCACTGTATCCTGGGGGAGCCCACCCCTGTTCACGGCTTACAGTCTTTCCTGAACACAGAGCATGAGAAGCATATGTCAAGAAAATAGCACAAAATGCTTATATGCATATACTCACGTCATCGCTTACCTTTCCATCCCCTTCGCTGCTCACCCACACCTGTATGGTCCTCACCTCATCTTCTGATCCTCTGGTGTTTGCACTAGAATCCCAGGGCCTCTCATGCTCAGCCAGAACTTCCAGCTTTCGAGAGGGTCCTGCACAACCACAGAAGGTCACAACATCATGACGTTGTGAGGGAGCGCCAGGGCCACAGTCGTGGCTGAGACTAATGGCTCTTGCACACCATGGTCTCACGTCACATACAAAGAACATCCTTTTGTCAATGTACTCTGCTCTCTGCACCTTCAGGATCTCCTCTAAGTTGCTGCAGACCCCTTTCATATAGTTATGCACAAACAGAGATACAGTCCAGTTGCAACTTAAAATGTAGAACTTTATTTTTTCTCTTTCGCAGCACATCCTTGTCAGAAACAACAACAGCATAGGGTTAAATGCAGTTCACATTCTTCACTTTCCCATCTCTCTTTCTTACGTCCTCCAGTACGTGCCCGGGTTGTACCATCTCAACCGGTACCACAGCGTTCTCCCTGTTCAGACTCACCACACTTAGGAGTTCCCTCATCCGTTTTGCCCTGTATATGAGGGCATCTGCCCATGCAGTGAGCTGTCACATTGTAGAGGGACCTGTGTCCATGTACCGTTGTGCCATCTGCTTTAGCTTCTGCTCCACCACTGTTGTCATCACTGCTGCCCTTTCTGCACTTCTGGCCCACTGGGCCCTGGACGGCTTGGCTTCCCACTTAAACGTTATGGAGATGTCCGCCCTATACAGGCTCCACGGCCTTACTGCTCTAAAAAGGGAATACCTTATATCTTATACATGGCTGGCTCCTCCTAAAAACTATATACTCTAATGTGCCCCATCTAGTGGCTTAACTACGGTACTACACTTTCCCTATAATACACTATACGACATATATTTCTATACACATAGCAGAACAGATCAATATATATACACATTTACATACAAGGAAAGGAGTGGAGTATCACACGGCCCCGGCACACCCCTTACAACATAACAATGTTTAAAGAGAAGGCTGGTAATGCAATAAGAGACTGCGCTGCTGTGGTAGAATTCAAGATATCTTTATTGCTAACGCGTTTCCTGAGCCAGTCCCAGCTCACTTCATCAGGGACTGGCTCACGAAACGCGTTGGCAATAAAGATATCTTGAATTCTACTACAGCAGTGCAGTCTCTTATTGCACTACCAGCCTTCTCTTTGTACCAAGTCCTTGGACCTCGTGCAGACTGCTGCAGCTGTTTTATGCGATTATAGGTGTTGTGACTCTCACAACCCTATCAGGTGAGCCTAACACTTGCTGTGCACTCATTTACTTTCCATACAGACCTACGCATTGGAAGCGCCCTGTCTCCCCCTTTTCTTAACATAAAAATGTTTGCCATAACCTTCTGCGCGTATGAGCAGGCCTCATGAAAGGCTCAGCGTGAGAAGCCCTGGGATTCCAGCACAAGCTGCAGGGGATCAGAAGGTGGCAATGAGGGGTCATAGAGGTGTGCGGTAAGGATTTTTTAAGACGTTTGTATCCTTTTGATGGCCCTTTATGGTTTATGCTGAATCTGCGCGAAACCAAAATTAGAAGATATCTGCGTTTTGCCGAATTTGGATTTTTATAAAACTCGAGTAGAATTGAATTCCACTCGTATTTATTCGCCCATCTAACACTGGTGTCTTCTCATGTGGCAGAGGAGCCTTTTGCAACCCTTCAACACTTGAGCCTCAACTTACCCGTCTACACCCCGTGTGGCCACATTCCTCATAGATATCTATGGGTGTCCGCCGGGTTTCCCACTTTGAAATATGATCAAAATATTTGTCATATCTATCTTCCGCATTTTTATTGAATTATATTATTATTATATCTCTAATATTATATCTCTAAAATATTCGAGTAAAACAAATCTACTGTAGACATATAACATAGCATAAAAGCTTTTGTGCAAACCATGCTTAAAAAAAAACCCGACGAGGACGCTCAGCGTAGAGTAGATGTTTTTATTTTTTAGCCTTTTTTTTTTAAATTCTGGAGTTCGTTATGTAGGAAGCACCTTGATGTACGGGAGCTTCACTGCTTCTATCACAGGTTACCATCTCTAGAAGTGCCGTCCCAATTCGTCTGATGCTGCCAGGCACAATCACAGCCTCAGCAACTTTTATAAACTGATGCATCAGGGATGGGGTTTCTGTTCGGATGACCCATGGGGAAAGGGCAAACCTGAAAGGAGGGATTATGAACGGCACAGAACAGCTTAGATTAAATCAGTTGAGTGCTGAAAATCAGGCTTATATTTATGCTTATATTTTCTCTTCGCAATTAAACCCATTGCTAAACCCAACAGCATCATTCAAAGCCGATAGAAAGTAGCCGCGGCATGCAGAAAAATAGAGTCAGGTTAACACATGCCAGGAAACGGAGGCAGTGGGGAGTAGTGTCATTGTGAAAAATGACTGTGTCATACTCTGTTTTCTCAACATCATTTCATTCTTTCTTGTCGTAGCCTATTACTGACTTTATAAAAATTTATTAAAGAAAACACAGCACTCAGCAGAATCTACTATGCATGGAGGTCCTCTAATGGCATAGTTGGGGAAGAGGAGCAATTGGGCCCATTTTTTCCCCCAGCACTGGCTTATATCCTTTTCGAATATGGCATACTTAAAGTAGGTTTGTCATTGAATTTCAAGCCAGCTGCATACCTTACTAAATAGATCTTAAGGACCTGTTGAGGCTGATGTGCTTACATTGAAAATCCTGATATTAAAATATGATTAATTAAAAGTGGTTGACTCTCAAATTTTAATATTCTTCCATCTACCGGCCAATGCAGTACAAAGATATATTTTTACAATATTAAAATTTTATGAATCCGGTTGTAGCTTTAACAGTACAAATAGAGATGAGCGGAATCTTTAGGAATTTGAATTCCACAGCTTCACTGAAATTTCACAGGAAATTCAATTTGCAGTGAATTGGCTCGCCGAAAAGCGAAAGTTCTCCAAAGACTTGACCTGTTGTCCTGCAAAACATGTATGTCTCTATTCTCTTTTCCTCACACACTACACTTCTTCACTGCTGTGCTGTCACACACTATCTGTATAGTTTCTTCAGTGTTTCCCTATCTTTATAGCTCTGAGCGGTGACGTCTTCAGCTGATGCATTCCTTGCTTATGTTTTTATACAGGCTGTAAAAGTTCCTCCTGATTGGCTGTCCTATGCTATGAAATTGGATAGCTGACAGGCATTATGGGGAAGCCCACCTCGGCACCCAATTTCATGATGCTAATCTGGCTGATGCATTTTTTTTATGATATGTGTCATTGCAGGTGATTGCGATTTTACATGAATTGTGCAAAGCAAATCGTAAATGGATCAAATTGTCTGGGTTTAGGAAATTCTTAAAAATTCTACCTACACAAATTCAATTTCCTGTTCTCTAATTGCAATCACATTATTAAGCAAATAATTTATTTCCTTCATTCATAATTCCAGATTATAGAGAATAAGTGTAACCTTAGTCCAGCTTTAGAATGAGAGAGCTCATGAGTTGAAGTGTATTCAATTTCCACCTATCCAGCCTGAATGACAGATGCAGTGTGTACAGAGCATTGTGAGATCTCAGCAGCAGCAGGGAGGAGGCACACTGAAAAGTTGTCAATCAGTCTATGTATGCAGAGATTCAGAAGCAGGTCACTAAGGTTCTGTAAATTAAGCTAGGCAGTTGGAGACTCAGAAGCAAGGAAGAAGCAAATTGAGGAGCTGTAAATTAGGCTATGTAGGTGGAAATTCAGAAGCAAGAAGGAGGCACATAGAAGTCCTGTCAATCAGACTAGGCAGTTAGAGATATAGCAGTAGAGAGGAGGTACATTGAAAAGCTGAAAATAAGGCTAGTGTTACAGATCCCGGCTGTGCTCTCCTCATTCCAGTCCACTTAACTTGTTTCTTGGTATTAAAACTTTCTAGAATGACTTTCTAGTTGCTCCTGTGTTCTGTCTGCTACCTGTTTGAGGTTTACAGTACCTATGCTACCAGTTGCAGTTTCCATGCAGTTTCCAGGAGCAATGCTGCCTGTCTCCAGTCTTCAGGACGTCTCCTGTCTGCTTGCAGCTTCCAGTACCTTTGTTAACTGTCTGCGGTCTTCTGGACATCTCCAGTTTCCATGCAGATTACAGTGCCTCTACTATCTGCTTGCAGTTTCCAGTACCCATGCCCAGGGTACTGGGCCAGGGTGCCGGGGCCCTCGCAGCGGGGGGGCCCACTCACGCTGTCTGGCATACAGCGCGCCGCACAGTGCAGTGACCGTCCGCCTCCGCCTCACACACCTGGAAGACATAGTGTGTACGGTGGAGTAGATGTATCCCGGCATGCACTGCTACGCCAGAGATGCTCCGCACTCTCCCTCATCACGGAGCTTGTCTACACGCACCTTTTCCTCTGTGGTTCTTCAGTTAACAGGAAGTGCATTACCCTCCGATCCCGGAAGTTCCAACGTATTACCGGTGACCCTGAGGGGACAGGTACTGTGTGAGTGTACTGGAGTGTACTGGACGCGGACGGCCCCTAGCTCGGCGGGAGGGTGACCCCGGGCGGGGACTGCCGGCTCCGGGGCTGTAAAGCTCCGGTGTCCTCAGCCTTTTCTGTCTCTCTGCACTGCCCAACGCAGTGGGCATGCTGTAGTGACGTCATTGCGCCCTCAGACGTTGCAGAGATGAGACGCTGAAGAGACCGAACCCACAGCCAATGGGGAAAGAGGAGAGGTAAGTATTTCAAACAGTATAAAGCACGGGGGGGGGCACAGTGCGTTCCGATGTCCACAACGGCGAGTGGACCCCCTGCTTTCTTAGGACTCTGGCACTTGCCCAGGTGGTAACGCCGGCCCTGACTGCACTGGCTTTCCCAGGGTTTCCTGCAGTCAATCAGTTGCAGCTTTACTCTCCCTTTTTGTATAATGTAGCTGACATTCAAGGAAAGCCAGAGAGCAGCAGCTCCGACCTCTTCAGAATAAGTTTCTTCCACAGGAAGGGAGAGTGAAGCAACCACTGATTGGCTCCAGAGCTTGTGGGACAGAAGGTCATGTGAGCGCCAGTTCAGCCATCGCTGGAACAGCACCAGCACCCGAGGAGAGTGCAGGCTGCTTTTTTTTTTTTGTTAGTTTGTTTTTAAAAGGGGAATATGGTAATTGAAAAGAGGTTGTCCAAGTATCGGACAGCTCCTCTAATCTTTTATGGGATTTCCAAGCACTGCTCTGAGATTTTTCCTGTAGCCCTATACAGAATGAATTGAGCACTCGACCTGCTGCTCCAATTTCTAATGTGGATAAAAATCTCTGTTCTGCTGATCGGTGAGGGTCCAAATGCACATGTCATCACGTTTAGGAAGTAGAAAAATTAGGGAGGTTGTCCGGAGGGGGAAAACAAGTGTAATCAGCCTAATAATTTTGAAGAGAAACAGCCGTTTCACCTATAAAACCAAGTAGCCATTAAGATCAGCGGCACATGTTAAACAGTTATTTTGTAGCCAAACTGAGTGATTGCGCTACACTCTTTCACTGCTCCCCTGCACAGAATGGTTGCTGGGTACAGAAGCATCCTTCTAATTTTGGGGTAGGACATCAAAGTGTAATATTGTCAAGAAGAGCGACATTTTCTCAGCCAAAGTGCAAACTGCGATGTCCAAACTGGCAAAGGGTCTATCTACCTGAACGCAATCGCCTCATGAACACATATATTTGGGTCAGGAGACCCTCACTTGGCCGGTCTTGACATAGACTATATATAATACAAGGTACACACAAGGAATAATCCTGACTCACATACAAGGGTAACAAAAAAATCTATACATATTTTGGAGCAAGTCACAGGGCCCCGAGGCCGCCATGGGCCACCAGCCCAGAGGACCCTGCATAGACCTATCTAGAGATCTCTGGGGTGCTGTCCTGCCAGAGGTCAGTCTCTCCCCAGCCTGAAGCTGATAACAGAGAACAGTAGCATCACACTGCATATGGATCTACACGGTGCAGGTGTGACCTACATGTTTACTGCACAGTGTGACATGCACAGGGCTGTGTGTGACAATGTACCTGCAGCAGGCACAGCGTGTCCTCACAGTGTGCAGCCATCCCCCTCTGTTGCTGCAAATGAGGAGACCGATGCTGCAGCTAGCGAGGAACAAGGAGAGGTATTTGATTATTTTTTTTTTATGTATGGAGCCCATTCTCTATGAAGCATTATATGGTGTGCATCACTCTATATGGAGTATTATATAGAGCCCATTATTCTGTATGGAGCATTATATGGGGCCCATTATTTTGCATGGAGCATTATATGGGGCTCATTGTTTTATATGGAGCAATACATGGGACTCATGATACTGTATGGAGCAATATATGGGGCTCCTGATACTGTATGGAGCAATACATGGGGCTCATTATACTGTATGGAGCAATATATGGGGCTCATGATACTGTATGGAGCAATATATGAGGCTCATGATACTGTATCGAGGACTATACTGTCCGGTCTGAGATGAAAACTTTTGAATCAACCCCAGGGCATGCACTGTGCGCTGCGAGGATTCACTGGCTTCTGAGCTATTGTAGAATGTACAATATATAACACTCATGTTACCGTAATGTAAGAAGTAAGTGAAACCTTTGCCAATATACTGTACCTATATTTTTCTGCTGTATCTGTGCATCAAGAGTCGTGGTATGTGTTAAAGGGACCCACTGAGACTTTTTCGCTCGGGGCCCACCAAAACCTGGAGCCGGCCCTGCCCATGCCAGTCTGCAGGGAAAAGCCACATTGAGGAGCTGTCAATCAGGGAGGAGGCAGACTGAGGAGCTATAAATTAGGCTAGATATGTGGAAATTCAGAAGCAGGAAGAAGGCACACAGGAGCCCTGTCATCTGAGTGCCGTCCAGTTTTTTTCAAGGACTCATTGACTTGCATGACCATGTGCTATCCCAATATCAGATGTAAAACGAGCAACTTTTAAATCAGACAGACTCTGACTCTGTCCGAAGGAAAGATTGGACATGTGACAGGCCCTATAGAATAACATTGATCCGAGTGCGATTCAATGTTTTGTTGAATCGCACTCGGACCGAAAATACGGTTGTCTGCACCTGCCCTTAAAAACAACAATGTTTCTTAAGGCAAGCTTCTTTATTGTACAGCTCTAATATCCAGCTTCGAAAAATACCAAAAAATCCCGGATATTTCCATGCAACAGACCTATGCGAGATTCAGTGTTGTAGAACAGTAATTTTATGACTGATTTTCCATCTGGTTAGGATATCAATAATGTAATGCATGCAAAGTCAAAGGTGAAACAGCTGAAGGTATTTTGATTTTGGATATTTCTTTGTATATTACTTCAAAGTATCTACTCTGTGGATTTTTAATTTTCCTCTCATTTTTATTTTACGATCCACTCATTCAATATTTTAATATTTAGTATACAGAGCAGATAAGCGAAGAACATCTCCAAGCTAAAAATGCGTTAAAATGGTCTCTTTATCTTCACAGCTCTTTTTTTTTTTACTTTTGGGGAATTGTGGTGGTGTTATATGTCAGCCATTCAGATTAAAGGGGTTATCTAATACTAGGACAACCCCTTCTCCATTTGAATGGCACCGATAAAATAAAAAATCACTTATACTTACCTCCTTTGCCGCAGTATCGGCACTCGTGTTCCCAGGGCTCTTGTGTGGTTGTTGTGACACGTGACCCCGGTGCTCAATCAACGCTGGCGTCACTATGCCCACCTTCGGACAAATCGAACATCAAGAGGAAGTCAGAGAGAAGCTGCAGCCCTGACTTCCTGTTGATGTTCAATACGTACAAAGATGAGGACAGTGAAGCCGGTGCTGATTGGGGGCAGGACTCACGTGTATCAACAACCTCATGTGAGCCCCAGGAATGAGAGTGCTGATACCACTGGAATGGCTCTGTCATGGGACATGGTGTTCGAATTTTATCGGAGCCAAACTTTCAGATTGAGAAGGGGTTGTCCTAGTAATAGACAACCCCTTTAATTACCGACTATGTAATAAGGGGGTCCATCATAGTAAGAGACAGGCTTTGTTAGTAGATTTTGCTGAGAGAAAAGGTTTCAGAATCTCAGATCCCATCTACAGGACGCGCGGAAAAAAGATACTGTGATAAAACAAACCATTTGAGAAGTCGACCCCGGGTTTTAAGAACTTCTAATAACACAACCTCTAAAGACCTTCACTATTTTCAGCTGGAGATGGTGTCATTATTAAAAGTCCTGACTTCTTATATGTAAACAATGGATGATGTTTAGCCTTGGGTGTTGGTTTTGCGAAATAATGATGACACTAGTTAAAGTTCCTCGAAATGGTGCATTTTAAGGGTGTGTTTCAGGGCCTGAGGTCTGAAAGTTGATGGGAATACATTCCTTGGATAGGGTGCAGCCTGAGAAGTGTTTCATCTTGTTTAAAAATAGGAGGTCTGATGGAGTGCCAGACAATATTGTTATAATTGATATTAGCGCTGTCAGCATAATAAAACAAGAGAACACACAAAGCACAATAAACACATCACAGATACACATGGATAAAAAAATAGGTGATAACAGGATGCAAAATACGTTCATAACCTTGAAATTTTTATTGCAAAATTATATGCGTGATTTAAATATAACAAGTAACTACAGTGTGAAAATCACTAAATCGATCTAGAGTTTTCCAGTGTCGATCATGTGAAGTTACTAAGAGTAATTTACTGTTTTTTTATAAAGCACCAATATAATATATTTTTCACAATATTAGACAATTTCGTAAATCTTCAGTTAACTTCCTAGTTAGTATTTGGAGTGTGAGAGTAAATTCACACAAGCTTCCAGCAGAGGCTTTATTCAAGGTTAGATTTAATCCCAGCATACCAGTCTGTAACGCACCTTTGTTAACCACTCACCATGCTTCCCAATCTGCTTGTTTGAAAGTGGTAAAATCTTTCATAATGGCCTAAGTCTTATTATTTGTAGACAGTGGCATAACTAGAGTCTGATGGGCCCTGATGTACAGATGTAAATTTTGGACCTGGGCTCCCCCATCACATTGTTCACATATGTGGGCCCTTGAGTATTCTAAATCCTATAAAGTGGTCACGGACCGCTCCCGGCACATTAGCCCCTGGCATACTGCGATCAAACATGATCGCAGTGTTCCGGTGGTATAGGGAAGAATCGCGCAGGGAGGGGGGGGCTCCCCCTCCCTGCGTGCTTCCCTGAGACCCTCAGAACAACGCGATGTGTTTGCGTTGTTCCGAGGGCCTCCTCCCTGCAGGCCCCCAGATCCAAGATGGCTGCGGGGGCCTTCCGGGTCCTGCAGGGATATGGCATCTCAATGCCTGCTGGGAGCAGGCGCTGAGAAGCTGCTTGAACTGCCTGTCAGATCGCTGATCTGACACAGTGCTCTGAAAAGTGTCAGATCAGCAATCTGACAGTATATAGTAGTGTCCCCCCTGGGACAATGTAATAAAGTAAAAAAAAAAATTACATGTGTAAAAATAATTTTTTAAAAATTCCTAAATAAAGAAAAAAAAATTCCCTAATAAATTCTTTGTTTTGTAAATAAAAAAAACAATAAAAAAACACACATTTAGTATCGACACATCCGTAGCGACTCGACCTATAAAACTGTCCCACTAGTTAACCCCTTTAGTGAACCCCTTCAAAAAAAATAAAACAAGGCAAAAAACAATGCTTTATCATTATATCGCCAAACAAAAAGTGCAATAACACGCGATCAAAAAGACGGATATAAATAAACATGGTACCGCTGAAAACATCATCTTGTCCCGCAAAAAACGAGCTGCCATGCAGCATCATCAGAGAAAAAATAAAAAAGTTATAGCTCGCAGAATAAAGCGATGCAGAAATAATTATTTTTTTATATCAAATTGTTTTTATTGTATAAAAGCGCCAAAACATAAAAAAAGACATAAATGAGGTATCGCTGTAATCGTACTGACCCGAAGAAGAAAAACGCTTTATCACTTTTACCGTACGCGGAACAGTGTAAAGGCCCTCCACAAAAAGAAATTTATGAATTGCTGGTTTTTGCTCATTCTGCGTCCCAAAAATCGGAATAAATGCGATCAAAAAATGTCTTGTGCCCGAAAATGGTACCAATAAAAACATCAACTCGTCCTGCCAAAAATAATACCTCACAGACTCTGTGAGTCAAAATATGGAAAAATTATAGCTGTCAAAATGTGGTGATGCATAAACTATTTTTTGCAATAAAAAGCGTCTTTTAGCGTGCGACAGCTGCCAAACATAAAAACCCACCATAAATAGTAAATCAAACCCCCCGTTATCACCCCCTTAGTTAGGGAAAAATAATAAAATTAAAAAAAAATGTATTTATTTCCATTTTCCCATTAGGGTTATGGTTACAGGTAGGGTTAGGGCTAGGGTTAGGGTTGGGATTAGGGTTAGGGGTGTGTTGGGGTTGGGGTTGGAGTTAGAATTGGGGGGTTTCCACTGTTCAGGCACATAAGGGGCTCTCCAAACGTGACATGGCATCTGATCTCAATTGCAGCCAATTCTGCGTTGAAAAAGTCAAACAATGCTCCTGCCCTTCCACGCTCTGCCATGTGCAAAATAATGGTTTACCCCCACATATGGGGTATCAGCCTACTCAGGACAAATTGCACAACAACTTTTGTGAAAAAGCAGGGTACAATAGGGGAAGGCTACATGCAACATGAGTGGTAAAAAGCATGGTTGTCGTGGAAGGGGGAATAGGCTTGGTGTTCGATGTGTATGTGGGTTAAGTGTTAATGTTAATGAAACCTCAACTGAACAAACACCATATCTATCATCCTATCCAAAGACCACTGACAACATCTGTTACTGGATGGGCTACTCGACTCCCTTTCTTTGTCAGTCGCACAGCGGTACACCTTGTAGATGAGGCTCAAAAAGATCATGTGCTCTGGTCGATGGCAAGCGCTGCATCAAGTGGCCTCTCCTCCCCTTCCTCCTCCTTAACATCACACACAATGCAATCCTCAGAGTTGGCATCCCAATCACTCTTGTTTCCCCCTGCATCACAAATTTCCAATTGCCCGACTGTGGAGAACCACAGCTAGACCATTCTGCAGAGCTGTTCACACATTCTATTTCATGGACATCAGAGGTCTCCTCTGAAGATTCACACAATCCAGAGGAGGAAAGCATCTGCATCGTTGGCCAAAATTTTTTCATGTTGGATCAGGGGCCAGACAAAGTAGGGTTCGAGCATAATCTCAACCCTCATCATCAGATGTTAACCATCAAAGATGGAGGTGATCCTGATGAGACTCAGATATCAGAGGCACACGTGTACTGTACTGTAGTTTCAGGGCATAAAGAGAAAGAGGGTGACTCTCAGGGTGAGGAGTTTGAGAACAGAGAGGAAGACTATGAGGCTGTAGATCCCACTTGGTGTGAACCCAGAGGTATGCGGCTGAGTGGCTCAGCAGAGGAGGTGGAGGGAGAAGAGGTTACGTTGTGGCTTCCCACACAGGCATGAAGTGATGTAACCACAACAAGCACTGCATCCTCAGCCCCAACTCTGGCTGTGGTCAGCACCGGTTGCCAGGGTGCAGTTCGCAGGGGTGGCAAGGGTTACCTAGCCTGGGCCTTTTTGAGAACGCAAAGGATGACACAACTCACATTATATGCCAAATTTGCAAAAAAACAACTCAGTAGAGGTAAAAATTGCAATAATTTGA
This sequence comes from Dendrobates tinctorius, assembly GCF_039654945.1. Taxonomy (NCBI): domain Eukaryota; kingdom Metazoa; phylum Chordata; class Amphibia; order Anura; family Dendrobatidae; genus Dendrobates; species Dendrobates tinctorius. The sequence goes on from NW_027361868.1 coordinate 16,607,665, forward strand.
CTACTACATGCATGATCCGACGTGATCAACATGTCTAAGTCTGGGAATCTCACTGTGCTAAAATGCGGACTTGCAGACCTCGCCAACCACCGGCCATCCCATCTACCACACCTGTTGCTTCTTCTTCTTCTGTCACCATACCAAGTCTTCTAACACAGGTCTCCGGCCTTAGATATTACACTTGTTGACCCCCTACAGTCAGGGTGGTTGTGAGTCCTTCAGCTGTTATGGAAGTAGGCATGACTGCTCAGACCTCAATCTGCTGCGATGCGGTGGCCTATGGGAAAAAAGCCGCCGGGCGGTGCATGCTCAGATTGAGGTCTCTGCAACGATATCTCAATCAGAGCATGCACCTCCCCTGGTGGCCATTTTCCCGAAGGCTGCCGCATCGCAACAATGGATATCCGGGGCCTCTGGGATTTCACAAGATGCCGGCGGAGCCCCCCGCACCACAGAGCACCACCGCCGAACCTGCCGCATCTGATGTTCCAGCCTGGGATTTTCTGGAGGCCACTGCATGGCAGCAATCGATATGCGGGGCCTCCGGGCTTTCACAAATGCCGGCAGAGCCCTGAGCACCACCGCCGAACTTGCCACACCAGCTGTACCAGCGTGAGTACCGCAGCTCTCTGACCGGTGGGGATGATTTCACCTCGGATCAGAAGAAGTGTTTGCCACTCTGTCATGCACATGACAGCGTGGCAAACACTGGATGTTCGGGCTTTCATTCAAGTAGGCCAAAACAACAGAACTCCGGCACAGTGTGCCTAGTTCTTGGACTATGGGATCTTTGACCTCATGTCATGATCCCAGTGCAGGTTTTGACCTGCACGTCAGGGGTTAATTTCTTGAGCCCAGTGCAGGCTTTGACCTGCACGCCTGGGGTTAATTATTGTGGACTCTCTTTGGTTCGGGGAGAGTTTCTTATAGCCCTGGGAAACTCCAATCCCAGTCAGTAATACTTTTGCCTTTGGCTGAGTGTGGTGATCCCTGTGTGCCTGTGCCTTGTGATTGTCTTCTAGCTTGCTTATATGGTTCTGACCTGGTTCTGTCCCCCATTGTGAGTTTGCCTGTTGATTCTGTACTGTGTATCTGTTTCTCTGGTTTCTGACTCCTTGGCTACGTCCTGACTATCCGTTCTGTCTAATCCTTTGGTACTGTCATGCTATCTCGTGCTTTAACTCCGGCCTGATCTGTTTACGTCTCTGTCTATGCCCCTTGGTAACTTCGTCCCGTAGTTACCTTTCTAGGGGTTTTCCTGCAGCTCCTAGCTCTCTGGAGATTAGGCCCTGCGCCCAGGAGTCACGTGCATCAGGTCCTGTTGGTCTAGCAAGCCTTTCTTCACTGCTGCTGCCCCGCTCCACAGGTATCTTAGGGCACAGTTTCTCTTACTCAGAACACGCACACTGGCTCAGTGAACAAGTGCAGTGCGGTGTTCCTGACACCTCACTTCCGGCCTGCGGGGCAGGGAGCAGCGGTATGCCGTGGGGGACGCCTCTCTGGGGGCCCTGTGATCGCCTTTACCAGCAACAACATAACCACAGCAACCATCATTCAATCTACTGTTCTGGGGTGTCGTGAGGGAGAGTCGAGGGCCTGTGCTATGGGTGCTGCTTCCCATCCTTAGAAATAGCGGCAGCCATCTTAATTTACATAAGGAACACCATCTTGCAGCATAGTGCAGACTCCATTTCACCACTATTACTGTTATGCATCCTTATTAACCCCTATTTCTGTTTATTAAGCCTGCCCTTTCCTAAAAAACAGTTACATGTGCCATCTTGTGGTCATTTAGGCTAGTTAACCCCTAATTGCCTGAAGGGCTAACAGGCTATCTATAATTCTATCTTCTGTCACTGCCCCTGATGGAGGACCCAAAAAATAAAAAACAAGGTTATGTAAAGGAAGTAAAGGAAGTTTAACACAAGATAAATAATATCAAGACCAACAAAAAAAAAATGACTGACGGATGAACAAAGAAGTCAATAAGCAGGTAAGTTAAATAATTAGTTTTTGGTTTATTAAATACAGTTATGTATTACAATTACACATTTTTGTTATTTAAACTATAAATATCGCAAAATTATAGTACCGTAATTAGAGCTATCCTCTGTTTTTTGGCGAATTTTGACACACCAAGCTCAAAAGTTTGCCCATCACTGTACTAGATCATAAAGGACAGTATCATACTGGACATCACAGATGTTCTACATAGTTGTCACATTTGCGAATATATGAGGTTTTGAAAACTTTTGCTTAAAGCACATGCTTCCCCATCTCCCGTCTCACAAACAGTACTTTGCTCAGCAGGGGACACCGAGAAGTTTAAGGTGAAAATATGACATTTTTACTTAGTCCTGAGGCATTATAAGTGTCTTTTTTATCTTGTTGGGGATGTATGCAAATCGCGACGGTCCGATCCGATGGGCGTGACTTAGTTGCCTTAGTTTCCCTCCCCCTTCTTGGCTTGCTGCATGTAATCTTCATCTGTGAATGTGACAGATAACGTTGGTTGTTATGATTGAGTCACCGTAGGAGGCAAAAACAGAAATGCTAGCTAAGTCCAGAAAACCAGAGAAGTTGGCAGCTATCGGATTGCAGACCCCTGAACCTATCAACACAACTAGCAGTAGCCGTGGGGGGGTTCTACGATGCCCTAGACCCCTCGATCACAGCCGGAGAATTAAATAGGCCTAAAGAAAGAAAGGGGAAATCTAAACTGCCCCAGAGCAGACCCCAAAGCAATAGGCAGCCCCCAACATATAATGACGGTGAAGCAAGATGAAAACACTAACACAGACATAAAGATAGACTGAGCAAAGACGGGGCCCCAGCTAACTAGATAGAAAAGGACAGGAAGGTTGCTGTCTGCAATCCGTGAAAAACCCTATGAAAATAAGAGCCAACAGACTGACAGTGAAAAAGGCCCTGAAGACGCTAGGCTTCAGAAAGCTATGTCAGTACTCAGGAATATTCTGAAGACAGAGCAACAGGCAAAAGGGGATTCAGCTCACCCCAGCAAGGAATGGCAGAATCCAGAAAAGCAAGGAAAACAAAAACAAAACAGAAATGCAACAGGCAAAGCAAAAATCTTAGCTTTAGAGGAGCAGGAATCAGACTGGTGTCCTAGAAGTCCACAGAGAAATCACCCGCAGGGCAGAAGGGCGTCGGCAGCCTTATATCCAGTCCGTGACTCCACTCAGCCAGTCATCCTCATTAGACTCAGGTGCCTGATAATCAGGCTCATTACCTTCCTTTACCAGAATAGGGAGTTCACCAGACCTCAGTGACGAAGGGGAAAATGAACTCACAACAGTACCTCCCCCTTGAGGAGGGGTCACAGAACCCTCAACCACACCACCAGGGCGATCAGGGTGAGCCCGATGAAAGGCACGCACCAATCTTTTGGCATGAATATCAGAGGCAGAGACCCAGGAATTATCCTCCTGACCATAACCCTTCCACTTAACCAAATTCCCACGCAGCAATGGCATAAAGTGAGACTAGGGACTTTTTTTTTTTTAAGTGGCGGAGGAATACAGTGCGGAAGGATACCTACCTTCCGTCATTGGATTCCTGCAGCCCGTAGAGAACGGCGGCATCAGCTGATGCTGCAGTTCTCTACCCAAGATCGTCGTGGGACACACTCGTGGACTGCTTCGGATCGTGGGTGAGTATTTTTGTGGTTTGTTATGTTAATATTTATTCCGTAAAAGACAATGGCTTCGGGGAACAATGTGACAAGTATTGGTAAGTATGTTACTCTATGTTATATGTACTGTATGTCTATGTATGTATTGTATGAATGTATTGTATGTAGCATGCATGTAGTATGTATGTAGTATGTATGTAGCATGTAGTATGTATGTAGTATGTATGTAGCATGCATGTAGTATATATGTGGTATGTATGTAGCATGTAGTATGTATGTAGTATGTATGTAGCATGCATGTAGCATGCAGTATGTATGTAGCATGCATGTAGTATATATGTAGTATGTATGTAGCATGTAGTATGTATGTAGCATGCATGTAGTATGTATGTAGTATGTATGTAGTATGTATGTGGTATGTATGTAGCATGTAGTATGTATGTAGCATGCATGTAGTATATATGTGTTATGTATGTAGCATGCATGTAGTATGTATGTAGTATGTATGTAGTATGTATGTAGCATGCATGTAGTATGTATGTAGTATATATGTGGTATGTATGTAGTATGTATGTAGCATGCAGTATGTATGTAGCATGCATGTAGTATATATGTAGTATGTATGTAGCATGTAGTATGTATGTAGCATGCATGTAGTATATATGTAGTATGTATGTAGTATGTATGTAGCATGCATGTAGTATGTATGTAGTATGTATGTAGTATTTTTTTTTTTTTTTTTAACATTTAACACATTAGCCGGATGATGGGACTACTACTGTCCCATCATTGGCTAATGTGTCAATCACTGTCATGGTAGCAGGCATCGCCAGATGGGACTTATAGTCCCATCGGACGATGCTTGCACAGACCCCCGGACATCAGCACAGCCCCCCGGCAGGCCGGCACAGCCCCCCGGCAGGCCGGTACAGACCCCCACAGGGTGCACAGACCACCGGCAGGCCGGCACAGCCCCCCGGCAGGCCGGTACAGACCCCCACAGGGTGCACAGCCCCCCGGCAGGCCGGTACAGACCCCGGGCAGTCCACACAGCCCCCCGGCAGGCCGGTACAGACCCCGGGCAGTCCACACAGCCCCCCGGCAGGCCGGCAGAGACCCCCGGAAGGCCCGAAATGACGGCGCATCATGATGCGCACACACCGCGCATCATGATGACGTCAGGCTGTCAATCAACTTTGAACTTCCGATTCCGATGCCGACTTCCGATATTGAAAAAATATCGGAAGTCGGTATCGGAATTCCGATACAGCAAGTATCGGCCGATACCCGATACTTGCGGTATCGGAATGCTCAACACTAATCATGAGACAAGGTGGGCCACCAAAAAAAGCGACTCACCAGATCTCTAGTACCAAAAATACCTGGATGACCGGCCAACCAGAGCAATGAACTTCAGACATCACTCTCTTCTTCCACTGGTCAGGAACATACAACTTTCCACTGCGACAACGCTCAGGTTTGTCCTCCTGGAACTCTTGCAGCGCAAGTCTCAAATCGGGCGAGATGGCAGAAAGAACTACCCCTTCGCCTAAGATGGTAGCAGGCTTGGTCACCACAGGAGAATCAGCAAAGAAACTCCTAGAGAGGGCGTCTGCCTTGACATTCTTAGTTCCAGGAAGAAAAGAGACCACAAAATCAAAACGTGTAAAAAACAAGGCCCACCTAGCCTGTCTAGGGTTCAAGCGTTTAGCCGACTCTAGGTAAATCAAATTCTTGTGGTCAGTGAGGACCACAACTTGATGTTTAGCTCCCTCCAACCAATGTCTCCACTCCTCAAATGCCCACTTCATGGCCAACAGCTCCCGATTCCCCACATCATAGTTACGTTCAGATGGAGAGAACTTTCGGGAAAAGAAAGCACAGGGATTCATTTTAGATGTTACAGGATCCTTTTGGGACAAAACAGCTCCTGCACCAATCTCAGAAGCATCCACCTCTACCTGGAACGGGAGTGAGACATCAGGTTGCCGCAAAACCGGGGCGGAGGTAAATCTTCGCTTCAGCTCCTGAAAGGAAGCAACAGCCTCCAGAGACCAATTCAACACATCAGCACCCTTCTTAGTCAGATCAGTCAATGGCTTGGCAATACTAGAAAATTTTGCTAGAAATTTCCGATAAAAATTAGCAAAACCTAAAAACTTCTGGAGGGCCTTCAAAGAAGTGGGCTGAATCCAATCATAAATGGCCTGTACCTTGGCCGGGTCCATTTCAATAGTTGACGGAGACAAAATAAATCCCAAAAATGAAATCCTCTGTACTCCAAAAAGGCATTTCGATCCTTTGACATACAGGGAATTCTCCCTCAAGATCCGGAACACAGTCCGAATATGTTCCACATGAGAATCCCAATCCTTGGAGAAGATCAAAATATCATCCAGATAGATAATCAAAAATTTATCGACAAAGTCTCGGAAAATATCGTTCATGAAGCACTGGAAGACAGAAGGGGCATTAGTGAGCCCAAAAGGCATCACCAGGTACTCAAAATGTCCCTCCGGAGTATTAAACGCCGTCTTCCATTCATCCCCCTGCTTAATGCGGATAAGATTATGCGCCCCCCTGAGGTCAAGCTTGGTAAACCAGCAAGCACCTCTAACTCTAGAGAATAGATCCAAAATCAGGGGTAACGGATACTGATATTTAATAGTAATTTTATTGAGGGCACGATAATCAATACAAGGCCTTAAAGAACCATCCTTTTTGGCTACAAAAAAAAAAACGGCACCTAAGGGTGAAGAGGATGGTCTAATATGACCCTTTTCCAACGCCTCCTTAATATAGGACCGCATAGCCTCGTGCTTGGGTACAGATAAATTGAAGAGCCGACCCTTGGGAAATTTACACCCCGGGCTTAGTTCAATTGCACAGTCATAACTCCTATGAGGAGGCAAGGACGCAGACTCATTCTCACTAAATACATCATAAAAGTCCGCAAAATAGTCAGGAACATCATGCGACTGAGGAGAGGTGGAAAAAACTGGAGCCTCACTAAAGGCACACCGACAACCCCAACTCACCACAGACACAGATTTCCAATCCAAAACTGGATTATGAATTTGCAACCAGGGAAACCCCAGAACAACGGCATCATGCAGACCATGCAACACCAAAAATCTGCAATTTTCTTGATGGTCTGGGGCGACCCGCATGACCACCTGGGTCCAAAACTGAGGTTTATTTTTAGCCAAAGGAGTAGCATCAATCCCCCTCAAAGGGATAGGCGTCTGCAGAGGTGTCATCGGAAATCCACAACGTTTAGCAAAATCCAAGTCCATTAGGTTTAGCGCTGCTCCCGAATCCACAAAAGCCTTGGCGGAAAATGTGGACAGGGAGCAGATCAGAGTAATTGCCAGAAGAAACTTAGGTTGAACACCACCAACAGAAAACGTGTGTGCAAAGCGTTTCTCTCGTTTAGGACAAACAGAAATAATATGCGAGGCATCTCCACAGAAAAAACACAGCTTATTACGCCTTCTGAATTCCTGACGTTGCGCCTTAGACAAAACTCTATCACATTGCATAGGTTCAGACGTCTGTTCAACCGGTGGCAACACCTCTCGTGCAATCCTGCGTTCACGCAAACGCTGACCAACCTGAATGGCTAATGACATAGAATCGTCCAGACCAGAGGGAACAGGAAATCCCACCATAGTATCTTTTACGGCTTCTGACAAACCCTTCCGAAAGAGAGCAGCCAAGGCATTATCATTCCAGGTAGTAAGGACCGCCCACTTTCGGAACTTTTGACAGTACAACTCTGCAGAATCTCGACCCTGGTTCAATGCCAACAGGGTCTTTTCAGCCTGATCAATAGCATTAGGTTCGTCATACAACAACCCCAAAGCTTGAAAGAATGCGTTCACATTAGTCAGAATAGGATCATCTGGTTTCAAAGAAAACGCCCAATCCTGGGGATCGCCACGTAGCAAAGAGATGACAATTTTAACCTGCTGTGCGGAGCTCCCTGACGAGTTAGGCTTCAAGGCAATAAATAATTTACAATTATTTTTGAAACTCAAAAATTTAGATCGATCCCCAAAAAATACATCAGGTGTAGGGATCTTTGGTTCAACAGCATGCGAATGAGCAAGGTAGGCGGAAATTCCCCGCACTTCCGCAGCGAGCTGCTCCACATGATCAGACAATTGCTTTATCTCCATTGAGAGAAAAAAAAATTCCCCCTACGGCCTCAGAGATATAGAGGAAAGAATATACACACTTTTTTTTTTTTTTTTTTAAAGCACAATTCTTTCCTGCTATTGAGTACCCTAGGCTCTGCGGTATGGTGGGTGATTCTGTTATGATTGAGTCACCGTAGGAGGCAAAAACAGAAATGCTAGCTAAGTCCAGAAAACCAGAGAAGTTGGCAGCTATCGGATTGCAGACCCCTGAACCTATCAACACAACTAGCAGTAGCCGTGGGGGGTTCCTACGATGCCCTAGACCCCTCGATCACAGCCGGAGAATTAAATAGGCCTAAAGAAAGAAAGGGGAAATCTAAACTGCCCCAGAGCAGACCCCAAAGCAATAGGCAGCCCCCAACATATAATGACGGTGAAGCAAGATGAAAACACTAACACAGACATAAAGATAGACTGAGCAAAGACGGGGCCCCAGCTAACTAGATAGAAAAGGACAGGAAGGTTGCTGTCTGCAATCCGTGAAAAACCCTATGAAAATAAGAGCCAACAGACTGACAGTGAAAAAGGCCCTGAAGACGCTAGGCTTCAGAAAGCTATGTCAGTACTCAGGAATATTCTGAAGACAGAGCAACAGGCAAAAGGAGATTCAGCTCACCCCAGCAGGGAATGGCAGAATCCAGAAAGGCAAGGAAAACAAAAACAAAACAGAAATGCAACAGGCAAAGCAAAAATCTTAGCTTTAGAGGAGCAGGAATCAGACTGGTGTCCTAGAAGTCCACAGAGAAATCACCCGCAGGGCAGAAGGGCGTCGGCAGCCTTATATCCAGTCCGTGACTCCACTCAGCCAGTCATCCTCATTAGACTCAGGTGCCTGATAATCAGGCTCATTACCTTCCTTTACCAGAATAGGGAGTTCACCAGACCTCAGTGACGAAGGGGAAAATGAACTCACAACAGTTGGTTTCCGCGCTTGCGCTTTGTAAAGGCCTCCGGCACCGGTGCAGTATGCTTTGCCCAACTGTGGGCACAGCATATAATCACTACTGCGCATGCGCTGGTATTTTCCAGCGCGGTCTATGCCCCGGAAGTGTGTCCTGCATGTGAAGACTTCCGGGGCATAGACCACGCTGGAAACTGAGGCTTACTGGACAAGGTAAATCCCTAGCTGAGGAGCTGGAACTCCAATAATCAATTTTGTAGCCAGCAAGTGAGGTAAGTGAAAGGTGAAAATATTAAGCAAATCCTAAAAGAAACCATCAACATGTGGATAGAGATGGAAAGGACTGTAGCCCAGCAGAGAGGGAACCCTACCTACACTTTTATGGGACCTCCTCCTCCACAATTTGCATATCCCCTATCCAATGAGCTACTGACCCAGGGTTTTTAAAGAACTATCCCTTGTCATGTCTACCATCACTAATAAGATTTCAATAGTTCGTGTCATGTCCCACGAATCATACAGTATTGTATTATCAGAGTATTGTTGCTGTTACATTGCTAGAGAATCAGTTTGTCTTCTAAAGCAGGGTTCCCCAACTCCAGTCCTCAAGGCCCACCAACAGATCATGTTTTCAGGATTTCCTTTGTATTGCACAGGTGATGAAATTATCACACGAGCAATACTAAGAAAAACCTGAAAACATGATCTGTTGGTGGGCCTTGAGGACTGGAGTTGGGGAACCCTGTTCAAAAGCGTTGTCCTGTGTCTCCCCCTGTAGCCCAGCTCTGATGTAAGTAACCCCTCCCTTTGTTGCTGGTCAATGTTTGTCAGACATCTTTCTAAGTTCATCTCTGTGTATCCCTGCTTCTGTCTTTTTACCTGCTGCAACTGTTGCATCTGCTGCTGTTACTATTGTGCATAATACAAGAATTCAGTCTTAGAATAAACTGCTTCTGGAATCTTCATCTCCATATGTGCCTCTGCTATCGAGTTGATACAATCTGATGAATTTCCTAGTGTAAGTACTGGTTAATACAGACTCCAATAGAAATTCTGTCTAAGGCTACTTTCACACATCAGGTTTTCGGCGTCAGGCGCGATCCGGCGTCGTGCCGGAATGCCGGATCCGGCAAATGTTTTGTAAAACCTGATGTGCCGGATCCGGTTTTCTGCCGGATCCGTCTTGTTCTTGACAGACAAAACCGGATCCGTCTCATCCGGTTCATCCGTTTTTCTATCCGTTTTTTCGACGGATTACGCCGGATCCGGTTTTTAAAATTGACCCTTGTGGCCCCTCAAGGCAGAGTACACTGGCAGGATGACAGAGTGTGAAAGATTTGTGCCCTAACCAAACTTGTGTACCTTCTGGACCAACAGTATATACCTTTGCCAACCAAAGTTGGCTATCTTGTCATGGTCTACTATTTTTAGCTTTAGGCCACAGGTGTGTACCTGGTTGTGTTTTATGCAAAGTATTTCACCTTTTAACAAAAGTTGTGTACATTGTTAGGAAATCACCAACAATAAACACAACTTTTTAGGTGAAATACTTTGCTTCAAACACAACCAGGAACACAACTGTGGCAAAAAGCTAAAATTTACCCACAGTTATACCTGGTTTTGAATACCTTTTTACCTTTGAAATACCCTGTATTTAACCTTTTTTTTAAACATAGTTCGCCGCAGAAAGAAAAGACAGACAACCATTGTGAAACGATAATTTAACTTTTATTTAAAATTTTTTTTTTTTTTTGTAAAATGTTTTTAAAGTGCAAAAAACTTTTTTAATAAAGGTTTTAAACCCAATGGGCATTTTTATTAAAAAACACACATTACAAATCTGTGTATTGTGGGGTGGAAATACTGCTGGAGGGGCTGCGGGACACTTCGACACTGGGTGTATGGAGAGAGGACTGGGATCGTGGTGGGGAAGGAACAGTTAGAGGTGAAGGTGTGGAAAAAACTACAGAATGGGTGGACATGTGGGAAGCAGAAGAGGTGGTGGGTGGTGGAGTGGAGGGTTGGGCAGGGACTGTAGGAGCAGATGATGTTGATGGAAAGTTGTATGGGGAAGGAGTTTGGTACGGGGAAGGAGTTTGGTACGGGGAAGGAGTTTGGTACGGGGCAGGTTGCTGGAAGTGGGGAGATGACTGGTACTGGGGAGGTTGCTGGTACTGGGGAGGTTGCTGGTACTGGGCAGGTTGCTGGTATGTAGTAGGAGGGGGAGGATGAAAAGTGGCTGGAGGGGGTGCAGATGTAATAGGAGGGGGAGGGTGGAAAGTGGCTGGAGGGGGTGCAGGTGGAGGAACTACAGTGGTGGGAGGTGGAGGTTGGGAGGTAACCTGCTGTAGAGCACCGTGGCACGAATGCATTACATGCATCTGCTGGGCAGGAGAGAGCGTTTCCATGCGCTCCACAACAGACCTGAAAAAGGTGTGGTTTGGCGAAGATCTTGCTTCTGAATGCATGGTTTGCAGAAGTGTCTTCACCTCCAGAATGCTGGAGTTGATCTGCTGAAAGCCTGCGGAGATTTGCTCTGACAAGACTTTGAGACAGTTCTGGAAAGATGCATTCAGATGCAATAACTCTTGCGCATAACTCTTTTCCTGACCCCTCTGCCGCTGCCGCCCAGTACCCGCAGGTGTACTAGAGGCGGCAGGGGCAGAAGGGTGGGGTAAAGGGAAAGCGATCTCCTCACCAGCAGCTTCATGTAATGTAGGCGGCCACGATGCTCCTGTGCTGGTGGATGGGACAGATGGGTCGAATGTGTGGGAAGGCAGGGAAGGTGCAGATGTACCGGGGCGGTCGAAGTGTCCCTCGGTGCCGGTCTCCTCAGGGATCGCCTCAGAAGGGTCCAATCGTGCAGGCTCCCGAGTGCTGCTCACCGTGCTGTGGAATAAAGAGAAAAAAAACAATTAAAATACTGACATGGTATGGCCCTGGCTGAAAAAAAAAAGTTACATCTTTTTCACATGTGGTGTGTAATATTTACCTTCTGGTGAGCATTGTTTCCCGGAGGAACGACAGGGCTCGTGCGTACTTGTACTTGCTCCTGCGTCCTCCAGATCCACTCGGGGCCCGCATCTCTTTATTGAACTCCTTCTTGAAACGATCCCTCACAGACCGCCACCGATTCACAATTCTGTTCCCTGAAACGAGAAAGGAGTGGTTAGTATACAACATCAGTGTTTCACAAACTCCAGTCCTCATGGTCCCCAGGGGTCATGTTTTCAGGATTTCAATAGTAAATAGAAATCCTGAACACATGATCCGTGGGGACCACGAGGACTGGAGTTCGGGAAACACTGGTTTACATCAAGCAACCGTTACTGTATATACTTACGCTCTTTAATCTGGTCCCGAGCTTCGAGGTCCTCCCAGCGGCCCACAAGGAGAGAACAGATTTCCTCCCAGAGTCGTCGGGTAATGATTAGGTCAGCGTGGCGGCGGTCAGCCATATTCCAGAGCGGCTCCCTTTCTCTGACGAGATCGATGAGGCGGTCCACATCAATCCCTCCATCCTCACCGTCAGAGTCGGGAGCACGCTGTGAAGGCTGTTAAAGAAAAAGACAAAAATAACATAATTAGCCTCCACAAAAGAAATGAAATAAAAAGTGCCAAAAAACAAAGCAAAAATATTTATACTTACACGCTGGTGACCGCCGCGTTGCTGTCGCCGACGACCCTGGGAGGCACTGCGAGGACCTCTTGGCCGAGCACCAGATTGGGAAGACTAGAGAAGAAAACAAAAAATGTTATGAGTTTGGATGTAGGCATTTGTTTGCTGTGTGTGGTCTGCAGAACATTGTTTTCTATGTGTTGTGTGTAGTGTGATGTTGTGTTTCTGCGTTTGATGCAAAAAACTTACGAATTGTGAGCCCACTCCAAGCGTCTGTCCACCCCTTCCTTCTTCTTCTGGGAGCTCCTCTTCATCTTGTGATTCCTGTTTTGAAATAAAAGGCAATGAATAGACATATATTACAGAGATGATGGATTTTGGAAATAAAAACTTACCGTCAAACGCTGACGATGCGAGGGAGGGCTCCCAGAAGAAGATGTGCTGTCCTGTTGATGGCCAGACTCCATGGCTGTGGGTATTGCTGCTGCCAGTGATGCCATTTCTGCTGCTGCTGCTGCTGCATCTCTTTGGCGGCTGTTGAATAAAGAGAAACAAAGGGCCAATGAATATCTTGATATTCCATGGCCCTAGTTTGGAGGAATGGGGGATTTGATAATTACCGTCTCTCATCTGCTTCTGGACTCCCCTCCCGTTCAGCATGCTGCTCCATTTGGGGTGTTGCTGATGGTGCTGCTGCTGCATCTCTTTGGCGGCTGTTGAATAAAGAGAAACAAAGGGCCAATGAATATCTTGATATTCCATGGCCCTAGTTTGGAGGAATGGGGGATTTGATAATTACCGTCTCTCATCTGCTTCTGGACTCCCCTCCCGTTCAGCATGCTGCTCCATTTGGGGTGTTGCTGATGGTGCTGCTGCTGCAGATGTCTGCTGCCTTCTCCTGCGCCTGGTTGCTGTCTTGGGTGGCATGTTGGGTGTGGCTGAGGGTCCCATTGTCTTGCTTTTATATATCTCCTGTGGGCAGAGCTACTGAGCATGCTCAGACCAAAAAAACCGGATCCGGCGCATTGCGGCGCTCATAGGCTTTCATTGTGTGAAAAAGCCGGACGCGCCGGATCCGGCGTGTCCGGCTTTTTCGCCGGAGACAAAAAACGTTACAGTAGACGTTTTTTCCAGACGCCGGATCGCGACACATTGCGACACATTGCCGGATCCGGCGATAACCGGATGAAACGCATGGCCATCCGGCGCGATCCGGCGCAAATGCAAGTCAATGGGGGGGAAACCGGATCCGGCATTGCATTTCGCCGGATCCGGTTTCTGTCAAAAGCGCCAGATCGCGTCTGACGGCGAAAACCGGATGTGTGAAAGAGGCCTTACGAGTCCCACACAAACCCAAGTCATGGAATCAGACAAGTTCCTATTAGTGCTACCCATTACTGACCTAACTTGTCTTCAGATTTTTGTTTTCCATCTGCCCTGACCTTCTGTTTGCCTCACCTTTTTGTATGAACTATTTCTTTCATGAATTTAGCTTGAACTTTGCTCAATTATACTTCTTGGATCACGTTTTTTATCACCTGCTGTCAGTTGTCACCATGGCAGACTACACTACTCATTACTTAGCCAAGACCATGACCATCCCAGAGGTTCACTACTCCTTTGTCACTTCTCCTAAGGTCACTATGTCATGGATTACTTGTATTATTGGATCCAAGTCTATATCTATGCCAACAAAGCCAATAATCCAAGAAAAATAGATTAGACTGCTCCCTAGTATATCTATAGGCGTTCCTTGTAAGCATCATGAGTCACAACGTAAACAGGAGCAACATCTCTCTGTCCTCAAGCTTGCTTTCAGCTGTTGCAGAAGGTAAGGACTGACAGCTGTACGTGTGTTAATTTAGACTTTGCTGGAGGTGTCATAATCTAATGCTATGTTACAGGCAGGAGCATGCAGCAGTCTGGAATGCTTAGGTTAGCAAGTCTGTCATTGAGTTTACTTAACACTCATTTGTCTCAGTCTGCTTCAGAACAGAAATGCAGGCAATGAAAACTTATTTAACCCCCTGACAACATCAGCTGAAATGCGATAAAGATGCTAGTTAGCAGATCTCTTCTTTTTACAACAGCCTAGATATTTAGACTGTCTGTCCTGTGACCTGAAACGACATTGCCCAGACTAAACAGTATCAGTGACCTTTCCATTAAAAGACTGGCTCCAAAGAAATGGATATTGATGAAGATGATGGTGAAGACAATGTTCATAGTCTTCATGTTAATAAATATATTTTCCTTCTTTTGTTATAGGCTGGATGAATTTATAGAGAACCGGTCACCAGGTCAAAAGTGTCCAGTTTTTGACCTTATTTTCTACTCGCTGCTCTTCTGAGTTTTCAAATTTATTTTTTTCTTGAAGGGTTTGTCCAAGTATGTTTGTCACCGTTAAAATAAAAACACTCATACTCACCTCCGGTGCTGACATCGTTCCAGTATTAAAACACCCATATCTGTGGGACCGTATGGTGGATTAGAACGGTTGCCCACTACTTTTACAACTCCTTCTCATTCAGTATGTTTGGCCCCGTTAAAATAAAAACACCTATACTCAGGGCCGCCATCAGGGCATGACTGCAATGACTGGCGTATAGGGCCCGATGATCAGAGACGCAGGTTCAGTTAAACTCTATTGCCGTGCGGGCCCGCACAGCAATAGTTAAAAGCTGCCAGCCAATTGGAGGCTGGCAGCTGACGTCAGTGCGCATGTCGCTGGCATATGACATCATTGTCATTCACCGGCGAGTCTGCACTGAATTGCCTGGGGTGGACGTCGGCGCTGGACCGCAGCCAGGTAAGGAGAAAGTGTTTTTTATTTTTTTTATTTTTATTGAAAGTGGCAAGCCTGGGGCAAAATGGAGACATGGGGAGGCAGGATTGGAGACACGGGGGGCAGGATGGGAGACACAAGGGCAGGATGGGAGACATGGGGGCAGAATGTAAACACATTTGGCAGAATGGAGACATGGGGCAGAATTGAGACCTGGAGCAGGATGGGAGACACAGGGGCAGGATGGGAGACACAGGGGCAGGATGGGAGACATGGGGCAGAATGGAGACATGGGGCAGAATGGAGACACAGGGGCAGGATGGGAGACACAGGGGCAGGATTGTAGATATGGGGGCAGGGTGTAAACACATGGGTAACACATGGGGCAGAATAGAGACAAGGGGCAGAATAGTGACAAGGGACACAATGGAAGACAAGGGGTAGAATGGGAGAAAAGGGGCTGAATGGGAGATAAGGGAGCAGGATAGGAGACATGAGAAGGATGGGAGACACGGGGCAGGATGTAAACACATAGGGCAGAATGGAGACATGAGGCAGAATGGAGACATGAGGCAGAATGGAGACACGGGGCAGAATGGGAGACAAGGGGTAGAATGGGAGACACGGGGCAGGATGGGAGACACGTGGAGAATGGAGACATGGGGAGAATAGAGACACAGGGGAGAATGGAGACACGGGGAGAATGGAGACAGGGGGCAGGATGTAAACACATGGGGCAGTATGGAGACATGGGGTAGGATGGAGACACAGGAGCAGGATGGAGACACGAGGGCAGAATGGAGACAAATGGGGCAGGAATATGCTGCAGGATGGAGACAGATAGGGCAGGAATATTGGGCAGGATGAAGACAGATGGGGCAGCAATATGGGGCAGGATGGAGACAGAAGGAGCAGGATCATGGTGCAGGATGGAGACACATGGTGCAGGATCATGGGGCACGATGGATACGATGGAGACAGATGGGGCTGGATCTTGAGACAGATGGGTTAGGATCATGGGACAGATGGGGCAGGATCATGGGACAGATGGGGCAGGATTGGGAGATCATATGGGGCAGAATGGATACTCATGAGGTCAGGATGGGAGAACATATGGCTGGAGCCAGGAATGAGTTCCCCGGGCCAGGATGGGGGATACTATTACCATAGGGGCTAATTAAGGGATATTATTACTGCAGTGATGTATTTATTTTATTTTTTTGAGGATACTCTTTCAAATTGGGGGTGTTCCTGTTACTGTGCAGAACAACACTATGTTGCCTTTTTTTCTTCATCTGGTGTAGTGTAGAAGTTGGGAAAAAAATAAGTAATGTGTTCTGCAAGCGGAGCTCTAGATAACTGTGTTATTTTCTGCAGAGACGAGCCCTGGCTGGAAGACATGATGGCACTCTGTGCTGGATGAAGATGAAAAGCGAAGAAGAAGGACTTCACCTAGAGACGTCACTGGTGAGTCAGTGTGTTACCTGTACACTGATACTATACGCTATATACAGAGTTCCTGTGTACAATGTCACGAGTAATCCTTTTATTACCTTTACTGTTGTGAATTCTCTGGATCTGACTTCTGAGTCGGGGCTCCCTCTAGTGGTTACTGCGGGTAGTGGAGCTGGCCGGGTTGACAGAAGTCTGCCACCTGACGACGATGATCAGAAGTCAGGGGTTACTGACTGGGAGGATTTAAGTGAGCAGGCTTCCCTCAGTTGCTGCTGGTGATTTAGTTTCCTCCTGTGCATTTTGAGGTCTGCTATCTCCTGTCTGATCCTGCATTTTTCAGTTAAGTTGTTCATTTGCTAATCCTTTGCATCTGATCTGGTTTTGCCTCTTTCTGATTTTCTGTGAGGCTTCAGCATGCTCCCTGCTGGGACTGTGCTGGACCCTGCTCCATATGTTACAGCTTGTGTCAGTTTGTTCAGTCCCCTGTTATATTAGTCTCTTTTGCTTTGCTGCCAGTTCACACCAGAATGCTGATTTAGTGGGGGAGAGATCGTGTGATCTTAGTGTTTTTGTACATCAGACGTGTTGGATTTTTTAGGGTTTTTGTGTGATTACAGACAGTGTCTTTCTTTTCCTATCCTATCTAGACAGTTTGGGCCCCATCATTTGCTCAGTCTATTTTCTGCCTGTGTTTGTGCCTCATCTTGTCTCACCGACAATATATGCTTGGGGGCTATCTATTTCTTTGGGGTTCTACTCCGGGACCGTTTAGATTTCACCTTTCTTGCTTTAGACTTTATTAGTTGTCCGGCTGTGCTGAGGCGTCTAGGGCATCTTAGGTACGCCCCACGGCTACTGCTAGTTGTGTTGTTAGGATTAGGGGTCTGCAATCCGCTAAGTTACCAACCTCTCTGGTTTCCTCGTGGCCTAGCCTATTCCTGCCATCCTCCTCGGTGACCTATTCATAACACTTTACATTGACTCTATATACAGAGCTCCTGTGCATATTGTCACTGGTGATCACTGTATAACCTGTACACAGACACTGCATATTAAGTACAGATCTCCTGTGTATAATGGCACTTATGGTGTTTTTTTTATTAATTATTAGTATCGTAGTATTTATTCACCATGTGGTGGTAATATGTGGTCTGGACATGGTGTGGTTGTATTTGTTCCTTGTATGTGCTATTATTCAGTCACTGTGGTGGTAATATGTGGTCTGAACATGGTGTGGCTGTATTTGTTCCTTGTATGTGGAATTATAGGTCACTATGTGGTGGTAATATTGTGTCTGGTCAAGGTGCAGTGGTATTTGTCCCTTGGGATTTGATTTTATTGGTCATTTTAAAATTTGAAAAATAAATAAAAATATACCTTAATTTTTATTGAATATTTTAAGAAATTTTTAATAGGTTACAGTAGAGTAGGGCCCGGCCAAAAGAATCTACCTTGTCATGGTGGCAGATTAAAAAAATCTTTTGGCCAAAACAAGAGCTGCTGGCTATATGTGTCATCTGGTGATGGGAACTAGTAATGTGTGATTGGTGAGAAGTGAAGGTTTTCCAAGAGAGAGCAGTGGGACTGTGGACAGTTCGAAGGTGGCGGGGCTATGGTGGAGCCTAGGCAGAGTCTCAAGGGGGCCCTGAAATTTTGCCAGTATGGGGCCCCGAAATTCCTAGTGGCAGCCCTGCCTATACTTACCTCCGGTGCTGACGCCGTTCCAGTATTAAAATACTCTTATTTCTGGGACCGTAAGGTGGTTCAGAAAGATTGTCCACTACTTGGATAACTCCTTCTCTATCATTATGTTTGGCCGCATTAAAATAAAAAAAAACATACTCACCTCTGGTACTGGCGCCTTTCCAGTATTAAAACATCCATATATTTTGGACCATAAAATGTATGAAATGGGTTGTCCACTAATTGGACAACCCCTTCTCATTCCTTACATACTCCTATACTCACCTCCGCTGCTGTTGAATTTTCAGCTGTGTTGGCACTCGCGTTCCTGGGGCTCACATGAGGTTGTTACATCACCTGAGTCCTGCGCCCAAACAGCACTGATTTCACTGTCTCCACCTTCGGACTAACCGAACATCAAGAGGAAATATTTAAAATGTCTGAAGGCGAGGATGGTGAAGCCGGTGCTAATATACTGCACCAAATATGTTATTTTTTATGGTCTTTAGTAAAGAGGCATTGCTCATAAGATATTCTCGGGTGCAACTTTAGGGTGCCCTGCATAATTACCCTGCAGGTGCCCCTTTAGTAAAAACCATAAAAATGTAAATATTGCACAATAGAAAAGGATCCATACCTCTGGAACAATATGGATTAATTAAAACAAAAACCTTAAGGATCAGAATCAGCTTTCATTTCACCAGAGCTGTTCAAAAGAAGCTGAGCTGTGATTGGTTGCTATGAACAACAGTTTTCCTTGCAACCAATCACTAAGCATCTCTCATTTCACTAGAGCTGGTTAAACGTAGCTGGCTGTGATTGGTTGCTATGAGCAAGTTTTCACAGTTGACAGCACCTCAGCAGACACTGACATGGTGGGAGAAATCTAGCATCACCAGGAACATGAGCTCCCAGCCATTGTCTGCCCCCCTGAAAGGAGCACATAGCACATGACAGAAATGAATCCCCCCCCGTGGATCAATCGTATGCAAGTTAGGGCAAATCCACTCAGCGTTTTGGTACTGACCCCAGGCCTTTTTAAAGGGATTTCCGGTATGGAAGGCAGGGCAAATCCATCCAGTGCTTTGGTTCTGACCCCAGGCGTCTCTTAAAGGGATCCTCTGTATGGTAGTCAGGGCAATTGCCTTCAAATGCTCTGGTACTGAACCCAGGCTCTCTTAAAGGCATCTCCTGTACGGACGTTAGGGCAAATCCCTCTGCTCTCTGATTCTGACCCCAGGGTTCTATTAAAGGGATCATTGGTATGCAAGTTAGGGCAAATCCACTCAGCGCTCTGGTTCTGATCCCAGGCTTTCTTAAAGGGATCCCCGGTATGGAAGTTAGGGCAAATCCACTCAGCGCTCTGGTTCTGACCCAAGGCCCCTCTTAAAGGGATCCCCGGTATGGAAGTGAGGGAAAATCCAATCTGCACTTTGGTACTGACCCCAGTCCTCTCTTAAAGGGATCCCCAGTATGGAAGTCAGGACAATTGCCTTCAAATGCTCTGATACTGACCCCAGGCTCTCTTAAAGGGATCTCCTGTACAGACGTTAGGGCAAATCCCTCAGCGCTCTGATTCTGACCCCAGGGTTCTATTAAAGGGATCATTGGTATGCAAGTCAGGGCAAATCCACTCAGCGCTCTCTGTTCTGATCCCAGGCTTTCTTAAAGGGATCTCTGGTATGGAAGTTAGAGTAAATCCCTCTGCACTCTAATTCTCACCCCAGGGTTCTATTAAAGGGATCATTAGTATGGAAGTCAGGGCAAATCCACTCAGCGCTCTGGTTCTGACGTCAGGCCTCTCTTAAAGGGATCCCTGGTATGGAATTTAGGACCGTTCCACTCAGCGCTCTGGTTCTGACCCCAGGCTGACGGGATGATGTGGGATATTATGGGTAGTAGTCCGGTGGCTCTGGCTGACGGGATGATGTGGGATATTATGGGTAGTAGTCCGGTGGCTCTGGCTGACGGGATGATGTGGGATATTATGGGTAGTAGTCCGGTGGCTCTGGCTGATGGGATGATGTGGGATATTAGGGGTAGTAGTCCGGTGGCTCTGGCTGACGGGATGATGTGGGATATTAGGGGTAGTAGTCCGGCGGCTGTGACGGGATGATGAGGGATATTAGTGGTAGTTGTCTGGTGGATCTGGCTGATGGGATGATGTGCGATATTTGGGGTAGTAGTCCGGTGGCTCTGGCTGACGGGATGATGTGGGATATTAGGGGTAGTAGTCTGGTGGATCTGGCTGACAGGATGATGTGGGATATTAGGGGTAGTAGTCCGGTGGCTCTGACAGGATGATGTGGGATATTAGGGGTAGTAGTCCGGCGGCTGTGACGGGATGATGTGGGATATTAGTGGTAGTTGTCCGGTGGATCTGGCTGACAGGATGATGTGGGATATTAGGGGTAGTAGTGCGGTGGCTTTAACAGGATGATGTGGGATATTAGTAGTCCGGTGGCTCTGGCTGATGGGATGATGTGGGATATTATAGTGAATGTGGCTATGCGGAGTGGGCGGGGCTATACACTCAGCTTTATATATATATATATAATCATTATAATTTGTTATAACTAACCGTAGTTAGTTACTATGCCCGGGCAGCGCCGGGCACTTCAGCTAGTTGATAATAAAAATGGTCTGCTTTTTCCCAGAAAGCATGCCCCTCTTGTCCAAGGGCTGTATCTGGTATAGCAACACAGCCATGTTGAGTCAAATAGTAGAGCTAAGTGAATTTCCCGAAATTCAATTCAGGCGGGTAAGCTAAATTTAGGAAGGAATTTTAATTCTCAGAATAAATTCTAAAAAAAAATTAAAATAAACTCTTATACTCGCATCCCCTTTCCTTTCTTTTCCCTCCCTTTTTTCTTCTCCCTCTCTGTTTGTCTTTCTTCTTTATCCTTTAATTTCCTTCATCTCCCTCTAGTCTTCCATCAGGTACCATCACTGACTAGGCTCCATGCAGTCACATGGGGGGTGGTCGCATGTCAATGACGTGCGCTGCTTGCTAGGTGGCTACTTGGAGCCAAGTCAATCATAGTGCCGTCCAGAAGAACAAAGAGGGCAGGAATGGGGAGTTCTAAAAGGAGGAGAACATAAGAGGTTATTGTTTTTTAACCCCTTTGCAGCACCATCATGTTGCTGGATTCATACAAAACGATTTTTCCCTACTGCCCACAATTCAGTTTTGTTAGAATCTAAAGTTTTGTGGAATTTGTGGAAAATTCGATAAGTTTAAAATGTATTTGCTCTTAGTTATGAGATGCATTGCTAGATACAGTACAGTTTATTTTTACATTTTTAGAAGGAAAATATTTTTTCCTTATCTCATCCTTTCTAAATGGAACCTATCATGTTAAAGATGCAGTCTGATATTCCAGTACTATGTTTTAAAGCAGTAGTAGACGATCAGATATAAAGTGTTATATGATTGAGTATAATATGTATTTAATTCAAGTGTAATCACTGCTTTTTCTGTCTTTATAGCTTATGCAAGAAAAGGCGGGAAAAACAAAAGAGGAGGAAGAAAAATTCACTTATCATGAAGAACGATTAAAGGGAATCTGTCAGTAGGATCAACCATCCTAAGCAGTCTATATGAACATGTAGATCATAGAAAGTTGAATAAAATGATACCTTGATCTCTGCGATGTAATGTTTTATTCCAGATAAATCCACATTTTTCATATATGTAAATGAGCAGTTATGATCCATGGGCTGGACATAGATCTCCCTGAGAATCTGCCTCCAGAGCTTATTATACATGAAAGGAGGCATTACCAGTGTGAGACATGTAATGACTGACAGTCTGCTCTCCTGATTTCCATGTCTCTCACTGGTAATGTTCCCGTCATTTACAATAAACTCTGGAGGCGGATTCTCAGCGAGATCTATGTTTTGGCCCATAGATCTTAACTGCTCATTTACATATTTAGAAAAACGTAGATTTCTCTGGAATAAAACACCGGATCTCAGATAACAAGGTATCATTTTATTCTGCTGCCTATGACCTACGTGTCCATATAGACGGCTTAGGAGGGTTGATTCTACTGACAGATTTCCTTTAATTCTCTCTGCCTCTTTAACGCGATGCTGGTAGGTTGAAGATCATTTTCAAGGTGACAGGTTAACTTTAAGATGCATTGTATGAAAGTTATACTGAAAATGCAGTTTCATGCACTGATGTCCCTTTTATACTTTTGATAATGAGGGAAAGAACGACAATGTTTTTTTTTGCATTACATAATTTATGGCTAGCTGAGAGTAAAATGTGTCTCCAAAGAGTGAGAGCGTGCCTTAGGCCTAAAATAAAAACTTCTGTGCAGTAGCTACGTGCTGTCTTTCTTTCTATTTCTTTCTCTGCCATTTGTTGCCTACACTTCTATCTCCAGTTTATTAACATGACCATACACATGGAATAACTAGGACGTTCCTCCAACAGCTGCTTCTCTCAACGGCGGAGTAGGCTTTTTTTTTTTTCAATGGGCAAATGGGAATAAGTCTCTGCCAGACGCCATCAAAGTCTGCAACCTATGACTCCGAGCTGTAGATTGTCCTAGCATGCAAAATCCTGTGTACACACGAAGGCGGAAGAGATGCAGGCTGCACATCACTGATATACTGTAAATATGGAGAGCAAGCCATAGATCATCATCGGGGCATTGGATACACACGAAGAATAAAATATAGGAAGGCAATGATAGGTTTAGAAAGAATGAACAGGAGATAAGAGATAAGCAAAGTGAGCAATGATGTTCAATGATGTGCAACTGAAACTGGAAGTCAATGAAAATAAATAAAAATAATATATATATATAATCCAGAATATTGTCAAAGCCAATGGAAATATAATTAATAATTGAGGTCTTAATTGAAATTTGAACCACTTCACTATTATCAAGATGAAGAAGACCGCAAATAGTATTCTATACTCTAGCACCCTAAAAAATAAAAATTATTATTAGAAATTATTATTTATTGTGGGAGATGCATATTTTCACAATGCCACAAGGGCTATAATAGACTCATGCTTCCTATCCTTTCCAAAAGCATTTTCACCAGTCTCGTTATCATCAGAGGCAAAATTACAGTAACCGGTAACACCTCTACACACAAGACCCACCAATTGCAGTAGTCGACGTCACAGCCGACCCTGCTTCCTTTCCCTTCGAAACGGACATGCCTGATCATTATCTTCCCCGACAAACAGCTGGCGGGTGCCCCGTGCACATTACAGCATCTGCTAAACCTGTCGATATGGTCTAGTGTGGCCAGTCTTAAAGCTCCTGTTGAGGTGCTCACAATCCACCCACAAATATTAAAATTCAATTGTTATTAATCAAATTAGATAAAAAAATACTTACATTCAAAATTAGGTATTTTAAGAGGATCCAGCCAGTAGAGAATGGACCACAAATAAGGTTCTTTTCTCAGATAAATAACA
The DNA here is from genome assembly GCF_039654945.1 of Dendrobates tinctorius. NCBI lineage: Eukaryota > Metazoa > Chordata > Amphibia > Anura > Dendrobatidae > Dendrobates > Dendrobates tinctorius. The sequence continues at coordinate 16,631,408 of NW_027361868.1, forward strand.
GTATGGGATAAATCTGCTCCAGCCTGTACTAAAGCAAAGTACCGGTACATACTAAAATGCAAATGCATATGCAAGAGGCAGACAAGCATGTAGTGATATCCAAATGAGATATTTATTATTGCTTACTCAAGTTAATGCAAATTGAAGGGTCCACTCAGAACACACCAACGCACGTTTCGCAGTATTGCTTCCTCAAGGGGAGTGAGCTTTGTTGTCCTCTCCTGCATAGCCTTTGTATAGTTATTGGGGGGTGTTATGGCGCCCGTTGATTGGCACATGCAGCCCCAGCCCCCTTTCCAGTTCTGGCACTCAATGTCTGCTCACATCAGGAGAACATCTCCGTGATGACATGGCACTGTGCTCCATCAATAGGTGGACAGAGCAGTCGGTAATGCAATCATTGGGTCTTCAGACAGTTTGCATATTGTCGGCGGCACATTTTCCTTAAATGGTTAAAGTACTGACACGTGAGAAGTAAGACTGACTTCTTAGGTTTCTAGAGAACCAGAAACATATAACACATTAATTACAAAAGAAAAAGAGAAAAATTATTATAGGAAGCATAATATACGCTCAAACACATAAAAATCAAAGATAAGACCCACTGACTCATGTTAAAAACCATTTTCGCAGACTGTAGTCACAACTATTGGCAATATTCACTCAATTTCTTACCAAAGCAATTAACCGAAACCAAACTGATCTACTGGCTCGGAAATTTATTGGACATTTTTTGTTGGAAAATATCGCAGTAAAGTTTTAACAACAGTCAGTTTCTAGGCTACTATTCTCAATATTAAAAATTCCCGAACCCTGACGAATGAGACCCATTATCATTCAAAGGGATCCATCATATATCATGATTGTCCTGGCTTGGGATTCAAGTCTGCAGACACTCTATGTGACTGCAAACTTGTGAATGTTCACAGCGTCAGGATCATCCGGTACTGTCGCTGGGAGCATGTAGGAGCGTGACCGCAAGTATGCGATTTACATACATGCGGTCACATGTCAACTAGATGCCTCGCTCAATACAAATAAATTGAGGCTGGGCACATCTAGTCGGAATGTGGCCAGAAGTATGCAATTTCATACTTGCGGTCACATGACCGCCCGCTCACAGCGCAGGTGAATCCTGGCAGCACTCACTGTGCAAACTGTGAGGATTCACAAGTCTGCAGTCCCATAGAGTGACTGCACACTTGAGCCCCAAGTGTTTAATTCTACAACTAATTTTTAATATGTATAACAGCTCTGGATGTGCAGGGGGGACTCTCATTAATGAAAAGAGTTGTGTATTAACTCTTATTTCCATTGTTCCATAGGAAAAATATGCAAATGAGCTTAATCCAAGAGGAAAGAAAATGTCACTAGTGCCATCTATTGGACATAGCTATCCTAAAGTCTTAATGTCTGTCCGTTTAAGAAGGGTTATGGTTCCAAGGCTCCTTAGAGGAAAGCTGCTTCCAATATGAGGCACTAATGAGATAGGTTTCTTTTCTTTTCAAAAGGGTTATTTTGCATGTTTTTTTTTCCATAGATCATTGCAAAATAAGATTTAATCCACAATTTAAGTCCCATGAAGACATCTGTGCAATTCGGTCCGAGCATGGACAGCAGTGCATGGACTGGCCGTAGCTCTTCTGACGCGAGTGTCACAGCCTTATAAAAAAAATATCCTTTGGGAGATACCGTACTTAATTTTCACATGGATAACAGTAAATATTCAGAAAAAAAAATCTAAAAGAATTTGTAAATCCTGATAATCATTAAAGGGGTTTTCTGACTTTTAAAATCCCTATCCCAAGTCTCAGTTAGGTATAAAACAAACAAACTCACCCTGCCCAGATCCAGTGCTAAGTGTTTGTCGCTGCTCTTATTGTCTGTCACACGGATGTTACATCAACAGCACTGCAGCCAATCAGTGAGTTCAGTGGCTCTGCCCGAGTAGATGATATGAGCCTCTCAGAGTCATTGTGAAGCAACAAAAAAAAGCGGTCTATAGGAGAGGCAGAAACCCAAGGGTTCCTGCCTCTCCTTTTTAGCGCTCCTACAGACTGCTTTTTTTGTTGCTTCACATTGAATTTTCCTCTCTGAGGATCAGCGGCAGGAGCAGCTTGGAGGGCAGTTGCTTGTTGGAGAACCTGCATTTGCTGGGCGGTGCTGGGAAGCTCCGGGATCCTTGGTGTTCACTTACGGCTGGGATCGGTCTGAACTTCACATCCGGAAGCCGGTGAGAGATGGACTGACCAGAAGCCACGTACAGTGCCCTTCTGGGTTGCGAGGACACGCTCCCCAACTACCATTCACGTTCACACCGTGGTTGTGCAAGGGTGGCACAACCCTGTAAGGTGAGCACCCTGTCGATTCAGTTAGGGAATTAATTTAAACACTCATTGCGCCTCTCTTTGCATTTTATTTTTCATCTCAGAGTCATTGAGCTCATGACTGACTACAGCATTGTTAACTGGACCCGGGGATGGTGAATAAAGCAAATTGCATTTTTTTGGGTTTTTTTAATGAACTGGCCCTGTAGACAAGGCTTTTCTGAAAACATAAAACCCCTGTAAGCCCATAGATATAATAAAATGACAATATTTCTGATGCTATAAAAGAGCATGGACCGCACCTCCAAAAATCATACATTGATCTAATGCCGCTAGACAAAAATATGTATTACTGAACATGAAGTTGTTAGTTTAACGTTCTGATCAGACTGTATGAAGCCCACTGCCACTTCACGGCGAACTTCTCAGTGGGTCCCTAGCCTAAATGATGCGGCGTCGTTCGCAAATCACCACCACAACGGCAATGCACCAGCAGGGCAGTCGGCCTGGTGCCTCACAGCACCCATGCAGAAAGACATAGTCCCCATCACTACAAGCCACACCACCCCACCAGCACAAATCCACAGGAGCAATGGCCGCCACACAACACCAACACCAAATGAAAGTAGCAATAGCAGGAGACTGCAAAAAGGGGTCCAGCCTATTGTTTGCTCTCACTTGAGAGCTTGAGGAAGGTGAATTTCATAGCTCCTTTCATTTGGTGTTGTGTGGCATCCATTGTTGCTGTGGTTTTGTGCTTGTGGGGCGCTACGGTCTGGAGTCATGGGGACTCAGTCTTGCAGCATGGGTGTATCGCTAGTGCAGTCGCTGCGGCGGTGGTTTGTGCATGACACCGCTCCTTTAAGGCAACAAAAATAAAGGACCCACTTGAGAGGTTCGCCGTGATGTGGCGGTGGGTATCATACAGTCTGATCAGAATGTTAAACTGAGAACCTCATGTTCAGTTATTTATATTTTTTGCCTGTCGGCATTAGATCAATGTATGATTTTTTGGAGGTGCTGTCCATGGTTTTTTTTTTTCAGCATATTACATTATTTCTGAATTGTCAAAAATTTATTTAAAATTGTCAGAAACAAAAAATATATATTACTTCGAAATAATATTAATTAAAGAAAGATAAGGCTAGAACCTCATCTCCCTGATTTTTAGGGTAGGAGGTTCACACAACTGATGTTTCCACGTACGTGAAAAGCAGACCGACTATTCTGATCAGACTTTGATCAGAGTGGCATCAGTTTTTCTTTTTAGTGGTGAGAAAAAAAAACTTTCTCCATCCAGTGCACTCGGATGCTATCCGATTTTTTGCTGATATTGATCTGACCCCTTGGGATCAAAATCAGGCACATCTCTGATCTTTCCCGCAGACCACTCAAAATAACATAGGTACAAGGTCCATTAAAACCACGAAGAGCACTAGTACAAGAAAATCGGTCGGGTGCACGAGCCCTTAGGTTCAGGTCGGTTCGGTCGGGTGCACGAGCCCTTAAGTTCAGGTCGGTTCGGTCGGGTGCACGAGCCCTTAGGTTCAGGTCGGTTCGGTCGGGTGCACGAGCCCTTAGGTTCAGGTCGGTTCGGTCGGGTGCACGAGCCCTTAGGTTCAGGTCGGTTCGGTCGGGTGCACGAGCCCTTAGGTTCAGGTCGGTTCGGTCGGGTGCACGAGCCCTTAGGTTCAGGTCGGTTCGGTCGGGTGCATGAGCCCTTAGGTTCAGGTCGGTTCGGTCGGGTGCACGAGCCCTTAGGTTCAGGCTGGTAAGATGACCAGCTGCCTTGTAATAAAATTGCATATGCCAAAACTGAAGTACTGTTAGTCTGACTTGTCAGAAACATTTTGCTTAAATATGATTGATTCCAGGCAAATATTATATGAGCTGACATGTAGATCTGTCACCGGCCGATGTGAAAAAAATAATCCACGACATGCTATACAAAACCGTAGATTATATATTCTCAAACAAAAAAAAAAGGATCAAAGAGCGCTCCCCGACCAGCGTGCTTTTCAGGGTTAAAGGTTCAGTGATTCAACAAGTAGAAAACCTATGACATGCTTCCACTGTACAAAATCAATAATTTGTTCACATCGTCTCCTTTTACACAGAAATTATATATTATGTATGGACTATTTCCCACCGTCTAAGCTCCCAAACCACACAAGCTGCCTGTCAAGTCTTTGAAATTACCTCTCGCTCTCGTAGATGATTATTATTATAAATGTTCTTTGGAGTCAGGAATTATTTAGTGAGTTAGTGTGAAACATGAACTAGCTTGTGCTCAGGGCACGTTTTTCCCTCCAGGGTTTGGGAAATTGAACTGGCAAAACTTAAGGAGTGAAAAATTGATAAAGCTCAACTCTAAGAGTAAGAAATTAGATCTATTTAATCTTTTTCATTTGTAAAACCATTATGTGATGGAAAAATAAATATTTGATGGTGAATCACGAGGATGAAACTCAAGGCCCATACCACCACAAATCTAATTCCCAGAATATCCTTATGCTAGCTGGGAAAGTTTTGCAACATTTCAGAATTTACAGGTTGTAGACCACTAGTCTTTTTTGTAGATGAGTCTTTTATATCCTAAAGATTCCAAATCAGTCACTGTATCTACAGTATTGGATATGGTATGGTATGCTACGTCTAGGAAGGTGCTAAACTCATTAGGACTCTAGCTTGAGCAGGATTTTGGCATAGCCATAGTTGCCAACATCATGACTTTGCAGAGCTTAGTCACCAAAAATGCTGAAGAAGACAAGGTGCCAAAAAGCACCGATATGGTTCTGTTAAGACCGGACCAAAGAAAGAATAACAACAGTCACTCCTCCCTTGCTTGTAACACTAGAGCCTGTTGTAGGAGTGGGCCAAGAAGACTGTGGACCTACTAGGCCCTAGGTTGTGAACCTGTGATGTATGTTCTACAGAAGGTACTTGCAACGTCTTTATGGAATTGACATACAGTGTTATACACAGCATAATCTATTATCAATGCCCTGGGGGAAGTAGATTAGCAAGGGTTGTCAGCTCCAAGGCAAGACAAATATTGTGGCCCTCCAAAAGAAATAACATCATGTTTGCATCACCCCACACAAACAAAAAAAAGTTAATTAAAGTAATTGACTACTTTTCTCACTTGTACACAGAATGGACTGGCATAGGCAGTGCAATGCAGAGATGTTATTGAGTCACCTGTCCATGTTCTGTCCTGTTTTGGTGTCACTGGTATACAGAAGCCTACAGGTTACCACAAGGAAAGTGTTCAGCCTTAGGCTCCCAACTCTATTGTCACGCTGGTGGGGTGTGGACCCACTGCGCCACCATCTGGGCTTACCTTGTAGAGGTGTAACTAAGTGGCTAACTGGTCTTTACAAGAGTTTCTGATGGAGAGGTTAGGCTTGAGCTGCAGTTAGCCATCAGATACCACTCCAGGACAGTCCCTAATACTGCAGCAGCTGACCCCATGGGTCAGAAATGCAGGTACGGACTCAGAGTAGCAAGCAGAACAGTTTCAGGATCATTGGCAGTGTGTTTTGGGTCATTGTCCTGCTGGAAGACCCATGACCTCTGAGGGAGACCCAGCTTTCTCACACTGGGCCCTACATTATGCTGCAAAATTTGTTGGTAGTCTTCAGACTTCATAATGTCATGCACACGGTCAAGCAGTCCAGTGCCAGTGGCAGCAAAGCAACCCCAAAACATCAGGGAACCTCCGCCATGTTTGACTGTAGGGACCGTGTTTTTTTCTTTGAATGCCTCTTTCTTTCTCCTGTAAACTCTATGTTGATGCCTTTACCCAAAAAGCTCTACTTTTGTCTCATGTGACCAGAGAACATTCTTCCAAAATGTTTTAGGCTTTTTCAGGTAAGTTTTGGCAAACTCCAGCCTGGCTTTTTTATGTCTCCGGGTAAGAAGTGGGGTCTTCCTGAGTCTCCTACCATGCAGTCCCTTTTCATTCAGACGCCGACGGATAGTATGGGTTGACACTGTTGTACCCTCGGACTTCAGGGCAGCTTGAACTTGTTTGGATGTTAGTCGAGGTTCTTTATCCAACATCCGCACAATCTTGCGTTGAAATCTCTTGTCAATTTTTCTTTTCCGTCCACATCTAGGGAGGTTAGCCACAGTGCCATGAGCTTTAAACTTCTTGATGACACTGCACACGGTAGACACAGGAACATTCAGGTCTTTGGAGATGGATTTGTAGCCTTGAGATTGCTCATGCTTCCTCACAATTTGGTTTCTCAAGTCCTCAGACAGTTCTTTGGTCTTCTTTCTTTTCTCCATGCTCAATGTGGTACACACAAGGACACAGGACAGAGGTTGAGTCAACTTTAATCCATGTCAACTGGCTGCAAGTGTGATTTAGTTATTGCCAACACCTGTTAGGTGCCACAAGTAAGTTACAGGTGCTGTTAATTACACAAATTAGAGAAGCATCACATGATTTTTCGAACAGTGCCAATACTTTTGTCCACCCTCTTTTTTATATTTGGTGTGGAATTATATCCAATTTGGCTTTAGAACAATTATTTTTGTGTTTTTTCATTTAAGACAAATTAAATGAAGATAATAATACCAAAGAATTTGTGTTTGCAATCATTTTCAGGAAGAAACTGAGTATTATCTGACAGAATTGCAGGGGTGTCAATACTTTTGGCCACAACTGTACCTCCCAGCTAATGGCTGCTGGCAATTGCGGAATGTGTGCACCGCCCCTTTAAGAAACAAAGGAGCGTGTACCCTAAGCATGTTGCCGGGAGACTTGTGTGACATGTGCAAACCCTGAAACTTGGAAGCCGGGACAGAAGAAGCTGTGGTGGCGAAGATGTCTGCATCCCTACTGGGAGGAGGGAGAGGAACCATGCAGGGAATCTGGTGTTACATTTATCACAAGAAGCCAATGTATTGGCGTATTGTTGAGTCTGATACAGGTCAAAGTGGCACTTGGCCAGAAATCTTTGACACTGGTGATGTCATTGTTACTTTCTTTTGTCTTTTCCTTTTAAAATGTTGCACCTCTCAGAATTTTGAGCCCAAGGAAACCATCTTGTACTGTTAGAAGTAGCATAATGTACCATATTATGCACCATTCTGGGGACACACTGAATGGTTTAGAATCTATGGGGTAGGGTATAGGAAAACCTTGGGTTGGTTCGTTTCCAGTATGGAAAGAAGGGGCACAAACAAGCATTGAGGTGGAGGTAGAGGTGGAGTGGTGGACCAACACCTTGAAGAAACATCGTCTATATTAATCTCTATTTGCCTGATTGAATCTAAACAAATTAATCTAAGTTATACATGGATGATTAACCCAGAGTAAAAAAACAACAACTTTAGAATATTTATGAAGTAAAACATATAAAAACTATAAAGTACTAAAACACGGCAAGTGACTACGCTGTGAACAGACTCCTACCAGGCTTGGGTACTTTAATATATGTATTTTGGCTCAGTATTTAATAGAATGAGAGGAAATACATAATATCCTCTCTGAGTCTGCCATGCACCTCTCTAAAAAGCAACCAAAATATACATATTTATTTGAGTTGGGAACATGCAGTATAAGTGAAGGGTATAGTAATGGATGTTACGGTACACCATAGCCTTTCATACTTCAACACCCTCATTGTCCGCTCTTTCCCTTAGTTCAACTCTGTGCTATTTTTTCAAGGGAAGTGTAACATTTTCAAGAATATACAAATGCTCACACTTGGTTCTCAAAGTGTTTTTCCTCTGACTGAAGCAAAATAAGGATAGTGAAGTTACCGTGTGAAGACATCACTTGGACAGTGGGAGCTTTATACAGATTCCCATAGCCGCTCATTCAGATTTGTAACGCCTTTGTGAACACGAAAACTTAGAAATGTGACATAGTAGTGGTAAGAGGTACCAGTGACGTGTAAACATACCAGATCCACCCTACTTTCTCCTTCCTCTGTAGGGTCAGATCTGTGTGCCGACATGAACTTGTTTTTGGTAGAAAATACAATGAGTTTAATCAGTAAAAAATGAGCAAAATAATTATATTTATACCGTACAGTGCAAAAGTTTTCAGCCGGTGTGGAAAATAGAATGCTTTCAAAAATTGACTTATTATTTTACCTTCCTAGCATAATGTCCTCCACACTGGGCCTTTTCCTAGTATAATGTACACCATCGTGGGCCCTTTCCTGGTATAATGTCTCCCTTTCCTGGTATAATGACCTACATCCTGGGTCCACTTCCTGGGTCAAAGTCCCTGGTAGCCCAGGTCCACCTTCTCTTCAACTTCTGACCCAGCTGCTCCCTTCCTTCCTTCCTGAGAGGGACTTTGCAGTGATGTAGAATTTACTGATAGTTTTAATGATGACTCATACAGGGAAAAGAGACCTTCTGTTTCTACAAACAGTTGAAACCAGAAGTTCACATACACTATATAAAAAGACACATATGCATGTTTTTCTCAATATTTGAAGTCAGAATAAACCTTTCCCGTTTTAGGTCACTTAGGATTACCATAATTATTAATATTTGCCAAATGTCAGAATAACGAAAAAGAGAGAATGTTTTAAGGCATTTTTATTACTTACTGCAAAGTGAATAGTTTACATACATTTCATTAGAATTTAGTACCATTGCCCTTAAACTGTAAGACTTGGGTCGTGGTTGGGATATCCTTCCACAAGCTTCTCACAATAGTTGGTCGGAATTTGGGCCTATTCCTCCTGACAAAACTGGTGTTAGTGGTCCAGGTTTGTAGGTCACCTTGCTCTCACGTGCTTTTTGCCCATAAATTTTCAATAGGATTGAGATCAGGGCTTTGTGATGGCCACTCCAAAACATTGACTTTGCTATCCTTAAGCCACTTTGTTACCATTTTGGCACTGTGCTTCAGGTCATTCTCTATTTGGAAGACCCATCTCCGCTCAAGCTTTGTCTTCCTGGCTGATATCTGTACGATTTGCCATTAGTTTCTTCTGGGAGCGAAACGTACGTCGGGGTAAGGGCGACGCCCAATCTATCCACATCACCTGGTTCAGCGGTCTTTGTGTTCAGGTACTGTGCTTTTTACCTATAGTATGTAGTCTGTATAACTAGATTACCCATTGCAGTGGAATTCGTTTGCAGCACTCCTGATGTTAACTTAACACATTGATTGTGGGATGATTTATGCGCACATTTGTTTAATATATTTAAGTTGTAGACTTCTAACCTCTTGACTGCATTGTATTTTAATAACAGATTTTGCATACACATTACCATATAGTGGGCCCTACCCCATTATACTTTCTATATGGATATTTATATAAATCTATAAACAATCTTTGTTTAAACCAGGGGTATCTTTACGATTACTGTATTAAGCTTACCGTGACAGTTCATTATCCTGTGGATAGGATTGGAGTTTCCCCTACTGGGCACTCTGTTTGTCTGTTTTGTGTGCTTTTAACCTATGTTTTACTTAATCTATAATAAAGTTTAACTTTTTATTTTCATAAATTATTCTCTTCTTTTTGGCTAGTTTCTAATATAAGTCTGAATTTGGTTACAAATTGCTGAAAGTGCCACTAGATAAATTAGTGATTAGTATGTAATAGCACTTCTTTTTGAAAGTATCGTTGCTTGTAAATGCTTTTTGTAGCCTGACATGAGTCTTTCAATTCTTATTTGAGGGGTTTTCATCCATTCTTCCTTGCAAAATTCTTCCAATTCTGTGAGATTCCTGTGTCGTATTTTGAGATCTAGCCACAGATTTTCAATGACGTTCAGATAAGAGGACTGTGAGGGTCATTGTAAATCCTTCAGCTTGTGCCTTTTGAGGTAGTCTATTATGGATTTTGAAGTGTGTTTAGGATTATAATCCATTTGTAGAAGCCATTCTCTTTTCAATTTTGGCTTTTTTTTACAGATGGTTTTATGCTTGCATGAAGAATTTCTTGAAATTATTTGAATCCATTCTTCCCTTTACCCATGAAATGTTGACCGTGCCATTGGCTACAACACAACCACAATGCATGATTGATCCATCCCCATGCTTAATGGTTGTCGAGATGTTCATTTCCTGAAATTCTGTGCCCTTTTTTCTCCAACTTTGATAATTGTGGCCAAGCAGTTCTATTTTAACCTCATCAGTCCACAGGAATCGTTTCCAAAATGCAGGTTTGTTTAGATGCTATTTTGCATTTTTCTGATGATTAATTTTATTGTGAGAACACAGGAGAGGCTTTCTTCTGATGACTATTCCATGAAGGCCATATTTGTGCAGGTGTCACTGAAAAGTAGAACAATGTACCATAACTCGAGAGTCTACTATACCTTTCTGAAGGTCTTTTGCAGTTCTGAGCTGCCTATCTATCAATCCTATGAACAGCTCTCACTGAAATTTTGCTTGGTCTTCTAGACCTTATCTTGACCTCCACTGTTCCTGTTAATTGCTATTTCTTAATTACATTTCAAACTGAGGAAGGGGCAACTTGAAAATGCTTTACTATCTTCTTATAGCCTTTTCCTGCTTTGTGGTGCAGGCTCTACAAGATGGCAGTAGAGTGGAAGCAAAACAGCACATTATCAGAGCTTGGTCTGCAGTGCAGCAGTAAGGCTACTACCACAGGTGGCAGTAGAGTAGTCGAACTAGCTGGGTCAAATCCTAGACTGTAGCGGAGTACCAAAGGAATAAGTAAACTCATGGTAAGGGACAAGCCAAAGAATCAGCAATGGTCGGAAGCAGATAAGACAAAGACAAAAGACAGAAGCAGGTCAGGATGCAAGCCAAGTCAAAACCAGGGAGTCAGCACACTGAAGGTAAACACTGAGTCAGGACGGGAACAGGGGAAAACAGAGACACGGGATCAGATAGCAAACGTAGCAGGACCAATCAGAGCCAGCTACAGCAACCCTAGGCAGGAACTATAACCGACATCGCCTGCAGGAAGCAGCGGTGATAAATAGCAAACGTGAACCCAGACTGAGGCTGAGAGAGGTTAACCCCTTCATGACCAGACTGGGAAAAAGGGAAAACAGGACTCCAACTCCGGTCTGAATCATGATACCATGGCTGCTGTTAGAGGAGGCTGGGTTTTTGTAAAGCTGGGAAATTTTGAAAAAGCTATAAGTCTTTTTCCATATGTCAATCACAGATTGAACGCTGCTGACTGGCATTATCAATTCCTTGGATATCTTTTTGTACCCTTTCCTGATTTATACAGTTCAATTACCTTTTTAAATCCATTGACAATTATTTTGCTTTCCCCATGATGCCAGAAACATCAGTTGCTGGATGAAAGATGCAAGAGTCTGTCTGGATCCCAGAAACTCACTTAGGTTTTATGCACACACACTGATTACAAGCAAACAGGTCACAGGTGAGGATGTTACCTTTAGTAGCCATTCAAACCTATTTGTGTCAACTTCTGTGCATGTTATCAGGCCAAAGTCACCAGGGTATGTGAACTTTTGATGAGGGTCATTTGGATGTTTTGGGTTGTCATTATGATTTAAAAAGAGAAAACACAGAGTTTGACAATAAATGACTTCACCCAAGCCTACAACTTGCAGTAACCACCGATCCACCAAACCGCTGCAGGACCAGCTCTACCCTCGCCGACTGTATCCTCACCCATTCCGTTGTAGACTGTGAGCCCTCGCGGGCAGGGTCCTCTCTCATCCTGTACCAGTCGTGACTTGTATTGTTTAAGATTTCTGTACTTGTATGTATTATGTATACCCCTCCTCACATGTAAAGCGCCATGGAATAAATGGCGCTATAATAATAAATAATAATAATCCACTAACCATGAGTGGAGAAAAAGTTTTGGTGTTTGTCCTGTCCTCACTAAATGAACGGGATTCATATAGCTTAACAAGCAGTTAAACCACTATACCGGGGTCCAATAAGGGAGACTGTAGTTGAATCTGTGGTTTATTGAACGTAGGTATATAGATGTGGGGTAAAACTACAAACAGATACATAGAATCAGTATTGGGTTCATGGAAATATACAATATGCATAACAAAATCTGGACTACTAGCTGAGCGGGAGACGTAACTAAGCTAGCTAATATAAGACAGAAATTATATACAGAGAGGGTGATTACTAGTGTTAAGCGATACCTTCCGATATCGTGAAATATCGGATCGGATTGGATCGGACCGATACCCAAAAAGTATCGGATATCGCCGATTCCGATACCGGAAAGCAATGCAAGTCAATGGGACAGAAATATCGGAATTAAAATAAACCCTTTCTTTCCTTGTAGGTTAATTCTACATGAAGAAAAACAACTAAGAATAATGTAGAATGTATTGGGGGAGGTGGAGAAGACATTAAAGGCATAGAGGTTTAGCCCAATCAAATGGAATAGCAGGAATAAAAAAAAAATTTTAAGACGTTCGGAGTTACAAAGATATTGACTATGTTACCCTTTTTTATATTTTGTCAGATATGTATGTTTCACTACTTCCATGCTCTTCACCTTCTTTTTTTACTTCTCCCACACTTTCTCCTTCATGATCCTCAGCAGCAGCAGCAGCATCTTTTTCATCAACTTCTTCACCTTACTCATCTTCTTCTTCTTCACCTTCTTCCTATTATTCTTTTTTTTACATTCTTCATATTCTTCTTATTCAACTATTATTCTTCTTCATATTCTACTTCTTCATCTTCTTCCTATTCTTCTTCTTCATCATATTCTTATTTGTGACAGGCATTCCTGTAGTTGTTATCTATAAAAGTTTGAAGATTACACCCTCCGTTCTGCCTGTCACAAAAGATTTACAACAGGATTTGTCTGCGTTCAGTTTGGCCTGCAGCAGCAGGCATTTTCCAGGGGCACCACGAGGAGGAACGGACTCACCCCCATACACTGCTTAGTCTTCTTCTGCTTATAATTTAGATAATATCTTTTGCTCTTATTTTTAGTCTTATGATTAATGTTCTTCTGCTTTTTGTTCTTCTGCTTCTTGGTCTTCTGTCTCTTGTTGTTCTGTATCTTGGTGGTTGTCTTCATGTTCTTTGTCCTCTTGGTCATCTTCTTCAGGGTCATCTTTTTGATCTTCTTTAGGGTGGTCTTCAGGGTTGTCGTCTTCAGAGTCGTCATCATTGGGGTCGTCGTCTTCTTCGGGGTGGTCTTCAGGGTCGTCGTCTTCAGGGTCATCGTCTACGGGGTCGTCGTCTTCTTCGGGGTGGTCTTCAGGGTCGTCGTCTTCAGGGTCATCGTCAGGGAGATCCAGAGTGATTACCAAAAACCATTACAAAAAGATTGAACTTGGAAATGTAGCAGAAGGTACAAGAAGGCTGAGGAACTGCTGAGAACCAGCTGACGGTACTGGAACCCGGATGGGTAGCAGAAGGAACAAGAGCCAATGGCACTACCGAAGACCAGCTGATGGTACTGGAACCCGGTTACTAAGCAGGAGGTACCTGTGCCAGAAAGCACTACCAATGACCAGCAGACATTGCTGGAACTCGGATACTGAGTAGGAGGCACCTAAGCCAAAGGCACTGCCGAGAACCAGCTGACGGTACTGGAACCCGGATGGGTAGCAGATGGTACACATGAAAAACAAAGTTGCAAGGTCGCGAGCCGGCCACAGTTACCAAAACCCACAGTCCTATAGGGGGTGCTTGTCCTATTGGCACTACGGAAGCAGCCTTTATTGCCAGATCCCACAGTCCACATAGGAAGCTCCTAAACTGCAAGCACCATAGAGTCGGCTAACCCGACCGCGACAGGACAACGTATTGGTGGCAAAGTGACGTTGACACTACCCGGAAACAGCTGTCGTGCTGGAACCAGGCTGGGCAGGAGGGAGTACCCATGCCAAAGACACTGCCGAGAACCAGCTGATGGTGCTGGAACCCGGATGGGTAGCAGAAGCTACAAGAGCCAATGTAACTACCGAGGACCAGCTGACGGTGCTGGAACCCGGAGGGGCAGCAGAAGGAACAAGAGCCAATGACACTACCGAGGACCAGCTGATGGTACTGGATCCCGGTTACTAAGCAGGAAGTACCTGTGCCAGAAAGCACTACCAAGGGTCAGCAGACGTTGCTGGAACTCAGATACTGAGAAGGAGGCACCTAAGCCAAAGGCACTGCCGAGAACCAGCTGATGGTACTGGAATCCGGATGGGTAGCAGAAGGTACCCATGAAAAACAAAGTTGCAAGGCCGCGAGCCGGCCGCAGTTACCGAAACCCAACAGTCCTACAGGGGGTGCTTGTCCTATTGACACTACGGAACCAACCTTTATTGCCAGATCCCGCAGCCCACATAGGAAGCAACTAACCTGCAGGCACCATAGAGTCGGCTAACCCGACCGCAACACGAACCAGCTGACGGTGCTGGAACCCGGATGGGTAGCAGAAGCTGCAAGAGCCAATGGAACTACCGAGGACCAGCTGACGGTGCTGGAACCCAGAGGGGCAGCAGAAGGAACAAGAGCCAATGGCATTACCGAGGACCAGCTGATGGTACTGGAACCCAGTTACTAAGCAGGAGGTACCGGTGCCAGAAAGCACTACCAAGGACCAGCAGACGTTGCTGGAACTCGGAGACCGAGAAGGATGCATCTAAGCCAAAGGTACTGCCGAGAACCAGCTGACGGTACTGGAACCCGGATGGGTAGCAGAAGGATCAAGAGCCAATGGAACTACCGAGGACCAGCTGGCGGTGCTGGAACCCGGAGGGGTAGCAGAAGGAACAAGATCCAATGGCACTACCGAGGACCAGCTGATGGTACTGGAACCTGGTTACTAAGCAGGAGGTACCTGTGCCAGAAAGCACTACCAAGGACCAGCAGACGTTGCTGGAACTCAGATACTGAGAAGGAGGCACCTAAGCCAAAGGCACTGCCGAGAACCAGCTGATGGTACTGGAACCCGGATGGGTAGCAGAAGGTACCCATGAAAAACAAAGTTGCAAGGCCGCGAGCCGGCCGCAGTTACCGAAACCCAACAGACCTACAGGGGGTGCTTGTCCTATTGGCACTACGGAACCAGCCTTTATTGCCAGATCCCGCAGCCCACATAGGAAGCACCTAAATTGCAGGCACCATAGAGTCGGCTAACCCGACCGCAGCACGACAGGACAAAGTTTTGGAGGCAAAGTGACGTTGACACTACCCGGAAACAGCTGGCGTGCTGGAACCAGGCTGGGCAGGAGGGAGTACCCGTGCCAAAGACACTGCGGGGAACCAGCTGGCGGTGCTGGAACCCAGGGTAAATACTACAATCAGAGTGGAGACAGAGGCCTAATTGGAGCAAGTTTAAAATCTGTAGTTGTGTGAGTGTGGACAGAGCAGGAGAAATTGCCGGACACACAGCTGGGGATCAGCTGACATTGCTGAACCCCAATAACATTGGAGCATATGTTGACTGTGCAGACGGTACTTCTGAGCAGCAACTGGCTTTGTTGGAGCCCAGGGTTAATACTACAAACATCGTGGAACCAGAGGCCTAACTGGATCAAGATTAATATCTGTTGTAGACTACTACTGATTTTAAACTTGCTCCAATTAGGCCTCTGTCTCCACTCTGTTTCTAGTCTTTACCCTGGGCTCCAATACTGCCAGTTGCTGCTCAGAAGTGCCGTCTGCACAGTCAACACTTGCTCCTGTGTTATTGGGGTACAGTAACGTCAGCTGATCCCCAGCTGTTTGACCGGCAATTTCAGAAATTGAAGGAGAAATTGCCGGACACACAGCCGGGGATCAGCTGATGTTACTGAACCCCAGTAACACAGGAGCAAATGTTGATTGTGCAGATGGCACTTCTGAGCAGCAACTGGCAGTGCAGGAGCCCAGGGTAAATACTAGAGACAGAGTGGAGCCAGAGGCCTAATTGGAGCAAGTTTAATATCTGATGTTGTGTGAATGTGGACGAAGCAGGAGATATTACCGGACACACAGCAGGGGAGCAGCTGGCGTTACTGAACCCCACTAACACAGGAGCTAGTGCTTTTCTCTGTGCAGATTGCACTTCTGAGCAGCAACTGGCGGTGTTGGAGCCCAGGGTCAATCAGGGTGTAGGCTGAGGCCTAATTAGAGCAAGTTTAATATCTGATGTTGTGTGAATGTGGAGGGAGCAGGAGATATTGCCGGACACACAGCAGGGGAGCAGCTGGCGTTACTGAACCCCACTAACACAGGAGCTAGTGCTTTTCTCTGTGCAGATTGCACTTCTGAGCAGCAACTGGCGGTGTTGGAGCCCAGGGTCAATCAGGGTGTAGGCTGAGGCCTAATTAGAGCAAGTTTAATATCTGATGTTGTGTGAATGTGGACGGAGCAGGAGATATTGCCGGACACACAGCAGGGTAGCAGCTGGCGTTACTGAACCCCACTAACACAGGAGCTAGTGTTTTTCTCTGTGCAGACGGCACTTCTGAGCAGCAACTGGCGGTGTTGGAGCCCAGGGTCCATCAGGGTGTAGGCTGAGGCCTAATTGGAGCAAGTTTAATATCTGATGTTGTGTGAATGTGAATGGAGCAGGAGATATTGCCGGACACACAGCAGGGGAGCAGCTGGCATTACTGAACCCCACTAACACAGGAGCTAGTGTTTTTCTCCGTGCAGACGGCACTTCTGAGCAGCAACTGGCAGTGTTGGAGCCCAGGGATTACAGTTCAGGTGGTAGAAACATGAACACAACAGGAGACCTGGATACTGTTGCCAACCAATTATTTAATCTGGAAGAGGACTGGCAAATTCCGGCGAGATCCAGGCCTTGTTCATTTTCAGAAAAGTAAGCCGGTCAACGTTATCGGAGGATAGTCGCGTGCGACGGTCTGTTAGTACACCACCTGCGGCACTAAAGACGCGTTCCGATAATACACTAGCAGCAGGGCAAGCCAGCACCTCCAATGCACACTGGCTAAGCTCTGGCCATGTATCCAGCTTAGAGACCCAAAACTTGAAGGGGGGAGAGCCGTCTGTGAGTACACTGAGACAAAACATGTAGTCTGTCACCATCTGACGGAAACGTTGCCTCCTGCTGACTGGAGCCGTCTGTGATGGTGTGGACATTTGTGGCGGGGACACAAAACTTTGCCACATCTGGGCCATAGTGGTCTTGCCTTGTGCTGAGGCGCTGCTTCTGCTCCCTCTTTGTGCAGAACTTCCTCCACTGCCTCGACACACAGAGCTGCTTTGTAAAGCACTAGCAGCACTGCTCTCGGGTGGAATGGAGAACATGATGGAATGCACCAGTGTGTCTTGGTACTCCTGCATTTTACGCTGCCGGTTCAACGGTGTTATGAGGCTTTGTAAGTGGTCCTGGTAGTGAGGATCTAGGAGGGTGTACACCCAATAATCAGCCGTGTTGAGAATGTAGGCGATGCGGCTGTCGTTTCTAAGGCACTGCAGCATGAAATCAACCATGTGCTGCAGACTCCCAACTGGCCAAGAAACGCTGTCCTCTGCTTGAGGCGTCATCTCTGCCTGCTCTGCATCACCCCACCCTCGCTCTACATACTGACTACTAGAGCATTGTGTACCTCCCTCCTCTGGAGAGATGTCTTCCTCCTCCATTGACTCCTCACAAAGTGTCCCCTGCCTAGGCCTTTGTGAGGAACCACGTTGCGCAGACTGTCCAGAAGCAGATGCCATTTGTGACTCCTCATCCTCCACCTCTTCCACAACCTCCTCCCTTAGTGCTTGCAGTGTTTTTTCAAGCAGGCAGATAAGGGGGACAGTCAAGCTGACTAGTGCATTATCTGCACTCACCATCCGCGTGGAATCATTGAAGGCACGCAAAACGTGGCAGATGTCCTTCATAGAGGCCCACTCAGTGGTGGTGAAGTGTGAACAGCGCGCAGTGCGACTTGTTTGCGCCTGATGCAGCTGGTACTCCATTACTGCTGCCTGCTGCTCACACAACCGCTCCAACATATGTAACGTTGAATTCCATCTGGTGGGTAGGTCACATATGATGCGATGTTCCGGAAGGTGGAATCGGCGCTGCAGAGCTGCAATGCGCAATCTTGCCATGCTGGAACACCGCAAGTGAGCGCACTCTATGCGAACCTTGTGCAGCAGTGCATCAAGATCCGGATAGTGCCTCAAAAAACTCTGCACAACCAAGTTGAGCACATGTGCCAGACATGGGATGTGAGTGAGGTTGCCTAGGCCCAGAGCTGCCACCAGATTTTGGCCATTGTCACACACTACCAAGCCTGGCTGGAGATTCGCTGGCACAAACCACACGTTGCTCTCCTGCTTGATGGCATTCCAGAGCTCCTGCGCTGTGTGGCTTCGATTCCCTAAGAAATTAATTTCAGTACGGCCTGTTGACGTTTGGCCACAGCTGTGCTCATATCGGTCGTAACAGGTAAGCTTTCACAGGTCCATGTGGAGGTAGACCGTGACGGCTACTGCAGCGCTGATTTAGAGGAACTGGAGTATGAGGAGGAGTCAATGTGTACAGACTGGCTTCCTGCAATCCTTGAAGTTGGCAGAACACGTACAGCGCCACTCTCAAGATCTGTACCCGGCTCCACAACATTTACCCAATGGACAGTGAGGCTAAGGTATCGTCCCTGTCCATGGTTACTGGTCCACGCATCGGTGGTCAGGTGGACCTTGCTACTGACGGCGTTTAGTAGCGCATGTTTAATTTTTCCCTCCACATGCTTTTGCAGGGCAGGGACGGCTTGCCTGCCGAAATAAAAGCGGCTGGGCACGTTGTATTGTGGGACTGCCAATGCCATGAAGTTACGGAAGGTGTCAGTCTCCACCAGCCTGAATGAGAGCATTTCAAGGGACAGTAGTTTTGCAATGCCAGCATTCAGAGCCTGTGCTCGGGGATGGTTTGCCGAGTATGGCCGCCTTTTCTCCCATGCATGTGCTACCGATGGCTGTAGAGTGGCCTGGGAGTGTGAGGATGACAGGGAACGTGGTGCTGTGGGTGGAATTACACTGTGTCTCTGTACAACAGTGCCAGAGGTTCTTCCATGGCGATCCTGTGAGGAAGCCGAACCAGCTGTGTGTGAGCTGGAGGAAGAGGCTACAACAAGAGCTGAAGAGGTGGTAGGTGGTGCTGTAGGTTGGCCTACGTCTTCAGTGTGTCTTTGTAACTCCACCACGTGCTTTTTCCGCACATGTTTCCACATATTTGTGGTATTCAGGTTGCTGACACTTTTCCCTCTTTTGACTTTCTGATTACACAGCTTGCATTTGACAAAGCAAATGTCATCTGCAACTGTGTCAAAAAAGGACCACGCACTGCAAGTCTTGGGAGCACCAGTTTTGGGTTTTGGAAGAAGGAATGCTCCTAGTGGGTGCCGAAGTGGAGGCTACAGGCAACCGAGTCTGCCCCCTCCCTCTCCCTCCTGTTTTGGCCATTCGGGGAATCTCTTCCTCAGAGCTGCTCCCACCACCTTCCTGTTCCTCACGCCATGATGGGTCAAGGACCTCATCATCTACACTACCCTCTTCAAACACCTGCTTCTCCTGGGTAGTCTCGCCAGCACAGTACGCACCAGAAAGTGGCACCTGAGTCTCATCATCAGATGCGTACTGAGGTGTGCTGACCATAGGCACTGGCCCACCCGCCTCTTCAGATTCAGAGAGACAAATCTGTTGCGCATCACTGCATACTACCTCTTTTTCACATTCTAGAATGCTGCTTGGCTGGCCCCCTATTTCCAAGCCAAGAGATTCAGACAACAGAAGTAGAGATGGCTCCTGTCCAGGGCTCTCTGACTGCCTGGGCAATTTGGAAGGTGGTGAAGCGACAGATGGGTGCTCTTCAGTGCTCTGGACCTGAGAGGATATGGAACTAATTGAAGTCGATGCGTTAGCTGCCATCCATCCGACATCGGCTTCAATTTGTTCCTCCTGCAGCAGTGGGGTATGGCGAGCTCCTACAAAGCTGCGCATAAAGGACTGTTCCCTGGTAAAACTGGGGGATGCCGAGTCACTGGTGCCCGCAGCAGGCACAGAATCCCCACATACTCTCCCTGCTGAAACTCCACGCCCACGACCACGTGCCTTACTTCCTGCCTTCTTCATCTTGGTAGACTGATAAAGATATGCAGAAAAGTACTAAGGGCTTAGTGTGCTTATTCCTGAACAGCTGCTAACAGGTATAAGAAACACTAATTTTATACAGTGTGGACTACACTTTAATATGCGCTAATGTGGCCTACACAACTGTAAAGTGGAGTGTTTGGTGAACTTTTTTTACGTGTTTTTTTTCACAAACAAAAAGGATGTGACCAAAGATGTAAAAGCGATAGTATCACAAACTTTTTGTAGCTATTAAAATGCAGGAAGGTAACCTACAATGCAATACATGAGGCTACAAAAAATAGGCTAATACTAATTTGACTGGTGCTGCAGGACACAAGCCAGCAGAAAGGCTCCTCTATCTACTCCTATATAGTGTTTGCAACCAATCTAGCTGGATACGGATGGAAGCACACTAATAGGAGAAATTCAGGAAAAATAAGCAGCACTACAGCAAAAAAGGACAATGTATGAGGCAGTGATGCATGCTGAGCGGAATACAACCAGAGGTGGCTGCAGAACACACTACAACGTGAGCTGCACTCACACACAGAGACCTCACAGACAGCCGTGAACAGTGCAGAGAACTGTGCATTAGCACTGAAAGGCTGCAGAAAAGCTCCGCTATCTACTCCTATATAGTGTTTGCAACCAATGTAGATGGATACGGATGGAAGCACACTAATAGGAGAAATCAGGAAAAATAAGCAGCAATAAAACAAAAAAAGGACTATGTATGAGGCAGTGACGCACGCTACAGCGTGAGCTGCACTCACACACACAGACCTTGCAGACAGCTGTGAACAGCGCTGCAAGGCAAAAGAAAGCTACAGCGGTTGATAAAGTAGCCTGGGTAAAGCACTATATAGAAAATCGCTATCTCTAACTGTCCCTCAGAGTCTGAACAGCAGCGTCCTGTCCCTAACTGAATTCACAGCAGAGTGAACTCAAAATGGCGGCGGCGGCTTTTATAGTGCATCATGACATCATTTCAGCAGCCAATCACAGCCATGCCATTAGTTAACATGCCTACATGCCTTACAGGATGTGCCCACACTTCTTAGGATTCCTCATTGGCTGAATAAAATCAAACTGGTTCATAGCATTATGGGAACTTCCGATTCCGGTATTCGATATGCAAAAACTATCGGAATTCCGATACCGTGAATATCGGCCGATACCCGATATTTGCAGTATCGGAATGCTCAACACTAGTGATTACGTACTACCGATGCTGACACAAGGGGAGTAGAGCGATTAGGTGCTTCCAATATGCAGACTTGAAAGAAATGGCCGACTGAACAGAGCAAGGGGGCAGGGATAGACCATGGTACCTTGCAAAGTTACCCAGAATACATTAGGAATTGGAGGGACATAATACAGGAAATATAATGCATAATATCATGCAGTTATAACTTTTGGCCACTAGATGGAGCTGGAAACAATAAACATTAAATGTGTGGTAAACTGAGCATTATATACATACAGCAAGCATTGTATGTTATCAGAACAGGTAATTAAGAGTCATTGAATTATGTCAGAGACAGAACACTACCCGTCTGACATCAAACGGATGTCACCATTCTTATTCTCCGATGGCAACAGTAGGACCAGCTCAGTCACTGGTCTGGAGAATGTCTTAAGTTCATCTCCCTTGGCCATCCTAGGATTAGGTCTGGTAAATTGCCACTTCCTCTGTGACTGCAGGGTAGACAAGCGTCGTTTGCGCCACCTGTCCCATAATGCATTGGCAAGACTTTTACCTGCCTTCATTGGCGCTTGTAGAGGTCCTTAGCATTGAATCCTCCTGGAGGGGCACTGGATAGTCCTGTTTTCTGGGTTAGAAGAGTAGCTGGAGTCTTTGTATGAAGTGTAGACATCTGAGGGTATATTTCAGCACCTGAGGCCTCTCTCACAAGTTCAAAGGTGTCTGGACAACGCTCATCAGTGTACAATAGTTTTGGTCCTGAGAACCATGTTGTGCTCTCTAGTCGACTTGCGTCAACTGCTCTAGTTGCATGATCTGTAGGGTTTTTGTTATGATTGAGTCACCAAAGGAGGAAAAAACAAAAATACAAGCTAAGTCCAGAAAACCGGAGAGGTTGGTAGCTATCGGATTGCAGACCCCTGATCCTATCCACACCAACTAACAGTAGCCGTGGGGGGTTCCTACGATGCCCTAGACCCCTCGTACACAGCCGGAGAACTAAATAGGCCTAAAGAAAGAAAGGGGAAATCTAAGCTGCCCCAGAGCAGACCCCAAAGCAATAGGCAGCCCCCTACATATAATGACAGTGAAGCAAGATGAAAAACACTAACACAGATAGAAAGATAGGTTTAGCAAACGATGGGGCCCAAGCTAACTAAAAAGGACAGGATAGAAAAGCTGCTGTCTGCAATCCATAAAAACCCTACCAAAAAATGTCCCAACCATCTGATAGGAAAAACAGGCCCTGAAGTCGCTAGGACTTTAAAAAGACTATATCAGCACTCAGGTAAATTCTGAAGACAGAGCAAAGAGACAAACTGATCAGAGACAAAAATGAAACTCAGCACACCCCCCGACCGGGGATGGCTGAACTCCAAAAAACAAGGTAAACAAAACAAAACTAATAAGTTCAATGGAAGAGCAAAAACTTATCTTTGGGAAGCAGGAATCAGACTGGTCTCCAAGAATCCAGCAGAGAAATCACCAGCGACTCAGAAGGGCGTCGGCTGCCTTATATCCAGTCAGAATTTCCTGTTACCCAGTCATCATCTACCAGATCAGGTGTTTGGTAATCAGCCTCACTACCTTCCTTCACCAGAAGAGGGAGTTCATCAGACATCGACGGTGAAGGGGAAAAAGAACTCACAACAGGTTTTGGTCTGTGGGGACGTAATGCCACCGTTTTGGATGAACTGATCTCCTAATTCGTAGCACTCTGTTGTTGACATAAATGTAGAATCGCCTGGTTTCATTGTGGATATGTCCCAGGACTACCTTGCTGTCTGACCTTGTTCTAACCTTGGTATGGTGTGCTCTGGTTGTGGAGCAAGTTTGGCTTTCCCCATGACGAATCCAATGTGGCTCTGACATTTGGAGTCCACAGTTTTGAGATAGGCAACAGCAGCAATTGTTTTGACAGAAGCATCTGCAAATACGTACAGTTTTTGGCTCTGTATCTCTGTAGACGGCACAAGGGTGTATGGCCTTGGCACATTTAGGTTAAAGAGAGATGCTAAAGAGTTCTTCCATGCTTCCCACTGGGTTCTCATATCAGGTGGCAGAGGTGCATCCCAGTCAGAAGTCTCCTTGGTTAAGTCTCTTAGTATGGCTTTGCCTTGTATAGTATCAGGAGCTGCAAAACATAAGGGATCGTACAGGCTGTTGATGGTAGACAGGACACCTCTGCGTGTGAAAGGCTTTTCTTCCTGGCTGACCTGAAGGGTAAAAGTGTCTGACTGTAGATTCCAGAGAAGCCCGAGGCTGCATTGCATTGGTGTGGGGTCTGACCCCAGGTCCAGGTCTCTGAGACCATTACACAAGTCTTGTGAAGGGAATGCTTTCATGAGTTCTTGGCTGTTTGAGGCTATTTTGTGAAGCCTGAGGTTAGAGCAAGCAAGAATCTCTTGGGCTCTCTTGAGAAGACTGATGGCAGTCTCATTTGAAGGCATGGCTTTCAGACAGTCATCAACATAAAAGTCTTTTTCTATAAATTGTCTGACATCTGACGCATATTCTGTTTCTCCTTCTAGAGCTGAACTTTTGAGTCCATAGATGGCGACTGCAGGAGAAGGGTTATTGCAAAGATGTGCACTCTCATTCGGTACTCTGTGACTTCTTTAGTAGGGTCATTGTCTCTGTTCCAGAAGAACCTTAGGAAGTTCCTGTCTCTCTCTCACAAGGAAACAATGGAACATTTGCTGTAAGTCAGCGATGAAGGCAATGGAATGCTTACAGAAGCGCATAAGTACTCCCAGCAGTTTGTTATTGAGATCTGGTCCTGGTCCGGGTCAGGGAGACATCATCAAACTTAGCACTAGAGTTGAGCGAAATGGGTCGAAAAAATTCAAAAGTCGCCGACTTTTGGCAAAGTCGGGTTTCATGAAACGAAACCCGACCCTAGGATGAGGTCGGCCACGAGGTCGGCGACTTACGCGCCAAAGTCGTGTTTCAAAAGTTTGTTTTGCGCTCTTTTTCAGCCAATCAGGATCCACGGACACTGTGGGCAACGTGATGACATAGGCACGGGTCACCACCATCTTTCAGAAGGGCATGCAAGTGATTGGCTTGCTTTGGTGGGCGTCACAGGGGGTATAAAAGGGCGTGCACGCCGACCGCCATCTTACTTCTGCCGATCTCAGTATAGGGAGAGGTTGCTGCTGATTCTGTAGGGAGAGCGTTAGGCAGGGAAGAAGACCAAAAAACTGCTTCTGCTGCTAGCGATTTGGCCTGCACAACACACCAGTCACTGTGTGTGCAGTGCAAGGGGAGGCTATATAGTGGTGTATCAGTGGTGTTGGTTGTTGGGCTGCCTTCTAAGGCTTCCTGACAGGCTGGCATTGCTGTTTACCCACTGCTTCGCAAACTGCTTTTTTAAAAGCAATCCAATCTCCCTTATCCTCTAGTCACTTTGGTCACAGCTGTGCCATCGAGCCTGTCACATAGCGCTCAGATATTCATTGGGCCTCAAACTGCTTTTTTAAAAGCAATCCCAATTTTTTTTTTTTGTCCTGCTGAGAAGAAAAAAAAACTGCTTCTGCTGCTGATAGCAATTTGGCCTGCACAACACACCAGTCACTGTGTGCAGTGCAAGGGGAGGCTATATAGTGGTGTATCAGTGGTGTTGGTTGTTGGGCTGCCTTTTAAGGCTTCCTGACAGGCTGGCATTGCTGTTTACCCACTGCTCCGCAAACTGCTTTTTTAAAAGCAATCCAATCTCCCTTATCCTCTAGTCACTTAGGTCACAGCTGTGCCATCGAGCTTGTCACATAGCGCTCAGATATTCATTGGGCCTCACACAATCCAAAAGTGTCCAGTGTCCAAAAGTGTGTGCAGAGATTCAAAATCTCACTTATTCTCTAGTCACTTAGGTCACAGCTGTGCCATCGAGCCTGTCACATAGCGTTCAGATATTCATTGGGCCTCACACAATCCAAAAGTGTCCAGTGTCCAAAAGTGTGTGCAGAGATTCAAAATCTCACTTATTCTCTAGTCACTTAGGTCACAGCTGTGCCATTGAGCTTGTCACATAGCGCTCAGATATTCATTGGGCCTCACACAATCCAAAAGTGTCCAGTGTCCAAAAGTGTGTGCAGAGATTCAAAATCTCACTTATTCTCTAGTCACTTAGGTCACAGCTGTGCCATCGAGCTTGTCACATAGCGCTCAGATATTCATTGGGCCTCACACAATCCAAAAGTGTCCAGTGTCCAAAAGTGTGTGCAGAGATTCAAAATCTCACTTATTCTCTAGTCACTTAGGTCACAGCTGTGCCATCGAGCCTGTCACATAGCGCTCAGATATCAGTGGGCCTCACACAATCCAAAAGTGTCCAGTGTCCAAAAGTGTGTGCAGAGATTCAAAATCTCACTTATTCTCTAGTCACTTAGGTCACAGCTGCGCCATCGAGCCTGTCACATAGCGCTCAGATATCAGTGGGCCTCACACAATCCAAAAGTGTCCACTGTCCACAAGTGTGTGCAGAAATTCAAAATCTCCCCTGTCCTATAGACACCTTGTTTTACATACTATATAGTTTGTTGGATTTTGTCTACATTTCTACCAAAAATGAGGAAGGCTGGTGGAAGAGGCCGTGGAATTGGGCGGGGGTTGGCAGCTGGTAATGATGGTGTTGGTGGTGGATCTGATGGTAGTGGCAAGAGCAAAATAGGACCGAATGCAGGAGGTGTTGAGCCTGCGTCATCGTCTGGCTACATAAGGCATCGAACGCTTAGTTTTCTAGGAGTTGGCAAACCGCTTTTAAAGCCAGAGCATCAGGAAAAAGTTTTGTCTTACATTGCTGACTCAGCC
Source organism: Dendrobates tinctorius (assembly GCF_039654945.1). NCBI lineage: Eukaryota > Metazoa > Chordata > Amphibia > Anura > Dendrobatidae > Dendrobates > Dendrobates tinctorius. The sequence continues at coordinate 16,657,743 of NW_027361868.1, forward strand.
TCCAGCTCTATCACCTCCTCTTCTTCAGTTGTAAAAAGTAAAAGCACTGAGTCGTCATTGGAGGCTCATGTTCATGAACCACACCTTTCCTTGTGTCCTTCACCCCAACCAAGATTGAAGGATGACGCAGGCCATACTACTGATTACTCCATGGAGCTGTTTTCACATACCATGCCTGGATTATCAAGTGAAATGGTGAATTACCCAGGCCAAGATGAATCTGACATGGAGTGCACTGATGCACAGCCGCTGATGGATGATTCTGCTGGTACATTCACTCAGAGCACTACATTGTCCTCGCAGTGTACAGAGCCAGATTCTGACCCTGATGAGACTCAGGTGCCCCTTCCCGCACACTATACCACCATACACGGTGACACAGAGGAAGGTGCACATGACATAGAAGAGGAGGTGATGGATGACCCAGTTGTTGACCCAGATTGGCATCCATTGGGGGAAGAGGGTGCTGCTTCCAATAGCTCAGATGAGGAGCATCCACAGCAGACATCGACATCGCAACAGCTGTTATCTGGCAGGCCCGGAGCACTCCAAAGACAGGTTCCAAACATCAAAAGAGTTGCTGGACAGCTTGTCCAGAGGGTCAAAAGATCACAGCGTGCTAGGCCGCAAAATGTCTGCCAAAGTAGGAAGAGTGCAGTGTGGCACTTTTTTGAACAAAATCCTCATGATCAGGCCAAGGTTATCTGTAAGAAGTGCGCAAAGACCTTTAGCCGAGGGAAAAATCTGAAAAATTTGAATACCAGTTGCATGCTTAGACATTTAACCAGCATGCACTTGCAAGCGTGGACACAACACCAAACCTCAAGTGCCACATGTGCAACTGATCACAACGAAGGTAGTCAGCAACGCTACATTTTTTCCCCCACTGTAAGCCCACCGGTTAGCACAGCAGCAAATGTTGAGGTGTCATTGCAAGGCCACAGCAGTCAGGGAATCCCACTGTTATATCAACGAAAGACTGATTCTAGGCCATCAGAAAGAACACCAACTCCATCACCATCATCAACCCTCTCTCAGTCCGCCCTGTCCACCGCTACTTCCACCATATGCAGCTCTCAAGTCCAGCTCACCCTCCCAGACACTATGAGTAGGTCAAGAAAGTACTCAGTCTCTCATCCGCGTACACTGGGTTTGAACGCCCACATTGCCAAACTAATCTCGTTTGAGATGATGCCCTTTCGGTTGGTGGAAAGCACAGCTTTCCGCGAACTCATGGCCTATGCAGTACCACGCTATGACCTACCCAGTCGCCACTTCTTCTCTCGCAAAGCCATCCCAGCCCTCCACCATCATGTGAAAGACCGCATTGTCCATGCACTCAAGCAGTCAGTGAGCGGAAAGGTGCACCTCACAACTGATGCATGGTCCAGTCGGCATGGCCAGGGCCGTTACGTGTCCATCACTGCGCACTGGGTTAATGTGGTGGATGCAGGGTCCACAGGGGACAGCGGTGGTGGGACAGTGCTGCCTAGCCCACGGTATAGGAAACAGTTGGCTGTAGGCGTTCGACCCTCCTCCTCCTCCACCTCCTCCAGAAGCGAAAGCTCGTCCACAGAGCGCAGTCGTACGAGCACTCCATCTGCAGCTGCCACTGTTGCACACGATGTGTCCCCCTATCGAGCAGCTAGTGGAAAGCGTCAGCAGGCTGTGTTGCAGATGATGTGTTTGGGCGACAGACACACCGCCGAGGTGCTGGCCGAGTACTTGAACGACAAACTGAGTCATGGCTGGGCAGTGTACATCTTGAGGCAGGCAAGGTAGTTAGTGATAACGGCCGTAATTTTGTGGCAGCCATAGCCCTTTCAAAACTCAGCCACATACCTTGCTTGGCTCACACCTTGAACCTGGTGGTGCAGTGCTTCCTCAAAAATTATCCGGAGTTAACAGCCCTGCTCCAGAAGGTGCGAAGACTGTGCGCGCACATCCGCCGGTCGCCTGTACACTCCGTTCGTATGCAGAAGCTGCAGCGATTGCTCCACCTTCCCAACCACCGCCTCATTATCGACATTGCAACAAGGTGGAACTCCACCCTGCACATGGTGGAGCGGCTGTGCGAGCAGAGGCAGGCCATAATGCATTTGTTGGAGGATACACGGCCAGGCACTTTGAGAGCAGACATGGAGTTGACAGGTGTGCAGTGGTCGAAGCTGAAAGACCTTTGTAAAGTCCTTCAGTGTTTTGAGGAATGCACACGGCTGGTAAGCGCAGACGACGCCATCCTAAGCATGAGCATCCCACTTATGCGTCTGCTCATGCAAACTTTGATGCACCTTAAGGAGCAGGCGTCTGCAGCCAATGTTGATGAGGAGGAAGAGGAGGAGGGAATCCTTGATGACATTCAGCCATTGTCTGCTCAGGGACCTCTCCTGGACGAGGTGGAGGAAGAAGAGGAGGAGGAGGAGGATGATGGGGATGATTACTTAGGGGAGGAGGATGCATCTCGTGGGGCAAGTGAAAATGTTGGCGTGGCAAGGTCTGGTACAGGGTTTGTGCGTGACTGGAGGGATGTGGATTTGCCAGAAAGTGCTCCTCCACCCAGCACTCGCAGTGCATCATTGACACCGGGAACATTGGCCCACATGTCAGATTATGCCTTGCAGATCCTAAAAAGGGACCCCCGCATTGCCAAAATGATGAACGATGACGACTACTGGTTGGCCAGCATCCTGGATCCACGCTATAAAGGCAAATTACAAAACATCATGCCACAGGAGAACCTTGATCTAATATTGGCTAATAAACAAGCAACTCTGGTAAATCGGTTGCTTGAGGCATTCCCAGCACACAGCAGCGGTGATGGTTCTCACACGAGCCGTACGGGCCGGGGGCAGCTTGGCAGAGGTGTTCGTGGTGCACACAGCAGAAGTGGCGTTGGAGACAGGGGTTTCATGGCAATGTTGTGGACTGATTTTTCAAATACCGCTCACACAACTGGTAATACTGCATCGATGGAAAGTGACAGGAGACAGCAGTTGTCAACTATGGTAACAAACTACTTTTCCTCCCATATCGATGTTCTCCCACACAGGTCATTCCCCTTTGACTATTGGGCCGCTAAACTGGACACCTGGCCTGAATTGGCACAATATGCCTTACAGGAGCTCGCTTGCCCAGCTGCAAGTGTGCTATCGGAAAGAGTCTTCAGTGCAGCTGGATCAATCCTGACAGAAAAAAGGACCCGTCTGTCAACCCAAAATGTGGATGATCTAACCTTCATTAAAATGAACCACGCATGGGTTTCCAAGGATTTTGTCCCACCTTCCCCTGATGACACATAGGGTGACAGAAAAATGGCTTGCTTTGGTCCACCTCTTCCTGGTACTTCACCTATTTCGCCTTTTGCATCAGCTGAATGTCCAACATCAACATATGCCACTTTCTAAAACTCCCTAACTGTGCTGCCTCCCCCCCCATGGCCAGGGTCACCACCTACCGCACGACACCGTGCGAGTGCCGTTGCCCTGGACAGGTGGGTAGGCCGACTCTTGGGCGCGGGCACTGGCACAGGGTCCCTCATAGTGCAATCAAGTGTCTCTGACGGTGGTGGTGCACACCCGCCGTCAGACACACCGCTGTACTATGAGGGGCCCAGTGCCAGTACCGACGCCCACGATTGGGCCCCCCTTGCTTGGGCAGGGCCCCAGCATTTGCAATCTTTACCTCTCCCTGCTCCTCCGCTGTGTAATCTGGGCCGTCAAATCCATACTGTGCCTGACACCGTCTGAGCCTGCCTCCTGAGACATATATTTTGAATGTGTACGCTATCCATACATGTTATCCAGGGATACGGTACCCTTTCTAACCTTTGTGCAATCACGTGCAATCCATACTGGGCCTAACACCGTCTGAGCCTGCCTCATGCTGTATAGACATATATTTTGAATGTGTACGCTATCCATACATGTTATCCAGGGATACGGTACCCTTTCTAACCTTTGTGCAATCACGTGCAATCCATACTGGGCCTAACACCGTGTGAGCCTGCCTCCTGAGACATATATTTTGAATGTGTACGCTATCCATACATGTTATCCAGGGATACGGTACCCTTTCTAACCTTTGTGCAATCACGTGCAATCCATACTGGGCCTAACACCGTCTGAGCCTGCCTCCTGAGACATATATTTTGAATGTGTACGCTATCCATACATGTTATCCAGGGATACGGTACCCTTTCTAACCTTTGTGCAATCACGTGCAATCCATACTGGGCCTAACACCGTCTGAGCCTGCCTCATGCTGTATAGACATATATTTTGAATGTGTACGCTATCCATACATGTTATCCAGGGATACGGTACCCTTTCTAACCTTTGTGCAATCACGTGCAATCCATACTGGGCCTAACACCGTCTGAGCCTGCCTCATGCTGTATAGACATATATTTTGAATGTGTATGCTATCCATACATGTTATCCGGGGATACGGTACCCTTTCTAACCTTTGTGCAATCACGTGCAATCCATACTGGGCCTAACACCGTCTGAGCCTGCCTCATGCTGTATAGACATATATTTTGAATGTGTACGCTATCCATACATGTTATCCGGGGATACGGTACCCTTTCTAACCTTTGTGCAATCACGTGCAATCCATACTGGGCCTAACACCGTCTGAGCCTGCCTCCTGAGACATATATTTTGAATGTGTACGCTATCCATACATGTTATCCGGGGATTCGGTACCCTTTCTAACCTTTGTGCAATCACGTGCAATCCATACTGGGCGTGAGACCGGCTGGCGAGCTGTTAAGCAAGCTACAGCACCTGTCCAGACAAGTACAGGGATTCCCTAGCGAGGAGACTTATTTGATTGTTTTCAATGTTGGGACAGCAATTTTTGGGGAGCACTATACTCTGGAGAATGATAGATGGGGCCTACCATACACTGGAACATTCCAAAGGTGGACATCAGACACTGGAGCAGCATTTACAGGGCCCATTATACACTAGAGCATTAGAAATGGGGCCCATTATGTTTGGAGCATTATTTGGGCCCATAAGACAGTGGAGCTTCATCCATGGGGACCAACATATACTGTAGCATTATGTGGAGCTCATCATATACTGTTTCAAACATTATATGGGACCAATGATTCTGTATGGAGAAATAGATGGGCCTCGTCATGAGATGTAAAAAGTGAGGTATTTTTCATTGTACTATACCGCTATTTCTCTGCCGTATCGGAGCATGATGAGTTGTGGTATGTGTTAAAGGGGCGCTCTTTCGCCCAGGGCACATGAAAACCTGGAGCCAGCCCTCCCCCCCCCACAGTTTGTAGCCAAATAACCCCCATTTTTCAGTGCGTAACTTGTATTATGAAGTTAATTAAGGTTGACAAGCTTAAGAAAGAAGAATTGATGCTTTTGGCATTCAAATGGGCACTGTAGGTGTGTTTCCTGTCCTCCTCTCACTGCCGACTTTTATTCCCCATTGACTTACATTGGGTTTCGTGTTTCGGGACGACCCCGACTTTTCCCTATAATCGGACGATCTTGCTCGACCCGACTTTTGGAAAAGTCAGGTTTCACGAAACGAAACGCGACCCTAAAAAACCAAAGGTCGCTCAACTCTACTTAGCACTGGAGTCGAACACCACTCTAATCTGGCCCGGTTTCTTAGGGTGGTATACTCCAAACATGGGTAAGAACCAGCATTCTTCAGAGTCTTTGAGAGTGGGAGCTAGTTCTGCATGGCAGTTCTCAAATATCTTTGACATGAAGGAGAAGTTATCTCTCATCTCTGGCTTCTTTCGCAGATTATTTTGGAGAGAGGAGAAACGTTTTAATGCCTGATCTCTATTGTTTGGTAGACGAGGTCTGTGGGTTCTGAAGGGAAGAGGTGCGACCCAGCTGTTGGTCTCATCTTTTACAAGCCCTTTGTCCATTACCTCTAAGAACAGCTTATCCTCTACCGACATTGCTACCTGGTTGTCTTGCTTAGTTCTCTGGAAGACTGTGCATCCCAACCGATGATCATAGCTTCCTGACATCATACTGCTGTAATGAGTAAAGTCTATTAAATGACTGGGTAGTAGGATGCTGTGTGGTAGTTCCTTGACATGGAACTCGTTGTTACAAGGTTTAAACAGAGATGGGCGCCCTTTCTCCAGTGTATTTGTTAGCATACTTGTCACAGAAGATGGGGCGTGCATGTGTCCCAAGCATACGTTTCCTATTATGACCCATCCTAGGTCTAGCTTTTGGGCATAGGGAGCTTTGTTGAGTCTATTGATATGACTTCTCACTTTATGAACCTACAGGATATCTCTTTCCAACAGCAGTATTATCTGTGCCTGAGGGTCGAGTTCCGGTATGAGGTGTGCTATGCGTTTTAAGTGAGCACGATGGATTGCCACATCTGATGCAGGGATTTCAGACGTGTTATCTGGGATCTGATTACACTCGATGATTGTAGGCCACTAGTGGCAGGCAGAATTGTCCGTCTAAGGACTCAATTTGGTAGTCAGTGGCTTTCCTGCCAGCTGTTGTCACAGTACCTGCACATGTCTTTAATGAGTAAGGAGTGCTTGGTCCTTTAATGTTGAATAGGTCAAAGAATGTTGATCTAGCCAGGGATCGATTACTTTGATCATCCAAGATAGCATACAGTCTCACAGCTTTGTCTTTATGGCCCTTTGGGTACTCTCTGACGAGGCATATTTTTGAAAAAGACCTACTGTCTATTGTCCCTTTCCAGACTTCAGTACATTGTGAAGTGATCTCTGGCGTAGCTGCATCAGTGATCTTTTCCTCCCCGCCATGCTCACTGTCAGCTGGCGTGTTTTGTGCACTCCATGGAGCTGGGCCAGGGTGTAGTACAGTGTTATGATCTGTGGTACCACATTCTGTGCATTTTACACTGACCTTACCATCCCTGGCGAGATGAGTGGTGGATGAGCAGCACTTGTAGCAGATATCGTTCTCTTTCAGGAAGTTCTGCGTGGGTTTGCAGCTGGTGGTGGTGCGGCATATGACATTTTAAAGTCAAAGCTGGGATCATTTCTGATTGCCGCTTGTTCGTGTATAAAGTCTACAAAGACGGAGAAGGGAGGGAATGAAACACTTTGTATTTGTATGCGGAGCCACGTGTGAGCCACCTCTCCTGTAGATTGTAGGGTAACTTTAGGACTATAGGGTTAACACCTTTGGCTGTGTCGAGGTATGCAAGTCCTGGTAGGTCACCTTCACATTTGGCAACTAGGACCTCTTGTAGCAGGTCACCTAGCTCTCTAAGTTTTGGGAGACCTTTGCTAGATATTTTAGGAAAGTCATGGATTCTTTTGAACAAGGATCTCTCTATTACCTCTGCAGAGCCGTAACACTCATCTTGCCTCTTCCAGATCTCTTTAAGGCCTATTTGAGGGTGGTTTATATTAATGTCTGTGTGTTTGACTGACTCTTCTCCCAGGTATTTGACTAAGAGGTCTATCTCTTCCCTGTTTTTTAGTCCCAAGTCTCTAGTAATATTTTGGAAGGAAGCTTTCCAAGCTCTGTAACCTTCAGCGTGGTTAGTGAATTTCATGAGTCCCTTGGCAACTAGATCACGTCGTGTGAAGATCCTAGCAAGTTCTGATGTGAACCGGTTGTCAGCAGAGTATACTGGTGATGGGTCACCCTGATAGTGATGTGAGGTGCATTCATACCTGTTAGTATCCTCAGGGTGGCTCCAGCCGGTGTCATATTGCTTCGGTCTGACATGCGGTGTGTCAGCAAGGTGATTCACGTTGGTTACCTGGTGAGGGGCAAGGAAGACAGGAGAGTTGCTTTGCTCTACGTTTTCCTGGAGCTGAGCCTCATGATGACTCTCACTCGTTTCACTGGATGTGTCATGATTTTGGTTATAGTTTGGATCAGGAAGTTCATTAACATATTGAGATATGCGTTGGGGTGAATCTTGCAGCGGCAACTTCAGACTTGACATACTGCAGCGGCTGTGCAGCTCAGGTTTGTGTGCGGCTTCCAGTGCTTCTGCCTCTGCCAGTGCTGCAGCCGCTTCTTTTTTGATGCTAGGCTCTCTAAGGCTGCATCCACTCGTGCCTTTTCTATCTGAGACCTTCTCTCTCGATCGGCTCTCTCTTCATCTATGCGTGCCTTTTCTATCTGAGACCTTCTCTCTCGATCGGCTCTCTCTTCATCTATACGTGCCTTTTGTATCTGTGACCTTCTCTCTTGATCGGCTCTTTCATCATCTAAGCGTGCCATCTCTAACTGCACCTTTCTCTCTTGATCGGCTCACTCATTATCTATGCGTGCTTTTTCTAACTTAAGTGGCATCTCTTCTTCAGCATACCTTGCTCGCATTTTGGCGGCTTCCGCATTTGCGCGGGTAATGGCGACCGCGCTGCAGATAGATACAGTCTTTGAGGAGACAGATGTAGCAGATTTTGTCCTGAGTGATTTTTGGGACATGGTGTCATAGAGGAATGCTTGGCTGTGCAGAGATTGCTGTAACTGTGTTAGTCTCTGTGTAGCCGGTGACTTGAATCTCACTACATGGATTTCTGCAGCATCACTATTTTCTGCAAGCTGGATGAAGGGGTGTCTTTTCCCTGAATTGCACTAGCTGGATAGCGCTGTGTAACTGGCCTCTGCAGGATGGAAGACTGTTCTCTCTGTATTCCTTCTAGCTGGAGAGCCGGTGTTTTACTGTCCTGTCCTCATTAAATGAACGGGATTCATATAGCTTAACAAGCAGCTAAACCGCTATACCGGGGTCCAATAAGGGAGACTGTAGTTGAATCTGTAGTTTATTGAACGTAGGTATATAGATGTGGTAAAACTACAAACAGAAACAGATACATAGAATCAGTATTGGGTTCATGGAAACATACAATATGCATAACATACAATCTGTACTACTAGCTGAGCGGCGGACGTAACTAAGCTAGCTAATATAAGACAGAAATTATATACAGAGAGGGTGATTACATACCACCGATGCTGACACAAGGGGAGTAGAGCGATTAGGTGCTTCCAATATGCAGACTTGAAAGAAATGGCTGACTGAACAGAGAAAGGGGGCTGGGATAGACCATGGTACCTTGCAAAGTTACCCAGAATACATTTGGAATTGGAGGGAAATAATGCAGGAAATACAATGCATAATATCAAGCAGTTATAACTTTTGGCCACTAGATGGAGCTGGAAACAATAAACATTAAATGTGTGGTAAACTGAGCATTATATACATACAGCAATCATTGTATGTTATCAGAACAGGTAATTAAGAGTCATTGAATTATGTCGGAGACAGAACAGTGTTATCATTCATATTCTCTGAAAATAGGCCAAGAAAGTAAAAATTCTGCTGGGGTATGTAAACTTTTGAGCACAACTGTACATGGCACTGTATTTGTCAGAAATGGCAGCATTTTGCAAGACACAAATAAACACAATTATTGGTAACTATTGTGTGTACAAATCTACTAGCATTAACTTTGAATGCAGCCATCCATCAATGTCTGTTGTGCCCAGGTAAGGCAGCTTTTCTAGGTATCCCAAGCCTGTTGTTTTAGAAATGGAATAGTCTCAACATTAATGATCCGGCAGTGACCCCCGCAGTACAGCCCGAAGGGATAATCATTCTTGCTGTTATACCTGTCTCTTGATTTTGTCACTGGATAACAGGGTATCTGATGTCCTTCCAAAGCTAACTACGCATTTAACTCTGATAAAAAAAAACTGCAGGCGATTTTGTATTAGCTTCAATGAGAAAGTGCCCATTGACTGCTTTCCAAATTCTGTTTGCTTTTCCCTCGTTAAAGGAAAAGAAATACAAGCGGACGTTTATTCATCAGGTCTGGCAGAGAAGGCCCTGTCATATTCTATGTTTCTAGGATTTTATAAAAAATGTTTTATGAAATCATTAACATTTCAGATGAACACCAGCGGCTTTTCATGGAGTCCGGTCTGATTTCGTATTCTGCAGAGCAGATCTGCATTAATTGGGACATTAATTCAGGCTTTAATGCAGTACTGTCAATTTTTAACATGGGACGGCCAATTTATTTCAACAAATTACTAATCGTCACAAACTAGACGGTCCATTCATTCAGAACTAGTTTCTTATTAATGTTAGCGCTCCACTCCGGGGAAAAGTTTTATCTGTTTTTCCATTTGTAATGTCGCCCCTGTAAAGACTTGTCTCGTCAGTTGTCTGCCCGATTGGTTCATTCCACCATTATCTCTCCATCTCTACGACGTAACCCTAACATTGACCATCTGGATAAAACTTTGGGGCAGATTGAGCAAAAATACTGTCACATTTATTCTGTGCTTTAGATACTTTTCCAAACTCACTCAACAAGGTGGCATGTCCTAGGAGAAAGCAGGAGAGCTACCTTGTTGAGTTCCATCTTGTTCAGTAGGACCTGAATCTCAACACCGTGCTAGAAAATTGTGCAAAAATTAGCACAAAGCATGCAATTTATTAAGTGGCACAACCCCAGACTGAACAGGAAGAATTTATGAAGGCTCATGCACCAGTCCTCAAGATGCCACAAATTTTGTTGCATACATCTTGTGCCTATATGCCAATTTTTCTACTTTTGAAATGTGAGTAGTGAACTTTATTATCTATGCAAATAAGTCTAAAGGCCGTAAAAATCGTAAAAGTGCTATCCATCTTTTTGACGGATAGCACTTGTCTTCATGTTATTCTAAGAGACTATACTCATGTCTGATCTTTTCCTTGGACTGAGTTGTTTGGAGGAAAAAATTGCAGTATGCACAATTTGCATGCAACATTCGAATCGCACTCGGTCATTCGTGTCTATGGGTCCACGGAAAATAATCCAACTGCACTCAGATGTCCACAAACTGACAGAACAGAGAAGATCTAGAAAGTTTTTTTTGCTTCTCCACATCGGTTTTCACCTGGATCGGAGTTTGATTAGCATAATCGGACTGATTTTCTCAGATGAGAAAAAAACGTTTGTGTGACCTTTAAGCCAAATTTATGGACTGCGACCATTTAAAAAAAAAAAAACATTCACCCAACTGTTGATTTTTTTTTTAGGAGTTTTTGTAGAAACTGAGCACATACTCTCCAATCAGATCATTCTCCAAAAATGTCTCAGTGCTGATATTTCTGCTGAAAGCTGAAGTCTGCAACAGGTTCTACACACAATAATTATGAATGTTCAAATTCTAAAGGCACGCATCATGATTATTACAGTCGTTTCTCCTCATTTTGAATCATTGTGGACATCACAGCTCTATTTATTTCAGGAGGCCTATGGATGAAAAGCAATTATTTCTACAAAAGCATAAAATATGCAATCCGCCAAGAAACAAGTCTTTTCTTGGTTGCAACCTATTGCCAGTCTTACATGTCTGCATGTACAAATATCCGCTGAGTTAGGAATTCACTGGCTACGTGGCAACCCTATCAGGTAGTAGTATCATGAGTAGATAATATAAGAAAGTGGTAATGTTAGCATGGAAATACAAGATAACATGTCACAGTTTTCATGACTTGGCTCAGACAGTGGTGTAACATGAATCTCATGGGCCACAATGCAAAATCTCCAACATGGCCTTTGAACTTTCAAGGGGTTCTTAATAGTATTGGAATTCTTGGTGTTCTTATATGAACCAAAGGGACCTTATTTGCCCCTCTTGCTATAATGTCTGCACCCACTATAGTTACGCCCCTGGGCCTTAGTTGCTGTAAGGCCGTAATTTATTATTTAAGGGTTCGGTTTATGCTACTTTTCTTCTTTGGGCTCATACCCATTTGCGAGACAAAAAAGTCAGTTTTCTGGACGAAAAAAATGGACCAAAACTATGGGATTGTCATGCGTTTTGTATGCGATTTTTAATTGCACTATCTGTTTTTCATCCATATGCCTTAAGTTTTTTTTCTAGGCAGCTATTTTCCTACAGTCATTTACAGGACCATTTACAGTGCTCTATGACACAGAATGGTAATGTATCCGTTAAAAATGGATGGAAAACGGATTGTCCGGTTTTCGTCCATTTTTTTGTCGCACCCATTGACTTGCATTGGTGAGTCTCATCTGAAAATTGCTGCAATTTTTTTTTCTCAGTCCGATTTCAGCTGAGAAACAAAATCGCAAATGAGAAGTCACCTATTGAATAACATTGATTTTTTATCAGCTTGCACTCGTCCGATTTTCTCTACAGTGAGTATGAGCTCTTTGTGTCAAAATGGTATACTTTGATCATGAATTTTGTGCAAAAACAAATTGCCTTAATCTTTAATTATTTTTGGGACTATTTAGAGCAAAAAAGTTGCACAAATTTTGAAAAAATATCTAGGATGCATAAAATTACTCTAAAGGGAGCCCCTTTCAAGTGCCATTGTGCAAAAATTTATCGAGTTGTAAATAATGAATTAGGCGAAATCATCTGGGAAGCCTAAACCCTGTCCACAATGGTGAAATAAAAAAACAGGCAAACACATAAAAATTGATTTTGAAAAGGGCATAAATAAAAAGATAAGTATGGTGCAAACAAAACACACCAAACTAGATAAAAAAAAGGTTCAAAATCAACGAAGAATTGGCTCCTAAGACTGATGATTGTTTAATGTACATCGTACAATCCAAAAAGCACAAAAATACAAATATAAAATGATAACCCCCCCCACGTTATAGAGAGGTGTATATAACACTCACACATTGTATTTGATCCCTTCTGCTGCTTTGCCACCTGGAAGTAAAAGATTGAACATCAACTTTAGAGCAAAAAAATGTAAAACAAAGAGAAAAAACAACCCATGACTGATTAAATGGGCCAGATCTTGTCCAACATCACATACAATGACTTTTCTTAGTTTAGACACTATCTCTACATGAAATATGTATGGGCAGAACAGGCTTGGTCTTGTACACTGCCTCTGCAGCTGTGACTACAGGTGATGTAATATGTTGAAAAATTTCCATCCGCATCCCTTACAATCGAGATATTGCTTATCGCATTTTTTGTGAGTTACTGGTCATGTGACTTTTCTTTGCTTAAAGGGTGTGACATGTCTGCCACCTTATTCTCCTATCGCTGGGCACATGTGTTTAAAAGATATGAGTGCATGCAAATATGTGTATAGCCAAAACACCGAGTAACTCTTCCTGTGGAAGTTGAGAGCAGCTGATGGCACTGATTTATGCTATCAGCATGAGACCAAAATGAAATGACACTTGCTTCTTAGACTGCAAATTCGGAATTAATTTCACATAATTCCTTTAAGGCCTCCTACACATGACCTGATATTTCTGGTAGTGGTTATATCTGTGTCATAGTGTTCATGTGCCGCCATGTGACACCATCCATGGAATAGAATGTAGAATAGAAGTGACAGATGTTTAGGTGTTACAAGTGCATAGATTGATAGATAGATAGATAGATAGATAGATAGATGTCAATGAGATATAATTAGTGCTTTACGTGTATAGTTTACTGTACATGAATTTAGCTAATGAAATCATGTGTCCCCTCCACCTCTCTTTTTGATAACCAGCAAAGGTAAAGCAGACAGCTTCTGGCATAGATTATTAGACTGGGAAGGCCAATGGATATTGGGCTCTTCCCAACCTAAAAATCTCAGCTCTTAGTTGCCCCAGAATTGGCGCATTCCATTAGATGTATCAATTCTGTCTCTTTGGCCCACTCTTCCTGATGCAGTAATGGGAAAATGGGAGTTGGGGTTGATGAGAGCTGTGATTTGTCAAAAATGAAAGCTGCCATCATAATCTGGGGTTAGTAATAATGAGGTGTCTATCTAAAAAATAAAAAGACACACATAAAAAAAGCACTTTATGTGAATAAAGACTCCCCCACACTATCCCTTGTTCACCAATTAATTGAAAAAAAAAAATACATTCATGTCCGCCATAATCCAACGAATCCAATGTAGTCCACAAATAAATACCAAAAAAGCATAAAATGACAGAAATAAAAACAAGAGACAGTCCCTCGTTCATGAATGTATTTGCAAAAATGTTCCCACGGAACTCCGATGTAGTCCACGTTCCTCGCCTCTGGCTCTGGAGACTGTGAATAGCAGTAAAGTTCCGGGTTTTCACAGGTGTTGGATACTGACGTCAATGCTCAGCATCGTCGCCGGGTCTCGCTGAGCGCAGCGAGACATAGCATCTCTGGTGAACGGTTTAGTCCAGGTGCTGAGACCCCCACTGATCGCTAAAAAGAAGGACAGACAATCTCAGTCAAGTGTTACTCTGCTATGAGACTGAAATTGAACAAAATATAAAGTTTATGAGCCTGCTACTAGTCTCGGAAGTCATCATTGTTCGGCTATTCCTCTGTTTTAGAGATCAGTGGCTGACCTTCCTTCCCCCTCATTTTCAATATGTCTCTATGACATGAAAATGTTATTACTCATCAGTCTGCAAGCAATCTCTTCAGAAAAACAGAGGGGAGGAACTCTGCTATTTATTACTCTACTGTAATCGTTTATCAACTATTTAGATGAAGGAATTGAGGGTAAACTGATTAAATTTGCTGATGCCACAAAGCTAGGAGGGATAGCTAATACTAGAGAAGAGAGAGAGAGGATTCATAAAGATATAAATAAACTGGAGCAGTGGGCAGCAACTAACAGAATGGTTTTTAACAGGGAAAAATGCAAAGTACTACATCTTGGCAATAAAAATGAAAAAAGCTTATACAAAATGGGAGGAATAGGGCTAAGCAACAGCACATGTGAAAAAGACTTGGGAATACTAATTGATCACAGACTGAATATGAGTCAACAGTGTGATGCAGCAGCAAAAAAAGCAAATGCAATTCTAGGATGTGTAAACAGAAGCATACAGTCTAGATCACGTGAAGTCATTATTGCCCTCTACTCCTCTTTGGTCAGACCTCATCTGGAATACTGTGTCCAGTTTTTGGTGTCACATTTTAAAAAAGACATCAACAAACTGGAGCAAGTTCAGAAAAGAGCGACCAGAATGGTGACCGGTCTGCAAACCCTGTCTTATGAGGAAAGGTTGCAGGATTTGGGAATCTTTAGCTTGCAGAAGAGAAGACTGAGAGGAGACTTAATAGCTGTCTACAAATATCTCAAGTTCTGTCACATTGTAGAAGGATCATCTTTATTCTCATTTGCACAAGGAAAGACTAGA
Source organism: Dendrobates tinctorius (assembly GCF_039654945.1). Classification (NCBI taxonomy): domain Eukaryota; kingdom Metazoa; phylum Chordata; class Amphibia; order Anura; family Dendrobatidae; genus Dendrobates; species Dendrobates tinctorius. Next base: position 16,672,873 of record NW_027361868.1, read on the forward strand.
AGCAATGGGATGAAACTGAATGGGAGGGGACACAGACTAGATATTAGAAAAAACTTTGTGACAGTTAGAGTGATCAATGAGTGGAACAGGCTGCCACGAGAAGTGGTGAGTTCTCCTTCAGTGGAAGTCTTCAAACAGAGGCAGGAAAGACATCTGTCTGGGATGATTTAGCGAATCCTGCTTTGAGCAGGTGGTTGGACCAGATGGCCCAGGAGGTCCCTTCCAACTCTATGATTCTATGATTCTACTGCCACTTATTGAGGGTAGCAATCCAAAAGTCAATGTTCACCTTTCAATGGGTTTTGCCACATGATCTTTTGATAAGACGCCAAACCAGACACTCCATTTTCAGACACATGTTTCAGGAGTGTCTGCACCTCATCAGGTAAAAACAGGAGTACTGGTTTGGCTGGATTAGAATAATTTGACAGGGTGTTTAAGGGGTAAATTTCTAATTGTGAAGAGTTACAAGTCAGCGTAAGGGGACTTATTGGTCAATCCATGCTCCTCTTGCTGGTCATATGCTTCTCCGATATCCTTGTTGAAGTATGCTAGTTTGTTTGATTAATGCGAAGATAATCGTCCACTATTAGATAGTAGTGATGAGCGAGCGTGCTCAGATATTGTGCTATCCGAGCCTGCTCAGGTGTTATCAGAGTATCTTGGGCATGTACAAGTAATATGTTTGAGTTCTCATGGCTGAATGTCTCACTGCTAGAGTTGAGCGATACTGTCCGATACTTCAAAGTATCGGATCGGAATGGATCGGCCGATCTTAAAAAAAAGTATCGGTATCGCCGATTCCGATACCGGAAGTCCCATTCAAGTCTATGGGACTTCCGGTATCGGAATAAGAAAAACCCTGTTTTTGCCTTGTACAGCCTCTCTGGAGTCTGTACGGGCCTTTCGGGGGGCTGTGCCGGCCTGCCAGGGGGTCTGTGCAGGCTCCGGTGGGCTGTGCCGGCCTGCCGGGGGGCTGTGCCGGCCTGCCGGTGGTCTGTGCAGGCTCCGGGGGGCTGTGCCGGCCTGCCGGGGGGCTGTGCCGGCCTGCCGGTGGTCTGTGCAGGCTCCGGGGGCTGTGCCGGCCTGCCGGGGGGGGCTGTGCAGGCTTCGGGGGTCTGTGCAGGCATCGTCCAATGGGACTACAAGTCCCATCGGGCGGTGCCTGCTACCATGACAGTGATTGACACATTAGCCAATGATGGGACAGTAGTAGTCCCATCATCCGGCTAATGTGTTGAATGTAAAAAAAAAAAAAAATTACATGCTACATACATACTACATATATACATACTACATACATACTACATACATACTACATATATACTACATGCTACATACATACAACATGCATACTACATATATACTACATGCAACATGCATACTACATACATGCTACATTCATACTACATACTACATACATGCTACATTCATACTACATATATACTACATGCAACATACATACAACATATATACTACATGCATGCAACATGCATACTACATATATACTACATGTAACATACATACTACATATATACTACATGCATACTACATACATGCTAAATACTACATGCATGCTACATACGTACTACATACATACTACATGCATGCTACATACATACTACATGCATGCTACATACATACTACATGCATGCTACATACATACTACATGCTACATACATACTACATATATACTACATGCATGCTACATACATACTACATACATACTACATGCATGCTACATACATACTACATATATACTACATACATACTACATGCATGCTACATACATACTACATGCTACATACATACTACATGCATGCTACATACATACTACATGCATGCTACACACATACTACATGCTACATATATACTACATACATACTACATGCATGCTACATACATACTACATGCATGCTACATACATACTACATGCATGCTACATACATACTACATGCTACATACATACTACATACATACTACATGCATGCTACATACAATACATTCATACAATACATACATAGACATACAGTACATATAACATAGAGTAACATACTTACCAATACTTGTCACATTGTTCCCCGAAGCCATTGTCTTTTACGGAATAAATATTAACATAACAAACCACAAAAATACTCACCCATGATCCGAAGCAGTCCACGAGTGTGTCCCATGACGATCTTGGGTAGAGAACTGCAGCATCAGCTGATGCTGCCGTTCTCTACGGGCTGCAGGAATCCAGTGACGGAAGGTAGGTATCCTTCCGCACTGTATTCCTCTGCGTGGGAAATTCCCACACAGCAATGGCATAAAGTGAGACTAGGGACTTTTTTTTTTTTAAGTGGTGGAGGAATACAGTGCGGAAGGATACCTACCTTCCGTCATTGGATTCCTGCAGCCCGTAGAGAACGGCAGCATCAGCTGATGCTGCAGTTCTCTACCCAAGATCGTCGTGGGACACACTCGTGGACTGCTTCGGATCATGGGTGAGTATTTTTGTGGTTTGTTATGTTAATATTTATTCCATAAAAGACAATGGCTTCGTGGAACAATGTGACAAGTATTGGTAAGTATGTTACTCTATGTTATATGTACTGTATGTCTATGTATGTATTGTATGTAGCATGCATGTAGTATGTATGTAGTATATATGTGGTATGTATGTAGCATGTAGTATGTATGTAGCATGCATGTAGTATGTATGTAGTATATATGTGGTATGTATGTAGCATGTAGTATGTAATGTAGTATGTATGTAGCATGCATGTAGTATGTATGTAGTATGTATGTAGTATGTATGTAGCATGCAGTATGTATGTAGCATGCATGTAGTATATATGTAGTATGTATGTAGCATGTAGTATGTATGTAGCATGCATGTAGTATGTATGTAGTATGTATGTAGCATGTAGTATGTATGTAGCATGCATGTAGTATGTATGTAGTATGTATGTAGTATGTATGTGGTATGTATGTAGCATGTAGCATGCATGTAGTATGTATGTAATATATATGTGGTATGTATGTAGCATGTAGTATGTATGTAGCATGCATGTAGTATATATGTGTTATGTATGTAGCATGTAGTATGTATGTAGCATGCATGTAGTATATATGTAGTATGTATGTAGCATGTAGTATGTATGTAGCATGCATGTAGTATATATGTAGTATGTATGTAGCATGTAGTATGTATGTAGCATGCATGTAGTATATATGTAGTATGTATGTAGCATGTAGTATGTATGTAGCATGCATGTAGTATATATGTAGTATGTATGTAGCATGTAGTATGTATGTAGCATGCATGTAGTATATATGTAGTATGTAGCATGTAGTATGTATGTAGCATGCATGTAGTATATATGTGGTATGTATGTAGCATGTAGTATGTATGTAGCATGCATGTAGTATATATGTGGTATGTATGTAGCATGTAGTATGTATGTAGCATGCATGTAGTATGTATGTAGTATGTATGTAGTATATATATATATATTTTTTTTTTTAACATTTAACACATTAGCCGGATGATGGGACTACTACTGTCCCATCATTGGCTAATGTGTCAATCACTGTCATGGTAGCAGGCATCGCCAGATGGGACTTGTAGTCCCATCGGACGATGCTTGCACAGACCCCCGGACATCAGCACAGCCCCCCGGCAGGCCGGTACAGACCCCCACAGGGTGCACAGACCACCGGCAGGCCGGTACAGACCCCGGGCAGTCCACACAGCCCCCCGGCAGGCCGGCACAGCCTCCCGGCAGGCCGGCAGAGACCCCCGGAAGGCCCGAAATGACGGCGCATCATGATGCGCACACACCGCGCATCATGATGACGTCATTTCGGCTGTCAATCAACTTTGAACTTCCGATTCCGATGCCGACTTCCGATATTGAAAAAATATCGGAAGTCGGTATCGGAATTCCGATACAGCAAGTATCGGCCGACACCCGATACTTGCGGTATCGGAATGCTCAACACTACTCACTGCTGTCCGACAGCCGCAACACATGTGTAACAAACAGGCAATCACCAAATGTCTAACTTGAACATATTACTCGAGCACACTCAAGATACTCGACTAACACCCGAGCATGCGCTCTCATCACTACTAGACACTTCTGTCGGCCAGTTATCTCTTATAAGCCAGTTTCACAAATCCATGTATCACAGTCTGTGTATGGACCATGATGTACGGACTGCCCACCAGCCTCTGACTTGAACTCAACAGCTTAACTAAAATGTAGTAGTTGAAATGTGGTGGTAAGTTATTGGGTACTGCGATGAGACAATGTAATGTAAAACTCTGATTTTTTTGATACCTCAAAACAAAAAACAGTTCTGCATATTGCCTAAAAGCTAAGACCAAAATACTACGAAATGAAAACAATGGGAATCAGGGCACTAGATGTAATGTTTTTTCCCTAGCACTAGACACATTTGGTGGATGTGGTTGGAGGGAATAAAAAGAACAAAGAAGGATGGCGTTCAACCAGTTTTTGGTGATGAAACAGGTAGCTTTGGAGTCTGTAGGTTGACCAAAACCTGTGTCCTACAGGACCTTCTCCACTCTTCTCCATTCCTCTTCTTATTACGAAGCACTTTCCGCACACACTTGCAGGGTGATTTTGTGCTTTTTGATGCTTGTTGGGAAGTTTTTTTTAAAAAGCAAAAGTGATTTTGGGAATAACTCCAACATCTTATTGCTGGGGAAGTTCTAAATAGCCTTGCAATTTTGCATATACATAGTTAGCCACAGAGGCCTGCCAGCTGTGAATAAATAGCATTTATTTCACGCTGCCAAAAGCTTAGTGAACTGCATGGATACATTTGGCTGTTTTTATGCTAAGAAAGACCGGCTTTCATTAGGCCTAAAATGTGGGGTCCCAGTTGCTTCACATCCGCAGCATTCACAAGACTGGGCAGTAAATTGCCATTACATGATACAATCAAGAAAACGAAATGTTAAATGCCAGTCTGTGACATCATCTGGACGTCTTATAAATGGGGGATCTGTGCTGAACTGCTAACAACATGGAGGTGTGAAATCAGCAAATGTATTGTGGAAATGTGCAAAAAAAGTGATGAATGATATATCAAAGGGAATCTGGCATCGGAAAATGACCTAGGGTTGAAGTCAAGTTTTTATATTAAATATATATTTATACATTTCATTTTTTTTCCATTTTGTAGGTGACATTTCCATATTAAAAAAGTACCCTAAAATCTTGCCCTTTTCACGTTGGTCAATTCGCAGATTCGTAACAGTCTGAGGTTTACTGTTCGGTACAGATCTATTCTCAGCAGTCATTTCCTTAACGGTATAAAATAAAAACAAACTACTTAAACAGTATAGTAAATTGATGCAAAGTAAATCAAGTTTCTCCAAAAAAGGATGGATTTGCCAGAATCTAAATTTTTTTTTATCTAATTCCCTCTTTTCCAGCCAAAAGCAGGAGTAGCAGTTGCCATTTTGTGCATTTTCTTCATAGGGTCAGGAAAGAATTTAAAAGTAAAAAAATATTATACTCACCTGGGCTCTTGAAAATAAAATCCATTGAAACCGGAAACTCCAGCACCAGAAAAAAAAAAACAAAATTAAAACTTAACTTTTATTCTGTGCAATAAAAACATGAATGAAGGGTGAAGAGAATTTTTTTACAGCCGAATTCAAGCAAGTCCGCTGAATTTGAATTTCATCAGATTGGCCAATCTTTAGTAAATTGTGGTGGAAGGTTATCGGGTACTGCAACGAGGCAGTTTGTTGTGCCAGTCTAGCAAACGTATAACTTACTCCGAAGAGGCATTCATGCAGAATAGTTACACTTCAATGAGGTACATATGCTTAGTGGTTGACTTCAATGAAGAACGTAAGCATTGAGATGCTCACAGAAAGGCACAATCTCTAGCTAGTTAGAACTGTGAACATAGATGAACTCTGTAGTAGTGGCTTTTCCTTTAAAGTATTTGGACCTTTACACTACGGCTCACCGGAACAACTCTTATGGCTTGCTCTTCTCTGGCCTCTCTGGTGGGAGACTACATTTTCCTCCTGCTTGGCCATCCATTAGCATTGATGGAGTATCCGCTTTTCACCTGCTCAACCTCTTGTTCCTACTCTTCATCTCCCAGGTAAAACTAAATTATTCTTCCTCCTAGTGATTCATTGCTTTGGCACAGGTTCTGGCTCCTCGAAAGAAGGTCATATAAGTGAGTCATGGTGCACACACATGTTCAAGCCCCTCAACAAGTGTGCCAAATTACTAGCCCTATTATACTCATGTAGATATCTGATTACAAGCACTTGACCTATCAGATGGCCATGTCCGCAGTTTCGAGCAATATCGCATCAGAGCAGATTCTTCTAATTCCAATTATTATTCAACTACTTAAAAGGGAACGCCACATTTTGCTTAGCATAATAATTAGTGATGAGCACGTATACTCGTTGCTCGGGTTTTCCGAGCATGCTCAGATGATCTCCGAGTATTTTGGCGTGCTCGGAGATTTCGTTTTTGTCGTCTCAGCTGCATGATTTGCGACTTGTAGACAGGCTGAATACATGTGGGTATTCCCAAGCAAACAGGCATTCCACACATGTATTCAGGCTGTCTAGCAGTTGCAAATCATGCAGCTGAGGTGATGAAAACTAAATCTCCGAGCACGGGAAAATACCCAAAGACCACCCGAGCAACGAGTATTCTCACTCATCACTAATAATAAGCCATAATATTTTTTTTTACATAAAATATAACATTAGCAACAGAGTTGACAGACCTTAAACTGGCGGAAATTGTAGCTGAAATCTACACCAATTCATCGCTGGCAGAACTTTTTCCATTGTGTCGGGTTTTCTATCGTTAATGGTCATGGCTACAATGTAAAAATATGGCAAGGGTAAAAAATGATGCAGAGACAACAAGTAAAAGCCCATTTAGTCAAGCAGACTATGTTCCCGTGAGCAGTGGTCACAAATGAAAAATACTAACAATTAGAGTTGAGCGACTTTGGTCGGATCGGGTTTCGTGAAACCCGAATGAAACAAAATAAGTTTCAGATGAAACTCGTCCGACTAGAGCAAAACAAAGTCGGAGTTTCGTCCGAAACCCGACCCCAATGCAAGTCAATGGGAAATAAAAGTCGGACGAAACTCCGATTTTTTTTGCTCTAGTCGGACGAGTTTCATCTGAAACTTATTTTGTTTCATTCGGGTTTCACGAAACCCGATCCGACCAAAGTCGCTCAACTCTACTAACAATCGATCTGTTCCCGTCAGTTTTCATCGGCCAGTGTAAATACACAAGTAAACAAGCCAACTGATCCCTTGGGATATAGTCAATCTGCACCAGTCTATGGACAAAAACAAGTCTCTAAATGGGACATAAGAGATCCCACTATAAACTCTACATAAGATTGCTACAGTTAGTCTTCTCCTGTACTCCATACAGCCAATCAGATCTGAGCAGAATACTTCTGAGAAGGCCAACACAATGGCCGTAGGATATCTTTGTCCTAACAGGTTTTTCACAGTAAGCACTACTAAGAAACATCAAGCTAATTGTTCCATACTTATGAACTGTATGTAGATAAGACAGAGTATTTCCCCCTTGGCTGTCCATTCACTCCTTGGCCTGTACAAGTCCTGTAACCAGTGTGCACATCCTAAGTGCAAAAAACATTACTGAAAGTACTCTAACTACCGATGGGTAAATATCAGGTTACGCATGTATTTTATCATTGGTATTGAAATGACCAAGGAAAGACCTCTGATAACTCATAGATATGAGCAAAACAAATTTTCTCCGAATTGAAATGTCAATAATTTATAGTCGCAATCAAGAAGCAATTTTCTGTTTCTTCATGCAAATACACTATTGGTACCACTGTAAATAAATATCTTCACTTCTGTTTGACTCATTGAGGGTGCAGTGGATAATTCTCACAGTGTCTATTAAGATTGCAATCCCATTTCCTTAGCTTCTTCAAGAAACCATGTGTGTGCACTCCGAATGCGCGGTGGCTTAGTGGTTAGCCTGGTAGCGCTGGAGTCCTGGGTTCAAATCCCACCAAGGACAACATCTGCAAGGATTCTGTATATTCTCCCCGTGTTTGCCTCGGTTTACTCCGGGTACTCCGGTTTCCTCCCACATTCCAGAGACATACTGATAGGGAATATAGATTGTGAGCCCCATCGGGGACAGTGATGATAATGTGTGCAAACTGTAAAGCGCTGCGGAATATGTTAGCGCTATATAAAAATAAAGATTATTATTATATTAATGCATTCTATCATGCTCAAAAACAAGCTGAGCGCTTCTACCCCGTGATTTAAGTCATAAGTGGGGATCTTAGGAGCCTGTACAGGATGTTACACTCTCTAGGAAAAACATGGATCCTTTCTTGGGAAAAGAGTACCATATGTGTCCAGGTTTCATTAGATGGTGCAAAGCTCCAATACCAAACACAACTTGATGAAAGATGTGGCACTCTTTCTCAATGACACTGCTGGGACCCTTATTGATTCTGGAAATATGGCTCTGAAACACGATGCTAAAATAGAGCGGTCAGTGAGCTTGCATGCATTTGCCCCAATTATTATCAATCAGAATGCCGCAGTTAGCCAATTGCTATATTTTGTTCACCATTCCAATTTAACAAAGCACATCAAAGCCCCCTATTGAATGTTGGGGTCCTAATTCTCGTACCCTTATCAGTCAGAAAGTTATCACTTATCTTGCTGGCAACATTTTGAGATCGTGTGTGTGACATGGAGCCTCAGTCCCTACACAGCAAAGAATGGAGCAGCCTTCAAGGTAGGTGAAGGAAATAGGGAACATAACCTGAGAGTGTGTCCACACCCCGACGTGCGTTTTGCGTTTTAGCATCTACCTGGGAGGTCTGCAATAATCGATTATCCTTCACTGAGTGCATCTAATGCTGAGTCTCTATTGTACATTACTTGTTGTGAGTTCATTTTCCCTTCACCATTGAGGTCTGATGAACTCCCTCCTCTGGTGAAGGAAGGTAGTGAGGCTGATTACCAAACACCTGGGCAGCTAGATAATGACTGGGTGGCTGGAATTGAGGACTGGATATAAGGCTGCCGACGCCCTTCTTCCTGGCTGGTGATTTTCCTGCTGGATTCTTGGAGACCAGTCTGATTCCTGCATCTCAAAGCTAAGTTTTTCTGCTCTGCTTTGTAATCTTCAGTTTTGATTCTGTTATGATGAGTCACCGAAGGAGGAAAAAACAAAATACCAGCTAAGTCCAGAAAAACCAGAGAGGTTGGCAGCTATCGGATTGCAGACCCCTGAACCTATCCACAACAACTAGCAGTAGACGTGGGGGGTTCCTACGGTGCCCTAGACCCCTCGATCACAGCCGGAGAACTACATAGCCTAAAGACAGAAAGGGGAAAAACTAAACTGCCCCAGAGCAGACCCCAAAGCAATAGGCAGCCCCCAACATATAATGACGGTGAAGCAAGATGAAAACACTAACACAGATAGAAAGATAGGGTGAGCAAATGATAGGGCCAAAGCTAACTACATTGGACAGGATAGGAAAGCTGCTGTCTGCCATCCGCAAAAACCCTATCAAAATGAGCCAACCGACTGATAGGAAAAACAGGCCCTGAAGTCGCTAGGCTTCAAAAGACTATATCAGCACTCAGGTATATTCTGAAGACAGAGCAAAAGATCAACAGATCAAAGACAAAATTGGAATTCAGCTCACCCCCGGCCGGGGATGACAGAACTCCCAAAAAAACAAGGCAAAACAAAAACAAAACTGAAGATTACAAAGCAGAGCAGAAAAACTTAGCTTTGAGATGCAGGAATCAGACTGGTCTCCAAGAATCCAGCAGGAAAATCACCAGCCAGGAAGAAGGGCGTCGGCAGCCTTATATCCAGTCCTCAATTCCAGCCACCCAGTCATTATCTAGCTGCCCAGGTGTTTGGTAATCAGCCTCACTATCTTCCTTCACCAGAGGAGGGAGTTCATCAGACCTCAATGGTGAAGGGAAAAATGAACTCACAACAATTACGCTTTTTATAGTGTATTGGACATTGGCTGCACTATATTTAGCACTTTTCTATGGACAGCACTTTGCTGATTAAACCTTGGCTACTATTGCATTTTTGTAGTCTTCAATCTGGACTTTATATACTTCTTTGCACTATGCTTAGCACTTTCTTATGTTCTTATGTTTCAATGTACTGACACAGTTACTATTTATACTGGTAAAGACCATAACGGGTTGTCTACTAATAAATACCATTTGAACATCTGAGGCAAAGGATTCCTAACTAAAGTACCCCTTTCATAAGACATAATGGAATTATTCTGGTGGACCTAGTGTATCTATGTACTACATAGTCAGCCATTCATTTCTGAGGCTAACATGTAATGCTGTGTCTAACAAAATACTGCTCCCTCCTATGATAAAAGCTGGTGTTAAAAAGCCAGATCACTGTAAAACAATGTTCAAAAGTGAAAATCCCTTTTAAGGGTATCCTCTCTCATACTTATGGTGATGTGGCACATACTGACACTTCTACAAATATGATTTTTTTTTTGAGGGGGGCATTTTTTTACCCTTGCCTTTCATCTGTTGAAGTAAACTACATTCCTCCACATTGTAGTTCCAGAAGGAAAGGTTGTGGAATTATGGTGATCCCAGGATCCTAGGCTGTATAATGATGAAAAAAATGGAAACAAAATGTTCAAAACATTTCAATTTATTCAGTATCGACTATGAGCACCACATGCATAATTTCTTGCACTTACAGCCTTGGCTGCATTTAATGAGTTCATAAGTGTTTGTGTGAGTCTTGTTCTGACCCACTGAATGCAGTTGGGTAAAAAAATCAAGATCCGCTGCTGGCAGCTCCATTGTAATTGACCAATGACATTCGAGATGTGCTTAATGGAGAATAAATCCAGAGACTCTGCAGGCCATGGTAGTATATTTAGGCCATGCAGTAACACAAGAAACATGTGGCCTTCCATCCTCCAGTTAAAAAATGGATCTTGGGACATGTTTGAGAAATGGCTGTACCACTGATACCATGACTTAATCAAGGTAATGCCAAGCTGTTAATGTACCTGGAATGAAGACAAGAGTAGTGCAGGTACTTTACCACCCTCCCCCTACAATCCTGGGAGGAGAACTGATGTGATATTCCTTTGTGAAGGCCCTGTTTATCATTGCAGCCAACACAAAAACATGACTCATCACTAAAGAGGATAGAACTCCATTCCAGCATCCATTAACGTTTTGCACTGTATCATGACAGCCTTTGAGAGTGGTGGCATGAGGTCAAAGGAGCACCTGTAGCTGGACATCTGACTAGTAGTCCAATTTTATGCAAACACCTTCTGATGGTTTGTGTAGAGACTGAAGCATTAGGCTTGGTATGTGACATCCAATTTCACCTGCAGTTCAGAATGGATTAATCTTGGAACCAGTGATTCAGCCATTTCTCGAAAGTGGCCCAATATCCATCTCTGCATGTTGCTTGTGGTGCTGTAGCATCCTACGTGATCTAAATGTACTACCATGACCTGCAGCATCTCTGGACTTGTCTTACATTGAGAACATCTGGGACATCACTGGTCATCAATTGCAAAGGGAGCTGCCAGACGCAGATCTTGATGATTTGCCCAAGTGCTTTCAGTGCGATGGAACTTTACTCGGACAATTATTAATTCGCTCATGCTTGATACTGAATTGAGATGTTTTGACAATTTTGTTTCCATTTTTTCAACATTTGCATATCATTAAACATCTACTTTTTTTGTTATTTCCACAATTCCACAACTTTTTCTTCTTGGTATTGCATTTTCAATTTTGCAGAGTGCAAAGTTCTGCAAACAAACCTTGCGAAATTCAGCAAAAAGAGACCTACAAATTATATTTGATAGTTACATAACTTTAAAAAGTTGTGCAATGTTTTGCTTGTAGAGTTACATCAGTGTTTTGTTATGTTTTATTGCACTTTTTTTGTTTGCTTTTTAGAGTCTGTAATACATTTTATATTTCTAGATCATTCTCTATCACACTTTTATTGCTTTTAGTATCTAATGCTTTCATCTCCGCAATAAAAGCAGCACTTTCTATGCACCCTGCAATTTTTTTTTCCCTTTCACACAGATAAATATGTTGCTGGTCCTCACATGTCTTTCCAAGTTTGTTAATAATAGGTACGGTGATTTAGTAGCCTTTTGTTGTGCTGCCATTAATGCAGAAGACGTTGAACAAGCCCAAACCAGTAAAGTAGGTTACATTCAACATTTGCTCTCCAGGCATATTTTATTATCCTGTTTCCTAGAATCAACTGTCTTTTGGCAGAATGTGGAAGCTGAGGAAGATGAGGGAATATATTCCTGTGGCAACAACCATCTGAAACTCAGCCCAGAAGATTAATCAAAATTACAGTCTCCAGAGCCAGGGCTGCTCGATTTCATCCAATGCTTTGTATCAATTAATAATGGAATGAACCAGTATAGGGTGTGTACCCCCCCGTCCCCCGATCACTCATCTCTCAGGAACACCTGAATCCCAAGCAAACAAAGGAGCTCCTGATCGCACCTCCTGCTTTGATATCTTATTTGTATGCCATTACTTTTTTGGATTTGGCAGAGCTTCATTCTCCCGTAAGTTAGAAAGATATTATGAGTCATCTTGTAGAAGAGCTGAGGTTTCATATTTTTCGTACAAATTATGTTCCCAGTGACATTGATGTGCAACTGTGATAGTTAACTCTTTGACAACACAATTTTTTTTTCTGTGTGAGTACAAATACCCAGAGCAAAAAATTGATTGACAGCCCACGTAACAGTGCTACCAGTCAATCATGCTCAAGGGGGCGTGATTAAAAGATCTGATGAAGTCCTGGGGGAGAGACACCCTGCTGGACTAGTCCTGCCTCATTAAGGGTACTGTTACACTAAGCGACGCACCAGCGATCCTGACAACGTAACGACCTGGTAAGGATCGCTGGTGCGTCGCTACATGGTCGCTAGTAAGCTGTCAAACAGGCAGATCTACTCAACGACGCAGCAACGATGCGGCGATCCGCATAATGACCTCGGCGGTCGTTGGGACCTTGTCACACAGCAGCTATTCTGACGACTCAAACCTCGATAGGCATGCTTTTGAGTCGCCAACAAGGTCGCTCGTCGTTGTTATGGTGTCAAACACAGCGATGCATGCAGGCCAGCGGGACGCCAACGATCAAAAAATGGCCTGGGACATTCGAGCACGATCAGCGATATCGCAGCGGGGGGCCAGTCGCCGCTATGTGTCACACGTAGCGAGATCACTGTGGCGTCACAAAATCGGTGACGTTTCAGCGATCTCGCTAAAGATAATATAATAATAATAATAAATTTAATTTTTATAGCGCCGACATATTCCGCAGCACTTTACATTTCAGAGGGGATTTGTACAGACAATAGACATTACAGCATAACAATAATCACATACAGTAGATTATAACAAATAACAAGAGGAGTGAGGGCCCTGCTCGCAAGCTTACAGTCTATGAGGAAAGAGGGAGACACGAAAGGTGGGTGGTAACAGTTGCTCTGATTGTATGGACCAGCCATAATGTTAAGTGTGTAACAGTACAGACACAGAGGGCTAATGGATGCATAAAGCATGTGGGAACATGATGCTGGGAACCTGGTTATGGTAAAACTTTTGGCTCTGCCACACAGGGATAGGTTAGGTTAATGTGTTGAGGCGATAGGCCAGTCTGAATAAATGCGTTTTCAGGACACGCTTAAAATTGTGGGGATTGGGGACTAATCGTATTGACCTGGGAAGTGCATTCCAAAGAATTGGCGCTGCACGTGTAAAGTCTTGGAGACGGGAGTGGGAGGTTCTGACTATTGAGGATACTAACCTCAGGTCATCAGCATAACGGAGGGCGCGGGTAGGGTGGTATACTGAAACAAGGGAGGAGATGTAGGGTGGTGCTGAGCCATGGAGGGCTTTGTGGGTGAGGGTAATAAGTTTATACTGAATTCTGGAGTGGATGGGTAGCCAGTGTAATGACTGGCACAAGGTAGAGGCATCGGTGTAATGATTGGCGAGGAATATGATCCTGGCTGCAGCATTCAAGACAGATTGGAGAGGGGAGAGTTTGGTAAGAGGGAGACCGATTAGAAGAGAGTTACAATAGTCGAGACGAGAATGAATAAGAGAAACAGTAAGAGTTTTTGCAGAGTCAAAAGTAAGAAAAGGTCGAATTCTAGAAATGTTTTTGAGGTGCAGATGACAAGAGCGAGCCAGTGATCGAATGTGGGGGGCAAAGGAAAGCTCGGAATCAAGTATGACCCCAAGACAGCGGGCATGTTGCTGGGGAGTAATAGTGGAACCACACACAGAAATAGCAATGTCGGGTATAGGTACATTAGTAGCAGGAGGAAACACCAGGAGTTCAGTCTTTGACAGGTTCAGTATATCAGTAAGATATCAGTAAGATAAGATATCAGTATATGAGATGGGGCCTTTACATGTACAAATAAAGATTAAAAGTAATTTCTTCAAACATTTTCAGCATTAGTAAGTTCTATAAAATACATGATCAGATTAAAGGAATCTTCACCCATACTGCTATAACAGCAGTTGAGAATAGTCATGGGACCTGACAGGTTTGCTTTGCAGGTCTCAGTTCTAAAAGATAGATTTGGATACTCTCTGGGGTCTTAAAGAGGTTGCTGGTCAATTTTTTTTTCCAATATAAGTCCAGCATTGTCAAAAAAAAGACATAAAAAAGGATACTCATCTATCAATCCTTCTCTTCCAAAGCACTGTCCAGGTCCCCCGATATGACTAGCTCTGCACATCCTATTCCATTCATAAAAATGTGACCACTGTAGAAAATCCCTACCCACAGTAGTGATATTTTGGACACCATTTTAACCAATAATTAACTGCAGCTCCCTTAGTAGGCGACATCCACACGAAACGTGCGTTGAGGTACGTGGCCGCAGTCCAGGCAGGATTTAACACTAAATGGGCAATTCAACCTCTTTTTTTTACTATTATTGTGTCACAAGTTTAGCACGCTCTCTACACTCCGCCAGAAACTCCGCATCATAGGGTCTCCGCTAGATTGCTCTCTTGTCACAATTTGGTACAGGGTAAAAAATAGAACTATTTGACATGAGAATGCCAAATGATGCAGATGTCTCTTGTGCAGCTCGTTAGCATTTATTGGTGGTTGGCATTATTCTTATTATGCAATCCTGACCTGTTCTTTCCTCTCATCTATGGATCAAAAATTTTTGTACCCATACAAATTTTTATATGTATATGTTTACCATTGGTAATTTTCTTGAAATAATAAAATCTTTATAACTTTTGTATAATCATGACTCAGGTTTTCCTTTTTAAAACAATTAACTGCAGCTGTCGCATTCTCAGAGCTCAAAGACCAACTGGATAGCCAGGCCGCACTTCAGACGAGGAGCGAGGAAAAAAAGTGTTCGACAACCAGCTTAAGGTGGCCATTCACCTAAGACAACATTCATTCGAATGCCGACTGCCAGTTAGTCTTCACGATCTTCTAGAGTTCCAGAGATATGAAACCTCTTTTTTTGTTCTAATATTTTGGTCTTTGCCAACAGGGGTGGCTCACAGGATTCTCTAGGAGGCATGTCTTTAGGCTGTTTTTCAAAATTCCACTGTAAGCCACATCCCCTTTGTAAAGACCACAAAAACTATCACTAAATAAACAGGCCTATTTCTCTGGAAACGCATGGTAAATTAAAAAAAAAATGACATACTAGGGGATCATAGAGAATAAAATAAAACCAAAAACTGGGTACTTTTGAGCTGGTGACACTTTCTCTTTAAAGATTTCTGTACATCTGTGCCTAATTTTGTATTGGTACATTTAAAGGGCTTGTCCTCTACAATACTAAGACCACCCCTTCTTGATCTACATATTTGGATAGAATAAAAAAGCTTATACTCACCTCTCATGCCAGCGTCGTCATAGGCACTCACGATCCCAGGGCTCTCATGCAGTTGTATGACACGTGGTGCCCAGCGCCCAATCAGCACCTGATTCACTGTCACCACCTTATGAAGTTTTGAACATGAGGAGAAGGTCAGAGATCAGCTTCAGTCCTGACTTCCTCTCCATGTTCAATTCATAGGAAGGCAGAGACAGGTACGCCAGCATTAATTTGATGCTGGGCTTATGTGTCACAATGACTGCACAAGAACTCCAGAACCACGAGTGCCGACACTGTTGGAACGGCACCGGCAAGAGAGGTGAGTATAAGCTTTTTATTTTATCAGGGCCAAACATTTAGCACACAAAATGGTGGTCCTAGTAGTGGACAACCCTGTTAAGCCATAAAATGATTGAATTGATAAGTCAAAGGACTTGTGCACACGACCATATTTTCAGTCCCAGTGCAATACGACAAAACACTGGATTGCACTCAAACCAATGTTATTCTATGGGGCGATGCACATGTACAATTTTTCTCTTTGACAGGGTCTGGATAAAATTGCAGCATGTTTGATTTGCATCTGATATTCGGATCACACTTGGCTATCCAAGTCAATGAGTCTGTGGAAAAAATTAGATTGCTCTCCCGTGACATCTAAGTGCTGTCCGATTTTCAAGAACTGACAGAATAGAGAAGATGGAGAATTTGTTTCCCTCTTCTAGAGCATCGGATCATACTGTGATCAATCTCAGAGTGTGATTATCATAATTGAGCCGATTCTCTCGGCTGAAAGACAATATGGTGATGTGGCCCAAGCTACATAATGAGCAATAAAGAGATCATCACTTCATCCTTCTCATTTCCTAGCTTAGCATTAATCTAGTCTGGCCTCCAAAATCCACATACTTCTTTGTAAAACTAGATAAATGCTGATAAAACCACTTCATGACATCACAAAAAGAACATAAAGTGCAGGACATCAATCAATGCAAATTACTGGCTGGATTGCGAGTTACTTACCACATGTTTGCACTTTGTTAATAAGTTATCTGAATAGAGATAAAAACCAAAATAAAGCAGCTTAACCTATATATATATTCTGTCTTCTAGTGCCGTAATTACGCGTGGATTTACAAACACCAGTCGTTGGTCCAAAACCAAAACAATAAGTCTGGTTAATTATCTGTGGGAAATGATGAGTATCGGCGCTATATGTGCTCATACTCGAGAACACGAGGAGAAACTGTTTCTTTGTTGTACCACATACAAGAATTAAAATCTTGACTATGAGCAAGAATGTAACTGAGCAGTTATTAGATGACCCCCAACAGTAGCGCCAAGAAGAAGAAGAGTGAGCAGCAGGAGGTGGGGGACACTAAAAGAATTGCAGAGGGCAGAGGTGGACAATTAATTTTCTCGAGAGGTCGAGGGGCCACATGAGAGATCATGACTGTTGTGAAGGGAAGAACCAATAGTCTGAAAGTAATTCTGCTTAATATTAACATATTTATTACAATTATAATTAGTTTATATTTATATTATCACTTTATATTAAGCAGAACTAAGTATGCTGACATTCCCCTATATATAGCGTAAGCCCCCAGAAAAACCTCCCTATATACAGCAAGAGACCCCAACACAACCTCGCTATATACAGCATGAATCCCAACACAGCCTCTCGATATACAGCAGGAGCCCCTAACATAGCCTCCTGATATACAGCAGGAGCCCCTAACACAGCCTCCTGATATACAGCATGAGCCCCTAACACAACCTTGCTATATACAGCATGAGACCCCAACACAACCTCTCGATATACAGCATGAGCCCCTAACACAACCTCGCTATATACAGCATGAGACCCCAACACAGCCTCTCGAAATATAGCATGATCCCCAATATATCCTCAGTTATACAGTATGAGCCCCAACACAGCCTCCCTATATACAGCATGATCCCTCAACATAGCCACTCTATATACAGCATGAGCCCCCACACAGCCTCAGTCATACAGTATATGCCCCAACACAACCTCCCTATATAAAATATGAGCTCCCATCTAGCCTATTTACAGGATGAGCCCCCACATAGCGTCCTCTATACAATATGAGCCCACCTCATAGCCTCCTATATCAGCCCTCACAGAGCCTCCAATACACAGTACAAGCCCTCACATAGCCTCCTGTAAACAGCATGAGCCTCCACACAGCCCCCTATATTCAGTATGAGCCCCCACATAGCCTGCAATATACAGCAAAAGCCCCTACATAGTTCGCAATATAAAGCAATAGCCCCCACATAGCCTCTATATATAGTATGAGCCCCCACATAGTAGTCTGCAAAATATAGCATGAGCCCCCATGTTGCTTCCTATGCAAACATACCATACACATATGAATGTTAAAAAAAAACCTATATTGACCTCTATCCCCTTCCCCCAGAGCTCTGCTCCTGTCTCCTGTGTGCGGACTTTCAGCAGGAGTAGCGCGATAAAGTTATTTCATTGCGTCTTGGTGTAAGAAGGATTGGTGTAAGAAGGAGCCGGCGGCCTCGTCCTCCACCAATGTATTCACCACATTCTGCATCATGAGGATGCAGATAGTGGATACAACGGGAAGCAGCAGACAGCGGCAGAGGGCTTGGCGCGCCGCAGTCCGTAGGCCACTGTTTTCAGCCCCTCGGCGCTCTCGGTCCACTGACTGGACAGTAACAACCATAGGGCCGTATGTGGCCCACAGGCTTCACTTTTGCCAGCTCTGACATAGGGGATTAGGCTGATGTTCATACCCAAGAATTTTAATTTTGCTGTTTGAATTGTCATAATTGCAGCATGCCCTAGTTTCTTACGTAATTTGGATGGGACTCGCCTATTCAAGCCTATGGGTGTGGAAAAAAAATGAATCCCACACAGCTCAACCATATGGAATTCGATTTTAACGGATTCATTGCAAATATTAATGTTGAAAATAGATTTTAGTCTTGTAAATTTTATCTAATGCTGATTTATTAAAGTGAATGCCGTACTGATTCTATGCGAATGACAATACAGATGAAAATGCTTCTGTTACTTCTGGATGAAAATCAGATGATTTTTGTTATACGCTCATGTGAACTTAGCCTGATGGCCAGTGTATAAGGAACTCTATGCTATGTTCATGCAGAATGAAAAAAAAGACAAGTGCAAAATACTTTAGTAAACTTTTTTTGGGGGGATGGGATTATTTTTGTTTTCCAGAAGCAGTTTTGGAAGAGTTTGATTCCTGAAGCGTTTTTGCTTGCTTTTGGTTTGAGAGTGCCTAGTTTGGAAGGGATTCCAACAGGATCCAGTTTATGAAGAATGACCTTTTTTGGCACCAGGCGTTTTTGCAAAACCTGTTCAGGCTAAAAAAAAAAAAAAACACAAAGAAGCAGCAATAGTGCTTGCATATAATATTGGGTATTGGGTGCTTAGTTAACATAATTATGATTAACCCCTTTCCGACATCGGGCATAATAGTATGCTGATGTAAGACTCCCCTTGTTTAGTTTGGGCTCCAATGCTGAGCCTGCATCTTTCGGGGCACATGACAGCTGATATATACAGCTGACATGTGCCCGCAACAGCCGCGGGTGGAATCATGATCCACCCGCGGCTGTTAACTAGTTAAATGCCGCCGTCAATCTCTGACAGCAGCATTTAACTTGCGCTTACCGGAAGCGCATCACTAAACCTGTCCATCGATGACCCCATCACATGATCGCAGGTCACCGATGGGTCAGCATGACAACCAGAGGTCTCCAGCAGTCTGCTATGAGCGCCACCCGGTGGTCGGCGCTCATAGCAAGTGAGCTTTTCTGCTACATACTGGTTATCTGATCTGATCATCGCCTGTACGTAGCAGAGCCAATCAGACAACTGCAGCTTCTAGTCTCCCATGGAAACTGTTGAAGCATGCGAAAAGTTAAAAAAAAGTTTTTAAAAATAAAAAAAAGTTCAAATCACCCCCCTTTCTCCCCATTCAAAATAAAATAATAAAAAAATCAAACATACACATATTTGTTATTGCTGCATTCAGAATCGCCCGATCTATCAATATAAAAAAATAATTAATTCGATCGTTTAACGGTGTAATGAGAAAAAAAGTCAAAAAGCCAGAATTATGTTTTTTTTGGTCGCTGCAACATTGCATTAAAATGCAATAACGGGTGATCAAAAGATCGTATCTGCATCAAAATGGTATCAATAAAAAAGTCAGCTCAGCGCACAAAAAAATAAGCCCTCACTGAACCCGAGATCACTTAAATGAAAAAGAACCTATACACGTTTAGCGTCTATGAACTCATAGTGACTTGGATAATCATAATAGCAGGTCAGCTTTAGCATTTTGTGAACATGGTAAAAATAAAAAATAAAATAAAATAAAAACACTGCGGGATTGCACTTTTTTTTGCAATTTCGCCGCACAATTTTTTTCACGTTTTCCAGTACACGATGTGTTAAAACCAATGGTGTTGTTTAAAAGTAAAACTTGTCCCACTAAAAACAAGCCCTCAAATGACTATTTTGGCCAAAAAAAAAACACATAAGTTATGGCTCTGGGAAGAAGGGGAGCAAAAAACAAAAATGCAAAAACAAAAATCTATGGTCGTTAAGGGGTTAAAAAAATAAACGCCATCCCACCTACTCACGGTGACCCTATTCGGGATAGTCCTACCTCTAATATTAAAACCTTACTATATGTCAAGCAACATAATGTGAGTAAGGGCTGAGAAGGACTGAAGCTCGGCTAATGGACACCACAGCCATGGGGAACTATTAGATTGCAATGTCCAGCTCATGAAAAAGGGAGGCCATATCCTTATTTGCACAGAGCGCCCTTATTCACCTTACGTCACTTGACATATGGTAAGGTTTTAATACTAGAAGGGCTGTGCACATGTCTTTTTTTCCTCAGACCAAGATGGAAACCAAGGAAAAAATTGCAGCATGCCCAAGTTGGATCCAATGCTCTGATTGAACTTGGCTATGCAAGTGAGTGAGTCAGTGGAAAACAACTCACATGACATAAGAGTGTGGTCCGATTTCTATGGGCTGTCAGATTGGAAAAAGTGGTGACATTTTTTTCTCCATCTTCTCATCTGAGAGAATCGGATCACACTCTGATCAAAGTGCGATTTGCATAATTGATTCTATTCTCTCAGATCATTGCTATTTGTTTTTACAGCACCATTTATTCCATGGCGCTTTACATGTGGAATGGTGCATACATAATAGAAAACCAGTGCAATAATCTTGAACAAAACAAGTCACCAACTGGTACAAGAGAAGAAAGGACCCTGCCTGTGAGGGCTCACAATCTACAAGGGATGGGTGAGGATACAGTAGGGGAGGGTAGAGCTGGTTGTGCAGCGGTTTGGTGGATCAGTGGTTACTGCAGGTTGTAGGCTTGTCAGAAGAGGTAGGTCTTCAGATTCTTTTTGAAGGTTTCCATGGTAGGCGAGAGTCTGATATGTTGTGGTAGAGAGTTCCAGAGCACAGGGGATGCACAGAAGAAATCTTGTATGTGATTGTGGGAAGAGGAGATAAGAGGGGAGTAGGGAAGGAGATCTTGTGAGGATCGGAGGTTGCATGGAAGTAAGTAGCGGAAGACAAGGTCACAGATGTATGGAGGACACGGGTTGAGGATGGCTTTGTATGCCATGGTTAGGGTTTTGAACTGGAGTCTCTTGGGCATTGTGGAGCCAGTGCAGGGATTGACAGAGAGGTGAGGCAGGGGAATAGCGGGGGGACAGGTGGATTTGCCGAGCAGCACAGTTTTGTATAGACTGGAGGTGTGCAAGAGTGTTAGAGGGGAGGCCACAAAGTAAGATGTTGCAATAGTCGAGGCGGGAGATGATGAGGGCATGCACTAGTGTTTTTGCATATTTGTGATTAAGGAATGTGCGGATCCAGGAAATATTTTCAAGCTGAAGCAGGCAAGAAGTGGAGAGAGCTTGGATATTGGGTTTGAAGGTGAAATCAGAGTCAATGAGAGAATAAACTCTCTTGTGACCCTAGCCTTAAAGGGATTTGGAGAGTGTCCACTTAAAAAAAATTTCTCAAAAAACTCT
Source organism: Dendrobates tinctorius (assembly GCF_039654945.1). Taxonomy (NCBI): domain Eukaryota; kingdom Metazoa; phylum Chordata; class Amphibia; order Anura; family Dendrobatidae; genus Dendrobates; species Dendrobates tinctorius. The sequence continues at coordinate 16,694,944 of NW_027361868.1, forward strand.
GTGAATACACTCTCAGACCTCATTCAGACATCCATTTTTCACTTACGTGTTCTTTCCATACGTCTCACATAGTGAACACGTTCCCATTATATTGTATGAGGCTGTTCACATGTCTGTGGTTTTATTGCGAACAGTGTATCCAAAAAAAAAAATCTCAGAGCCGTCTTTTTTTGATGGGTGTTAAGGATCAAAATTACTAATTCATGAGTCCACAAGTGCAATCCATGGTTTTTACAGATAGCACGCCTACCTGTGATAGTCTATGGGGTCATTCACACGTTCGTGATTTTTCGTAGACCGACCTGGCCGCAAAAAAGACATTTGCATCAAAATCGTCAATGCAAGTCTATGGGTGCGTGAAAAAATCTGATTGCACTCGAAAGCCGTCTAAATGTGATCTGATTTTCACGGATTGTCACATAGGAGAAGGTGGAAACTTTTTTCTTCTCCACGTATGAGAAAAATGGATGCCACAAAGTCTGATCAAAGTAAGGGGTCCTTTTTTTTCCGTAGGCGAGTAAAAAAGGACGTCTGAATGAGGCCTTAGGACATTATGAATGAATGAAACAAAGTGATGCTATTTGAGAATCAACACTAACATTAAAATATTGGAATGTCCTTGTATGACCACCGGTGAATCATTTACAGTCCTCGAGGAACAAAATTGCCCATTGCTGAGTAACCCCTTCATTGACCGCAGACGCTTTTAACAAAAGTTTGGAGTTTTAAAATGTTAATTTGATGTTTCCCCTTAAGGAAAGGAAGGTTTTCTAGCTGCAGCCTCAGCTTCTCCAGTAAAACATTATTGTGCAAGGTATTAAACATTCCGGACAAGGTGTTACTTGTCTGAGTTGTTTCTACCTTAAGCCCAGTTTATATTGCTTTAAGGGTTTTAGGAGATGGATAATGACTTATCTGTTTCACGGGGGTTTATTAAGTCACCCTCAGTCTTTTTTGTAGAGGGGTCCATTGAATTGAGTTATCCTTCGCTGGTATTAGCCGTGTTTTGGCATTTTTCTTTCCAGTTGACACATATTTGCGGCAATCCTGAGATCCAGATGTGCCAGGATTTCTGAAAAACAAACTTGCATCATTGTCCACAGCGTGACATGTAAAAACAAACCAGAAATAGATGGGTGAATCTGATATTGCCATGGGGCTCGAAGTGTTGGCATGAAGCAATAGGACTGAAAAAAAGGGGGCATTCAAAAGAAAATGGTGGTCCGGCTTGTACTTTCCAGAGAAATTACAAATAACAGAGATTCATGCTTATGTCTGTGAGCTCAGACGTGGAGTGAATATTGCGGAGTGTTGAGTGCAACGTCACGCATGTTTATCTATAGATGGCGCCTAATCCTAAGAGAGGCTGTAGATATAACCAGGGCTGTCTGATAAACCGCACGCTGGAAAGAAGGCTCAATATAGTGATGTGTAATAATGAAAAATCATTATCAATTGGATAAAAAATGGATAATATCTAAATAGATATATACAGGAGGATAAGTAAACAGACAGAGAGTCAGAGATAGATAGAAAGAAAGAAAAGAAGAAAGAAAGAAAGAAAGAAAGAAAGAAAGAAAGAAAAATTACAAATATACCTAATAGATAAATGAAAAGACAGACAGAGAGAATAAAAAATAAAGAGAGAAAAAAGAAGGAAACAAAGAAAGACAAAGAAAAAGACATAGATGTAATAGATAGATAATAGATATATATAATTAGATAGATAGATATAATTAGATAGATAGATAATAGATATATATATGATTAGATAGATAGATAGATAGATAGATAATAGAATTAAAAGGAAAGACAGAAAGAAAGAATAATTTTAATAATATGATTAATCTACTAATACTGTGGCGTGGGAAAATGATATATGAAAATAACATGAAATTGAAAATATTTCCCTCAATCCACATATATATATATATATATAGGATTTGGAAAATGTCATTATCTCACATATACTTTAACAGAGTATGCCGTAATTTTCTTTGTCTAATCTTTATTTTTTCCATATAAGCCTCAAATATTGCATAAAATAATGCCACAGGCCAACTTTCGGAATAAGATAAGGACCTTACATCAATCAATGGTGAGAAGTAAATACCCCCCCCCATTAATGCTCAAAAAGACGTTATGCGGCAGAAGCACGTCTACTATAAATGTAAAATAGTATAAAGTCACTGTGTCCCGTATAAGTGTAGCGGACCTACCGCATTGTGAGGCCATATGCTGCCAGAGCTCCTTGGTGACTTCTAACGCTGTTATCATTTTCGCTAGGGGGGCATTATTATATAAATGGATATTTTAAGGCCCAGACAATAAGGCAGACGCTGACTGATGGTGGATCAAGTTTTAAAGTTGCAACAGTTATTTTGATTTTAAAGAATCAAAGGAATAGTACAGTTACCAACTCTCGAATTATCATGAAATAATACACCAGGAACCTTATGCAAGAGGCAGACGAGTTCTACTCTAAGTGGTATGGGAAAATCAAGACTGTAAATGAAATAAGACCCTTTTCTTAGAAATCCGTGTATCTTGTGTAATGGAAGCAGATCCCATAGGAACCAAATTGATGGAAACCACACACCTCAATAATGTACTTTACCACCTGGTGGGAGACAGCTGGCCCATCTACAACTAATAGGTACAAAATATTACTGGAAATTAGAGAGCAGAGGATGAAGCTCATTCTGTCCGCTAATGTAGATTAAGATATAACATCTGACATAGATCGATCTTTGCGCTTGTGTATCATAAGCATCACGGCTTGTTGGACCTGAAAATCCAGGCACTTTTTTTTTACATTTTTGTACTAGTAATAAAGTTCTAAAAACTTAGCTGAATGAACCAGGTACTGGAGAACAAATGAGGGTCCTAGGTGTCACGACTCTTTTGTCGGGTGACTGGGGACCAGGGGCTGCTTCCCTGTCCCTAACACTAGGGGGTGCCTTAGCTCGCCCTGTTCCCCGGGTTGCTTCTGAAGGTGAAGATGTCGGGGCCACGTACCTTGCCTTATCTTTTGAATCCGCCCTCCTTCTGTACCCTACCCCCACCCAAGGAAGAGGGAACTAGTTGTGCACCATAGTACACCAACCAAACAAACAAGGTAATATGAACAGGAGAAACGGAAAATACTAGGCATACAAATATTCACTCACATATAACAGAGGAATGCATTGGGGACTGGAGGATGGGGTAAAACCAAAGTAGGAGAAGAAAGGGGATTATCACACTTACTAAACAAAACAACAGTCACAGATAAATCCACCAAACGCCCCCTCCAATAGCCACCTACTACTATCTTCCCAGCCATGCAGCAAAAGCTAGCTCTGATGATGTGTCTCAGTCTGGACCCAGATTAAATAAGGGATAGTGTTATGAATGGGTAGCCGAGGAGAAAATAAAAACAACACAAGCTAAGTCTCAGAAAACCAAAGAGGTTGGTAACTATGCAGACTGCAGATCCCTTATTCTAACCACACAACTAGTAGCAGTCGTGGAGCGTTCCTACGTTGGTCCTAGACGCCTCATCACAACCGGAGAGCTACATAAGCCTAAAGCAGGAAAAGAGGAAAACTAACTGCCCCAGAGCAGACCCCAAAGGAAAGACAGCCCCCCACATGTATTGACTGTGAAACAAGATGAAAACACACACAAAGGCAGGAAAATAGGCTGAGCAAACAATGGGGCCCGACTAACTAGAAAGGACAGGAAAGGAAAGACACTGTCTGCAGTCTGCCAAAAAACCCTACAAAATGTCCAACACAACTGATAGCAAAATTAACCCTGAAGTCACTAGACTTCTCCCACTATATCAGCACTCTGAAATATTCTGAGACAGAGCAAAAAGAGGCCAATCTAACAAGGGACAAAAAAAAGGCAATCTGGCAAATAAGAGTGGAAATTCAGCACAGCCCAGCCGGGCTGGCTGACCACACAAAAAACTGAGAAGACCAACAAGAGCAAGTGTGAACATTAGCAAAAAAACAAACTTATCTTTAAAGACTGGAACAGAGCTGAGTCCTAAACCTGAGAAGCAGACTGAATCACCAGCAACAGGATAGGGCGTCGGCTGTCTTATATCCAGTCTGATACTCCAGAGATCCAATCATTATCTTCCTCACCAGGTGGCAGATCACTACCACTTAAACCAACCTCACTACCTCCCATCACCACCAGAGGGAGAACGGAAGGGGAACTCTCAACTGGTGGAGCAGAAAATGAGCTCATAACAGGATAGGAGTGGCTAACTGTGATCAGCTGACAGCCCTAGCTTCCAGAGCTCTCAACATGGCCGATTAACCCCTGTACTGCCAAAAGAAATTTACACCATTTAAAAAGAAAGTGAAATGTTTGGTTTCAGCACAGGAGTAGGAGCAATCAGATGTTGCGGTCTTCTGACTTTTCTTTATCGCTATAACCCCATGATACTAGACTCAGAAAAGTATGTTAAAACCCAAGAAAAAAAACAAAATGAGCATATTCTCACAGCAAACGGTGTACAAACAGGGATGTGGCCCCCCTGTCTGAACAAAGTATTGCATCTGTATAGCTTCCTATGGATGGGTGTCTCAGTCGGGACCCTGTAATGCTCTGGGCTTATTCACATTGAAGTTGTTTGACACATGGGTACACCTTGATGCGGTAGAATGACTTTTATGCTTTTTTTTTTAACTGAAAATAGCATTAAGTCATTTCTTGGGTTTTGTCTGTGAAATAGCCACTAAGTGTATGTGCTCTTGCACTTTACACATATACAGTGCTGTGCAAATTAATTGGGAAAAATCATTTTTTAAGTAAAATCGTAGGTTGGTTACCAGTCAGTGATTCAAACCAGTTTTAACTGCTTTGAACAGGTGTGAGGAGTGCCTGTTCAAAGCAGTTAAATCTGGTTTGAATCACTGACTGGTAACCAACTTACGATTTTACTTAAAAAAATGATTTGTCCCAATTAATTTGTAGTAGCTTATAGTCCAGCTCATGTTTTTCATTTTGTTAGAAAGGTAAGTTTAAGCAATAAGTATCTGAGAAGAGTTTTTTCTTCGGTTTTGGTCTTCAAAAGGGACTGACCTCCCCCCCCAAAATAGTACATTTAGATGTGTTCAGAATATTACAATAAGGAGCTAAATCACTCCTATATACAACATATCGCTGTCAGCCAAACAATCATCTGACCGACAGCTATTTCTCTTGACTCTCCTATACACAGGAGCACTTGGTTGGTATGAGTGTTCATGTGTTCTCTATAAGAGAGCCACTGCCAAACTCCTCTGTTGGCGGTTATCTCCTCAAGGATGAAAGTATTGGCTGTTGGAAATCCAGTGTGCCAGATCTTTACCTCTCCCAATATGTTGTAGGGAAATTCGGTTGGCCCCATACTCATTTAGCTGTTGGCCGATTCTTCTAATATCAACAGGTTCGGCCTTTGCTTATATACTTTGAATTTTAGAGCTGCTCCAATCTTCACTTATACCTTTCAGTCCTACGTATGACAGCTGACCCCTTTCGGCCCTGTGCCTGACACAGGAGAGAGTTTTCTGTGTTGGGACTACTTCAGTGCAATCAATGAAGGAGTCTGGTTGACTGATTTCAATAGCCAGCCTCCTTCTTTGCCAAGGCCCATGCATAGAACAATAAGTGGCCCAGCTGAATATTGAATGGAGCAGTCTGCCATGCTGAATGAGCCAGAACTGTAAAATCAGGATACCTTTAAAAATAAAAGTAAACTGGTAAGTTGTTAATAAATCATATTCCAAACACTTTTTTTGGGAAATAGACAACACCCTCAAGTTTCTCTACATCTTACTCATGATATCTAGCATTGTATCCATCCATTTTCTTGATAGTAGTCTTCTTTTTATTTATCTTTAACTCCAATACGCTGGATCCTACAATGATACATCAAAAAGTAAAGTTATTCCCCAAAGCATAAATTGTCCTCTATTCCTGGGATTTTGGATAACTTCCGGCATCTCCAAGAAATGGGATTCTCCAGACTCCCACCTTCTTGAATGGAGCGGAGGTGCGCATACTGTCCAGTATAAAATGATAAGACTGTAGTCACTCTGTGTGCTGGGCGTTGTGAGGATTCAAACATTTCTGAGCTATTGTAGACTTTACAATAGATATCACTCATGTAACGTAAGGCTACTTTCACACATCAGGTTTTTTCCGACAGGCAGGATCCAGCTATTTGTTAAAAAAACAGATCCGGCGAAAGCTGCCGCCGGATCCAGTTTTCTCTCATTGAATTGTATTAGTGCCGGATTGCGCCGCATGGCCGTCCTCTTCTTCCGGTTTTCGCCAGATCCGGCTAAATGTTTCATTCTGGCATCTGGAAAAAATGTCTCTAGTAACGTTTTTTGTCTGCGACAAAAAACTGGACAGCGCCAGATCCGGCACTTCCATTTTTTGCTATAATGGAAGCCTATGGGCACCAGAATGCACTGGATCCAGAAACAGACAGATCCGGCCACCGGATCCGGTTTTTTAAGTCTGCGCATGCTCAGATCCAATTGGCCAGCCCCGGCGGAAAAACGGATCGGTTTCTTCAGTTCTCCAAAATTTATGCCGGATCCAGTTTTTCTAAAAATAGCCAGATCCTGCCTTTCGGAACAAACCTGATGTGTGAAAGTTGCCTAAAGAGTAAGTGAAATCTTTGATGTTGTACTAGACCTATATTTCTCTGCCGTATCTGTGCATCATGAATTTTGGTATGTGTTGAAGGGGCCCATGAAAACCTGGAGCCAGCCCTGTTCATAACATCTCCTTCACCACACAAAGTCACAAGTTATATACCAAAATTTGACTACTAGTTATATTTAACCCTGCCTTTTTTTTTTGCTGAAGTTTGACCTCTCGTGGTGTCCACCATGGACAAATTCTCCTTGAATTGCACTTAAAAGAGAAACAGTTGCCTTTACACCTATGGAGAACAAATGTTAATAAATGATCCTAAAGAACAATGACGCTTTGGTACATTAAATATTTGCTGGATAAGATCCTGATATCTGACCTTTGTGTCCCAAGCACACAATACTGAAAAACCATTAAAAATTAAACTGCTGGGATGTCAAAGTCTTATCATGGTGTTAATGTCTTGTGTTTCTAATCTGATGTATCAATTGCTTTGGAAGATTCATGGGTTTTTTGCAATTTTTGTATTCCTACTACTTACCCAACATTTGTAAAATCTTTATAGTGTGCAAATGTTTTGCCATTTCTGTATATAGCGTAAAAATTTAGTGCCCATACTGACATCCATGCCTATGTGAAATGGATGTAGGCTAGATTCATGATTGATTGTTTTTAATTTAGGGGGAAAAATTTATTTATTTTTATGTCATTTGAAATAAAAAAATGACAAAAAGTCAACTATTGTAAAAAAAAATTTTTGTTAAATATTCATGTGTTAAAAAATCTATATCAGGGACTGATAAAAAAAAATAGATGGACGCTCAAAGGATTTCATGGATAGTCTTTATTGTAGAGCTCTAATTCATAAAAAGATTATTTCCATCTAAGCCATTCATGGCATATGAACAATGCAAATATCTGATTATTGTTGAGCAAGAAGATTTTCTGGACTTTGATCTAGTCCGTGTGTGTCTATGAAGGTACTCTGTTGCAGTCGGACCAGAACACCGTGAACTACCTCGGTTCGGAATTGATTGCCAGCATCCTGTGGACCTCCCGAGATTACTAGGCCTCCATTACATTGTGATTTTTCAGCATGACACACTTCATGACTTAGCTAAAAGAGTCGCACAGGATGCCGGCAATCGAGTGTCAACCGAGAAGGTTTGTATTGGATCTCTTTGCTCAGCTCTATGTGTGATGAGCATGGTCCCCACAGGGCATCCCTTTTTCATGTGCAATTTTAGAACATATGTACATCTTGTAAGGGGTCATCCTACTCCCCCACTCAAAATAACCTTCTAATGATCAGAGCAAAAAATTACTGCTAAAAATAGAGTGTCTTTTATTCTGGCAGACCCAGTCTGGCTTTGTTTTACGTGATCAGAACATTTTTTTTTTTTTAAATGACCCCATATAATTTTTTTCTGCAGCAGGAGATCACCACAGATGAAGTGAAGTATTGTAGGGAGCCCACTAAAATCAATGGCCTGTCTTTATAACTTATGGAGATAATGGATTCTCCAAAGTAAGCGATGTTCTCCAATTCGATTACGGACCGTTTCATAAGTCCAATATTTTTCAAACATTTTCTATCCCTTTTTTCCACGAAAATACCAGGCATCCATTAACATAGCAATGTACCGTACCTATTGCGGATCAAAATCACCCATTCAAGTCAATGAGTCTGTAAAAAATTGATAGTATTTGGATACAATCCGCGTGTCATCCAAGTGCTGTCCATTTTTTTACATTGAGTAAAAAGTTGGAAAAATGGATGCCACACTGAGACCAAAAACGGATCAACTGTCCAATAAATCATACAAAAAACCACTAATGAAGATAGATAATTTTTTCTTGTATGAGCAAAAAAAAATGGACATGTGAAAACAGTCTACTTTAGAGTAGTCCAAACTAGGAGATCATAACAACCACTCAAAACCCTTATTCCCTAAACAGGTACTTGAAAAATGAGCTTCATCAACTATGGGGTTGTAAAACCCATTTTCCATCTTTGAACGTTCAGGCGGCAAAGTTCTAACATTTTTAACATTTTGTACAAATGTTATTTATAAAGTCCTTCTAAAAATATTGCTGTTCCATATGTTTTGTTTTAGGAGGTCTAACCTAGAGCTGACATGGAGGCATAAAATAACCCTTAAAACCTTCGGATCATATTTATTGCAGTACATTGAGATTTACAGCAGATGGATATCACCTGGTCTTTAGCCTTGCACTGAGAAACATTGTGAAACTGGATAGGAAGAAAAAAAGAAAATCTCAATCTGTGTTTTATGACCAGAGCGGGAAGTACGTGTCTTTTGAGCTGTCTGTCTTATCATATAGTTGGGTTGGTTACTTTATCTGAAATAAGTCAATGCACATGGTTTAATGTGGTCTCACTATCCGCAACAATAAAAACACAACAGTGCAGAACAGGCTAAAGTTCATTTGCTTTTCTCCTTCATCCGACTGCTTTATATGCTCTGCGCTTTTGTTGCTGCGTTAATCATTTATTGGTAACTAACTTTTATACTTTTACAAAGTGCAAACCTTTAAGATCAGATGTTCTGGATGATACCGAAACAATGTGGAATGATTTAAAGATCAATGGACCTCAGTTACAAAGAAGTGACTCTGTGCAAGTTTTGAGTTCCCTAAAATATGTGTCCAATTGGGGAGTTTGTATGGTGCACTGTGCAAGTTTTGGATTCCCTAAATATATCCAGTTGGGGAATTGTATGCATACATTTTTTGAGAATGTCATTAATATTTTGCTATTAACAGAAACATACCTGCCTAAGCAGGCTCGGACTGGCCCACAGGAGAATCCTCCGGTGGGCCCAAATGCAGGACTTGGCCACCACCCTCTTATATGAGCAGTACTTGGCACAATAGACTTGATTCACTATATGCAGGCAGCATCTTATTAATTTAGCAATCAACCTATTTTATTGTTATATAAATTTGTGAATGAGGGTAGAGTCATACTTGCATGCAGCTTAAAAGTGGGGTTCTGGAGTTGATGTTCTAGTTGGCCCTTGGCACCCGAGTCTGACACCGTGCCTAACGTGAAAGTGACCTACAGGAAGACCATGATAGTCAGTGAGTCATTAATAACAATTTAATTCCAAATACAGCATAAAATACCTAATGACGTGTTAACTACGAAGCTCCATAAGAATAGGACTAGAACGCCCCAAATGATTTTTGATATTATGTAGTTCTGTCTACTTAAAGTTCCTTCCATCTTGGACCTAACTTGACTCCGAGGCTGAAGAGTTCTATTCTCATCAATGTTATGCTGGAAAGGAAAATTACCTGTCGAGTCTCAAAATGGAAATAATAACAGTTGTCATTGGACATTCTGGAAGTTAATATTAATCTAGTCACAAGGTGCCTCTTTGAAGTAACTGCATACTGACCTAGCTAAAACTCTTTTACACCAAAAATCCATGCAATGATCCATAAAATGCAACATGACAGATTTTCATTAGCATTCACGAGGAACTGAGGAACTTCATGTGCCTTTATGTAAAATTTGACTTACAGTATGGGCCTATATCAAACATGGGCACCATATTTTAGATCTATGCAACACATGTATATGTGTTATGACCACACAGTGACAGGACCACCATCAGCCAAGGAGTATGGGTCCCTACCCTCCACTCATTACTTGGGGGGAAATGGAACATAACTGGATGTGGGCAGAGGTGAGATGTATAATGGCAGGAGGTTTTTGTAGGAGTAGGATGAAGATCTCAGGCCACTGTTTAGACCCCATAATTGTATTCAGACTTCTGATTAGTCCCCTGAATTAAATAAACTTCCAGACCAGTCCCATAGTTTAATTCAAACCCCAAACAAGACCCCAAAATGAAATAAGTTCTCACTCCAGACCCCTTATATGCAGCTCCCTTGTATGCAGACCCCAAACAAAACTTTAAAACAAATTTAGATACCAGACCAGAAAACAATTTAGTCTCAACACTAAACCCCTAAATTAATTCAGAATCCAGCCCCCCTACAATTATTTAGACCCCTGACTAGTGATGAGTGAGCGTGCTCATCCCTACTCGTTACTCGCTCGAGCATCAGTGTGCTCGGGTTGCTCGTTATTCGGCGAGTATTTTTTTAATGTTCGAGTTTGAGCTCGAGTCCCCGCCCCACGTGTTTGGCGCTTTTTAGACAGCCAATAAATATGAGGAAATTGCCTGCAAGTCACTGTAATACCGTAGCCATTTTGGTTTTCACATTATTGTGATTGGCTGGCTGCATAGCGTCATCAGGTCTATAAAAGACGCATGACGCTATGCTCCTCACACTACCCTTGGTAACAAGCAGGGCAGATAGAGGTGCTGGTGAAAGAGGGACATAAGTATGGCTGCGTATTAGCCAGGTATTCAGCCATATTAACATTTCTTTTAAGTACAACAACAGCCCTTCTTAGGGCTAATGATAATAAATAGTGATACTGCTGTTAGCAGCACTTAGGGAGAGATTGTGCTGAAGGGATCGTGTAGGAAAGGATAGGGTGAATTATACGTCCTTTTTGCTGAAGCCTCCAACTCAAGCCAAACTCCTTTCTCAGGACTAATAATATTCTTTTTGCTCTTAATCCTGCAAATTGCTCTGAGCAGGGAAATATTATACACCACTTTTACTGCTGCAGTTGTGCATAAAAAGCATACAGCCAGACTTGGTTGGATCTCAATAGCATTGCTATATTGCTCTTGCAGTGTAACTAGTCCATCTGAGGTGTGCAAATTTTCCTGCAATAGTAATATTGCAATTTTTTTCAGCAGTGAAATTTTATATGGAATTTGTTCTGCTCCAGTTGTGCTTCAAAACACACAAAAAAATTGGTTAGAAATAGTATTGATATCTTGATACTGAATAATACAATATCCCAGTGGCAGAAATCATAATATCAAATAGTGGTCAAGGAGAATGCCCAAACCACCAAATGGCATTAGCCATAGGAAAACTCCACCAGACTTATAAACATGCAAGAAAAGGGAGTCAATATCCTCAAGTAAAATCACATCATTAATTTATTAATAGATACATCACATAAATAGAAATAGACAAAAAATACAACAATATTATGGCAGAGTGTAAAACAAGAGACCTAGGTGCAACACAAGTGCAGCGCTAGTGACAGTAGGAAATCCTAATATATACAGCATATTGCCAGTGCAACTATAATCTAGAGGCCCCGAAGACACAGACTAGTGGAGGCATAGTAATCCCTTAGTGTGGTATAGACATCACAGTGATCCCTTGCCAATCAGTCAGTAGGTCTTAACCCCATAATTATTTCTTACCCATAACTGTCAAGAAAACAGCACCCTGTGCCCCGATGTGCGTTTCGCGTGGGCTTCTTCCGAAGTAGTTCAATACCAGCTACACCATGCCCGTCAGTATTCCGGTCCACCTCCAAACATAAGAGCTGATAAGTGGGCATGAATGTCTGATATCTGTGCCGTTCTTCAAAACTTTGAGGACACGACAAAGATAGTGAGCTGCGATGATGCCATAATCAGTACCACCACCCCGCTTCTCTTTCTACTGAAATGCTCACAGCTCACAATTAAAGAGCAGACTTTGCAGGATGAGCAAGTTGAAATGGAGCAAGAAAATATTCTGGGGGAAGCAGAGGGAAGTGTCACAGTAGCGGTGACCCGGTCCGTGTCCCTGGGCATCCATGGAAAAAGGGGTTAAAGCGTGGCTGGTTAAAGTTTATGAGTGGATGATACGTGACGCCACCTGTGGTGCTCGGCAATAAAGGGGTTAAGCCGACGCTGCAAACAGATCCTCTGGGACAGATGGTGTGGTGCAGCAATGATGTGGTGCAGTCCCAGGGCAGAGTAGATGAAGAGGATAGGTGTTGAGGAAGAGGGTGTAGTGTCTGGCACAGAGATGTAGCAGTGCTGGAGAGTTTGCAGGAAGAAGGCAAGGACACAATAGGGTGCAGTTTCTTTTACCTTTACTTTGCTTGGTAAATGCAGTCCAGAATTCCAGATTACAGATGGAACAGAGGCTGGCCGGCCTGGAAGCAACTTAGGAATCTGTCTATCAGATGGGTTGTGTAGTCTCCTTTCTAGCGCTTATCTTAGGTACTTGCAGTACTGTGTTACACTGAAGTTCCACTTGCTTGTTCTCATTTAGAACTCCCTCGTATGGCAGACAGCTGTAGCCTTCTTCTTCTTCTGGCTCACCCGTTGCTGTTGTGCCTCCGAGTCTTATTTGGGAACAGAGCATTTACAGCTTCCTATTCCTCCGGTTTCTGCTGCAGGAACATCAGTATCCATACAACCTTGTAGACCGGGCTCCAGATCATGCGCTACAGCTAGAAGTGAGCACTCAACTCTGCTCAATATTCCAGCTCCTTTCCTCCACGTCCACACACGTTGCCATCCTCACACAAACTCCTAATTTCCCCTTCCTGGCCCCCAGAGAGTAGCTCTTCCCCCAGTTTTGGTTCAGAGCTTCCTCTGCTGAACTGGAATGAGAACTGTGTTGTGTGTTGTAATTAACTGACAGAGAGACCATTCATTGCTTCCAAGCATGACATCACACTCCCTAGGAGGAAGGTAATGCTACTGTGGCGACCATACTCCTGGGGGCGCCACATTAGCGCTACATAAAAATAAAGATTATTATATACTGGGTGATACTAGACAGCCCAGCCTCTTCTCATTTTCTCAATGCGGATTGGGTGATAATGAGGAGGAGGAAGACTGGTTGACTGCACTACAGATGGTAGTACCCATCTGTTCACCATGGATGGCCTGAAGACAAAGAGGAGGAGGATGGAGAGAACAACATGGACAGTTATCCTCTTGGAGGGGACAGGGAAGTCTTGGCTGTTGGCAGTCTGGCACATATGGCTGAGTTTATGTTCCACTGCCTTTCCCGTGACCCTTGCGTTGTACGCATTTTGGCCAACACTAGTTACTAGTTGGTCACCCTTCTATACCCACACTACAAGGAGAACTTTACATCTCTCCTTCCTGTGGCATTGAGGTTTAATAAAATAATGCAGCACCAGAAGACCCTAGTTGAAGAATTTTTAAAAAAATTCCCAACTGAAAATGCTGACGGCAGAGGTCACAGTTCCTTGGACAACCAAGGAGAGGAGACTCACACCAGATGCAGCAGAGGCAGGGGAACATGCTCAAAGGTCTGGGACAGTTTTCTCAGACCCTCCCAGTGCCCAGGTCCTGATGCGCGGGGGTACTCTGCTAAGGAGGGAAAGGTTTTGGAAGATGCTGAAGGATTACCTTTCCGGCTATACCAGTGTCCTCCGTGATTCCTCTGTGCCCTTACAAATATTGGGTATCCAATTTATACACGTGGCATGGACTGTCTCTACACCTTGGAGGTCCTGGCCTGCCCTTCCACTAGTGTTTTGTCAGAGCAGATTTTTAGTGCCACTGGGGGTATTATAGCCAATAGGCACATCAGTCTGTCAAGTGAAAATGATGACAGGCTGACTCGTAACAAAATGAACAAAGGCTGGATTGGGCCAGACTTCTCAACACCACCGGATGACAGCAGAGGAACATAAACTAAAATGCAGTGGGTTTTTTCGGTTTTTTTCTGGTGTATTCCCATGCACTCCTTCCCACCCAAACATGGGTATACGCTTCAGGATTTCATATTTTTTGTTTCGTCCTCCTCCTTCACCACCATATCAACAGGGTGATCATGCTGCCCTTGCTATAAATATTTTAAGGGTGTTTATGGTGCCCGCGTTAACAATTTCTAGAGGCCTACCATGAATATTATTTTATATACATATGTATACCCCCCAAGGGGTAAATTTTTTTAAGCTCATGCACTTAGAGCATGGGCATTAACAGTCTAGGATACTCACTGCTTAATAATGTGAAAAAAATGTTTTCTAAGGCCCTCCACTATGTTTCTTCAAATGGGTATTGGAGTGCCTCCTTCTAATTTTTAGCATCCCTTGCACTTGTATACGCTTTACCCGTCTAGGAGACATGCTCCTCAGTATTGAGAAAAAGTGCTTTTCTGAGGATTCACATTCTACGGTAGTTGAGGATTTTTTAAAAAACCAAAAGTGGCAGTGTGTTCTATTAGTATAAGATCCAGTGCCTTGTTGTGGGCTGTCAGGTGGTCATCATATAGGGAGTTCTCAAACTGCATACAGGATTTCACAGCCGGGACAGGAGAGTTTGTACAGTAAGTGCAGAAGATCCTGGTCTCCTCCATATAAGGCTGAGTAGATGTGAAACGCTCCACTATATTCGCCAGCAGGGTGGATGAAATAACAGTCCTTGATGCTGCCACATTATTATTATTATTATTATTATTATTATTATTTATTGTTATAGCGCCATTTATTCCATGGCGCTTTACATGTGAGGGGGGTATACATAAAAACAAGTACAATAATCTTAAACAATACAAGTCATAACTGGTACAGGAGGAGAGAGGACCCTGCCCGCGAGGGCTCACAATCTTCAAGGGATGGGTGATAATACAGTAGGCGAGGGTAGAGCTGGTCGTGCAGCGGTTTGGTCGATCGGTGGTTACTGCAGGTTATAGGCTTGTCGGAAGAGGTGGGTCTTCAGGCTCTTTTTGAAGGTTTCGATGGTTGGTGAGAGTCTGATATGTTGTGGTAGAGAGTTCCAGAGTAGGGGTGATGCGCGAGAGAAATCTTGTATGCGATTGTGGGAAGAGGAGATAAGAGGGGAGTAGAGAAGGAGATCTTGTGAGGATCGGAGGTTGCGTGCAGGAAAGTACCGGGAGACGAGGTCACAGATGTATGGAGGAGACAAGTTGTGGATGGCTTTGTATGTCATGGTTAGGGTTTTGTAATGGAGTCTCTGGGCAATTGGGAGCCAGTGAAGGGATTGACAGAGGGGAGAAGCTGGGGAATAGCGGGGGGACAGGTGGATTAGTCGGGCAGCAGAGTTTAGAATAGATTGGAGGGGTGCGAGAGTGTTTGAGGGGAGGCCGCAGAGCATGAGGTTGCAGTAGTCAAGGCGAGAGATGATGAGGGCATGGACTAGGGTTTTTGCAGATTCTTGGGTGAGGAATGAACGGATGCGTGAAATATTTTTGAGTTGAAGTCGGCAGGAAGTGGAAAGGGTTTGGATATGTGGTTTGAAGGAGAGATCAGCATCAAGGATTACTCCGAGGCAGCGAGCTTGTGGGACTGGGGAGAGTGGGCAGTCATTTACTGTAATTGATAGGTTCGTAGGGGGGGTCACGTGAGATGGGGGAAAGATGATGAATTCTGTTTTGTCCATGTTGAGTTTCAGATATCTAGTGGAGAAGAAGGATGAAATAGTGGACAGACATTGAGGGATTCTGGTTAGTAGGGAGGTGATATCTGGTCCAGAGATGTAGATCTGTGTGTCATCAGCATAAAGATGATACTGAAAGCCATGAGATTCTATGAGCTGTCCCAGGCCAAAGGTGTAAATAGAGAACAGCAGGGGCCCTAGGACTGAACCTTGTGGGACTCCGACAGATAGGGGGCGAGGTGAGGAGGTGGTGTGTGAGTGGGAGACGCTGAATGTCCGGTCTGTTAGGTATGATGAGATCCAGGAGAGGGCCAAGTCTGTGATGCCGAGGGATGAGAGGGTCTGTAATAATAGGGAATGGTCCACTGTGTCAAAGGCAGCCGACAGGTCCAGGAGGAGGAGGACAGAGTAGTGTCGCTTGCTCTTGGCAGTTAAGAGGTCATTGGTGACCTTAGTAAGGGCAGTTTCAGTGGAGTGGTGTGACCGGAAGCCAGATTGTAAGCGGTCGAAGAGGGAGCAAGAAGAGAGATGGGAGGACAGTTCAAGGTAGACGTGTTGTTCCAGTAGCTTGGAGGCGTATGACAATGATCCACATTAACCTAATCGCTTTTTCCAGGGCTAATTCAAATAGATTCAATACTGTTATAATAATACTGCTCTTATCTGCACTTCATCTACAGTGAAGTGTGGCATTAGGGATAGTGTGTGACAAGCATCTAGTAAGGAATTATTGCCTTATAAATTCTAAATTACCACTTCTGAACTCTTGAGTGCTTTGTTTCCATCTATTTCTAGGTGCTTCTTTAAGTACGTTTGGGGTCAATGTCCTGCTGGAAGACCATGACCTAGGATGCAAACCCAGTTTTCAGACCCTGGGCACTACATTGTGACCCTAAATCCTTTGGGAATCTTCACATTTGATGATGCCTTGCACATGGTCAATTCACCCAGGGCCAGAGGCAGCAAAACAACCCCTAAATTTCACATATTTCACTGTAACTACTGTATTGTTTTATTTATAGGCATTATTCCATTTACAGTAAACAGTAGAATGATGTGTTTTACCAAAAAACTATCTTTGTCTCATCTGTCCACAAGACGCCTGCTGGCCCTCTAAAAATATTGGGGGCCATCTGCTGTCCCTTCATAAATTGTGAGGGCTGCCTTCTGGCCCTCCAAGTTTCAAACTTTACAGTGTTAATATGAAAAAGAAAACTTGCCTACCTCAAATGGCTAAATTATATTGCAGTAGCAATCTACTGGAATGCAAATCATAACCGTCTGCTGGCCATCCAAGAATGCTTAGTTAGGACTTGCTGCTGGCCCTCTAAAATTAGAGTGACGACCACCTGATGGCCCTCTGACAATAGTGAGGGCCACTTGCTGGCCCTCTAACAATAGTAAGTACCGCCTGATCAACCTCTACAAATAGTGATGGCCGCTAAATGGCACTTGAAAAAAAATGTGACTTTCGGAGTCATTTTTTCATAAATTAAACAGGATGTGTCTGATCATGACTCACACACCACATGGACAGATTAAAATGCTAAAATTATATTTCATGTAGAATTTTTTTCACCATTGAAAGCAATGCAATTGTGCAAAATTGCAACAAAATCACGATGTGTGAACAAAGCCTAAAGCCCCCGTTACACATAGCGATATCGCTGTAAATTCACAGATTTTGTTACGTTATAGCGATATTGCTAGCGATATCGCTATGTCTGATACGTACCTCAGACCGGCTCCCCCGCTGCTCATCGCTGGTCGCGCGAGAAGGTCCTGGATCATTTCTCATCGGGCACTTCCTGCTGGGCTTCCTGCTGTGGAGACGAGCGACGCGTGGACGCGGGCGGGAGGACGTCAGGATCGCCACGTCTGACAGGTAAGTAGCGACCCCCGACCCCTGCGATGTCGCTGGTGAGATCTGCCTGTGTGGCAGCTCACTAGCGACCACTTAGCGATGCACCAGCGATCCATATCGTTGTCGGAATCGCTGGTGCATCGCTAAGTGTATCGGTACCCTAAGATATGGAGGAGCATTTTTTAATCTTATTTGTTTTGGCTTATATACAAGTCATTATCCTGGAAATAATTTTTTTTCCAGTCAAATCCATTTTAACTGCGGTTTTGTATATTTTATTGTCAGTCTGTAAAAGTGGAGTAATACTCTAACAACTTTGTTCCCAGCAACGACCTGGCAATTTTCATACTCCCTCCAGATTTCCATGGGGGCATGCCAAAAAAAATACTCAAGTTTCCTATTGACTTCCATTATACTCGTTACTTGGGTCAGCCACCTGAGCATTACGATTTGCTCGACTCGAGAAACGAGTACCCCAGCATTTTAGTGCTCGCACATCACTACCCGTGACCCCTAAACGAATCTAAACCTCAGAAAAGACACCTTAATATATGCTGATTGCAAAAGTAAACCTTAAATCTAATTTAGATCCCAGATCCTCAAAATGTAGTCAGAATCAACACTAAACCTCTAAATTAATTCAGATCGCCACTTTCATTCAGATCTCAAGAGAGATCCCTTAAATGAATTCAGACCCGTATAGCAGATCCAAGTTTAATCCAGACCCCGAAATGGACACTCCCAGTGCACCTGTAGTTCTTTATTTCAAAGTAACCTCCACTACAACCCTAGCCCAAATTTATAAAGCTAAGAATATTCATTAATTTATTTTAAATATTTTTTTTTACTTTTTTTTAGGGAGGAGGAACTTTATTATACACTTTATTTTTAGTTTGGTAAATCCTTTACATATGCGCCCTGTAAATACGAAGGAGAACATTTCAACATTTCAGGACACCAATAAACCACTGCAAATACACTGAGTATTGTTTGCGCCACTAGATGGAGATTGTCATTTAGTTTACAAACACACCTGTAAAGACAAACTGAAAATTTCTGAAGAATCTGTACGGGACCTCCTGTATATAGCACAGCACCTCTCCTCCATTGTGCCGTGTCCCACTCTTGTTTGCTCAGGACGGGGCTTGTTGGCATAGGCGCGTCATGTGCAGAAATCCTGCTTATTTAGTCCGAAACGGGGAATAGAAAACTAAGAATCTATCAGATTAAAGATGAAATGCTCTTTTGTATTTTTCCACTTCGTTGCGCTGAAAATAAATCCATCAATGTTTATATTTTTGTAGAAGGATAGAATATACCGTACCATTTATTAGCAGCAGCAAATATACAGGGGTAGACCTGGATATAGCAATGGTGGCCTGTACTGATTAAGGTTTGTCTGCCGGAACCATCCTTGTTTGTGGATGGGACAAAACTGCATTGTCAGTCACAGCCACATTGATGATGGTGGTGAAGAATCAGATGATTCTTCAAAAATCCGGCACTCCATAAAAGCAAAGTTCTTTTGCTGATAACTTTTAAAAGTTAGTGTATGTTCTTCCACGTTTTGAGCATTGCCACTCTCTTAATCATAGACTTAGGCGATACGTCAGATACTGAATTTAAGGAGAGGTGATCAATGTTACATCCCAGAACCAAGACCAGCACAAGGACCCAATCAACCAAAGCTCCGAAGCTCGCTTTGCCCAGGTATCAATTTGTGACATCCTCTCTGCATGGCAGATGTACCCACCACATGTAAGGAAGAAACTCAGGAGCTAAGTCAGATATGCACACTGACTATGGACTTTTTATATTATATGTATTTTTTTTTTTTTTTTTTTTTTTTTTTAAATGTTAACAAAATATTTATATACAAGAAAATAGTTATTTTGCAATGTTCACACATGCCTCAGGGGCATTTCTTTAAATTCATACTTCCTGTCCTTTTAGGAAGAGTTTTTATCATCACAGGCACGATTACAATAGCAGGTAACACCTCTATACACATTTGATAGGAGAGGATCCACCAATCGCAATAGGCAATGTCACAGCTGATCCACAGTGACCTTTGCACATGCTCATTTGATGCCTCAATACAAAAGATAGGATCAGAGTCTTTGTTGTGCCTAAAGGCTCCGTTACACACAGCGATTTCGCTGGCGAGATCGCTGAATTTGTGACACATCAGCGATCTCTTCAGCGATATCTCTGTGTGTGACATCCAGCAGCGACCGGCCCCCCCACCGGGTATCGCTGATCGTGCTGGATCGTCCTGGGCCATTTTTTCATCGCTGGTCTCCTGCTGGCTAGGGCGCATCGCTGCATGTGGCAGCGGGAGCCAGCGATCACCGACACTGCACGCTGATATCCAAGGTAAACATCGGGTATCTAAGAGCCGCATGGCTCTTAGATACCCGCTGTTTACCTTGGATACCAGCTTGCTCGCTGGTCCTGTTCGCTGGAGGGGCTGTCTATGTGACAGCTCACCAGCGATCAGCCTAACGATGTCCCAGCGATCCCATCATTTCGGATCGTTGGTGGGATCGCTGGGACATCGTTATGTGTAACAGGGCCTTAATGTGCATGTGCTGTTTTGTGAAACAACAGGACATTACATTTTTTTTTAGAAAAAAAAAAAAGCACAGTGGTCAGTGTGACAATCATTTTGTTAAACTGATTGTTATATGAAAAAAAAATGCAAAAGAAAAGAAAAATATAACACAACAATCTGATTCAAACAATAGATAATTGATAATTGCTTCCATATAAGATGCTGGAAAAGGTGGAAGGTGTCCCGTCTGAGGTCCAATATGATAGTTGTGGCAAATGGTGTGTCCGCCATGTTTATCATCATAGAAGATGAGTAATTTTACAACATCCTGCTTTATCACAGAAGCATTCATGTTATTGCAAGTCTCCTAGGTAGAAAATGAAAAAATGTAAAAAAAAAATATTAATAATATTAAAAATAAAAAAAGTTTATATCACCCTCTTTTTTCAGAATGTAAATAAAATCAGCGTGTGTGACTGTCCAAACTAATAGAATATTTTTGTATTAATTTTGTAGGATGAACACCAAAATGGAAAACAAATACAGAATTGCTGATTTATGATAGCCTCGTGTTCCCCTCCCCACAAAAAAAATAAAAAGAGATCAGAAGGTTGTGTGGACCTCAAATTGGTTTTAAAAAAATCTAGAGCCACTACCACAAAAATCAAGACTTTATGCAACTCTATAGATCGAAAAGTAAAAAAGTTATAGTTTTTGAAAGTCAAGGAGGAAATGTCAAAAGTGAAGAAGGGCCTAGAGGGACTCTGTCGAGAGGGGGTCCGGGTAAACCTAGAGCTGGTATATACTTGACATCATCAAAATTACTAATTTTTGCAGTCTAAAAGATTTTTGAAGATTTTTGTATTCAAATAATAGTAATAATTAAAATCTGCTGCACTTTGTCATAACCAAAGACAATTTTAAATGACTTGTGCACATCACCTTTTTATAGTCCCGTACAGGTCTAGACAAACCACAAATGATCACAGAACAAATAAATGTAAAGAGTTAAACTTTATTGAACATGACGGCAGACACAGTGATGCTCAAGGCTTGTCATGCTATTATGTACTAGATGTGTAATGGCTGCCAAGAATAACGCTTGAATATTGCATAATTAACTAATTAAGAAAAACAATCTGAATAGGCCTCATTCATTAAAATTGTCTAACACTAAGGCCCTAGTAACCAATCAGATATCAGCTTTCATTTTTCCATAGTACTTTAAGAGAGGAAACCCAAGCTGTGATTGGTTGCTATGGGCAACAAGGACAGACTTACTGGTAGACAGTTTTGATAAATGAGACTCAATACGTGAAATTAATTGGTCACGGTTCTGTTAGATTCAGAGAGGCCACACTCACCCTCTTATGTTATTGGGCAGCACGGTGGCTCAGTTTTTAGCACTGTTCCTTTGCAGCACGAGGGTCCTGGGTTCAAATCCCACCAAGAACAACATCTTGATGGCATTTGAATGTTCTCCCTCTGTTTGCGTGGGTTTTCACCGGCTCCTCCAGTTTCCGTCCCCACTCCAAAGACATACTGATAAGGATTGTAGACTGTGAGCCCCGATGGAGACAATGATGATGTCTGTAAAGAGCTACAGAATATGATGGCGCTATATAACCAAAGTATAATAATAAATAAGTAATAAAATAGAAAAGGCTATCCAACACGATTGGCGCTCGTTTACTGGCTTGTTTGCATTGGCTGGCAAAAACAGGAATTTAATGATTTAATGATACGACCATTCTGTCACCATAGAGTATCGTGTAGTTGGCAGCACATCCCCCATTTATATGCGGAGATTTGCTGCTGATGACAATGATTTTCATACCATAATAAATGATCCGATCACCCATCAAACAGGCGTTTTTCTCATTTGCTGAGTGAACGCTGAACTGTTCTCCAATTATGTTTCGATCTAAGTAGGCCTTTACACTGAGGAGCACTGAGGTCCATGGCTCCCACACTGTTTTTGGCCCTTTATAAAGCCCTCCCATACTTTTTGGATGGCAAATGACGGTTATCTCACAGTTATCCCATAGACCGGAGCGCTTATTTGGGAGAACAATAGGATCGTCAATCCAAAATCAGACATGCTGGATCCTTATCTCCACCAACATCATATATTGCGGACCCAAAACACTTTAGAGCAGTGTTTCCCAAACTCCAGTCCTCACGGACCCCACGGGTCATGTTTTCAGGATTTCCATAGTGTTGCACAGGTGAGAGAATTCCTGATGCCTTGATGATACTTCCACCATCTGTGCAATTCTATGGAAATCCTGAAAACAAGACCCGTGGGGTCTGTGAGGACTGGAGTTTGGGAAACACTGCTTTAGAGTGTTTGTCGAACCCATGAGAATCAACAGAGTTGGATGAAGCTAGGTTAACATGTATGGGGGCCTAACGTCGTCCACCCCAATATACTGTACTATTAGTGATAAGCGAACGTGTTCGGATAAGGTGTTAACCAAATGACTTCGGCTTGCTTGAAAAATATGTTCGAGTCCCCATGGCTGCATATCTCACTGCTGTTCGACAGCCACAACACATGCAGAGATTGTCTCATTGTTAGGCAATCCCTGCATGGGTTGCCACTGTCTAACAGTCGCGAGACATGCAGCCGCGGTGACTCAAACAGATTTTTCGAGCACGCCGAGGACACTCGGTTAGCACCCGAACAATTGCACACTTCACCGCATGTGTATGGGGGAGTTGGGAGAGATAGCCGAGATAATGACCCAGACTAATGTAATTAGGGTCTATTGACCCCTCTAAATAATTCGTCAATCACCCGATAAATAGGCACAGTGGGGCACAATGATTTTTACACTTACTTAAAAATCATCGTTTTCGGAAGCACATTGCCTCATGTAAACAGAAGTTGTGCTGCAATAAATACGACTTTCTGTGGCCACAGGACGATTGTTCGCGCATAGAGCATTCATAAGTCGCCTGTCTACCCAGACCACTAAATGACTTCAGATTGGCTTGCATGCAGTCGATCGGTGGTCATTTAACGATCGCCATGTAAAGTATACAGGCAGGTCTTCAGAACCCAACTAGGATAAATAGTGATAAAATATAATGTTACATTTCTAAGGACATTTTTTCTTCTTTATAATTAGAAATAAATGTCTAAATTATTATTTATTTTATTATAATTTTGACTTTTATTATTATACGTTTTGTAAATGCGACATAAATACATAATGACATTACGATGGATTCCTCGGTGCAGCGGGGGTTGTAGTGCAGGCAGCTACCCTGTCTACAGTGATGGAGTGATCTCATTAAAAACTGATTGAGAAAGATGATTGCTTCCTATGGGTAAAAAAACGCAGAAAAAATGATGAAAGAAGTGACATGCTGCAGTTTGCAAAAGCACAGCAGTTTTCCAAATCAAGGAATAAGTAATTCATAAAATACTTGCAGTTGTGTATTTTACTTACAAATTCAGAATTGCTTCATTTTATTGTCGTTATTTAAAAATGTCCATTGCGGGTCATGTGGCCGCAGATTATTCAACCGCAGATTTAAATTGAAAGAGAAAATGTAGTATTGTCCCATCAAATGGGGATAATGTATAAAGGAGTTGCAGGGGTTGTCCAGTCCAGATCAATAAGTCTGCAGTCACCCTGTGTGGCTGCAGACTTGTGAATCCCCCCCAGTGCATGTACTGTGAGCTGCGGGGATTTGACGGTTTCTGACCCGGGACCGGAGGATATGTATGACTTATGCATGCCAGTAAGTGTGGTCTTGCTTCCATAAATTCGTATGGAGCGAGGCCACGTCTTCTAGTCGGCCACTACCCTGCAGATTTGTAATGCAAATTACTCATTCATATTGATTCCGTACATACCATTATTATTATGTTCCCATATTCCCTATACTGTGACTTTTAACCTCATATCAGTATAGTCACACCTTCCCCAAAGACCAACTCAACCAGATAAAGGCCTTTTACGCAACTTGTGTGAGAGTTTGAAAATATTCTCTTGTACAATAGCAACTTGCATTGCTCTTATACGTGTCCTTTGATGTTTGCAGAATAAGTGTGTGACAAGTCGTAAATCCAGTTTACACCAGAAAACTCTGTCTATAACCTTTGCCCCGCCACCATACACTGGCTATCATCAGCTTTCATGTCTCCTGTTAAAGTGCACGTGGAGGCTTAGGTGTTATGTAAGCCAATATGAGTTGCGATGTGATGAAGAAGTGGACCATAAGCAAACAAAGTCGTTACCCCCCCACCTTCCCCTTCCCATAGAGTTTGTACCATCGCCTTCCTGCCAGCTGCAAATATATGATCTGGTTATGGGTATGGAAGCATCGGAAGATGTCAAAGTGAAAATCCAGCACATTATATTTAGATGCTTAATTCATTTTTTATGTCAATTTAGGGGTATCTTGATTCAAAACGAATATTTTCCAACATTCTCTCAGAGAATGTTGCGTTAATAGAAGTTGTGCCTCCTTCAGGTCTTTCCTATAGTCACCAAATTTAAAGGAGTTGTCCGCTCCTTTTCTTTTATTTAAATCTAGGCCTATGATGGTCTTAAAACTCAAAACTAAAACAAATACGCACCTAACAGATCCTTCAGAAAAGGAAAAATGGTGCAGCACAACCACACGGTAAAATACAGAATCTTTTGTTTGAAAATCTTTAACACAAGGGAATCAATCCGGAAAAATTGTTTAAATCTCACGCGTTTCTTGTGCAGTGGGCGTCCTTAATTATAGTATAATACACTGCGATTACGTATTGAGTATAAAATACTTTTTATTAAGTACAGTTAAGTATTAAGCATTGCTATGTCCCATGAATGAGACATTTTACAGACTGTCCTGTGCATTTTACATGCTGTATTGCAGTCTCTCGTATTGTTTACTGTTGCTATGTGTTCCTGTGTTTTGCATGGCTGAAATCCTCCCTCTCCATCAAGTTTGTCCCTCCTGTCTCCCTCTTCTGGGTGTGATTTCACTTCCTTCTTTTTCCTCCTGTGTCTCAGTCTCCATCTTGGCTTCATTAGAAGCACATGTGTTTTCAGCCTGTCAGAAGAAAGTCTTTTTTACCTGCTGCTGTTTGTATGCATTCAACTAGAATTCTCAAAGTCTTTTCTGGATTCTTCATAACATGTGTGCCGGCAGCTGAGTTGAGCTATCTGTGACCGTTGGCAATTGTAAGGTGAAGAGATTCAGCATCTCACAGAGCCATATTTGCAGCCACAGTCCCCGGGGACAGAATAAGCATGATTAAGAGCACCCAATGCTTCAGAAATGCATCAATTTTCAACAATTTTTCTGGATAGATTCCCTTGTTTTAAAGATTTTCAAATAAAGAATTCAGCATTTTACTGCAGGGTTGTGCACCACCATTTCTTCCTTTTCCACTTGTTTTTGCTGCGTTGCAACAATGGGATTCAGCACTAGTGATGAACGAACACAGACTGTAAGAGAGACCCCATAGCCCTTACTACGACCATTTTACGGCACCAAAATTTGGGTCCCCATTGACTTCTATGGGGTTCAGGTAGAGTTCTGGTACCCGAACCAAACTTTGGCCAAAAATTGGGTCGAACATGAGGACCCTGAACATTCTCAGGTCTGCTTACCCCTAATCGGCACTCATCGGTTTGGTTTCCTCAGCTCCTCAAGCAAGCATGGTGAGCCTTTGTCTACCAGATCCACGTTGTTCCTCCATGCCATTGTCCATGTTCATGATCAGCTTTCTTCCTCTTCAAGCTGGGCATGTCATGGACATTGGTGACTACCTAAGCTAGGAGACTGTTACGGCTCCGACAATCTGCAACTGATTGTCTACATCAGTCATGGGATATACCAACGTGAATTGGAAGCGTAGAGACTGGCAGGGGACATGTGCAGCAGTACAAAAGACCAGTGGGGTCTTGTATGGGTTTTTATTTTCACACCTTATATGAGTCCATTTAAAAAAATAAAATGAACAACTTTAAAAATAAAATTAGCCTATTATATCTGCAGGATCCGGCACATCCATGCAATAGATAAATAACACATTTATTTAAATGGGTACCTATCATGTAATACTTCATTTCCCTTATGGTGGTGCTGCAGAGAAACTTAGCAGTTGGTTAGGTTATAGATCCAGTTGGATGCTCCATGATCAGCTCATAATTGGAGAATATTTCTAAAAAAAAGGCAATGTCCCTTTAATCACTTTTTTCTAAGACGTTTAGTAATTTTTAATATACAGTAACATATTCCTCTAAATGAATCCAGTCCAGCCAATACTCATCTAGGTCTTCGAGCTTTCATCTTGAAGTGGCTCGAAACTTCACCAAAAATCTTCAGAAATCTTTTTTTCAACAAAGCGGCCGTCCCCATGCACTGTACAAGCCATAATGTCATTGTCCGGAAATTTCCTTTCTGACTAAACCTTAATAAAAACAGACGGCGTCCAAAAACTAAAATTCCTAATGATGTCTAAGAACATCTTACGACGGAATCTGGGTGTGAAGAAGCCTTTGGAGCCACTAATGGAATTTAAATGCACGTTGAAAAGCACAAGCAGATGTTTAATTTGGAGACAACATGTCTTCCGTTAGAACCAAATGTTTTCCCTGACTATTCAAGGTTTGTTTGCGATTGATTTATGTGTTGCAGACTTTCTCATGCCATTGATCCAAACAGGCCGCTTACACTTGTATCTCGCAGTATTACTCAATACGCACAGGCCTGTTCATGTCCTCTTCAGGCGTAACTGCCTAATTGCAAAAGATTTTAGAGGAATAATGTCAGCATGTTAAATCAGTGGTTATTACAAAATCATACCTTGTCTCCAGTGTCGGACTGGGGTGCCAATGGCCCACAAGTAACATTGACTTTTTGGGGGCCCACTTATTACACTATCCTCATTCACAAATTGACGTATGTCTCTAATAATAAACTAATTAGTTTGGTTACTGAGTGATGAGGTACTGCATTTTCTGTAGAGAGTGAATCAAGTTAATTATGCCAAGTACTGCCCATACAGTGGTTTTGGGGGCCCACCAGGGGATTCCCCTGTTCCCCTATATGCCAGTCCAAGCCTGTTTGTCTCCTTTTCTCTTCTCCATCCAAATATATTTTTAATTTGTTAGTCAGAAGGCAAAATCTTGTTTCTAGTCAAATGCTTTTATCTTATGATTCCGCGTCATGTTCCCCACCACTCAAATATTTGACACCAAAATAACCCCACCCTATCATCAATCTCTGTGCTGCACAGCAAGGGCACTGAGAGTATCCCCCTAGAGACCTGGTGTGTCATAGTGTACCACAGGCTGAGAAGTCATTACATTAATGTTAAAAGGAATTGGTCAGCATAAAATGAATGTTCAAACCAAGAGCAAGTGCTCAGTGCACCCTTGACGTGGCCAACTAGTTCAGTGCACTTTCCCACCTACTTGCTTTCTATCTATCTTCACCTTTCTCTGGCTCCTGTAAAGTCAGAGCTGTCAATCAAGTATGAGGGGGCAGAAATATATACAAACCAAGTAGGTGGGAAGGTGCACAGAACTGTTTGTTCACACCAAGGGTGCACCGAGCGCCTGTGCTTGGTTTGAACAGTCATTTTATGACGACAAACAAAAAGATATTACTTTCCACAGATCTAAAAGAAGAGGATCACCTTGTTGTGGTTGCTGGGCACACATGAATTGGCCAATGTATGTGCCAAGTATGTTTGTTTTTACCTATTTTCTACAGCAGTAATGTATTTCCAGTTTCATATGTTTCATGTTTGCATGCTATAGTGTTACACAGTGCAGCTTCATTTGTTCGTTATACATGGAGATTGCTGCTCTTAGTAAGCACCTGTTCACACCTAGGCTCTGTTTGAAAGTAACGGTCAGTGTTGGATATTTCTAATATGTATACATGCCTCTAGGACAGAAAACGATCTCGGTCATTAGTTTTTTTGCCACCCCATCTGAGAGCAGCATGGTGAAGGGGTGGAGACCCTGGCTCCAGCAATCTGTCTTTACTTTACTGAGGGTTGCAGTATTAATTAATAATTTTTCTCTACTGCAGATCTAGCACTTCTCTGAGTGCTGAGCTCTGTATAACCCCACCCACAGCAATGATGGTCAGCTTTCCGTGTACACTGTGCATAGACAGAAAGCTGCCAATCAGTGGTGGGGGTGTGGTTGGACTATGTGGCAGTAAGTTTGCTAGTCCTCTAGTGATACTCCCCTTCTTATAAAACAGTGATTTTAACAAAACTACATTAAGTAGCCAAGAAAAAGGTCCCCATACACATTATACTAATGTCAGCCAAATCTGCCGATATCAACAGGTTTGGCTGTCAGTCTAATGTATATTGGAGCACTGGCCAACTGATGGAAGAGATTTCAAGCATGTCCAATTTTAGACTGACAATCGCATTTTTCTCCCTTATTTAAACCGCCAGCTGACGTGTCATCTCTTTTAACCCACCATACAAATGTATACGTGGCATGCATGAAGAACCAGTTGCCTGATGCTTTCCAGACAGTGGAAATCCAACAGCTCGATCCTTATGCCCCTCAACATCTGAACAGCTAACATAGAAAAAAATTTTAAAAAACTCATACCACAAGATATGGCCTTCCCAAAACCCTGTCTGATGAAAAATACACATATAGCAGGATGCAGCAGGCCTCCACTAATAAAGGCAAGGGGGCAGCACAGGTGCAAACTACTGATAAAAACAACCACCCCACACCTAACAAACCATGGTGGGGTTGGCTGCCTAGTAGAAAAAAAGCACATAGATAAGGCTTGCATAGGACGCCAGTCACACATGCAAGTGTGATGAAAAGTGTCTGGCTTGCAACCTATTAATGATGCCCATAGTATTATCAGGCGGGCTGCTACAGCACTATAATATGCAACACACAGTGACAGATGCCCCAATAGACCAAGCCAACAGAAAGAGGCCCGGCTGCATCCTGCAAAAACTGATATGATACGTGCCAAAAATTAATGCATACAATGAGTACATTAAATAAGGTATTGGTTAATATTTTGGCCAAAATAGATTAAGCCCGCAAGCCGCGTCAAGGCTCCTCATATTTGCGAGTACTAACGCTAATATCAAAACAGCTAACATAGAAAAATTTTTAAAAAAACTAATACCCCAAGATATGGCCTTCCCAAAACCCTGTCTGATGACAAATGCACATAGAGCAGGATGCAGCGGGCCTCCACTAATAAAGGCAAGGGGCAGCTCAGGTGCAAACTACTGATAAAAGCAACCATAAAAACTGCCCCTCAACATCTGCCACTACACAAAAGTCAGGAGGCCACTATACATATGAAATGGTCATGCTCTCTGAAATCTACTGATTCAGCCAACAATCAGCTAACACCTTGTTAGGTGTTAAGAATCAAAAATCAAATTAAAGATATAACTGATTGTTCTGGCTTTAAACTTAATGATATGGTTTTGACCTTGCCACATAGTTCTAGTAATGCTACAAGATCATTGTTGCCACTACTGTACAAGAATATAAGCAGCTTCCACAGCAGAAAGGCTTCCTTACTGTGATCACATTCTGCGTTAGAATCACTTCCTGTCTTACAAACAAGGGAGGATACATCATTGATGGAAAACCATAAATCTTGAAAATGAAGGGGTCTAGCACTTTTTAAATAATCAAATCCCTTAAGTCCTACATTTCTAAAAATACTATATTTAGGTTCTTGATAGCCATGAATGGTAAAGCTAAGTGATGTTTGAATACATTCTTGATATTTTTATGTTTCTAATGGTCTTTGGCTCGATCTCGAGCCATTGCGACTTGATGGATAAATAATCTATAGGATCGATGTTGTGCAAGCTAAGATAGGTCCACCAGGATCGTCTCCGTTGTTATTTTGAAAGTATCAAGCCAATGGATTGCTGATCTTCCTCTTCGCCTTGCTCCTTCTAGTCTTCAGATCAGGACGTCCTTCTACAGTGATTGCTCTCTTTGTATGGTGTGTCCAAAGTAGGCAAGTCGTAGCTTGGTGATCCTTGCTTCGGGTGACATATCTGTATTGATTTGTTCCAAATTTGATTTGTTTGCTCTTCTTGCCATCCATGGTATTGATAACATCCTTTTCAAACCCCACATTTTGAAGACTTTGATTCTCCTTATGTCTTGTTTCTTTATTATCCAGGTTTCGCATCTTTATGTTACCAAACAAAAGACCAATCTGTGTACAAGCCATGGCTGCATCTTGAGTGATCACCGAGTGATCATTCTAGATATAATGTATGTCAAAGTATGTCAAGGCATATACACACACTCATGCTCTTAATAAACTCATGAATGTTAGAAAACACAAAAATTAAGACTGGGTTACAGCACCATTCATCCCACAACGTAAAAATTCCAATGTGCAAGTCCTATTGTAGCACTTTCTTGTCTTGTTGTAGACGCCATTCAATCTACTTTTTGGATCTCCGTACTGACAGCCATGAAACAGATAGTGTCCTCCTTCGCCAGATGACTTCAGACCAGACCAAGACATCTACTAGACAGTAAGCAACATTGTGCAGATTTATTAAGCTTTGAAATAAACACTTTATTCTATATACTCACAAACAGAGCTTAATTCAAGCATTTAGTTTAAAAAAAGGCCTAGTACATACAAGTCTAATATAAGTTACCTCGAGGCACACTGATCCAGGAGCCCGACCCATTATGGGTCAAGGTGTCACAAAGGGGATTGGAAGAAAGGTAAGATATATCATAAACATTACCCCTATATGTGCCAGTAGAGTCTGTATGCTAGGTGACAACTAGAGGTGGAAGAATGGATTTGCAGGACTCCAGACCATCAGCCAGGCCAGTAATCTGTAATCGTTAGATGGGGGCAACGAATATCCTTACCTCCTGTCATTCCCGACTCTTCTTTTGATTAGCCAGGCTGATGCGACATTGTTTGTGTCTCATGCCGCAATGTTTGCCCCAGGGTTGCCAACTTGATTTTTTATTTTTTCTGGACAGCTTAACAAAAAATCACGGACAGCTAAAATATTTTACGGACACATTGGAAAACTATAATAAACTATTAATATTATAAATTCATGTCAACAGGGAATATAAATTTATGACGACCTTTGACACTCTCAGTGCTGGAATGAATGTGTCGCATGGATTTATGTCTTTTTACATCAATTAAGGAATTTGCTTTCAAGACCTGGTGGGGGCATCACAACACATTAGGAGACCCCAATCAGAGGACTATAAAACATCCGGACTCCTTATCTATGTACTGGTCCAATATTTATGTTTCTCCCTCTCCCATATTGATAGTTCTGCTTCATGTCACTTGTCTTATCCATTGCATTTTTTCTGTGTTGTATTGTGCATAAATATGTGACTCTTCAGATTTTGTATTAGTCTAGCCTGAAGAAGAGACCTGAGTAGTCTCGAAAGCTTGCAATTTGTTACCATCTTTTCAGTTAGCCATTAAAAGGTATCAACCACTGAGGACTCTCAATTCTGAATATTTTTCCATCTACTGGCTAACACGGTACAAAGATATACATCTTTCCTATGTCAACAGCCCATAATATTTATATGAAAACATTAACCTCATCATTCACAGTGATCTGTGAAATGATGATATTTACAGTTATAAAAATGAGCTTCTCTAGTTTCCAAAAATTTACGGACGCATTACATTTTCTTTTTAGCGACAGTGGAAAAAAGTTCTCATATTTGCCAGTCTGATTTCTGGATGATTGTCAACCCTGGCTAGCCCGGATAATCAAAAGAAGAGCCTCCTGTTAAGCGGTCACAGATTACAGATGGTGGAGATCTGTGAATTTCGTTCTCCTTTCTCTATTGACAACCCTTGTGGGCAAATGTGTTGATGGTTTTCCATTTTGGAAATCCACAGTACTAGACGAAAAATGCACATTATGTCTGAATAGAAAATGACATATCAAACAAATCTAGATTAAAAGTGCCATATTTTTAAAAATGTAAAATACTAAAAAAAAATTATAAAAAAAAGTCAGACTATCAAAGAAAAACATATTTGAACTCCTGTTCCCTTAAGTTTCCATATGTTTTTATGACTCATGACTCAGCCCAATGTCATAAAGTCCATCAATAAAATAGAAAATATGGCTGTGTAAACCAATAAATCTGTGAATTGAATACTTTGCATTACCCTACACTTACATCATTGTTGCTGTTTCTCAATCTCATGGACGAGGCAGGCTCTGAAAATACAGAAAACAGAACTTTACAGCCGAAACCGAAGAAGACTCGTGAATATCATGCACAATACAGCGGCAGACTACAAGAAGCGACTTTATTGCTTTCGGCAGACAAACAACCCATTGAATGTTTATACCGAGTTGTCAAAACATATTTATTAATCCGTACAAAGGAAATCTGCAACATCTGCCGCTCGGTGGTGTAAATTTTCACTCTTTGTGGGAATGGCAAGACCTTGGTAAACAATTTAGGAGGAGGATAAGGACACGGCATTCTGTAAGCTACAGACATCATCGTTGAGCGTAATGGACATTTTTTTTTCCCACAGATGAAACATCTGGCCACCATTAACCAGGGCATTGTGTAAACACCAACGCGGAGATAATCAAATGCTCCGCGTTCATTAGAGCTCTGCTGATGACCATATTCATAGTTGGCTACAATTATCTCCACGAGAAGAAAAATTAAACCCAGGAGTAAAAAAAAAATGTTATTGGAGAATGAGTCATTTACTTATTTGGTGGGACGTGTTCTTGTAACATGAGGTCTGGAGATAAGATTACAGACATGCCCTCGACGTGACTGTCTTTAGGCCGGAATGTAAGTTTCAATAGCAAATACCATATGGGCGACAGAGATTTTGTTGTGAAGGGATGAAATTGCTTCGAGGAATGACTCCATTATAGACCGTGATGTCTACTACTTCTAATTTAGGATTCAATTAGACTGAGAATTTACACAATCTAGGATATATTAGAGCTACCCATGCGACTTGTAGGTTTACTGTCCAGAGTATTTCCTGAGTAGGGAGCTGGTGTTTACATTCTGTGTTTCCCAGATGGATTACTTCACATTGCCTACAGCTTTTAGAAAGCATATTCATTGCCTCCCATAACAAAGAACATATAATAATATGCAATAAACAAACTTAGTAGATCATCTGAGTTAATAGTATAAATCCCCCTATTCTGAAACGTGCGTTGGGGGCGAGTACCTGGAGACCGATATGGGTCATCAATGGTTACCTTCACATTTTTTAATTAACTCAATATTGTAAATTTAAATTTATTGGATGGGTTATTAATTATACTTTATAAATCATGTTTAGACAATTGTGTTAGATTCACCGGGTGAGGTGAATCTTCGAAGTCTGATGTCTGGGTGGGCACATAGACCCCGGGGCATCAGCGCAGTAAATAGAAAGGGCAAACAGGGCATGGACAGCAAAATGGACAGGAGATGGCAAGCAGGAAGGCAGAGTGTGGAAGACCGCAAGCATGCGGAGGACGTCAGGAAACCGCAGACATGTGGAGGACGTCTGGAAACCGCAGGCAGGTGGAGTGCAGGAAACTGCAGGAAGGCGAATGATGTCAGGAAACTGCAGGCAGGTGGAGTGCAGAAAACTGCAGGCAGGAAGAGGATGTCAGGAAACCACAAGCAGGCAGGCGGAGTGCAGTAAACTGCAGGCAGCTGGAGGACGTCTGGAAACAGCAGGCAAGCAGATGGAGTGCAGAAAGAAACTGAGTAGCGAGCTAAGGTCCAGCAACACAGTCTTAATGCAATACCAAGGCACAAGGCTTTGTCTCAGTGAGCCTTTTATAGGCCTGGGCTGATGCTCAGATGGGATCACGCCGGGCCATGTACAAAGCCTGATGTGGAGCACAGCAAAGTCCAGCAGACCGGGGAGAGGGAAGCAAGGCTCGGATCCAGAACAGGTGTGTAACAGTATGCTTTTGTTTTAGCTTCACAGGATCATGTTTATATATGCTTATGCACTTGAACTTTATCTATATGAAATATATGTTTTTTATTAGATTACCATAATGAATTTTGTATAATTCACTTCCAATTTATCTTAATAATATCACCAGTAATATTTTTTCAATCTTCTGAAACCTGCTTATTGTGCTGATTCTTCTCTGGAACCTTTTACATGTTTTGATGTATTTATATACGGTAAGTTTTTATAGTGTTTTAGTAAATATTGTATTTTATTATCTCTACAAATCTGTCTATTTTCTTATATTGATTTTTTATGAGTTATCTATTTTCCCACTTACAATACAATACAACCAGTGATTGGTTGCAGTGGTCACATGTCTGTCCAGACAGAAGAACAGTGCAAGACATGCCTGTGTATTTCCAGCTCAGTTATTTAAGGTATTACTTTTTTTACTATTATATAGCAGCCATTAACTGGATGAAATGCTGCTGGAATTACAGAAACCACTGGTATACCACATAAGCAGAAGATTGGGATTAGGTGGAGGATAGGTATGGTAAACATTAGTCACGATCGTAACGCACGTTCCTCCTCAGCACCGCCTACTCACAGCGGTCATCATGCAGCTTCTCCTTGTGACTGGCCGGCTCGCCGAGTTTTACCTCTTGCACTATTGCTGCATCTAAGTTTGTTTTCATGTGGCTTTTGGGAGGTGTAGCTGGGCTCTGCAGGAATTTGACCCTTCTGTGTCCTGTAGAGATTAGGTTCCCTGGCCTGACCCATGCCAGCAGGCTCTTTATCAGGCTGTTCTTCCCACCACTCCTGATCCAAGCATTGGTTCCTAGTAAGTTTGTTCTGCTAGTGGCCAGTTAGTGCGTTTGTCTTTTGTTTCTCCTGTTATTGACCCGGCTTGTATACCCATGCTACCTGACCTTTCCGCTCCTGACTTCGGCTGCGTATCCTGAACCTGTGCTGCCTGCTCCAACCTCAGGCCGTCTCACATCATCTTAGTTTTCGCCCTCCTATACCTCATCCCCTCACCTTTAACCCTCCGGTCAGATGCTGGAGTCCCGGGGACTGTCCTGGAGTGTTACCTGTTGTCTACCAGCAGCCCAGCCTATCCTCACCACCAGAGCCTCAAGTGAAGACTTGGTAGACCCCTAGTCACACCTCTCCAGGGTTAGCCTGGTCCATGGTGCAGTGGGTCCACATCCACCAGTATTAGATTCACCCTCCAGCGTTATACTTTTTACTATTATTTTACTGTGCTATATAAACAATTTTAAAGTGCAACCGTTGTTTAAAAAAAACCGCTTCCATAAATCAATAGTACACATCAAAATAAGAAACTTTGCAAATTAACTTATTCAAGAAATCGTTCATTTTCAAAACTCAAGTGTAAAATCCTTCTTCAGTGATGCAGACTTTCCCATTACTGAGATAGGTGATGACAGGTGGTGTTTATAAACTTTTATGGGGTACTGAAACTGTCATTTAAGGAGAACTTGCAACTGAATGTCTGTGTCGGCCTCTAGCTCCTCCTATCTTCTCCATACAATTTTAAAAGTACCAACTGTCATCGCATATCTCAGTAATGGGAAAATATATAAACACTGAATACAGATTTAAAAAAAATAATAATTGAGAGTGAAACATCAATCCAGAAAGTAAATGAAGCAAATTTTTCTAACAAGATCTATTACAAAGTTTCATGTGTGCTAATGAGTTATGAAATAAAAATTAAACCATTGGTTACGCTTTCAAAAATCGAACAAGTAGATGAACCTATAACATAATTTTAAAGGAGGGCGCTATCATTTTAATCAACCCCTCAGTTACTATCCTTGCTCAGTGATTCTTAGGTTTTAGGAGTAATCATGACCTTAAGTTTAATACTACTCAAAATGCCAAAATCCAACATGTGATTGCCATAATCCAACTATGTCACCCATCCTGTGTCCAGGGCTTGGGGGTCTGGGAAGCTGAGACATCATGAGTTATTTAAAACTGCTCTCTCTTTGTTTTCTTGTCTAACTTGGAAAACTGGTGACCAAAAATTTTCATTACTTCTTTATAAGTTTGCATGTTCTCCCAATGTTTTTAGGGATTTCCTCCAAGTACTATGGTTTGCTATAAGAACAAAAGATACTAGCCCAGAATTTTGAAAGCAAAGGTTGATTTACATTACCCGATTAAGCATTTTTATTGGTCTGTGGTCATTTAATAGTCTATTTACATGAGCAGACCGTTGTTAATGATGTACCGTGAATGATCTGCAATACGTTGCTCCGTGCGCTTTGGCTGCCATTAATCTCGGCAGCGCAAGTCCTGTTCATACGGGATGATCCACCACCAAGAAAAATTGATGATCTTTTGTGAAAACCAAAGGGTCATCTTCCTCAATAAATAAGTGTTTTGCTCATTCATCGTTTTTCGGAAGCCTGTTTACACTTAAAGATTATCGTGAAACAAACGTTCCTAGGAACAGTCATTCACAATAATCATGCAAAGTAAAGCACCTTAAGCCTAGGCTTTGAAATGACAATGTGGCCCAACAACAGTCATAGCAGGCTCAAGTTGCAAACAATTCACTCTAATGCTTACATTTGATGGATCTTGGCCAAACTCACTGATTTCAGTGGAATCTGTCGACCATCGAATGTGTATAGTGCTGTTGCCTCTCTACCCTGATGGCATATGTTGGATGAAAGAAAGGTTGGACAAGTTGGATTTCAACATGATGACCCATACTCTTGTTCTCAAAGGAGATCTAGCAGTGGTTTACTTCAATTATACTTGAGAATTGGACTGGTTAGGATAAATAGTTTTATTGAGTTATTTGACAAGTAGTCATTTAGTGCTTCTAGAACAGGGTTCCCCAACTCCAGTCCTCAAGGCCCACCAACAGGTCATGTTTTCAGGATTTCCCTTGTATTGTACAGGTGATGCAGTTGTCACCTTGGCAATACTAAGCAAATACTGAAAACAAGACCTGTTGGTGGGCCTTGAGGACTGGAGTTGGGGAACCCTGTTCTAGAAGACCCAACCTGTGTGTCCAAAGTTAAGAGCAGAGTTTAAGGTTATTTTCATAGTGACTTGAACTAATTCAGGAAAACTGTAAGTGAAGGTCCTCACAATCATCATCACTGTTGGACCTCAGTCCAACACTGCCGGCACATCACTTCTGCAATTTATAACCCTGCCCTTGAGAGGGTGAATCCATTGGGATGAATTTGTAAAAACCTCCTAGCTCTACGACGTTTGTGCCTATATAATGTTTATATCACATACTATCTAACAGAAACTTTTTTCTTTCTCTTTTTAACTCTTTTGATAAGATTGAGAGATTTAGATGACTCACATTTTGCCAAGGCATTCTGTTTGTTTTAATGTCTGATGTCTGGTTTGCTTATCGTGATCTTATTTGGTTTTCTGTATGTTGTGCAATGTAAACATTCAAGCCGCCTTTTGTGTACTTTTTGGATCCGACACTGTTTTGCCTCCCAGAATTTTACTGTAACACATTTAAAACAAATGGAAAGACAAAAAGCGCAAATAAGGTCTTATCTGATAACCAACTGATGTAAAATATGGGGTTGTGACAGACACAACTCCTACAGAGGCATGTAAAGGCTGCAGCAGGGCCACCAAGGAGATGCGTTGCAATAAATTAGTAATATGGTGGTATCTACCCAAGGTTCAAAGATACGATCACACATGAAGGTGAAGCATGAATGCGTTTCATTGTCAACGCGTTTGATCATTGGGGTTTGGTCCTGATGAAGAGGATTGAAAACCTTGAAACGCGTTGACATAATAAACTGCTTTCATGCTTCACCTTAGTGTGTAATTGTACCTTTGAACCATGAGCAGCGCGGACTCTGAACCACCATATTCCCCATCTATTGCATTGTAACACTTTGGGCACATTCAATATAAGGAGCAAAATATACTCTGTACGTTTTACTGTAAAATTTCACTCTATTGTCTAGAAATGATTATAAACCTCCATAAATAGTCTGCTGAATAATACTTCTATAATACTAACAATACAACCACTTTACCAAGACCAATGTGTTATCAAGGTAAAAAAAAGAAGTATATAAAAAATATTTCTCATTAAAAAAATATTTTTTATTTTACAACAAAGTGTTAAAATATTATTAAAAATTACTATTAAATAAAGAAAAGTGCTGAAAAAAAGGGGACCCATAACCACCATTTGTACCAATTCCTTAAGGCCCCGTTACACGCAACGATATTGTGAACGATATCGTTGCAACGTCACCAGTTTGGTGACGTTGCAGTGATGTCGAAACGACATCGTTGCATGTGACACGTAGCAACGATCAATGATCAGTTGGCTGATCGTTAACCGTTGCCTAATGATCTGGGCCATAAATCTATTGTTGGTCTCCCGCTGGGCAGCACACATCGCTGCGTGTGACAGTGAGAGACCAATGATCAGCGAGCTCCCAGCGCCATACAGCAGACGCTGGGAGCTGGTATCCAGGGTAAATAGCGGGTATCTAAGCGCCGCGCGGCTCTTAGTTACCCGCTGTTTACCCTGGATACCATCGTGCTCGCTGGTCCTGATCGCTGGTGAGTCTGCCTATGTGACAGCTCACCAGCGATCAGCTAACTATGTCCCACCGATCCCATCCACGTAGGATCGTTGGTGGGATCGCTGGGACATTGAAGCATGTAACGGGGCCTTTAGATGTATAGAGGCGGCTAAACAAATCACTAGCATATATTCATATGTAAATACCAAGGGAGATGTTAAGGGGGTTTTACACTAAGCAATATCGCTAGCAATATCGCTAAAACGTCACCGGTTTTGTGACGTTATAGCGATATTGCTAGCGATATCGCTATGTGTGATACTTACCTCCGACCGGCTCCCCCGCTGTCCATCGCTGATCGCGCGAGAATGTCCGGCTCCATTTCTCGTCGGGCGCTTCCTGCTGAGACTTCCTGCTGTGACGTCCAGCGACGCGTGGAGGCGGGCGGGAGGACGCAGGATCGCTGTGTGTGAATGGTAAGTATCGTGCGCTGTGTCGCTGCTGCATCGCTGTGAGATCTTTCTGTATGAAAGCTCACTAGCGATCATTTAGCGATGCACCAGCGATCCTGACCGGGTCGGATCGCTGGTTGGATCGCTGGTGCATCGCTAAATGTAAAAGGGCCTTTAAACCCTTCTAGCTGCTAATTACATGCTGTTTGTGCTGTTAACACCCCTCCCTAGAATGAACACTGTGTTTGCCTATGGCTGACAGGTAAAAGAAAAGGGGGGGATTCAATTAATGCCTACATCAAGGAGTCAGGCAAAAGTGTATGATGTGCATCAAGTGTCTAAGCAAAAAAATCAATCCATTATCCCCAAGTTTACTGAGAATATTTAAAGTACCTGTCAGTATTAAGCTGCTGTTAGTGAAAAGTGAAGTCCCACTGCCCCGATGCGCGTTTTGCTCCGCTTCTTCAGAGAAATTAGATATATTTTTATATACTTCTTTTTTTACCTTGATAACACATTGGTCTTCGTAAAGTGGCTGTATTGTACAATTCATGAGAGGGTCATGTTCCACCCTTCCTGGCCAGGCACATTTTTGGGTTGTGTAGTACTTTCCCTTTAATAGATCTAAATATTTTACTTGTTCAGATATTCAAATAATTTTTGCCTCTTTTCTTTGCGACACAAGTTCTCTGTTTATTATTAATTGGAATGTGGAAAAAGGTTGTCTTTTTTAAGGCAGACTCAATTGGGCTGAATTATATTCGGACGCAATTGAACTTGATGGCTGATTTGAATAAAATCTGCTGGAAACAAAAGTTTGAGATTTGCTAAAAATAATGCATGTCTCACCAACGATGGTTAAATGGACTCCTATGGATATGATTCGAGTTTGCACCAGTAGTTTTCTTCGCACATAAGCCAAAGAATGAGTCCAAACTTTACATAGCATTCTCTTTACCATTACATATAATGCAGGGTTCTAGTCATCTCATGTATCATCTCTTCCACATTGGAGACTGCATTTATATATTCTCTGTGACTTTTTGTACACCACTGTGCACTCAGTTGGTTTTTCATAGATTTAGGATGGAAATGTAATGTATAATAAAATAGGGACTTAGTATTGTTTCCTAAGGGCATGCTACTTACACTCCAAATGGCTTGGATCCAATATGTACAAGTGACAGAATTCACACCTTTCCGGGCTCTGTCCAAGCACATATAAATTAAACTTACAGATTTTTAACCACATCATACTACTTGTTCCTTTATACATTTTTGGTCTAAACTCTGTAATTTAGTTCCCTGATTTCCATTAGGACAGGTATTGGTATACCTGCCTAGGGCAGTGTAATGTTAAGCCTGGGTAGCAACTCACTTGGGATTAATAGGTTAAACACTAAAGAACGCAACTGACCATGACGGTTCCTGCACAGACTCCATACCCTGACAACGCAGTCCCTAGCGGTGTCTGCAGGTACAGAGATTGCCCTAACTACGGACTAGGAGATAGCAACTTGGACCTAACCTGCCTAAACAGCCATTGAATTACTCCATGTTCTTCCTAAAGAACCAGAGGACAGAGCAGAGTGTGAATTAACTACACAAGGAGAAGTGTGCTGAACAAAGGAAAATCCCAGAGTGAATAAAGTAAATAATGGATTACCAAAGAAAGAATAAAGAAAGTACTGTTAACAAATATAACAAATATACTGCCTATTTCCTGAAGATAAACTGAAGATAGCTGCAAAGTACGACAAAGAAACAGCAAAGCGAAATTCCTTAGCTGAAAGCTCACAAAAACTGGCTCAAAACATCAATAGAATGTCAGCTCATCTAAATGAACGTATCATCAGCAGAAAATGCCCATTGGGGGACAGAATAAAAGTCTGCACCCAAAAGGTGGTAGGCAGACAAATGAAAACACATGTGTGAAGCGAAGCTGGACAGACAGCAGCCAGAAAGCAGAACCCAAACACCCAGCGAAAAGGTGTGTGTCCTGTGGCTTGGCAGAAAAAGAAACCGACCACAGAACACAAGCTCACGGGATCAAAACCAGTAGTGTGACAGGTAGATTCTCTCATCCGAGAGAATCAAACCAATTATGATAATCACACTGTTATCAGAGTCTCTGCGTAGTGTGATCCAATTCTCTCAGATGAGAAGATGGTAAAAAAAAGTCTCCATCTTCTCCATTGTAACAGTCCGTGGAAATCAGATTGAACTCAGATGTCATCTGAATGCAGTCCAATGGTTTTCACAGACTCACTGACTTGCAGGGACAAGTCAAACTCTGTCTGAGTCAAAAATAGGACTTGTGCAAGGCCCTATAGAATAACATTGGTCCGAGTGCGATACGATGTTTTGGGTCCCACTAACTTTTATTTTTATTTTTTGGGTTTTCCTAGTAAAAATTTCTGGAATTATTTCAGAAACATATAATAATGTTGCTCAAGCCTTGAGTAGTTCTTATCCCCATAATGTCAATTATTTTGTCTTGCCTCTCGTTAAGTTTTCAACATCAGAGAGAAAGAATCTTTATTTATAATGTTGCGGATACTTTTTCTCTCCCGCACAGTTGAGGCTGTATATAGAAGTTTGCAGTAAACTTCTGAGATGAACACAGATGGTAATAGTCTGCCTGGTTAAAGGTATGTAAAGTATTTCCAAACACATTTTGGAAGATGTATTAAACTCTAATAAAAAGCTATTAAAATACAAAAAGTTGCCTTTTCCATCACATACTTTTTTTTTATTTTAATCTTCCCATTACCTTTTTACAGCCTATAAATATTGGACATCTGTTTTTCTTTATCAAAATAAAATATGCTTTATAGTCATATTGCACAATTGGTCTGTGATTTACAGTTCTTTAAAAAATATTTTAGATAATCAGGTTCCAAAAGCGGGATTTTGGAGGAGTTGGGTAATAATAAACCTAAGTCTGTAGTTACAGCAAAAAAAAAAATTAGTGGCGTTTTTGGGTAGATAGGGCATCATGTATCAGGAAGATGTTAACCCATTATGTCTCAAATCAGTTGACTGTGACTGAACTAAGCCATGTAGTGTGCGAATGTTTCCCATTTCTACCTCAGTACCAGTCAGAGGAGTTATATGGACCATCCGAGGATGATGCCCGGGTTGTGGCACCAAAGGTGGTCTTGTATTGGTGAAAGTTGACAAAAATAAGACAAGTTACAAAACTAATAGATAAGCTGTTATCATAAAGTGAAGATTTTAGCATTACATGTATTTAAAAAAAATTGTCAAGGATTATTTTTTCTTCATATCATGATCTTCATTTAAAAAATAGTCATCTTTGACTTTTCATATTGGTTTCAGAGGCTTTTTCAGACTCATACTTCCTGTTCTTTTAGGAAGAATTTTTAGCAGGCTCCTTATCAGCAGAGGCAAGTTGCAATAGCAGATAAAACAGCTATAGAGCACAGGATCCACCAATCACAATAGATGATGTAACAGATGACCCCGCTCCCCCCTCCCTATACAATTACCATTGCACACGTTCTTTAGACATATCAGTCCATAAAATAGGCTTGGAGTATGTTTCACACATTCGTCAAATATGGACCATGGTTGCACTGAAATACCTGGCCCGACCACCAGATTTCCTGACCTGAGCTAACTGCCTCATGTATGAGGCAGTCAGGCTTGGTATTGTGATGAGATCACAGTCCATAGTTCACAGATGTGTGAAACTGGCCTATGGTGCAGTGCCATAATTTGAGAATAATGGGGTTTTATTGCACCACTGGATTGGGGCTATTAATCTAAGTTCCCTGTCCCTAGTCTTATACTTACCATTGGCCATCTTCAGTTGTTTCTGGTGCTGCTCTTGTCGGTCTCCAGCAGTAACCTGCTGGATCCCTCCAGTGTTTGCTGGAGTCAATTCAGTGTAAGTTTCGGAGAGCTAGAATGAGGCCAGAAGAAGGTTCTCATAGACTTAAATTGAGAGCTTTATACCATTACCTCTGACTTCTGGTCAGTCAGAAGTTGTGGTTGCAAGATGTCGGTGCAGGACCGTAGCGGTGCCGGGAAGGGCTGAAGACAGAGGGTGGTAAATATAATACTCGGGTCATGGAACTTAAATTATTGGACTACTCCAGAGCTGAATTTAAAAAAACCCCATTGAATTGGTGCTTTAAAAGCATTGGTCTTCTTCCAAGGGCAAAAAAGACCTTATGGGTTCCCTAGGCTAGAGCGACAGGGCATGACTGCAATATAAGGAGTGAGGAGAATTATACCAACTTTAATCTGGACAACATTTGTGGGGGGGAATAGCCTTTCTATAAGGTAAACATTGACAGCCAAGATTTCATCCAGTAAAGATCCCATCCCTTGAATTGCAATATTCTGCAGTAGGAAATCCACTATAAATGCACCTTGGTGCAAAAACATACCAAATCATATTTTTGTTTTTTTTTTTTCAGATTTTGTTACAGAAGTTATGTAAACTTCCCTATTAGCAATCTGAGGCAAATCCCTAGCATTAATGATCTGCTACCATGGGGTCTTAGGGGTACGGGGCCAAGCGGTTAGCCTCTTGCTCCCAGAAAGGACTTGATATATGGTTAGACATTACTTGTTTTCTTATAGTTTTATAGTTTTTAAGGCGGAGGGTAGACTTAAGTCCTTCAAGTTCAACCAATATCCCAACATGTTGATCTACTTCTTTCCCTGGATTTCAAGAAAAGAAGTGACTGTGGCTTTTGAGGAGAAACGGGAGGAGGGAGTGAAGTTGTAAGAGGGGAGCCCCATTTTGATTTCCCTATGGGCCCTATGTCTGTGTTTGTTTCTTCAGTTTCAGTAGCTCCTCTTATGTTTCATCATGTCAAAACGTATGTGGAGCAGATTAATGCAAGTGAAGATACACACACATGTTACGTATTATACGCCTGTCTCGATTTGCCTCCAGGGTGAAATTTTTTTTTTTTTCCTCCCTGTTACTCAAGTGATTTCTCCTCATACCAAATAAATCAACAGAATTTGATAATCTCCAGTAACTAGCCCTCAGGCAGCTCTAGAAGACACTTCATAACAAGCCGAAACTATTTTCTCTCACAAAAA
Source organism: Dendrobates tinctorius (assembly GCF_039654945.1). Lineage (NCBI taxonomy): Eukaryota > Metazoa > Chordata > Amphibia > Anura > Dendrobatidae > Dendrobates > Dendrobates tinctorius. Next base: position 16,739,343 of record NW_027361868.1, read on the forward strand.
AAACACAGTCTATAAAACACATATGTAGGAATTTTTGAAAATATAAGAATGAAACTCGCAATTCTTATGACCAGATTGACAAACACTACATGCCAGGAGCTGTCTACTGTTCAATTTGCGTTTAATTACAAATGAGTGACTATGAAACAAGACAATCCATCATCTTACAAAAGAAACGTGTTACCTTGACATAAAAAAAAATGAAAAAGAAGCTGGACCTGATTTCAGACTAAAACAAACACTGTGAGGGGTCAGGGGTTAATAAGGTGTTGTACAATGTGTCCTTTGTCCTTTGCGATAACATCTAACTCAATGGAATATAAACGTATCCCATTGATTCTAAGATGAATGTGATAAGTCACATGCCCTTGGTGTGTGGTGGGCCAACCCCATGCCACTCTGTTTTTTACCGTACTTGCCAACTTTGAAAAAGTCCAGGAGATTCAGGGAAAGAAAAAGACCTTCAGGACTCCCAGAGGATGTCCTATATGCTTTCTGAACTTCCCAAAAGATTGCTTTTCCCATCTTACTCATTGTCATGATGCCGAGTTCAGACACACATGCAGAGGAGAAAGTTGTGTTGATGGGCCATTACCTGCTTGAAAACATGGCTATGGTATGCAGGCATAAATTGCACCACTTGTGACCATCTCTTGTCTGTTGGGAGACAATTTCGAGAAGTTGCCAATGGACCATGTTGGAGTTTATTATAGCTACAGGCTTATGCAGAGGCGGAACTGTGTTGCGCAAATAGCAGATGCCACTGTGTTGTTACAGGGTTTTTTTAAATGCTGTACTTTGGTTAGTTTATGCCACTGTTCTACCATGTTGTGATGTCGAAGATAATGGTTACTTCCTGTACCTAAGTGAAACAGTTCACTTTCCTACAGAACATTGAATTATTTTGCTGAAAGCTAAAAACTGCAACAGACCAGAGAATTTTTAGATATAGGGCAGAAAATTGAATTATCAGTCCCATATGATGGAAGGAGTAGTTCTGTAACTTTATTGTGTTCCAAACCTATTGAAAAAAAAAACTATTCAAAGCCCATCTGCAGCAAACCAGTAAAGTAAAATAGAATTATGGTTACATTGGCTTAAATTTGCATGGCAAGAGACAAAATATGCTTATAAATTAGGGAACTGAGTATACAAAAATTCTATAATAACCTTCTGTTCCCAAAAATGTTCCATTTATTAGGGGCAGTGGAGTAATGAAAGTGTGCAGAAACAGTAGAATTACATACAATCCACCTATAATTGTTTTTATCTTTTATGGTAGAGTAATATGGCACAGGGTGGTAGCCAAGGGCAAGGTACTCGTCTTCCTGTGACACCCCAACCCTCATCATGAGAGACTTTAACATCCCTTCTCCCTTCTGCCACTCACCTTTTATTTTTAACCTCTTCCTTCGACCTTTCACAGCTTACTAACTCTCCTACACAAGAATACGGAAATACACCGGACCTGATCTTCGCCCCTCTCCTGCTCTCTGACCATAACCTTTTTTCATTCTCTGTCATTCTCTGCCAAGAACTGTCACCCGGCTCAGGACACTCCCACTTACCAACTCCCCTCTCTTGCTCTCTGACCCCAACCTACTTGATTCTCTGCCAAGAACTGTCACCCCACTCAGGACACCCCCACTTTTCACACTTATATAAATATACGTGCCACTAACACCAAGAAGCTTATGAAGAATTTGCAGTCATCATTGGCCCCAATATTCTCCCTTTCATGTCCTGACTGCAAAGTGACCTGGATGAAGCTGCACCTCCTACACATAGAACAACTCGGCACACACATTGACAACCCTGACACCCGTTGAAAACATGTTTCCTACAGCGGTGCTCCAGGTGCCTCAAACATCTGTGGAGAAAATCCAATGTGGCCAAAGATTTCATCCATTATAGGTTTATGCTTAAAAGATACAAGTCTGCCCTTCACTTGTCTAAACAAACCTATTTCAACACCATCATTACCTCACTATTCTAGAATCCTAAACGACTCTTTGACACTTTTCATTCCCTTTTCAATCCAAGAGCGCAGACCCCGACCACTGATCTCAGCGCCGAAGATCTAGCCAATTATTTAAAAGAAAAAAATTGAACATATTCAGCAGGAAATTTTATCCCAATCCCTTAATACCATGCACTGTCCTCCCTCACCCACTGTATCCAGCTCACTCTCTGTCTTTGAACCAGTCACAGAAGAAGAAGCGATCAGGCTCCTTGCATCTTACCGCCCTACTACTTGCACCAGTGACCTTATACTCGTACATCTCCTCCAGTACAGTTTATCAGCTGTCACCACTCACCTAACAAAAATATTCAACCTCTCTCTCTTACAGTATCTTTCCCTCCTCATTTAAACATGCCAACATACATCCATTACATTTAAAAAAACATCCCTGTAGACCTTGCTATCATCCCTTCCCTTCATCTCTACTGATTGTTTGTCCAATAGGGGCAAAATTCAAGGAGAAGAGGATGGGGCCTAGGACTGATCCTTGAGGAACCCCAACATTAAGGGGAAAAAGAGAGGAAGCGGAGCCAGCAAAAGATACAGTGAAGGAGCGGTCAGACAGGTAGAAGGAAAACAAGGAGAGAACAATTTCATTGAGGCCGATAAAGCATGGCATAGTGAGTAGAAGCTGATGATCCAAAGTGTCCAATGCTGCAGAGATATCCAGGAGAATCAGAATGGAGTATTGACCATTAGATTTAGCTGTTAGTAGATCATTAGAGACTTTAGTGAGGGCAGTTTCAGTTGAGTGTAAAGACCAGAAACCGGATTGTAGAGAGTCAAGAAGAGAGGTATCTGAGACATAGCAGATTAGACGGGAGTGGTCCATGCGTACCAGGAGTTTGGAGATGAAGGGAAGATCACCAACTACACTTTATCGGCCTCAAGGACACCTTTCTCTCCAATTTCTCCTCCTACCTTCCTGACCATTTCTTCACTGTATGTTTTGCTGGCTCCTCTTCGTCTCCTTTTCCTCTTGCTGTTGGGGTTCTTCAAGGATCAACCCTAGGCCCCCTCCTCTTCCCCTTGTATGCTGCCCCTATTGGACATACAATCAGTAGATTTGGTTTTCTGTAGCATCTTTATGCTGATGACACCCAATTTTACACCACTATCCCTGACATCACGCCTCCATTATTGCAAAACACCAGCGATTGTCTTTTTACTGTCTCTAACATCATGTCCTCCCTCTATCTGAAATTGAACCTTTCAAAAACTGAACTCCTCATGTTTCACTTCCTCGATCCAATCACTCGCTCGCTCATGTCATCTACACCTCAAAAAACACTTCTAGAATTCAACCTTTTTTTTTTACTTTCGACTCTGCAAAAACTATTACTTTTGCTATTCTTCATTCTCATCTGAACAATTGCAACTCTCTACTAATTGGTCTACCTTTTACTAAACTCTCCCCTCTACGACCTGTCTTGAATGTAGCAGTCAGAATCATATTCCTCATTACACTGGTTACCCATCCACTACAGAGTTCAATATAAACTTATCACTCTTACCCACAAAGCACTCCATGCGTCAACAATACTCTACATCTTCTCCATTGTCTCAGTCTACCACCCTACCAGTGCGCTGAGTTCTTCTAATGACCTAACATTAACATCCTCAATAATCCAAACCTCCCACTCCCTTTTCCGAGACTTCTTGCGTGCTGCGTCAATTCTTTGGAATACACTACCGAGGACAATTTGATTAATCCCAATAGCTACAGTTTTTAGAGTGCCCTAAAGCTCATTTTTCAGACTGGCCTATTCCCTCAACATACTTTTCTACCTATCCCAGTTTTTCCCATACAACATTTTCGTCAAAGCCAGGACCTTGTATCATGTGTTCTCACACCCTTCATGCCATTACTAGCTGTCATGATCTGCTGAGTTCGTGGGATCAGGTAGTTTAGAGGTTAATCTGGACAGCCTCACTCTGAGATTCTGGGAGGCTTTTTATAGCCTCATTGTGGGCTCACTCCTTGGCGCTTATACTCAGACCCTTGGCCGAGTGTGTGACCCTGGTGTGCTTTGTGACTGTGATACTTTATGCTTGCTTGGTTTTGATCCGGTTCTGTCCCTGTTATGAGTTCTGCCTGTTCCTTTTGTACTGCTCTGCTATTCCCGTGTATGACTCTTTTGCCTTGGACCTGACTACTCTCTGACTGCCTCCCTTGTACTGCGTTGCTATCTCTGTGTATGATTCATTGCTTACGTTTTGACTATTCCCTGCTTGTCCCTCTGGTACCGCGCGGTCCTCCCCGTGTATGACCCCCGCTTGTCTGACCTGAGTTTCCCTAGCCTTTGCTCCAGGATTCCTGTAATAGAACCCTATCCTGCAGCAGGACGCAAAGCCACGCCCATTGTGGTCACATGATCGTAGGTCCTTGTACTGCTAAACTACTTTCAGTGTCGCAGGTCCTGTTGTCTGAACTTTCCCTGCAGTATCGGACCCCGGGTCCTCCCGTAGTCTGGGTGAGTTACCCTGCTCAGCCGCGGCAGCCCGCCGGCGCTGACAGGATCCTGATACTAGCCCTCTTTGTTTGTACTTTTTCGCATACTGGTTGGTTACCGGCTTATGCAGCATTACATGAACACCTTATTTATTACAATTAGAGTTGAGCGAAACGGGTCGATCATATTCAAAAGTCGCTGACTTTCGCTGAAGTCGGGTTTCATGAAACGAAACCCGACCATAGTGTGAGGTCGGCCACGATGTCGGCGACCAGAGCACCAAATTCGCATTTCAAAAGATGCTTTCAGTGCCCTTTTTCAGCCAATGATAGAGGACGCACACTGTGGGCAACGCGATGACATAGGCATCAGTCACCACCATCTTTGAGAAGGGCATGCAAGTGATTGGCTGGCTTTGTGTGGCATCACAGGGGCTATAAAAGAGCGTGAACGCTGACCGCCATCTTACTTATGCCGATCTCAGCATAGGGAGAGCTGCTGCTGATTCTGTAGGGAGAGCATTAGGCAGGGAAGAAGAACCTAAAACCTGCTTCTGCTGTTAGCGATTTCCACTTACAACACAACACTTTGTGTGCAGTGACAGGGGAGGCTCTATTTTTGTGCATCAGCTCTGTTGGTTATTAGGCTGCCTTATAAGGCTCCCTGATAGCTGCATTGCTGTTGCACACTGCTGTGCAAACTGCTTTTTAAAAGCAAAAACACTTTTCTTCCTCTTTTCTGCACAGTTACCAAGGGTTCATTTTTCCACCCTTTTGTGTGTGCACTGTGCAGCAGTCCTGCTTATTAGGCTGCCTGCGTCCATACTTGGACTGAGAGCATCATTGTCAGCGTCCTAAAATCTCTAGTGAGATCCAAAATCTCACCAGTCCTATAGACACCCTCCACCTAGTCATACACCATCCAATTTCAGCCTGTTACATTGAGGTGTAATCTCTCCTGGGCCAGAGACAATAGTTATGCGTCCTCAAATCTATAGTGAGATCCAAATTCTCACCAATCCTATAGACACTCTACACCTTGTCATACACCATCCAATTTCAGTCTGTTACATTGAGGTGTAATCTCTACTGGGCCTGAGACAATAGTTCTGTGTCCGCAAATCTATAGTGAGATTCAAAATCTCACCAATCCTATAGACACCCTCCACCTTGTCATTCACCGTCCAATTTCAGCCTGTTACATTGAGGTGTAATCTCTACTGGGCCTGAGATAATAGTTCAGCGTCCTCAAATCTATAGTGAGATTCAAATTCTCACCAATAGTAGATACACCTTCTACCTTGTTTTACAGTACCATATAGCTGGTGGTATTTTGGGTACATTTTCACAAAAATGAGCAAGTATGGTGGAAGACGCCATGGAAGTGGGCGGGGGTTGCCAGCTGGTCCCAATGGTGGTTGTGGTGGTGGTGTTGCATCTGTTGGTAGTGGCAAAAGCACAATAGCACCTAAGGCAGGAGGTGTTGAGCCTGCATCATCGTCTGGCTCCACAAGTCCTCGAAGGCTCTCTTTTCTGGGAGTAGGTAAACCACTTTTAAAGCCGGAGTTCAGGAACAAGTTTTGGCTTACATTGCTGACACAGCCTCCAGTTCTCTCGCCTCCTCTTCTGAAGTTTCAAAAAATAAAAGCACTGAGTCGTCATTGGAGGCTCCTGGTCAGGAACAACACTTTTCCTTGTGTCCTTCACCCCTACCAAAAGTGAAGGATGTGGCAGGCCACACTACCAATTACTCCACGGAGCTCTTTTCACATACCATGCCTGTGTTAGCAAGTCAAATCGTGAATTCCCCAGTCCAAGATGAATCTGTCATGGAGTGCACTGATGCACAGCCACTGCTAGATTTTTCTGCTGGTATATTCACTCAGAGCACTACATTGTCCTCGCAGTGTACTGAGGCAGAATCAGACCCTGATGAAACTCAGGTGCCCCTTCCCGCATACTATACCACCTTACACGGTGACACAGAGGAAGGTGCACATGAAATTGAAGAAGAGGTGATGGATGACCCAGTTGTTGACCCAGATTGGCATCCATTGGGGGATGAGGGTGCCAATGCCAATAGCTCAGAAGAGGAGGAGGATCCTCAGCAGGCAACGACATCGCAACAGCTGTTATCTGGCAGGACCGTAGCAGTCCAAAAACGTGTTACAAAAACCAAAAGAGTTGCAGGACAGCTTGGCCAGACGGTCAAATTAGCACAGCGTGCAAGTTCTCAAAATGTCTTCCATAGTAGGAAGAGTGCAGTGTGGCACTTTTGAACAAAATCCTAATGATCAGGCAAAAGTTATCTGTAAGAAGTGCGCAAAGACCTTTAGCCGAGGGAAAAATCTGAGAAATTTGAATTCCAGTTGCATGCTTAGACATATAACCACCATGCACTTGCAAGCGTGGACGGACTACCAAAGCTCACGTACCACATGTGCACCTGTTCCGAATGAAGGTAGTCAGCAACACTACATCGCTTCCCCCACTGTAAGCCCAGCGGTTAGCACACCACCAGCAGCAAATGTCGAGGTGTCGTCGCAAGTGCAAAGCAGTCATGGAATCGCAATGTTATTGCTACAAAAGACTGAATCTAGGCCATCAGCAACACCACCAACACCATCACCAACCCTCTCTCAGTCTGACATGTTCACCGCTAGTTCCACCATATGCAGCTCTCAAGTTCAGCTCACCCTACCAGAGACTCTGAGTAGGACAAGAAAGTACTCATCCTCTCATCCGCGTACACTGGCTTTGAATGCCCACATTGCCAAACTAATCTCGTTAGAGATGGTGCCCTACCGGTTGGTTGAAAGCAAAGCTTTCTGCGAGCTCATGGCCTGCGCAGTACCATGCTATGACCTACCCAGTCGGCACTTCTTTTCACGAAAAGCCATCCCAGCCCTCCACGTGCATGTTAAAGACCGCATTGTCCATGCACTCAAGCAATCCGTGAGTGGAAAGGTGCACCTCACAACAGATGCATGGTCCAGTAGGCATGGCCAGGGCCATTACGTGTCCATCACTGCGCACTGGGTTAATGTGGTGGATGCAGGGTCCACAGGGGACAGTGGCGGTGGGACAGTGCTGCCTAGCCCACGGTTTAGGAAACAGTTGGCTGTAGGCATTTGACCCTCCTCCTCCATAAGCGAAAGCTCGTCCACAGAGCGCAGTCGCACGAGCACTCCATCCGCAGCTGCCAGTGTTTTACACTAGGTGTCCCACTATCGAACAGCTAGTGGTAAGCGTCAGCAGGCTGTGTTGAAGATGATGTGTTTGGGAGACAACAGACACACCGCGGAGGTACTGGCCGACTACTTGCAGTGACAAACTGAGTCATGGCTGGGCAGTCTACATCTTGAGGCAGGCAAGGTAGTTAGTGATAACGGCCGTAATTTTGTGGCAGCCATAGCCCTTTCAAAACTCAGACACATACCTTGCCTGGCTCACACCTTGAACCTGGTGGTGCAGTGCTTCCTCAATAATTATCCGGAGTTAACACCCCTGCTCCATAAGGTGCAAAGACTGTGCTCGCACATCCGCCGGTCGCCCGTACACTCCAGTCGTATGCAGAAGCTGCAGCGATTGCTCCACCTTCCCAAGCACCGCCTAATTATCGACGTTGCAACAAGGTGGAACTCCACCCTGCACATGGTTCAGAGGCTGTGCGAACAGAGGCAGGCTGTAATTCATTTGTGGGAGGATACACGTGCAGGCAGTTTGCAGGCAGACATGGAGTTGTCTGGTGTGCAGTGTTCGAAGTTGAAAGACCTCTGTAAAGTCCTTCAGTGTTTTGAGGAATGCACACGGCTGGTAAGCGCAGATGACGCCATCATAAGCATGAGCATCCCACTTATTCGTCTGCTCATGCAAACTTTGACGCACAGTAAGGAGCAGGCGTCTGCAGCCGAGGAGGAAGATGAGGAGGGAAGCCTTGATGACAGTCAGCCATTGTCTGGTCAGGGAAATCTCGTGGACGAGGTGGAGGAAGAAGAGGAAGAGGAGGAGGAGGATGATGGGGATGATTATTTTGGGGAGGAGGATGCTTCTCAGGGGGCAAGAAAAAATGTTGGCGTGGCAAGGTCAGGTACAGGGTTTGTGCGTGACTGGAGGGATGTGGATTTGCCAGAAAGTGCTCCTCCACCCAGCACTCGCAGTGCATCATTGACACCTGGAACATTGGCCCACATGTCTGATTATGCCTTGCAGATCCTAAAAAGGGACCCCCGCATTGCCAAACTGATGAACGATGACGACTACTGGTTGGCCAGCATCCTGGATCCATGCTATAAAGGCAAATTCCAAAACATCATGCCACAGGAGAACCTAGAGCTAATATTGGCTAACAAACAAGCAACTCTGGTAAACCGTTTGTTTGAGGCATTCCCAGCACACAGCGGCGGTGATGTTTTTCCAACAAGCCGTAGGGGACAACATGAAAGAGGTGTTCGTGGTGCACACAGTCGAAGTGGAATTGGACACAGGGGTTTCATGACCATGTTGTGGACTGATTTTTCAAGTACCGCTCACACGACTGGTAATACTGCATCGATCGAAAGTGACAGGAGACAGCAGTTGTCATCTATGGTAACAAACTACTTCTCCTCCCATATCGATGCTCTCCCTCACCCTTTGACTATTGGGCCAGTAAACTTGACACCTGGCCTGAATTGGCACAATATGCCTTATAGGAGCTCGCTTGCCCTGCTTCTAGTGTGTTATCTGAATGAGTCTTCAGTGCTGCTGGATCAATCCTGACAGAAAAAAGGACCCGTCTGTTGACCCAAAATGTTGATGATCTAACCTTCATTAAAATGAACCATGCATGGGTTTCAAAGGATTTTGTCCCACCCTTCCCTGCTGACACGTAGGTTGCCAGAAAAATGGCTTGCTTTTGTCCTCCTCTTCCGTGGACTTCTCCAATTACTCCATTTGCAGCTGCTGAATGTCCAACATCAACATATGCCAATTTTTCCACCTCCCTAACTGGGCTGCCTCCCCCCAAAGGGCCGGGATCACCACCTGGCGCACGCACCCGTGCGAGTGCCGTTGCCCTGGACAGGTGGGTGGGCACACTGTTTGGCAACGGCACTGGCACAAGGTCCCTCATAGTAGAATCAAGTGTCTCTGACGGTGGGGGTGCACACCCGCCGTCAGACACACCGGCGTACTATGAGGGGCCCTGTGCCAGTGCCGTCGCCAACGAGTGGGCCCCCCCTGCTTGCTCAGGATCACAGCACTTGCAAAGTTGAAATACTTACCTCTCCCTGCTCCAACGCCGTGATGTCTTCCGCGTTTCCTGACAGTGACATTCTGGTCAGAGAGCGCGATGACATCATGTCTGTACGCCCTCTGCCTAAACAGTCCAAGTGCAGTGAGATGGAAGATGGGAACGACGAGGAGTACAGACTAGTACAGGGATTTCCTAGCGAGGAGACTTATTTAATTGTTTTCAATGTTGGGACAGCTATTTTTGGGGAGCACTATACTCTGGAGAATGATATATGAGGCCCACCATACACTGGAGCATTCCAAAGGTGGACATCAGACACTGGAGCAGCATTTACAGGGCCCATTATGCACTGGAGCATTAGAAATGGGGCCCATTATATATGGAGCATTATTTGGGCCCATAACACAGTGGAGCTTCATCCATGGGGACCAACATATACTGTAGCATTATGTGGAGCTCATCATATACTGTTTCAAACATTATATAGGACCAATGATTCTGTATGGAGAAATATATGGGCCTCATTACTCTGTATAGCGCACTATGCGGTGGCCATAATACTGTATGGAGTAATATACTGTCCGTTTTTGGAGCTATTGGAGAATTTAAAATGGATATCAGTCATGAGATATAAGAAGTGAAGTATTTTTCATTGTACTATACCGCTATTTCTCTGCCGTATCAGAGGATCATGAATTGTGGCATGTGTTAAAGGAGCCCATTGACACTCTTTGGCCCTAGGCCCACGAAAATCTGGAGCCAGCCCTACCCCCCCCCCACAACTTTAGCTAAATAACCCCCAGTATTCAATGCCTAACTATTAATATAAAGTAAATTAAGGTTGACAAGCTTAAGTAATAAGAATTGATGTTTTTGGCATTAAAATGGGCACTGTAGGTGTGTTTCCTGTCCTCCACTCCCTGCCGACTTTTCTTCCCCATTGACTTGCATTGGGTTTCGTGTTTCAGTTGGTCTTCGACTTTTCACAATAATCGGCCGATTTCGTTCGACCCGACTTTTGAGAAAGTCGGGTTTCATGAAATCCGACTCGACCCGAAAAAAGGCAAAGTCGCTCATCTCTAATTACAATGATGGCTGAACGTGCGATACAAGCAATTGTTACCATCAACCTTTGGTGTCTCCCCTGTTTCCTGATAGATTGTAAATTTGGAGGCCGGGCCCTCACTGCTCTTGGTATCTGATTTATGTGATTATTGTTATTCTGTAATGTCGTTTATTGTCTGTATACGTCCCCTCTAAAATGTAATTGCTGCTGAATATGTTTATGTTGGCACTATAGAAAGAAAATTATTATAATTATTCCACTCCCCGGTAAGCTATATGAAAATGGGGGTCCTGGCTGAGTGTATGAACTTGTGTTACTTTAGTGATATGCCTTTACAGACCGTATTGTGTTGCTGTATTCAGTTGGTCAGAACTAGGTGTTACGGAGATTAGTGAGGGAGACCACAGTTCAAAAACAAACTTCTTTTTTCTAAACATTAATGTAGCAAGAATTATGTACAGCAGGTAGTAGTAGGTACAAAGCTTCATGGATGTTTCTTTAGCAATAAGCAGAGTTGTACACTTTCCCTTCACATGCGATGCTATGCTGCTCCATCTTCCTCTGTGGGGACCGCATGGATTGAGGGTTAACGCAACGGCACCTCACAGCTACTCTCAGTTTCCAGCTGACAAATGAGAACCCCACACAGTGGGGTTCATTGGTGCAACTAATCAGTAGCACTTTCAAAGTCCAGTCCCCAAGAGTCATAGACTCAATCCTGTAACAACTCGTCCTTTAATTTCTCCATACTAGAGGATGTATCCCAATTTGGTAACTACTTGGCTTTCATTTCTATAGTCTCATAGTAGCTACAATGCAATATGTATTCTCTTCCTCTTGCTTCCCTTTACTTTTGCCTTTCATTACCTCTCAGTTAAACTCTACACCATCCCGATGGGCTTCCTGGTCCAGGCCTCAGTCCTCTTTCTTTTCTTTCACTTCCTTTAGGCCTCCTGTCTACAATTCGGCTTCCTTCTGCTTCTTTCCTCTCTTCAGAATCTTACTATCTTGGTCTTTAGTCTGTCTCTTGTCATACCAACATCCATTAACATGCAGATCTCTCAACTATCAGACCTTAGGGCTGGTTCTGTTATTCACTGGACCGTATCTGCCTTACTACCTGGAAGTCATGTCCTGGTAGTAAGGTAGAAACCATTGAGGACCACGGGGACTGGATAAGTGTAGAAAGACAGCTGCAGGGTTAACTGAGGGTGAGTATTACTTCTTCTATTTTCTGAATAGTTGGAAAAATAAAATCTAATCACCAACCCCTTTCACCAGGCAAAATAATAATATCATGCTGAACCAAATAGTATTGAAAAATGGTGCTTGCGTAACACCTCAGGTGTCAAAGCAGGTGGTGCCAGTTTAGTGGTGGCCAGAGGGGCAGATTTGCCATACCCAGTTGGATAAGACATCTGGATTGACTACCTTAGATAGATTTATAGTGACAGATATATTGATTGTTGCCCTACATTTATAACAATCACTCTAAAATATCTGCATTTTTTTGCAACTTGACTGACAAAACCGTGAAAGTTAATAAATGCAAATTTGCAATTCAAATTTCAAAAACATCTGAAATATCTTTCTATATTTAGATGCTGGTATGTTTGGCCTTCGTTGCTTTGAGGGAAATGCGAAATTTTGATTTCCTTGAAATGGAATAAGTTTTCCCAAGTATTGAAGTTTGCTTCCCTCTGTAGCACACACCTTACAAGTATGCAAAGCAAGAGAAAAGTCAAAATGATGAAAGATGAGCACAAACATGAATGTCAATTTTCATCTGTGCTCAGGACAATAGTCCAATCAGTCTGTCAATGATATGACACAGCCATCAGATAAGAGTAAAAGCGAGAAGACATGAGGGTGCTGGTTACACCGTTATTATTTTGGCACGGCAGTGGCAAAGTAAGTCAGGCAGAAAGGCATTCGAAATGTCATAACACGAGAAGGAGTTGAAAGAAAAGATGATTTATCATCTGCCGAAGGAGTAACGAAAGCATGTTAATGACTAGAATACCGTATGATTCACAATAATGTTTTCACATGCTCAAAGGGGAAAAAAAATGTGATGTGAATTTCGCAACTTTGATTGAACTTGTTGCAACTATTGATATGGAAATGAATCTTCATTTTTGGAACTGGAAGTATCTGTGTAGGATCAGTGAAGGAATCACATGCATATCTGCTCGAACATGCTGAAACAGGCTTGTAATATCCTGTTCTGTATACCGCACACCTCAGATCCTAATGCTATACTTACCATCATGGAGAAGCCCAAATATCTGCATGTACTGTTTTTGTGTCAATTTTTGAGTAATAGGAACATGAACGCTCTAAGTTAACCACTACCACCTCTTATATTTACGAAGATAGTCATGGCCAAGCATGAGCAGGTCCAGTAATTTCCCTTAGCAAAGAACAGTATTCTGTCAATGAGAATGGGTCAGCATGTTCACTTTAACTACATTAAAAGAGGTTGAACAGACTCAAGTGTGCAGTCACTCTATGTGACTGCAGACTTGTGAATCCTCACAGTGCACAAGTATGTGATTTGCGTACATACGGTCACGGGACAACTAGACTTGTGCAGCCTCGTTCAACACAAGTGAATTGAGCGAGGTCGGATAAGTCTAGTAGTAATGAGGCCAGAAGTATGAAAATCGCTGATACTGGAGATTCATAACAGCATGCACTCTGCACACTATGAGGATTCGCAAATCTGCAGTCACATAACGTGTCTGAACTTGAAGACTTATACCCCAAGCTTGGACAACCCTTGTAAGCCATAATAGCCTGCTGAAAGAACAGAAAATTGGATTTCTGGCACTTGAAGACATTTCGGGATCAGTCTTGTCTCACTCCTATTAAAATAGACACCAATGCCCTACAGTTTCTCTGGATAACTATTGCCAGTCCAAGTAACATCTTATGTGTATGGTCAGCTAAAGTCTAACTGCACTTTTACAAAAATGTTGGTATGCTGTAGAGGCATATAAGAAGTTTTGATCCATGGAGTATGGGTGCAAAGATCCAATCAATTCCTAAAATGAAATCTGAATGCTGCTCTCCTCTGAGACTGAAAATGAACTCCAAAGACTTTCTAAAGAGTTTATCTTTCATTCTAAACAATACACCACTAAGTTGAATGCTTCTATTTTTGTGATCATTCTGAGTCTCTGAACATTTTTTAATGCATAATAGAGTTGTACACAGTGACTTCTACATATTCCCATAAAGGCAGACATTTTAGCTGTTATGGAGCTCACAAAACGGGACGGCTCAGTTTGGTTGACCCCTATCCCCTTTAGAATTCGATGATTAGAGTCTTTGCAATACTACCCTCGTCAAAAGAAGTTTTTTATTCGCAAACAAGTGGTGAATAATTAGCCAAAAAAAAAGGGAACTGAAACTCTAATGTTCCTGAATGGAAAAACCTACCACCATAATGGAGGGCTCCTTCGCTGCATGTATAAATCATAAATGCAGTGCAATTATGTAGCTTCTCATAAGAAGACTACTAGGAATATTTTTATATTTTCAAAAAAATCTGCAACAACGAAACACTACAGGTAAATGGAGCAAAACTGCCAAAGAACTAAGCTATGAAGGCAAAGGAATAACAAAGTTTTTGGGTACAATCTGTAACAGAGCCACCCAACTACCAAGTGCCAGTTATAACTCAGATGTCTTCCTATATGGCAGAGAAGGAATTTTGCCAACTCCTGTTCCAGGTGCTACTGCTTGCCCCATAATGTTAGACATCCCAGGTTTTATGAGCTTTTTGTAGAACTTTTGCCTCCGATTGTACTGTTTTCTTTCAGATTCTGGTTTCTACTGTACTGAGTAAACATGAAATAAACCTGAGCATAAGTTGTCTTAATAAAGGCATAAAAGCCTCACTGTTCAATAACAAGACCCAGAAAAATAACAGAAAAACAAGTTTATCCGACTGTTCCAGATTCCACTGATGGTTACACCAGGTGAGAAAATAACAGAAAGTGTTCAGGCTAGTCACATATTTATTGCACATTGCAGGTTATCCCCTTGTACAATGTTCACGTGTCCTTGTAAAAGAAAACATATGTAGAAGAAAGCAGCTAAGAAAGTAAAAACATGAAAAGAAATGCATTAGTTCTTTGCGTAGCACCAATTTCTGGACATTTATACAAAGCAGTAACTGGAGCCTCCTTTGGCTTCATATAAAGGAGATCCTTGCTTACAGGGTAGAGTGATGGTAATAAAAACTTGGACAAGTGGCCTTTGATAGATTGGATTCACAGAGCTTTTTCCTACATTCTGTGGCTCCATCGGGAATTACGTCAGAACACTCCCACAAAACGGGATTCAGCGTATGCACCAATGGGTCCACTGAAAACTATGTAGTAGTGTCATGATCTAGACTGGCTTTTGAGTCCTGTATTCCCCATTTTCCAGTCTGGACATGCGAGGGGTTTTTGTAGCCTCAGTCTGGTCTCAGGTTTGCTATTTATCTCCGCTGTGTCCTGCAGACCATGTCAGTTATAGTTTCTGCCTACGGTGTGTGTCTGTTTATCCCTTCTCGACTCTGTGTTCCCCTTTTGTGTATTGACTCCCTGGTTTTGACTTGGCTTGGACCCTGACCTGTTGTTTTTCTCTTGTCTTTGGCATATCTGCTCCTGACTGCTACTGATCCATTTGGCATGTTGTTGACTCTGTTTGCTTATTCCTTTTGTACTGTGCTACAGTCTTATATCAACCCAGCTTGTTTTGACTATTCTGCTGCCACCAGGTGGTGGCCTTACTGCTACATTGCAGGTCTGGTCTTGCTGTGTGCAGTCATCCCTCCACTCTATTGCCACCTGGTGGAGCTTGCATTCAACTGCATTGCAGCAGCATGACATTATAACTGACCAGAACAGACAGGTTTTTTTCTCTGCTCATCTTTCTATGGATCCACACCGTACCTTGGCGGATCAGATGTCTAGTTTGATGGAGATTATGCAGGGTTTGTCTGTGGAACATAGGGCTCTGGCCACATCTCATAACCAACTGCAGAGGGAGCTTTCTGAGATGGTTAAATCTCTTCAGAGATCTATTTCCCAATCTGTCTGTAAGCACTCTGACACTGTGGATGTTTCGCTGCTCTCCCCTGAACCTACGGTCAGGCTCCCAGATACCTTCTCCAGAGAAAAGGAGAGGTTCCGTACATTCAGGGAGAGTTGTAAGTTGCTGTTTTCTCTTAGACCCCGATCCTCTGGTAATTAGAGTCAGCGGGTGGGGATAATTATTTCCTTACTTCGGGAGGGACCTCAATCATGAGCTTTATCTTTACCTGCTACTGCCACTGAATGTATGTCTGTTGATAGGTTCTTTGAGGCCTTAGGACTTATTTTTGACAAACCTGACCGGGTCAGAGTGGCAGAGGACACTATCAGGGGTCTCTTTCTGGGTAAGCCCTCGGACGAATGGTATTGCTTCGAGTTCCAACAATGGTCCACTGAGGTGTCCTGGAACGACTCTGCGCTAAGGTGTCAGTTCAGGAGAGGACTGTCGGATCACCTGAAGGATGCTCTGGCTCTCCATCCACCACCGAGCTCCTTGGAGAAGGCCAGGACTCATGCTATCCGTATGGGTTGGAGGCTGCGGGAGAGAGGTTTAGTGCAGTGAGAGGTTCATTTGCTTCCTGCTACTCCTGTTGTGCCACATTCTGAACCTATGTAGGTGGGGGTCATCAACCTCAGGGAGAAAGAGAGGAGATGGTGACGTAAAAGAAAATTGTGTTTTTACTGTGGAAATCCTGGACATTGGAAAAAGGACTGTCCCTCCTGCCCACCGACTAATAAGCTGCCGAGTCTGGGTGATATTCGAGGAGGTCACCCAGACTCTCAGGTACCTTTTTCCTCATTTCATAAAATATTGTTGGAAATGGAACTTTGTTGTGGGAATTGCTTCACACCCATTTCTGCTTTTGTGAACTTTGGGTCGTCCATGAACTTTATTGACTCTAACTTGGTGACCAAGTGCAAGTTAGGGACAGTTAGGCTTGAGACTCTTATTCGTATTGTGGTAATGGACAAAACACCATTGGCTAAGAATGTTATTAAATTTGTCTTGGAGGAGTTCCTCCTTAAGGTGGGTTCCTTGCACCAGAAACATATTTCATGCTTTGTTCTGGACAATCTTCCTGTGGGACTGGTGTTGGGATTTCCGTGGTTACAGTTACACGATCCTGTGATTGACTGGAACTCTCAGGACATTGTTAAATAGGGTCCTAATTGTGTTAAAGGTTGTCTTACTTCTGTACTGGTGTCATCCATAAGTCTGGAGGGTATTCCCGAGTATGTTATTTCTGAAAAGGAGGCCAAGGTCAAACCACCACACCGCCCTTTTGATTGTGCTATCAATCTGATTCCAGGTGCTAAATTGCCCAAGACCCGTCTGTACAACCTCTCCGGCCCGGAGTGTACCGCTATGAAAGAGTATATCTCTGAAACCCTACGTAAGGGTCACATCTATCCCTCTGTCTCTCCAGTTGCAGCTGGATTCTTTTTCGTAAAAAAAAAAGATGATGGTTTACGTCCGTGCCTCGATTTTTGGGAATTAAATAAGATCACAGTGAGAAATACTTATCCCCTCCCGCTCATCCTTGATTTGTATAACCAATTATCTGTGGCCAAGTGGTTTTCTAAATTGGACCTCAGGGGAGCATATAACCTTATCCGTGTTCGGGAAGGGAATGAGTGGAAAATGGCATGCCTCACCTCTGAGGGTTGTTTGAGAATTTGGTTATGCCCTTTGGTCCCACTAACGCGCCAGCCGTCTTGCAGAATTTTATTAACCGTATATTTTCTGATTTCATTGGGTGCTTTATGGTGGTTTACTTAAATGGTTTACTTAGATGATATCCTGGTATTCTCATCTGACAAGCAAGATCACATGGGTCATCTACATGCAGTTCTCCAGAGGTTACGGGAGAACTCTCTTTTTGCTAAACCCGAAAAATGTTCATTTTTTTGTCCAAGAGCTTTCCTTTTTGGGGTTCATCCTGTCTGCAAATGGGTTTCGTATGGACCCTGGGAAGGTACGGGCCACTGTGGATTGAAGGGTCTTCAGCGTTTTTTGGGGGTTTGCCAATTACTGCAGGAAATTCATTAAGGGCTTTTCACAGGTGATCAAACCCCTCACAGATCTTACTCGTCAGGGGGCTAATCTCAAAAACTGGTCAGCTCCAGCAGTGGTGGCGTTTTCCCTAACAAACAGGCAATCCCCACATGTATTCAGGCTGTCTAGCAGGCACAAATCATGCAGCTGCGTCGACAAAAACTAAATCTCCGAGCAAGCCAAAATACTCGGAGGACACCTGAGCATGCTTGGGAAAACCCGAGCAACGAGTATACTCGCTCATCACCAGATGTGACCCTTGAAATTCTAGTAAGGGGTCACAGTCTCAATTCTGTTGAAAAGACTGGTAAACAAAGTCATGCAAATGTCCTCTTTCAGGGAGAAAGAGGATTAGAACTCCAGTGCTACCTACTGGAGGTAGAAATTCTAAAAGTCAATATCTACCCTTCAAGGAGCCTTGCCACATTACTAAGGATAAATAGCCTTTAAGTCTCCACAAGGAGAAATGTTTCACCTTAACCCCCATGTCAGAGGTCTCTCGCCTATCTCACTTAGACCTCTTGTTTTGCACTGAAGAAGCAAACACCCTGAAACACTGGGCTGCAAATGAAGTTAATATTCAGAAAGGAAGAGGACTGGAACTCAAGTGCCAACTATTGGGGGTAGAAATCCTAAACGTTAATATCGACTCTTTTAAAGAGCCTTCCCACATGATTTAGGATAAAAAAAAAAAACTAGACACTCCATTTGCAGCCATGTGTTTTGGCATATTTGCCCTTCTTCAATGTAAACCTGGATGTCTGATTGGGACAGGTGAGAGGCCTCTGACATGGAGTTTAAGTTGGAATGTTTCTCCTTGTGGAGAGTGGCAAGCTGATGAAATGAGACTTAAGGTCCCTTTACATTTAGCGATGCACCAGCGATCCCAACAACGATACGACCCGGTCAGGATCGCTGGTGCATCGCTAAATGGTCGCTAGTGAGCTGCCACACAGGCAGATCTCACAGCGATGTAGCGACGCAGCAGCGGTCGTTACTTACCTTTCAGACGCGGCGATCCTGACGTCCTCCCGCCCGCGTCCACGCATCACTTGTCGACGCCAGCAGGAAGCGCCTGACGTGAAATGGAGCTGCGCGATCTCGCGCGATCAGCAACAGACAGCGGGGGAGCCGGTCAGAGGTAAGTATCACACATATCGATATCGCTAGCGATATCACTGCTGCGTCACCAAATCTGTGATGCTATGTTTAAAGGCCCCTTTATAGGCTTTTTATCCTAAGTCATGTCGCAAGGCTCCTTAAAGGGTTGATATTGATTTTTAGGATTGCTACCCCAATAGGTGATCCTAGAGTCCCATGTTCTTCCTCTTTGAAGAGACTATTTGCATATGTAAATTCCCGGAGGAGTATTTTGTGTCCTCTAAGTCTCCGTACACTGATTTTGCACTCTACGCACAGAGCAACTTTCCTACTTAGACCCCATAAAAAAGAGAAGGGCATAGTTTTGCTAAGCAGAATATAAACTTATGACTGAATGTACGCTTGGTTAATAGAAATTATTTGTCACCTATCATGATTACCGGTATTAGTGTCACGTCTATGGTACCACATTACAGCCGCTCACGCTATGAATCATCAGCTCAGGGTGAAGAATTTCTTTGTACCCAGTTATATTCTTTCTTTCTCGCAATCATTTCCCATGACAAAGTTTCACATTTGACAAACAACAAAAAAAATTTCTGGTCTAAACGTTTACTGTACTTTTTTTGTCTCAAACAGAAAAATATTACGTATATTTTCTTTTCGCATGAATATTGAGGTCATGTTTTTAAATTTAGAATGGATTTTTTCCCTTTATTACTAATTTAATTGATTATCATATTCATTAAAATATGTTGGTCTTTTTCAATCAATTTTTTTTATATTAATATTAAATTTGCAGTTAGGTTTGAATCCATTAAGCGGAAAAGACGATATAAATGTTTGTTTGGTGTATGTTTAATGGGGTTAGGAAAACATGACTACTTTTTTTCAACATAACTTTGCAGCTCAGTACTTTTGAAGTAAATGTGACACACAATCTTTCCAATGGTCGACTTTTATCAGGTCTTCTGAGACCTGACGTCTTCAAAAAAATTATTGGATTGGTGAAGTTTGAAATGTAAAAAAGTTAAGAAAATTATCACAAAAACCCTTCAAAATTTTAAGCCCAACAAGTTTTGAACTTTTCAAACTTCTGGCAAATCTGATACAATTTTTTTTCTTAAAAAATGGAGAGAGAAAGAAATCTCTAAAGTCAGCTCACCCAATTGGAGACCCAATGCTCAGAAACTGCGTTGCGCCAGGACTAAGGAGGAAGAAAAATTCAGTATAATTTCAATTAAAAATTCAGAAGAATAAACGCAACCACACACCACCACCAGAACTACAAGGCAAATGCATTTCGGCCGTGTGTTCTTAATCACTGCGCCATTTTTATTTCTTGGATCATTCACAAAGGTTGTCAGGGTTTTGTTTTGTTTATTTTTAAAGATTGACTAACAAAAAGAAAATTGATAAACATAAAAAATAACCAATGTGCACCTGTTGAGTATTCTAGTGCCCCTGTCGGTCTCTGTTTTTTCCCTGCAGCTATGAGATGATATTCAGGACATGTACATAACTACAGCAGCCGATCATTGACTTTAGCAGTGCTGTTCACATTTAAGTCACAGGAACACTGATGGCCCCAATTCATATTAGAGAGCAGTTGGCCAACAGCTATCTCTCCCGACTCCCCATTTACAAGGAGCTTTGGGCTCATCTGGGCTCTCCTATGTTTTCTATGAGAGCCTTTTTCAAGAGCTTATCTCTGTCAAAATTCAACAGACAGGATCCTACTCTTCCATGACCGTTGGGGGAGACTTGGGAGACCCTCATACACATTAGACTGCAGGCATGTTCGGCCAATTTTAGCCTAAGATACTTTGAGGCCTTAAGAACAGTGACTGGCTGCATTTGTATGTTGAAAACCATGGCGTCATCGATGCATGGAAGGAAGCAAAGACCGGTACGGACCACCGCAAAAGCTGTGCTGCAGCAGCAGACGATAGAACTAGCAATTATTGTTTATTTCATATTTCCTGCTATTTGACAGGGCTTTTTTCAATAATCCCTTTCACACTAGGCATGATCTATTAGGCCATAATTTTTATTCAACCCAGGCACGTGGCTAATGGAGGCAAGCAATTTCCTAAACTAACAACAAGACTTAGGACTAAATCTTTGGCCCAAGGTTAAAGGAAGCCTAGTTTGGACTCTGATCCCATATAGCCATATATTTAGAAATAAGTTATCTGCAAGTGTGGTGCCCCCAGGAGTATGGCCGCCAAATTGGCATTGCCTTCCTCCAGGGAGGGTGATGTCATGCTTGGAAGCAAGGAAGGGTCTCTCTGACAGTTAACCATGTCATGCAACACAGTTCCCACTCCAGGCCAGCAGAGGGAGCTCTGAACCAGGATTGGGGGAGGAGCACTCTCTGAGGGCCAGGAGGGGAAATAGTTAGTGTGAGGAGGGCAACGAGTGTAGATGCGTGGAGAGAAGCTGGAGGTTGAGCTGAGGACAGAGAGCTCCCTCCCGGTGATAGCAAATGATCTGGAGCCTGGTCTCCATGGTTGTATGGATACTGAAGGTCCTGCAACAGAAAACAGAGGAATAGGAAGCTGTAAATGCTCTATTCCCACCTAAGACTCAGAGGAACAACAGCGACTGGTGAGCCAAGAGAGATAGAGGGCTACAGCTGTCTGCCATACGAGGTGGTTCTAAGAAAAGATAAGAAGGAGGAACGTCAGTGTAACACTGTACTGCATGTACCTCAAGCCAGCGCTAGGAAGGAGACTACACAACCCATCTGATAGAGAGATACCTGAGTTGCTTCCAGGCTAGATTGCTCCTGTGCCATCTGTAACCAGGACCCTGGACTGTGTTTGCCAAGTAAAGGTAAAGAAACTGCACCCTGTTGTGTCCTTGCCTCCTTCCTGCAACATCCTCAGCACTGCTACATCTCTGTGCCAAACACTGCACCTTCTTCCTAACCCTTTATCTACACTGCCCTGGGACCACAGCTCCACCTGTGGGGAGCTATAACATCTTTGCTGCGCCATACCACCAGTCCCAGGGGATCTGCATGCAGCGTCAGCTTAACACCTCCCTTGCCGAACACCACAGGTGGCATCACGAACTATTCATTTAATCCACTACATTTCACCATTCAATTTCCCCGTTTACTTGGGCGCCCAGGGCCACGGACCGGGTCACCGCTGCTGTGACATTCCCATCTGAGAGACCGGCCCGGTACCGAGTACCCCACAGCCCTGGGAGGGCGACCCACAAGGAGAACATATATTTTTTTTTTACCCTAATACATCCACCACCAACATCACCACCGTCTCCAAACTCTTTTTGAAATGGCACAAAAACAGCGTAATAATGGATGATGGTTCCATAATGTCAGCTTCCATCACGAATAATATGGTCCTAATGGAAACGTTCCCATCATCGTTTCGGTTCTGTAGGGTTTAACCATTCACAAAGCACAGAGGAATCCAACAATAAAGTTACATTACATATTAAATAGCTTTCCTAAGAAAACACCAAATCCACTTTAATGCAAGTCTGGCTTCTTCACAAAACCTAAAATTTACTAAGAACCTAACCTAAACACCAGCCCAAGAAAATCTAGATTACAGGCCATTTAGTGGAAACACATGTGCGTTAATGTAACTGTAGCTGACTTGTCCCTTGTCTGTGTTTACACATAATCTGTAATAGGTACTTTTCAACGGAAAGTCGTTCTTAAGAAAATCATTGTAATAATAAAGCATTAAGTAATAGCATGTAATTACACAATCACACAACCCCGGAACACATAAATAAATGATGGGTGATACAACTCAGTGGAATGAGCAATCTAAAAAAATGAATGCTCCACACATGACCCAAGAAGTAAAAAGTTTCTGAACTTTTCATGATCATTTATTGGCTGTAGCCTAGGAGGCCTAAGAATGCTGGATAATCTTCCATGAATAATAACAAAAAAGCTTTGCTTCCACCATACAAGCATGAACAAAACAAGATGTTAGGCCACCAATGCAAGACATACGTGAAACCATTAAACATTTTTTAGAAAAAAGGGAAATTTGATCAAATTATTCAGTGGAAAAAGATTTCTCTGTTTGAAAAAATAGTGACTATTCTAAACAAAAAAGTTCATATTGGAAGTGTAATAACAGCGGGGGGAGTTGAATTTGTCGGGAATAGTTTACTTTCAGACATTGGTAGGGCATTGTGTTGCTCAGGCACTGTTTACTTTCTGACATTGCTAGGGCATTTTATAGGTCAGGTATTGCTTACTTTCACACATTGGTCGACCAATGAGTTGGTCAGGTAGTGTTCAATTTCACACATTGGTTGGACATTGTTTACTTTTACACATATCACTAATTTAATTAAATTGTATTAATCCTAACAGCCATTCTCAGGGGAGGAGACCAATTTGGTTTAAATTTGGCAAATTTACAAATATAAATGGGTTTCACATTTTGCTGATCAGGCATTGCTTACTTTCACACATTGGTCGACCAATGAGTTGGTCAGGTAGTGTTCAATTTCACACATTGGTTGGACATTGTTTACTTTTACACATATCACTAATTTAATTAAATTGTATTAATCCTAACAGCCATTCTCACGGGAGGAGACCAATTTGGTTTAAATTTGGCAAATTTACAAATATAAATGGGTTTCACATTTTGCTGTACCTGCTTTTTTTTCTGCAAAAACTGATGGCAATGTTTTTCCTTCCATTTTTACTTTCTACAGGTGAAAAAATGCTGCAAAACCCCTGAAAGAAGTGACATGATGCAGTTTTGAAAAAGGCAAAAAAAAAAGGCAGCAGTTTTCCAATTCAGTCAGGAAACGTAAAACAAGCCTGTGCATAAGTTTTCTGAAATCTCATAGCTTTTGCTGGTACTGTAAAAAGAAGCTTGTAATTTGCATAAAAAACTGCAAAAATGCAACATGTGAACATGGCCTAAAAATTTACAAAATAGTTGGCACAAACTGTCAACATCTGGCCATCTTAAAGTGAATGTCCATTTTTTTATCACCTTGTCATTTCAAAAGTGTCCCTACTAGAGTTGAGCGACTTTTGGTTTTTTAGGGTCGAGTTTCGTTTCGTGAAACCCGACTTTTCCAAAAGTCGGGTCGAGCAAGATCGGCCGATTATAGGGAAAAGTCGGGGTCGTCCCGAAACACGAAACCCAATGTAAGTCAATGGGGAATAAAAGTCGGCAGTGAGAGGAGGACAAGAAACACACCTACAGTGCCCATTTGAATGCCAAAAGCATCAATTCTTCTTACTTAACCCCTTAATGTCTATTGACGTGTACAGTCCGTCAGAGCAGGAGGTAACTTCCTGCACCAGGACGGACTATGCACGTCATGCCTTTGAACTGTCACTGCCTGTAAACAAGCAGTGACAGTTAAGTGCCGACAGCTGTCTATGACAGCTGACAGGCACAGCAAGGGGTGCAGGGACCCTTGCAGTCGGTCCCCGCACCCAGAGAGCTGTGATTGGTCAGTCAATCTGACTGACCAAACACAGTGCGATCTGTTAGGAAATGCTGATCTCCTGCCAGAACGGAGGAGAAAGTGAAAATGAAAGTTGCTGACCTGCTGCTGTGAGAGCTGGGGGGTGGTATTGGAACAGCCAGGGAGTGCTGAGCACCGCCCCCTGACTGATTAACCCTACTGATGCCTGATCATGAACGATCACGTCATTTGGAGGACAGTGAAGAGATGCAGGGACCAATGACAGCATCTCTACATCTCTGAATGCTGTGATTGGATAGTAACTGTAACTATCCAATCACAGCAGTGTATCAAATGCGGGAAACAGCAGCACAGCTACATCTTGTCACTCTGTCTGTGACATTGTTAGAGATTGGAGCTGTGCTGCTGTTAGAACCTGAGAGACCTGTGTGGAATTCAGAATCGATTTTTATCCCACTCCCAGCGTCACCCCAGTCTTCCTGTCAGTCGGTCTGTCTGTCCTCCCATCTCCTCTGTCATATATATATAATACATATATTCAGTATATATATAGAGAGGGAGAGAGAGAGAGACGGAGATTGAAATGGCTGCACATATGTATTCAGCAGATGAGGCTTACGCCATGATCCGTTCGGATACAGACAGCGCCAGTGAAACGGACGAGCAGTTTTTGCAGATGTCGTCCTCGTCCGCTAGTTCTAGCGACGACGAAAATCAGCAACAGCGCAGTGGGCGAGAACGTGCTAGCGCTACTGCCGCTGCAAATGATTGGGTGCCCACAGAATCCTACACTCCGTGCGTGCCAGAATTTATTTCTGCCACGGGCGTCCATGTGGACACTGCTGGATTTAGGGAGGTAGATTTTTTTAAAATTTTCTTCTCTGAAGAATTATTAAATTTAATGATTGAGCAGACCAATTTGTATGCTGCTCAATTCATTGCTGGCAACCCCACATTGAACTACTCCAAAGGTAGTAACTGGAAACCTGTTGATTTGCCGGATATTGTAAAATTTTTTGGCCTTTTTCTCAATATGGGTCTGATAAAGAAACCCACTCTCAGATCATATTGGTCAACTGATGTCCTGTACGACACGCCTATGTTCAGAGAGGTAATGGCCCGGCGACGATTTGAGAGCATTCTGCGATTTTTACATTTCGCAGAAAATGCAAATTGCCCCCCTCCCAATGACCCCAGCTATGACCGACTTTACAAAGTCAGGCCCCTAATAAATTATTTTAACAATAAATTTTCCCAGACATATACCCCCGAAAAAAATATCTGTGTGGACGAGTCCCTGGTCCTTTTCAAGGGCAGGCTGCATTTCAAGCAGTACTTGCCAAATAAAAGGTCCCGATTCGGACTGAAAATATATAAGTTGTGTGAAAGCGACTCTGGCTACACACACAAATTCCGTGTGTATGAGGGGAAAGACTCCAAGATTGTTCCTCCCGAATGCCCCCCCTCCCTAAATACAGCTGGGAAAATTGTGTGGGACCTGGTCCATCCCCTTTTAGATAAAGGGTACAACTTGTACATAGATAATTATTATACAAGTGTACCCCTGTTCAGGTGCCTGTCTGCCAAAAAAACCGTGTCCTGTGGAACCATACGCCGGAACCAAAGAGAGTTGCCCAAGACTTTTGTCTCCCAAAAATTAAAGACAGGCGAAAATAAGTCGCTCTGTAATGAGGACATGCTGCTTGTCAAATTTCGAGACAAAAAAGATGTCCTCATGTTGTCATCAATCCATGCTGACAGAAGCAGCCAAGTCCCTGTGCGTGGCACAAGTTCGTCTGCCCAGAAGCCTGTCTGTATTCAAGACTACAATAAGTTTATGGGTGGCGTGGACCTTGCAGATCAGATGCTGCAGCCCTACAGCGCTGTTCGCAAGTCTCGCGTATGGTATAAAAAACTTGCTATGCACCTAATCCAAGTGGTCCTATACAATTCATTTGTTCTGTACCGAAAAAGTGGGAATCAAGGATCTTACCTTGAGTTCCTGGAAAAAGTAATAAAAAATTTGATATTTGGAGTCCAAGGGAGGGTGGGGGGAGAATTATCCAGCAAGGCCAGCAGAATAATACCCGGTCAGCATTTTCCCTCACAAGTTCCACCGACAGCCAAAAAAGGCCGACCCCAAAAGAGATGCAGGGTGTGTTATAAAGATGGAGTTAGAAGGGAAACCATTTACCAGTGTGACACATGCCCTGATAAGCCTGGCCTCTGCATTAGGGAATGTTTCCGTCGCTACCATACATCCCTAGAATAACTGGAATTTTTTTGTTTTTACCCTTGCCACCTTCTGCCAATTGACTTTTTACGGTATTTCTTTGCAAAAGTCGAATGGTGCTCCTTCCCTTCCAAGCCCACCGTGCACCCAAATAGTAATTTTCCACCACATATGGGGTATTGGCTTATTCAGGAGAAATTGCACAACAAATTGTAAAGTGCATTTTCTCTTTTTATCCTTCTAAAAATGCAAAATTTGGGAGTAAAACACAAGTTTTGTGGTAAAAATATGATTATTTATTTTTTCGGCTCAATGTCATAAATTTCTGTGAAGCACCTGGAGGTTCAAGGTGCTCACCACATATCTAGATAAATTCCTTGAGGTGTCTAGTTTTCAAAATGGGGTCACTTGTGGGGGGTTTCCACTGTTTAGGCATATCAGGGGCTCTTCAAATGCAACATGGCGTCCACTAATAATTTCAGCCAATTTTACTTTGCAAAACTCGAATGGTGCTCCTTCCCTTCCAAGTCCCACCGTGCACCCAAATAGCAATTTTCTACCACATATGGGGTATCATCTAATTCAGCAGAAATTTCACAACAAATTGTATGGTGCATTTTCTCTTTTTATCCTTCTAAAAATGCAAAATTTGGGAGTAAAACACACGTTTTGTTGTAAAAATATGATTATTTATTTTTTCGGCTCAATGTCATAAACTTCTGTGAAGCACCTGGAGGTTCAAGGTGCTCACCACATATCTAGATAAATTCCTTGAGGTGTCTAGTTTTCAAAATGGGGTCACTTGTGGGGGGTTTCCACTGTTTAGGCATATCAGGGGCTCTTCAAATGCAACATGGCGTCCACTAATAATTTCAGCCAATTTTACTTTGCAAAACTCGAATGGTGCTCCTTCCCTTCCAAGTCCCACCGTGCGCCCAAATAGCAATTTTCTACCACATATGGGGTATCATCTAATTCAGCAGAAATTGCACAACAAATTGTATGGTGCATTTTCTCTTTTTATCCTTCTAAAAATACAAAATTTGGGAGTAAAACACACGTTTTGTTGTAAAAATATGATTATTTATTTTTTCGGCTCGATGTCATAAACTTCTGTGAAGCACCTGGTGGTTCAAGATGCTTACCACATATCTAGATAAATTCCTTGAGGTGTCTAGTTTTCAAAATGGGGTCACTTGTGGGGGGTTTCCACTGTTTAGGCATATAAGGGGCTCTTCAAATGCAACATGGCATCCACTACTAATTTCAGCCAATTTTACTTTGCAAAAGTCGAATGGTGCTCCTTCCCTTCCAAGTCCCACCATGCTCCCAAATAGTAGTTTTATACCACATATGGGGTATCAACGTATTCAGAAGAAATTGCACAACAAATTCTGTGGTTCATTTTCTCTTGATACCCATGAGAAAATAAAAAAAATTGTGTCCAAAGTAAAAATTTTGTGAAAAAAAGTTAAATGTTCATTTTTTCCTTCCACATTGCTTCATTTCTTGTGAAGCACCTGAAGGGTTAATAAACTTCTTGAATGTGGTTTTGAGTACCTTGAGGGGTGCTGTTCTTAGAATTGTGTCACTTTGGGGTATTTTCTGGCATATAGGCACCTTAAAGTGACTTCAAATGTGATGTGGTCCCTAAAAAAATGCTTTTGTTAATTTTGTTGGAAAAATGAGAAATTGCTGGTCAAATTTTAACCCTTATAACTTCCTAATGAAAAAAAAAATTGTTTCCAAAATTGTGCAGATGTAAAGTAGACATGTTGGAAATGTTATTTATTAACTATTTTGTGTGATATATTTCTCTGTTTGAAGGGCATAAAAATTAAAAGTTTGAAAATTGTAAATTTTTTAAAATTTTCACCAGATTTTCATTTTTTTCATAAATAAACACAAGTCATATCGAAGAAATTTTACCACTGACATGAAGTACAATATGTCATGTAAAAACATTCTCAGAATCAGCGGTATCCGTTGAAGCGTTCCAGAGTTATAAGCACATAAAGTGACAGTGGTCCGATTTCAAAATTAAGGCCTGGTCTTTAACCTACAAAATGGCTTGGTCCTTAAGGGGTTAAGCTTGTCAACCTTAATTAACTTCATAATACAAGTTACGCACTGAAAAATGGGGGTTATTTGGCTAAAGTTGTGGGGGGGTAGGGCTGGCTCCAGGTTTTCATGTGCCCTGGGCGAAAGAGCGCCCCTTTTACACATACCACAACTCATCATGCTCCGATACGGCAGAGAAATAGCGGTATAGTACAATGAAAAATACTTCACTTTTTACATCTCATGACGAGGCCCATCTATTTCTCCATACAGAATCATTGGTCCCATATAATGTTTGAAACAGTATATAATGAGCTCCACATAATGCTACAGTATATGTTGGTCCCCATGGATGAAACTCCACTGTCTTATGGGCCCAAATAATGCTCCAAACATAATGGGCCCCATTTCTAATGCTCTAGTGTATAATGGGCCCTGTAAATGCTGCTCCAGTGTCTGATGTCCACCTTTGGAATGTTCCAGTGTATGGTGGGCCCCATCTATCATTCTCCAGAGTATAGTGCTCCCCAAAAATTGCTGTCCCAACATTGAAAACAATCAAATAAGTCTCCTCGCTAGGGAATCCCTGTACTAGTTTGGACTCCTCGTCGTCCCCATCTTCCATCTCACTGCACAGTATTTCAACCTTGCAAGTGCTGTGATCCTGAGCAAGCAGGGGGGGCCCACTCGTTGGCGACGGCACTGGCACAGGGCCCCTGATAGTACGGTGGTGTGTCTGATGGCGGGTGGGCCGAACCTGCACTTTCATCTGCAGCTTCCTCTTTGTCACCGTGTAAGATGGAACTGTATATGGGAAGGGTAACCTGAGTTTCATCAGGGTCAGATTCAGGCCGTGTAGCGTGCGAGGGGAATGTAGTGGTCTGGGTCAATGTACCAGCAGATTCATCGAGCAGTGGCTGGGCATCAGTGCACTTGTGTCGCCCCCAGGAGTACGGTCGCCACAGTGGCATTACCTTCCTCCTAGGGAGTGTGATGTCATGCTTGGGAGCAACAAAGGATCTCTCTAGCAGATTAACTGATTGGGCGGTGTTATTCCCACGAGTCATGACCCTCCAAACAGCCTTCATGAAGGCAAAGTGTTTGTTTTACGTGGGCAGTATGGTTGCAAAGCTGAACCTAAAAGGAATGTCCAGAAGGGCACCACCAGGAGTGGAGCCTACGGTTAAATTCGACTCCACCTGGGAAACCTCAACCATGCCAGCTACAGAAAAGATGCACATATTGCAAGCTTAATTCCGTTAACGAACGAGACTCCGTCATGCCCCGCGGTCCGAGTCCGGCTTACTAGAGGGACACGTGAGGCTCTGGCACATGAGATTGGCCAATAACTGGTGTGTCATGCCCTTACATGTCTGTGGCTGCATGTGCGCTACACTGAAAAGGCCAGCGTTTGTCGCTTACAGGTGCAGATAACCCGCTGAACAACGTTAGTGATGGGGATCACTGATTACAATTATTACCCGCGAACGATGATTTCCCAGTAAGTGCAGGTCAACCGCAGTTCCGGAATTAGGCCTAACCGTCATTCCTGAAAAAATGAAAAACTTACGTGTGCAAACCACAGGTGCTGTAGCTTGCTTAACAGCTCGCCAGCCGTTCTCACGCCCAGTATGGATTACACGTGATTGCACAAAGGTGAGAAAGGGTACCGTATCCCCGGATAACATGTATGGATAGCGTACACATTCAAAATATATGTCAATACGTCAGGAGGCAGGCTCAGACGGTGTTAGGCCCAGTATGGCTTGCACGTGATTGCACAAAGGTGAGAAAGGGTACCGTATCCCCGGATAACATGTATGGATAGCGTACACATTCAAAATATATGTCTATACATCAGGAGGCAGGCTCAGACGGTGTTAGGCCCAGTATGGCTTGCACGTGATTGCACAAAGGTGAGAAAGGGTACCGTATCCCCGGATAACATGTATGGATAGCGTACACATTCAAAATATATGTCTATACATCAGGAGGCAGGCTCAGACGGTGTTAGGCCCAGTATGGATTGCACGTGATTGCACAAAGGTGAGAAAGGGTACCGTATCCCCGGATAACATGTATGGATAGCGTACACATTCAAAATATATGTCTATACATCAGGAGGCAGGCTCAGACGGTGTCAGGCACAGTATGGATTTGACGGCCCAGACTACACAGCGGAGGAGCAGGGAGAGGTAAAGATTGCAAATGCTGGGGCCCTGCCCAAGCAAGGGGGGCCCACTCGTGGGCGTCGGTACTGGCACTGGGCCCCTCATAGTACGGCGGTGTGTCTGACGGCGGGTGTGCACCACCACCGTCAGAGACACTTGATTGCACTATGAGGGACCCTGTGCCAGTGCCCGCGCCCAAGAGTCGGCCTACCCACCTGTCCAGGGCAACGGCACTCGCACGGTGTCATGCGCTAGGTGGTGACCCCGGCCATGGGGGGGGGAGGCAGCACAGTTAGGGAGTTTTAGAAAGTGGCATATGTTGATGTTGGACATTCAGCTGATGCAAAAGGCGAAATAGGTCAAGTCCCAGGAAGAGGTGGACCAAAGCAAGCCATTTTTCCGTCACCCTATGTGTCATCAGGGGAAGGTGGGACAAAATCCTTGGAAACCCATGCATGGTTCATTTTAATGAAGGTTAGATCATCCACATTTTGGGTTGACAGACAGGTCCTTTTTTCTGTCAGGATTGATCCAGCTGCACTGAAGACTCTTTCCGATAGCACACTTGCAGCTGGGCAAGCGAGCTCCTGTAAGGCATATTGGGCCAATTCAGGCCAGGTGTCCAGTTTAGCGGCCCAATAGTCAAAGGGGAATGACCTGTGTGGGAGAACATCGATATGGGAGGAAAAGTAGTTTGTAACCATAGTTGACAACTGCTGTCTCCTGTCACTTTCCATCGATGCAGTATTACCAGTTGTGTGAGCAGTACTTGAAAAATCAGTCCACAACATTGTCATGAAACCCCTGTCTCCAATGCCACTTCTGCTGTGTGCACCATGAATACCTCTGCCAAGCTGCCCCCGGCCCGTACGGCTCGTGTGAGAACCATCACCGCTGCTGTGTGCTGGGAATGCCTCAAGCAACCGATTTACCAGAGTTGCTTGTTTATTAGCCAATATTAGGTCAAGGTTCTCCTGTGGCATGATGTTTTGTAATTTGCCTTTATAGCGTGGATCCAGGATGCTGGACAACCAGTAGTCGTCATCGTTCATCATTTTGGCAGTGCAGGGGTCCCTTTTTAGGATCTGCAAGGCATAATCTGACATGTGGGCCAATGTTCCCGGTGTCAATGATGCACTGCGAGTGCTGGTGGAAGGAGCACTTTCTGGCAAATCCACATCCCTCCAGTCACGCACAAACCCTGTACCAGACCTTGCCATGCCAATATTTTCACTTGCCCCACGAGATGCATCCTTCTCCCCTAAGTAATCATCCCCATCATCATCCTCCTCCTCCTCTTCTTCCTCCACCTCGTCCAGGAGAGGTCCCTGAGCAGACAATGGCTGAATGTCATCAAGGATTCCCTCCTCCTCTTCCTCCTCATCAACATTGGCTGCAGATGCCTACTCCTTAAGGTGCGTCAAAGTTTGCATGAGCAGACGCATAAGTGGGATGCTCATGCTTAGGATGGCGTCGTCTGTGCTTACCAGCCGTGTGCATTCCTCAAAACACTGAAGGACTTTACAGAGGTCTTTCAGCTTCGACCACTGCACACCTGTCAACTCCATGTCTGCTCTCAAAGTGCCTGGCCGTGTATCCTCCCAAAAATGCATTATGGCCTGCCTCTGCTCGCACAGCCGCTCCACCATGTGCAGGGTGGAGTTCCACCTTGTTGCAATGTCGATAATGAGGCGGTGGTTGGGAAGGTAGAGCAATCGCTGCAGCTTCTGCATACGAACGGAGTGTACAGGCGACCGGCGGATGTGCGCGCACAGTCTTCGCACCTTCTGGAGCAGGGCTGTTAATTCCGGATAATTTTTGAGGAAGCACTGCACCACCAGGTTCAAGGTGTGAGCCAAGCAAGGTATGTGGCTGAGTTTTGAAAGGGCTATGGCTTCCACAAAATTACGGCCATTATCACTAACTACCTTGCCTGCCTCAAGATGTACACTGCCCAGCCATGACTCAGTTTGTCGCTTCAAGTACTCGGCCAGCACCTCGGCGGTGTGTCTGTCGCCCAAACACATCATCTGCAACACAGCCTGCTGACACTTTCCACTAGCTGCTCAATAGGGGGACACCTCGTGTGCAACAGTGGCAGCTGAAGATGGAGTGCTCGTACGACTGCGCTCTGTGGACGAGCTTTCGCTTCTGGAGGAGGAGGAGGAGGGTCGAACGCCTACAGCCAACTGTTTCCTATACCGTGGGCTAGGCAGCACCGTCCCACCACCGCTGTCCCCTGTGGACCCTGCATCCACCACATTAACCCAGTGCGCAGTGATGGACACGTAACGGCCCTGGCCATGCCGACTGGACCATGCATCAGTTGTGAGGTGCACCTTTCCACTCACTGACTGCTTGAGTGCATGGACAATGCGGTCTTTTACATGATGGTGGAGGGCTGGGATGGCTTTGCGAGAGAAGAAGTGGCGACTGGGTAGGTCATAGCGTGGTACTGCATAGTCCATGAGTTCGCGGAAAGTTGCGCTTTCCACCAACCGATAGGGCATCATCTCAAACGAGATTAGTTTGGCAATGTGGGCGTTCAAACCCAGTGTACGCGGATGAGAGACTGAGTACTTTCTTGACCTACTCATAGTGTCTGGGAGGGTGAGCTGGACTTGAGAGCTGCATATGGTGGAAGTAGCGGTGGACAGGGCGGACTGAGAGAGGGTTGATGATGGTGATGGAGTTGGTGTTCTTTCTGATGGCCTAGATTCAGTATTTCGTTGATATAACAGTGGATTCCCTGACTGCTGTGGCCTTGCAACGACACCTCAACATTTGTTGCTGTGCTAACCAGTGGGCTTACAGTGGGGGAAACAATGTAGCGTTGCTGACTACCTTCTTTGCGATCAGTTGCACATGTGGCACTTGAGGTTTGGTGTTGTGTCCATGCTTGCAAGTGCATGGTGGTTAAATGTCTAAGCATGCAACTGGTATTCAAATTTTTCAGATTTTTCCCTCGGCTAAAGGTCTTTGCGCACTTCTTACAGATAACCTTGGCCTGATCATGAGGATTTTGTTCAAAAAACTGCCACACTGCACTCTTCCTACTTTAGCAGACATTTTGCGGCCTAGCACGCTGTGATCTTTTGACCGTCTGGACAAGCTGTCCAGCAACTCTTTTGATTTTTGGAACCTGTCTTTGTAGTGCTCCGGGCCTGCCAGATAACAACTGTTGCGATGTCGATGTCTGCTGTGGATGCTCCTCATCTGAGCTATTGGAAGCAGCACCCTCTTCCCCCAATGGATGCCAATCTGGGTCAACAACTGGGTCATCCATCACCTCCTCTTCAATGTCATGTGCACCTTCCTCTGTGTCACCGTGTATGGTGGTATAGTGTGCTGGAAGGGGCACCTGAGTCTCATCAGGGTCAGAATCTGGCTCTGTACACTGCGAGGACAATGTAGTGCTCTGAGTGAATGTACCAGCAGAATCATCTATCAGCGGCTGTGCATCAGTGCACCATTTCACTTGATAATCCAGGCATGGTATGTGAAAACAGCTCCATGGAGTAATCAGTAGTATGGCCTGTGTCATCCTTCAATCTTGGTTGGGGTGAAGGACACAAGGAAAGGTGTGGTTCATGAACATGAGCCTCCAATGACGACTCAGTGCTTTTACTTTTTACAACTTCAGAAGAGGAGGCGATAGAGCTGGAGGTTGAGTCAGCAATGTAAGACAAAACTTTTTCCTGATGCTCTGGCTTTAAAAGCGGCTTGCCAACTCCTAGAAAACTAAGCCTTCAAAGCCTTATGGAGCCAGACGATGACACAGGCTCAACACCTCCTGCATTCGGTCCTATTTTGCTCTTGCCACTAGCATCAGATCCACCACCAACACCATCATTACCAGCTGCCAACCCCCGCCCAATTCCACGGCCTCTTCCACCAGCCTTCCTCATTTTTTGTAGAAATGTAGACAAAATCCAACAAACTATATAGTAATGTAAAACAAGGTACAAGGTGTCTATAGGACAGGGGAGATTTTGAATTTCTGCACACACTTGTGGACACTGGACACTTATGGATTGTGTGAGGCCCACTGAATATCAGAGCGCTATGTCACAGGCTCGATGGCACAGGTGTGAAAAAAGTGACTAAAGGATAAGGGAGATTTTGAATTTCTGCACACACTAGTGGACACTGGACACTTTTGGATTGTGTGAGGCCCACTGAATATCAGAGCGCTATGTCACAGGCTCGATGGCACAGGTGTGAAAACAGTGACTACAGGATAAGGGAGATTTTGAATTTCTGCACACACTAGTGGACACTGGACACTTTTGGATTGTGTGAGGCCCACAGAATATCACAGCGCTATGTCACAGGCTCGATGGCACAGGTGTGAAAACAATGACTACAGGATAAGGGAGATTTTGAATTTCTGCACACACTAGTGGACACTGGACACTTTTGGATTGTGTGAGGCCCACTGAATATCACAGCGCTATGTCACAGGCTCGATGGCACAGGTGTGAAAAAAGTGACTACAGGATAAGGGAGATTTTGAATTTCTGCACACACTAGTGGACACTGGACACTTTTGGATTGTGTGAGGCCCACTGAATATCAGAGCGCTATGTCACAGGCTCGATGGCACAGGTGTGAAAAAAGTGACTACAGGATAAGGGAGATTTTGAATTTCTGCACACACTAGTGGACACTGGACACTTTTGGATTGTGTGAGGCCCACTGAATATCAGAGTGCTATGTCACAGGCAGAAATTGGCTAGTGTATCACAAACTACAAGGTGTATGTAGAATTGGGCAGAATAGGAATCTCCCTAGAGTGTAGGTCTGTAAGAACGGAACAAGTCCTCCACTTATCCTTCCACAGTGACACACAGATAGCTTCACTGTGGCCGTGATAACAGCCGTTACACGGTACTGAGAGGAGCGTGCACGTACACGGCTGTCCGGTGTACGTAAAATTGTCAAGCTCCGTGTTTTTTAAGTATACGGACTGACACACGCTGTCTCTCTATAGTTTTGAATGTGATCAAACAGCAAATATATTTAACTGTTTGAAAGCTAGACAAAACTAGTAGGTGCAGGTCTGTAAGAACGGAACATGTCCTCGACTTATTCTCACAGAGTGACACACAGATAGCTTCACTGTGGCCGTGATAACAGCCGTTACACGGTACTGAGAGGAGCGTGCACGTACACGGCTGTACGGTCTATGTAAAATTGTCAAGCTCCGTGTTTTTTAAGTATACGGACTGACACACGCTGTCTCTCTATAGTTTTGAATGTGATCAAACAGCAAATATATTTAACTGTTTGAAAGCTAGACAAAACTAGTAGGTGCAGGTCTGTAAGAACGGAACATGTCCTCGACTTATTCTCACAGAGTGACACACAGATAGCTTCACTGTGGCTGTGATAACAGCCGCTACACGGTACTGTGTGAGGAGCGTACACCGCTGTATGGTGTGAAAAAATGCACGCTCAGTACCTCAGCAGGACAAAAAAAAATATTGGGATTGCTTTTAAAAAAGCAGTTTGCAGAGCAGTGGGTAAACAGCAATGCAGCTGTCAGGAAGCCTTAGAAGGCAGCCTAACAACCAACACCGCTGATCCACCACAATATAGCCTCCCCTTGCACTGCACACACAGTGACTGGTGTGTTGTACAGGCAAAATCGCTAGCAGCAGAAGCAGTTTTTTTTTCTTCTTCCCTGCCTAACGCTCTCCCTACAGAATCAGCAGCAGCAACCTCTCCCTATGCTAAGATTGGCAGAAGTAAGATGGCGGTCGGCGTGCACGCCCTTTTATAACCCCTGTGACGCCCACCAAAGCAAGCCAATCACTTGCATGCCCTTCTGAAAGATGGTGGTGACCCCTGCCTATGTCATCACGTTGCCCACAGTGTCCGTGGATCCTGATTGGCTGAAAAAGAGCGCAAAACAAACTTTTGAAACGCGACTTTGGCGCGTAAGTCGCCGACCTCGTGGCCGACCTCATCCTAGGGTCGGGTTTCGTTTCATGAAACCCAACTTTGCCAAAAGTCGGCGACTTTTGAAATTTTTCGACCCGTTTCGCTCAGCTCTAGTCCCTACTCATTAGATAGTGGTTAGAAAAATGTCTATGTCTCATGACTCCCCCGATCACTCCTGTTTTCTCTATAAGGCCGGGGTCACACTTGTTTATGGCATCTGATGCGATGTACTAATGACACTCATCTCCTGCTCTGCTGTGAGCGGGAGTCGAGTGTCGTGCTCCGAGCCTCTTGCCCAGCTGCAGAGGAGGAGGAGGAGAAAGTAATTTCTCCATCTCCTCCATTGCCGGGGTCAGCGTATATCGCACAGCACTCGAATGATGTCCGAGTCATGTACGTTGTCTCACTAGCACCCATATGCTTATATGTAAGTCGAGACTCGGCCGAGTGTCGGTGACAATCGCTGCATGCTGCGATTTCACTCGCACGTTTTAATTTAAAGGGGTTGTCCAGTTTTCTTATTGCAGACATCTGAATACTGATAATGTCCCACACTGTCAGGATTCGCTGATATTGTGGGTGACTACAGGTATGTGATTTGCTTACTTCCTATCACATTCCAACTAGATGTGCCTAACTTGTCTCAATACAAGTGATTTGAGAGAAACCAAGCACATCTAGTCGGCATGTGACCGCATGACTTCATGCATACTGGCAAATCCTGACAGTGTGCTCACTGTCAGGATTCAGAAGTCTGCAGACATATAGAGTGACTGCAGACTTATCAGAAGACCGGAAAACCCACAACACGTTTCAGGATAGTATGAAACTCATAAATTACCACCCACATTTTTATGTCAGTTATTCAAGGGGTAACGTTTCTTCTTGCAGAGAGTAACATGTCAACCCTGCCATGCCAAGGAAAGGAGACTTTTAAGCCTTGAAATGCTCCACTGGAAAATTAAATATGAAAATTGTCTCCTGAGAGAGGAAGGGGACTGGAAAGCTAGTGCCACCTATTGGAAGTAGCAATTCTTAAAGTCAATATCGACCCTTTGACAAGCCTTGAAATATAGGAACTTTGGGGATTTTTTATACTCAAATGCATATTTTTGGGATTAAAAATCACATTTACAATTGGGTTTCATATAAAATACCATTTTAACAGGGAATCTGTCAGCAGGTTTTTCTATGTAATCTGAGAACAGCATAAGGCAGGGGCTGAGACACTGATTTGAGCGATGTGTCACTTATTAGGCTTTGTGCTGTTTTTTCAATGCAATGAATGTTTTATCACCAGGAGATTATCACTGCCTGGACTGCAGCTCATGTGAACCTTGGTCTGACCACGCCCCCTCCTGTGATAAGCAGCTCAATGACAATAGACAATGTACACTGAGAGTCTGGTGTGTGAGGACAGCTTTATGAGTGGTGCTACATGCTACAGCTAAAAACTGTGTCACAACTGCCACACCCTGTAAACTAAGTGATACATCATTGGAATCGGGGTTCCTTTTCCTACATTATGCTGCGCTCAGATGAGGTAGTGAAAACCTGGTGACAGATTCACTTTAAGCATACTACTACAAGAGTTCATTTCGCAAAATAGGTCATTTCTTCTTATGTCTTTCATAAACTTTGTGTTTTTCAAAACATGTGATTAGTTACACATGACAGACATACGTTGCCACAAATTTCCCAGAATGCATTTTTTCAGCTTGCCAACCATTAGTTATGGGCAAGTATGCAAATGAGAATATTTGCTGCGCTACTAGAATTAGTTTCTTCCTTCTGTGACCACAACCTATTTATCTGCTGTATGGTTAATATCTCCTCCTCCTCAGATGTCTTCTGTCAGATTAGTTGTTTAGAGGAAGCACAAGGAGTCCTGCATTCACTTTGGAAAGTGTAGGTTATGAATATTGCTGTTTACAAGGCCGGTAAGCAGATATAGTATGAGTAAGCCTACTTTCACACTTGCGTTTTTTGGCGCTGAGCAGTGCAAACGCACATAAAAAATGCATCAGTGTTTGTGTGCATTTTTTTGCGGGTTTGGGTGCATTTTTTTGCGCATACGTGCGCATTACTATGCGCACGTATGCACACCAATAGACTATAATGGGTGTTTGGCTGTAAAAAAACGCATTGCATGCGCATGCGTTTTTTAGGGAGCAAGTCGGACGCACAAAAAATGCAACAGGATGCATTTTGTGCACCCGAGCGCACACTACAAAGAAACGCATGCGCATACAAACGCGTACAAACGCATGTGTATGCGCACCTAAAAAAAAAAACAGCGCAAAAAAACGCAAGAGTGAAACCAGCCTAAGCCATTGGGTACCCTA
This sequence comes from Dendrobates tinctorius, assembly GCF_039654945.1. NCBI lineage: Eukaryota > Metazoa > Chordata > Amphibia > Anura > Dendrobatidae > Dendrobates > Dendrobates tinctorius. The sequence goes on from NW_027361868.1 coordinate 16,778,574, forward strand.
AAGAGTAGCTAAACTTTACTTTTTTATATAAATAATTTTATTCTATTGAAAAGTTATTAAAATAACTAGCTGAAGAGCCCGTATACATGGCTTCTTACCAAAAGGTCTTTTAAATTTCTTCTTCTTCTAGCCATCATTCTAGGAGTTTGGGACAAATGTACCACTAATACATTGTGAGTTTGTAGTACTGACCAATGTTTCATCAATATTTTGCGCATCCTGTTCCAGTAACCAATTAGACGTGTGTATAAAGCAAGTCTCGAGGCTGTTATATGTTACTTTTTTAGAGTGTATCAAAAGATCATCCCTTGATCTGGCTTTAGCGTTCCTATAGCCCTTTCTGATGCTCCTGACACGATATCCTCTGGATCTAAATTTATCTTTGAGAAAAGTGGATTGTTGTTCAAGCCTCTCATTAGTGGAACAAATACGTCGAGTTCTCAGGAACTATTCAACCAGGATGGCCTTGATGACGGGATAAATGTGTGCAGAGGAAGCAGCATGCAGCAGAGAATTAACTGCTGTTTCTTTACAACATAAGTCAGTTTGTATCAATCCATTCTCCTCAATACAAAATTGTATATCCAAAATGTAAATTTTAGATTTTTGACACTTATAAGTGAACTTAAGATTGAAAGAATTTCGATTGAGAGTATGCATGAATTGAATCAATTAAGTTTGAAGGCCCTGCCACATTAATAAAACAGCATAAATAGAGAAATGCACAAGGTCTGAGGAGTGTGCTCCGTCACCATGGAAAATTTCTCTCTTCCAAAATCTGAGAAACCAATATGCATAAGATGGACCACATGCTGTTCCCATTGCGGTGCTTTGTCTCTGTGACCATAAAGCCCCCGTTACACATAGCGATATCGCTAGCAATATCGCTGTAACGTCACCGATTTTGTGACATAGCAGCGATATTGCTAGCGATATCGCTATGTCTGATACTCCGACCGGCTCCCCCGCTGCTCATCGCTGGTCGCGCGAGAACGTCCTGGATCATTTCTCGTCGGGCACTTCCTGCTGGGCTTCCTGTGGCGCCGACGAGTGACGCGTGGACGCGGGCGGGAGGACGTCAGGATCGCCGCGTCTGACAGGTAAGTAGCGATCCCCGACCCCTGCGATGTCGCTGGTGAGATCTGCCTGTGTGGCAGCTCACTAGCGACCACTTAGCGATGCACCAGCGATCCATATCGTTGTCGGGATCGCTGGTGCATCGCTAAGTGTAACGGTACCCTAAACCTATCCTAAACCTATCCTTGAAAAGAAAATAAATGCATGTTAATAAAAGTTCTTACAACGCCAACAAAAATTCACACTAATGGCCATCTACAAGAAAATATGAACTGCCTTTAAGTCATCCTCATAAGTATGGATATGCACAAAGAATTCATATCAATAGCGACAAGAATCATGTTACTTTCCAGGTAGATGCCAATAATAATAATAATAATAATTTTGGTGAGTAGGTCAGTGGTGTCTCTGACATAGAAGGGCAAGATTTCCACAATAGGGTTTTTTTTGTTTTAATATTACATAGGAATACTCCACCTTTGTTTCTTATTTTTCTTCACATGTAGGTGGAACTTGCTACTTTTGTTATACTTCTAACCTAGTTGCATATTATGTGCTATACAAAGATTTTGCTCGGAGCGCAGGAACAGCAGACATTTTCCTCTTTGAGCTCAATGATAATTTAGCATGCAGAAAGCAACATGCTAGCAGGCAGACACAACATTATCATAAAATTCTATAATCAAATGATATGGAGGGCTGCAATTAAGAAAATGGACTTTAACCGCTTTATTGATATGTTATGAAATTAATTAACACAGAATGTTGAGTCTATCAGGTTAAAAAAAAAAACAATATGGTGTTAAAGGTTAGACATTTCTCTTTTTGCAACCCCTGAATAGAGCTATATAGACTGGTCATAGATGTATCGTCATTTCACAGAGTCCCTCCACCATGGGACTAAAAATTGACTTAATATTTCTTATGAAAAACCACCCTACCTGGTGCCCTTCACTTGCCTCGTCCCAGGAGCGCCACTGCAGTGGCAAAGGTAGTGTAGTGATAAGTCTAAACCACAACTCCTTTGAACGGAGTGATGAACAAACCCATAGACTTGCTCGCTGGGCACTAAGGAAGAAACAGGGCACTACTGCCAGGGGTGGGGCTTTTTGAGCGATTGGTGGAATTCTGAATACTTGGATCTTCACCAATTTGGAGAACATGTTAGTTAGTTGGGAAAAAAATGATAAATGATAGACTTGAGTGAAGTTATTTGAAATTAAATTCTAATCAAATTGTACAAAATGCATACTCTCCCGAATTCCGGTTTGCCGCCATTTAGCTGAACTGAAGAAGGCAGGCAAAATGGTTAAAACAAAAAAACAGCAAGTAATACTCACCTCTCAGGCAGCTCCTGTTGCTTTTTATCCCTCGTCTGGTCCACGATACCTGTTCTTACTGCCGCAGGGCGCTATTGCCTAGGTTTCATCAAATTAGATTGTGACTTCCAACCATGATCAAATCTGGGACGATCCTGTGCATTCGCGTCATAAGGTCGCAATGACTTTATGAAACATATGCACAAGGACGTTCTGGGTCTGGTCGCGGATGGTTGTCTTGGCCTAGCTTAAAGAGCCTCATGGTTTCAGTGCCCGGTGGTGGTTAGAAGGACCGGACATCATGCAGTGGAGTCAGCCGGAGATGTGAACGATGAGGTATCAGTTGTTTTATTTGTTTGTTTTTTTCTACATCTTATGTTGCTTATGCTCTGTGATCTGGATAGACCCTAGAGCATAATAAAGGCATTCCATTCACAGAGAATAGACTAGCTGTAAAAACAACGCAATCTGATAAATTTAAATCTTGGTAAATTCAGTCATCTTTAATAATATTTTTTAAGTCCTGCCCCCAATCACACCCCTCTGATCTGCCAAGAAATGCCCCCAATCCTCCCATAAACAAGCCCAGCCCACAAAAAAAAAGCCACCTATCTTTCAGAAGAGGTCTAGAAAGAGACAAACCCTTTTCCGGGACCAAGATGGGAAGGAGCTTTCTGTGATTGTATCTGAAAAATAAGGACTTTTCAAGCAAATTTTGGACTATTGGCCGTTGTGCGTATTAGCAGCACCAGGGCACTAATTTCTAAGAGGCCGTATTTCCACGTAAGAAGATATCAGTATTACAAATGGCACTTTCTGTATTATACGAGGAGTCCACCATCTAGACTTCCACTTACCAGTAACCAGAAAGCAAAATCTGCCAAAATAAGTAGAGGCTTGGAAATGATACTGACAATAACAGAGGTTGAGAAAGCTTAGTTTTGGTTTCCATTCAGATGTAATCAATCTACAGTAGTGCCACAATCATGTTTCTTTCCTCGTTGTCTTCCCCCTACATGTTCTCGTTGAATTGAACAGTATTATTGTTTTAGGTTTTGTGGTCTCTTTTTTTCCTGTTTAACTTCTTGTCAAGCAAAAATCTTATCAGACTCTGCTGAAAAATGAACCGAGTTACTAACATATCTGATGTCCTGATTATTTCCTGTAAGCAAAAGTCCTTCTATGAAATGTGCTCTGATGTTGTATACTAAGGATATAGTACTTACCAGAAAAACCTCAAGTCTGCTCAAGGCATATATAAAAAATATATAATAAAAAATAAATAAAAATATATAAATAATAAAGAAATTGAAACCTTTAGTTCGCGTAAAAAATTTTTACCCAAAGCTCCTTCTTCTTCTGGAGATCCAGCTGGTGTAGGGAGTCTTACAAGCAATGATTCCTGGGGGAAAAAAAATATGCAAATTAATTCCACTTGACAGTGAAATGTGTCATCAGAAAATATTGACCCATTTTTTTTATCAAATTATTTTTTTATTTTAAATGTATATATTTAACAGAAAATATATTTTTATTTTTTTTGCACCATTATCTATATTTAAAGAAAAAAACTCTTTGTCACATTGGCCAGAATGCCTAATTTATGTCTTCAGCTTGTTGCACATGCACATTAGCCAACAATAGACTGACACAGATGCTACCTTTTGACTAGAAGCCTTACAATCTGAGCGTGTTCTAATCTTGGCAAAGCTCGAGGAAGGAAGGAGGGAGAGGTGAGCTGTGAAATCAACTATTGTGAAGGGTGGGTCCAGTGTTAACTATTCTATATAGAGGTGACTACAAAAAGGAGAAAAAAAGGGATTTGGGGGAAATAATATTACATAAGAGTAACAGCACAGTATATGCACAACATGAGTGCATAGGGGTTTTTCTAATCGTTTGTGGTCATTACAGGTACATGGAAAAATAGCTCCTACCCATGGCAATAATGCAGACTGCAGAGTCACCACACAGAAAGAGTCCCCATCGCGCATTTTGTGTATGTATTTTGTTGCTTCCTCAGGGGGTCCAGTTTGTATAGAGGTGCCATCAGACATTGTGAATAGAGTGGGTGGAGATGAGCTTTAGTGAGCTTTAAAAAAAAACTATTGTGAACGGTGGATCCTATGTTATCTACTGGATTTGGATGTGTTTGCTGTCATTATAAGCCTGTCTGTGATGATAAGGAAATTGCTGAAAAGTCCTCTGTACAGAACAGGAAGTCTAGTATAAGGTACAGTAGAGTGGCAGCTCTGAGTACGTTCCTGGATATCCCCAATTGTCAAAACAGAACAGCCACACAGTGTCAGTGGAACTCCCTCTGCCTCTTCTGTGAAGCGCTGGTGATGGCGCTTACGAGTCATCGTGAAGGCGACGGCATGTATGTGCGACAGCATACCAGTCCAGAAGCGGAGCTGCATCCAAATCGTATGAGAGGTAAGTATGAAAAACTTTGGGGTTTTTTAACAAAATGAATTAAATGAGTGTGGGGGGAGTAAATGATGGTGGATTGAGAGTGGGGCACAGGGGACAGGAAATGTTGATGTATTGAGGTGGGGAAGTGCAAAAAATGATGAATTGAGGGTGGGGGACCAGGGACAGCAAATGATGAATTGATGTTAGGGGGTGGGGGATAACAAATGATGAATACAAATGATGAGTACCTTCAATACATCATATGCTGAAAGCAAATGACGTATTGAGGGTGGCGGGCGGGGAACAGAAAATGATGATATCTTGAGCATGTGGGGGGAGAGCAAATGATGATGAATTGAGGGTTGGGGAGAGTAGTTGATAATGAATAAAGGGTGAGTGTGGGAGGGAGAGAGATAGGACGTGACATAATGAGTTGGGACTGAGGGGGCATGTAAATGTAGTGAATCAGGGGAGCGGGAGGTGCAGAGTGGGTGCATTAAGGACGCAGGAGTTTGACTGGTAATGAATTGGAGGAAAGAGCACAGTGGCTAATTCATTTTATGTATTTATTGGGTGGTGAAAGTGGCTATTTATATTTAGTGGATAACAATTTATATTTAGAATGGTGGGTTGCATAATATGGTAACTAATTATATACTGATGGTGGGTGCACATCTTTATTCAGCTGTAGCTGTAGCTGTAGAGCCCGGCGTTGCCCGGACACAGTAACCAACTGTGGTTAGTATAACAAATTATAACTAGATGTGTATTTCCTGAAGGAAGTACAGATAGTGCTTTGAAATCGTGCCCAGGCTGCCCTTTTAAGAGAGACTTGCCTGCTGCCCCTGCAAGACTTTCAACTCAGGATCCGTTTTAACTGTGGGTGCCTCTCAGGGGCCACTTTGGCCTCAGGGTCTGATTTGGTGGGTGGGGCCCCTCAGGATCCGATTTGGTGGCCTGGGCTCCTCAGGACTTGAATTGCTGGCCAGGATCCCTCAGGGTCCGATTTTGTGGGTGGGGCCCCTCAGGGTCCGATTTTGTGGGTGGGGCCCATCAGGGTCCGATTTTGTGGGTGAGTCCCCTCAGGGTCCGATTTTGTGGTTGGGGTCCCTCAGGGTCCGATTTTGTGGCCGGGGCCCCTCAGCATCTGATTTTGTGGGTGGGGCCCCTCAGGGTCCGATTTTGTGGGTGGGGCCCCTCAGGGTCCGATTTTGTGGGTGGGGCCCCTCAGGGTCCAATTTTGTGGCTGGAGCCCCTCAGGGTCTGATTTTGTGGGTGTGGTCCCTCAGGGTCTGATTTTGTGGGTGAGGCCCCTCAGGGTCCGATTTTGTGGTTGGGGCCCCTCAGGGTCCGATTTTGTGGCCGGGGCCCCTCAGGGTCCGATTTTGTTGGTGGGGCCCCTCAGGCTCCGATTTGGTGGGCGTGGCCCCTCAGGGTCTGATTTTGTGAGTGGGGCCCCTCAGGGTCTGATTTTGTTGGTGGGGCCCCTCAGGGTCCGATTTTGTGGGTGGGGCCCCTCAGGGTCCGATTTTGTGGCTGGGGCCCTTCAGGGTCTGATTTTGTGGTTGGGGCCCCTCAGGGTCCGATTTGGTGGGCGGGGCCACTCTGGGTCCGATTTAGTGGGCGGGGCCCCTCAGGGTCCGATTTGGTGGGCGGGGCTGTCTGCTGAGCCGTGTATCTAATCCTATCCTGTGTGATACTGACTGCTAAGCTGCGTATCTAATCCTATCCTGTGTGATACTGACTGCTGAGCTGTGTATCTAATCCTATCCTGTGTGATACTGTCTGCTGAGCCGTGTATCTATTCCTCTCCTGTGTGATACTGACTGCTGAGCTGTGTATCTAATCCTATCCTGTGTGATACTGACTGCTGAGCCGTGCATCTAATCCTATCCTGTGTGATACTGACTGCTGAGCCGTGTATCTATTACTCTCCTGTGTGATACTGACTGCTGAGCCGTGCATCTAATCCTAGCCTGTGTGATACTGACTGCTGAGCCGTGTATCTAATCCTATCCTGTGTGATACTGGGCTCCCCCTGCAGTCTGTGTCAGAGGGTGGTCTGTGTTGGCACGGTAATAAATTGTGTTATTTCCAGCTTTACAGAAGGACGATAACACCATAGAAATGATAAGAATAATAGGCCTCAGTTACCACAACTGTCTACAAAGAAACCTGTTGCTGATAGCAACCAATCACAGCTCATTTTTCATCTTTTAAACATCTCTCGGACAGCGTGGCGAGTTTTGAGTGGCGACTTTTGTGTTTCGACTTTTATGTGTCGAGGTTGGTGTATGTGTGGTGAAATGTGTGCTGAGGGTGGTATATGTGTTGAAGCACGTGGTAGTGTGTGGCACATTTTGTGTATGTGTTCATATCCCCGTGTGTGGTGAGTATCCCATGTCAGGGCAACACCTTAGCAACTGTACGGTATATACTCTTTGGCGCCATCGCTCTCATTCTTTAAGTCCCCCTTGTTCACATCTGGCAGCTGTCAATTTGCCTCCAACACTTTTCCTTTCAATTTTTCCCCATTATGTAGATGGGAGCAAAATTGTTTGGTGAATTGGAACGCGCGGGGTTAAAATTTTACCTCACAACATAGCCTATGACGCTCTCGGGGTCCAGACGTGTGACTGAAAAATTTTGTGGCTGTAGCTACGACGGTGCAGATGCCAATACATACACTTTTGCCCCATTATGCAGATAGGGGCAAAATTGTTTTGTGAATTGGAACGCGCGGGGTTAAAATTTCACCCACAACATAGCCTATGACGCTCTCGTGGTCCAGACATGTGACTGTGCAAAATTTTGTGGCTGTAGTTACGACGGCGCAGATGCCAATACATACACTTTTTCTCCATTATGTAGATAGGGGTAAAATTGTTTGGTGAATTGGAAAGGTTAAAATTTCGCGTCACAACATAGCCTATGACGCTCTCGGGGTCCAGACGTGTGACTGTGCAAAATTTTGTGGCTGTAGCTGTGACGGTGCGGATGCCAATCCCGGACATACATGCATACATACATACACACCCACATTGAGCTCTATATATTAGATGTAGTGTAGAAGTTGGGGAAAAAGTTGAGAATGTGCTCTGAAAGCCGTGTGCTAGATAACCGTGTGTTATTTGCTGCAGGGACGAATCCTGGCTGGAAGAAGTGATGGCGGCCTGATCTGTATGAAGAAGAAAAGTGAAGATGTAGGACTTCAACTAGAGACATCACTAGTGATTCAGTCAGTTACCTGTACGCTCACACTATACACTGTATACTATGTACAGAGCTCCTGGGTATAATATTAACAGTGATCACTGTATTATCTGTACACTAACACTATGTACAGAGCTCCTGTGTATAATAGCACTGTTGATCCCTGTATTACCTGTACAGTGACACTATATACAGAGCTCCTGAGTATAATGTCACTGTTGATCCCTGTATTATCGATTCGCTAACACTATATACAGAGCTCTTGAGTATAATATCATTGGTGATTCGTGTATTTCTTTACACTGACATTAAACACTGTATGCTATGTACAGGGCTCCTGTGTATAATATTACCAGTGATCACTGTAGTGCACTAACACTATATACAGAGCTTCTGTATATAATGTCACTGGTGATCACTGTATTACCTGTACAGTGAAACAATATATAGAACTGTGTATATTGTCACAATTGATTCCTGTATTACCTGTGCAGTGACACTATATACAGAGCTCCTGCGTATAATATCACTGTTAATTCCTGTATTACCTGTAAATTGACACTATATACAGAGCTCCTGTGTATAATGTCACTGTTGATCCCTGTATTACCTGTACACTGACACTATATACAGAGCTCTTGTGTATAATGTCACTGGTGAGTACCTATATTAACTGTACACTTACATGATACACTGTATACTATGTACAGAGCTCCTGTGTATAATGGCTCTTATTGTAGTATTAGTATTGCTCTTTTTAATAATGATCAGTATTGTAGTAATTGATCACTATGTAGTGGTATTATGTTGTCTGGTCATTGTGTGGTGGTTTTGTTCCTTGTATGGGGTATTATTCGGTCACTAAGTTGTGGTAATATGTGGTCTGGTCATGGTGTGTGGTATTTGTTCCTTGTATGGAGTATTATTTGGTCATTATGTGGTGGTATAATGTGGTCTGGTCATGGTGTTGCAGTATTTGTTACTTGTACGGGGTTTTATTTGGTCACTATGTGGTGGTAATATGTGGCCTGGTCATGGTGTGGTGGTATTTGTTCCTTGTATGAGGTATTATTCGGTCACTGTGTGGTGATAATATGTGGTTCAGCCATGGTGTAACGGTATTTGTACCTTGTATGTGGTATTATTAGTCATTTTACAAAATGTATGAGACACATTACCTTAAAGAAAAGTAAATAAAAAAAGTAAATAAAAATAGAATTGGATATCTTAAGAAATGTTTAATAGGTTACAGTACAGTAGAGTCCTGCCAAAAGAGTCTACCTTGTCATGGCGGCTTAAAAAATCTTTTGGCCAAAACAAAAGCTGATGGCTAGAGTTGAGCGACTTTGGTCGGATAGGGTTTCATGAAACAAAATTTGTTTCAGATGAAACTGGTCCGACTAGGGCAAAAAAAGTTGGAGTTTCGTCCGAAACCCGACCCCAATGCAAGCCAATGCATTCATCCACTCAATGCCGACTTTTATTCCCCATTGACTTGCATTGGGGTTGGGTTTCGGACGAAACTCCGACTTTTTTTGCCCTAGTCGGACCAGTTTCATCTGAAACAAATTTTGTTTCATGAAACCCGATCCGACCAAAGTCGCTCAACTCTACTGATGGCTATGTATGTTATTTGGTGATTGATGGGAACTGTTAGTGTGTGATTGGTAAGAACATGGTGCTGAAATGGAGTTTTTCCAAGAGTTGGTGGTAGGACTGTGCAACGTTCAAGGGGTGGAGGCAGAGCTGGGCTGATTCTTTTGGCCAAAACAAAAGCTGAAGAATATGAACGTGATTTGGTGATTGATGGGAACTGTTAATGTGTGATTGAGCAAGAACATGGTGCCGAAGTGGAGCTTTTCCAAGAGTTGGGGTGGGACTGTGCAAATTTCGAGGGGTGAGAAGCCTGGGCAGAGACTCAATGGGCCAAAAAATCTTGCCAGTGTGGGGACCTGAAATTCCCGGTGGCAGTCCTTGGTAAATCCCCTGGTAAGACCACGGTGCATGAGTGGGCCCACCACATGAGCAGCACTTGACACAGAACACTTTAAGCACAAGTAAGGCTGCTTACAGTATCATATTTGTAATAAAAAAATACCCATTTTATTATATTTTGGAAGCATAGGCTGAAATTACATTAAAGAGCAGCTGCAAACCGCAGAGTATCCTCCATCCAAATAATATTTGCATGTAGCTTCAGAGGAATCCCCAGAATCAGTGTTACTGGTGGGCTCTTGGAACCCCAATCCAACTGTTGCTCCTCATTATGACAGAGCAAGATGTTAAAATATTGTCGATATCCCATGTACACAGAAATGGCCAATGACAAGATCTTCTGATGGTATAATGAGCCAGAAAGTAGAAAGACCATACCATAAGCACTACAAATGCCCATCCCAAGCTGGTAGCGGAGAAGATCACAATATATTATGTATAATGCACCTTTATACTGTTTCCCAAAAGTGGGAGATAGGCAACAAGAAAAAAACCGCTAACAGATTGAAAACATTTTTGTCGTTTGACCGTTCTGTACTTTTGACTATTATTTTTCCCTTTGCTTATACACCTCTAACATATTCTGCATAGATAAATGAAAAGATAAGAAACATATCAAATCATAAAGATTGATTTATGACCTATTAATAGGTGTTAATGCAGTTACAGCATGGAGTTCGGAATTCGGAATCATCTCCCCTTCTGGGTCCTGAGTTCTGTTTTCCTTCCTTGTGATTGTGCTTTTTTTCTGAATGAGTGTTATGCCGGCAGCGATGGAAGGTGTTCAGTCTGTGCCAATTTATGTTTGAGCTGAGTGGTTTGTGTTCCTATAAAATAAAGCGCTACCTGACAACCGTATGTGCGTATTCGTGACCATTCGGCAATGGATCCCGTAACCACCACTGCATCTCAAGTAACTCAAAGAAGGTGTGAACGGCTTAGGAGGAGACAGGAGAAGAACATTTCTAAGAAAAATAAACTGAAAGTTTATATGATCAAAAGTCTGACATGGCAAGACAAGTGCATTAAGACTTCTCTGATAATAATACAGCTCCCACAATTCTTTTTCTGGAACTTTTCCAAAGTACAGAGAGTAGATGTAGAGACTAGAGATATAGCAGGTGTCAGGATGACATCTGATTATTGCTCCGCTCCAATGTATTAAGGTAAAGCTTTGCAACTTGAGATATTTGAGCCTTGTACACACAATATCAGATTACTCAACACATACATAAATTTTTCCTTCTAACATGAGGAGTGGCAGACCAGCACCAATTCCTGCAAAAGTATAGAAATTCAGCTGGATAGTCTAGAGAAGTGGAGAAAGACATTCATCATAGTTGGGAACAACAATCTTAGGGCTCATGGAGAAGAGCGTAAAAATCGGAAGAGCACTGTCCGTCGACCACCATGTTGTTCTATGGGGTCCGCCCACATGTCTGATTTTTTTTTTGAGCCAGATGGCTCAGAGGAAAAAAAAGTGCTGCTGCTTTCTGTGTGAGTGGGTTAGTCGTGCAAGAGAATATCACTACAATAAAAGAGACTGACCTCTCTGACATTCACTTCAGCCAGGGAGTAAAAATGTCCTGCATCCTGCACTTGTTGACCCACATACTATTTTGTTACCACAATTGCATATCAAGTTGGGTCTAATGAAGAACTTTGTAAAAGAAATGGATTAAAATGTAAAAGCATTCAAGTATCTCATTGATAAATTTCCAAGGTTGAGTGAATCAAAGATAAAGAACAGAGTCTTTATTGGGCCTCAGATTCGTAAGCTTCTTCAAGATGAAGAGTTTTTCTGTTTGTTGCAGGGCGAGTAAAAGACTGCATGGGTAACATTCACATTAGCTGCAACTCATTTTTTGAGAAGCTCAAGAGCAGATAACTATGAAGAGTTGATGGAAAATCTCAAAACAAGTAAGGATCTTGGCTGTAAGATGTCCTTAAAGATTAATTTCTTACATTTGTATCTAGAATTCTTTCACCTTACGGTGGAGCAGTGAGCAACGAGTGCTGTGAGAGATTTCACCAAGATATTGTGACTATGGAGAAAAGATATAAATGAAAATGGAATCTGTCATTATCCTATTTTCACTTTTTCCCAGTCTGATCATGTCAAAAGTTAATCTTTCTGAGCCTCAGTCTGGGTTTAGGTTGGCTATTTATCGCCGCTGCATCCTGCAAGCGATGTCAGTTATAGTTTTTGGCTAGGGCTGCTGTAGCTGACTCTGATTGCTCTGATTTGTCCTGCTGAGTTTGCTGTCTGAACCCGTGCCTCTGTTTTCCCCTATTCCCGTCTTGACTCAGTGTTTCCCTTTAGTGTGCTGACTGCCTGGTTTTGACTTGGCTTGTATCCTGACCTGCTTCTGTCTTTTGGCTTATCCACTCCTGACCATTACTGATCCTCTGGCTTGGCTCTGACCAAGAGTTTGCTTATTCCTTTGGTCCTGCGCTACAGTCTAGCATCTGACCCGGCTTGTTTGACTATTCTGCTGCCACCTGTGGTAGCCTCACTGCTACACTGCAAGCCAGCTCTGTTTAGATGCAATCCTGCTTCCACTCTACTGCTACTTAGTGGATCCTGCACCTACCTGCATTGCAGCAGCGTGACATTATCCATCAATGCTGGCAGATTACTGTTGAACAATTGTAAGAGAAGATCCGATGCAGGAGTACAAGAGACAACTAAAAAAAGAGTTGTCACTGAATGAGGACCACATTGCATAGTGCAATTGCTGTACCTGTTTATAATTCACAATAGTGATTAGATAGGTTTTAGTTATTTGAATTGTTGCTAAGTTTCCTCTAAATAAGTATCAGAAAATTGGCATAAAAAATATTCCGCATCATTATAGTCGCAAAAATAATACTGCTTCAAAGTACTGAAAATTGTGTGCAATAATTGCATGTACATTAAATGGAAGAAATTCTCCAGCTCCACGATGTTGTGAAAGTCTTTTTTTCACAACATCGTGGAGCTGGAGAATTTCTTCCATTTATCTTCCAAGTGCCCCAACATGGCGTCTCCGTGCTCCGATAATCAAGATGCCTTCGCTGGTGAGCAGGTTTTCTTTTTGATTAATTACATGTAGCAGTGAAAGGAAAACTCTTTGATATCATAAAAAGAAGAGCCAACTAAAATTTTTCATTGTCAGATTCAGGAAGTCAAAATCATTAAGAAATTGTTCCTTTCATATGTAGAAGAGTGATCGGCCCAATTTTCTCAGATTCCCTACCATTCTCCCTATACAACTATTCCCTTTATCTGTTTTATTACTTTACTTTTAGAGGAGAGTCTCAAAAGTGACATCAGTGACATCACAGGAGGATAACCCTGCAGTCACTCCATAGCTTCTATTACCCCCTTGAAAAAGGACATCATTGGGGGGCAGCGCTGCAGTCACTTTCCACAGCTTTTGTCTCAACCATCCCTTGATGACATGCCAAATCAGCCATTGTGATGGATGCAGGGTGAAGTGACCGCAGCTTCTTTTGCTGCCACCACACTTCTTCTGTCATTGCAGCTTCTGTCCCTGCCACCTTGACACTAAAAGAAGATGTCATTAGGGGGCAGAGACAGGAGCAGGGTGAGTGACAGCAACGTTGCCCCCTGATCCTTGAGATAGGTCATCAATATCAGTTGAGTGGGAGGTCCAACATCAGGCATCCCCACTAGTCAGCTGTTTGCAGTCCCTGCAGTGGGTGTATGTTAGCATTATACAGAATTGGAACAACTTGGCTCCATTGTAGGGTCGGTGGCCAAGCTGGGGGGTGGTCCCTCTTCTTACCACACAGAGACGAAACAGAGACACGATGGAGACAGATTCTGGGTGCTACAGGTCCAAGCTTTATTCACTCGATGTCTGCCTGACAGCCTCACAGCACTCCGCAATTTTTCCTCAAGGCTCTCTGGTTACAATACACCACAGAACACCGCACTTTCGTCAGGGACGTATATATACGTACCGTCCCTTTACTCTTGTTGACGCTTTTGACAGGTCCGTCACTGTGGCCGCCTTAGGCCCGTAAACCAACAGTAATTTCACTGGTCACAACGTCTTTCTTAACATGGTATCCGTAACATCTGTGCCTCATCGATATAACCTCTGTGTCTCGTCTGCTTTGCGGTATTCCTGTCAGGACCACCCCCCTGACGTTCTCTCTCCTCAGTCCCCCTGGTTTGGATTCTCTTCACAGCGCACAGACTGTCACAGTCCTCTTGTCACTGGAGCTCCCCCTGGGGACTGGAACCTTCTGGAACCCTCCCTCAGTATTTATAGCACTCCCGGTCCCCTGTCACTGTAACTCCGTCCCCCATGACCAACGGTTTCTAAAGCCCTAAGCTGATGTCAAGTCCTTTGCTCACACTCCTCCCTGCCATCTAATGGTCAACCCAAGGTACTGCACGTCCACTACACTTTCCTAGCTGTTTCCCCACTGTAGCAACTGACACCTGTCTAAACTGTGAAAACCTATCTTTCTCTATACTGACACGTCCGTCCGTCCATCAGGTCACCTTCCCTACACTCTCCCTTCCTTTGTCCATTGTCGTCCTCGACATTCGTCATCCCTGCCTTCGTTGTTCTGAAGCTACACCTACACTCTGTTGTCGGAAAAGCTGTTGGGCCAAACCCACTACCGGCAGGGGCCGAACCATACTGAGAGCACTATGCTCTGAGCAGCCTACTGCTACTCACCAACGCGCACGCCACATGACAACGTTTTTCAAATTGGGCTAGGTACACCCATATTCTCTCTATGGCGTGTACCTTCCCCTACTCTCCCCTACTGTCACCTTCCACTATTCGGTACGCCGTGATTGAGGTATCACACTTACCAGATCATTACCAGCGCCCGCCTTCCTCCTTCAGGGGTGTCCGTGGTGTTGGGGACCTGACCTAGGAAGGCTGTCTTTCTCACGTCTTCCATCTTTTACCTTTCTTTCAGTTACATGTCATGGTCGGCTGTCTCCCAGACCCTCTTCACACATAGACCCCTCTTTGGATCTCACACTTCCCGTTGGTCCCTCAGACCTTCTCTTGCCCGGACCTGTTGCACTTACTTGTGAATATTACACTGGTCAACAGCATTTTTGGTGCCAAAGATATTTCATCGAATTTAGGGTATTTTTGGGGTGCTGATTCTGAATATGTCATCAGTTTTGCCAGATTGGCTCAAGTTTTTGAGATTTTTGGTATCTTATTTATAGCACTTGTTGGTAAATGCGAAGCATCATCTCATTAATTTCTTTGGATTAGTACTTGAACTGAGCAGTTCTCAATATAGTTTTGTGTTAATTAGTGTTCTAAAAGTTTGTTCATAGCTTGATTTTTGCACTAACTTTATGTTGTTGTCTGTTTTCCAGTGAAAAGCATGAACTCATCATGAAGAAGTTGTCTTAACGATCCAGACTCATTCTGTTACATTTGTGGTGAATATACACTGCCAAAACATAGAAGAAACATAACACACTTCGTAAAAAAAGTGTATTTTGCCTATTTTGGGGTTATGCTTGGGGACCAAGACAAGTTTTGGGCACCACACATAGTGTGCAAAGCATGTATCGAATTATTACGAAAATGGAGCAAAGGACAAAGAAAAAGCTTCAAATTTGGTGTTCCAATGGTGTGGAGAGAGCCAAAAAATCATCATGATGACTGTTATTTCTGTGCAGTGCAAGTGCAAGGATTCAATAAGCATAAGAAACGAAAATGGGAGTAACATGGAATCTGCAAGAAGGCCTGTCCCTCATTGTGAAGATGTGCCTGTACCTGTGTTTACCATAAATAACAGTCATCATGATGATTTTTTGGCTCTCTCCACACCATTGGAACACCAAATTTGAAGCTTTTTCTTTGTCCTTTGCTCCATTTTCGTAATAATTCGATACATGCTTTGCACACTATGTGTGGTGCCCAAAACTTGTCTTGGTCCCCAAGCATAACCCCAAAATAGGCAAAATACACTTTTTTTACGAAGTGTGTTATGTTTCTTCTATGTTTTGGCAGTGTATATTCACCACAAATGTAACAGAATGAGTCTGGATCGTTAAGACAACTTCTTCATGATGAGTTCATGCTTTTCACTGGAAAACAGACAACAACATAAAGTTAGTGCAAAAATCAAGCTATGAACAAACTTTTAGAACACTAATTAACACAAAACTATATTGAGAACTGCTCAGTTCAAGTACTAATCCAAAGAAATTAATGAGATGATGCGTCGCATTTACCAACAAGTGCTATAAATAAGATACCAAAAATCTCAAAAACTTGAGCCAATCTGGCAAAACTGATGACATATTCAGAATCAGCACCCCAAAAATACCCCAAATTCATTAAAATATTTTGGACACCAGAAAAAAAATTTTTTTTCGTTGACCTGTGTTATACAACAAAATAACTTTACAATATCACCAGTACCCCATTTTTTATATTTATTTTTCATTTTCTTTAGCTTCTAAAACCAACATATAACAATACAACATCACATGTTCTCCTTCCCCCCTTCCTTTGTCATTGACACTCCCCCTCATGTCAGGTAAAGTGAAGAGAAAACAGCTGCACTCTGGAAAATTTTGATTTTCAATGCAAAAAATTTTTTTATTGAAGACACCACAGGGGAATAGTGCGTTGAGGTAACGTTTCGACCCTATGTCGGGTCTTTTTCAAACCTCACTAGAAGAGACACATAAAGATAGACATTAGGATATATACAGTGATAAACAGAAAAATGTACAAACTCTGTAGAGGTTTAAACAGATATACATATTTACACAATTACATATTTACACTATATACAAAATCATCATATACGGGATCGCTGTGTGCAAAATCATTATAGAACAAAATTGTACAAATCAATCAGTTAGATCCAGTAAATATTGATTGAAGCAGCTGTGGAGCTGGGTTACGGCGAGGCCGGCATAATGGAGCAAGTCACATAAATGCAACATAATCAGGCAGGGCAAGCATGGAGACTGACCTTAAAGCACAAGAGAAAAGGAAGCAATCACGGCAGTATGAATGTGCAGGGGAGGGGCTGAATAAGGAGGAAACAAACAAGAGGTTTGGATCAGTATAGGACACTGCAGTAGGGAAAAGAAAGGGGGTAGGAGGGACAGAGGGGACACATACCTAAAGTGCCATATGTAGCAGTCCGGTCTGGCAGGGACCAGGCAGAGGTCCTAAGATGAGCTGAGGGGACAGGCAATGCAAGAGTTAACAGCATGAAAGCATTCTAAAGTAGCTCACAGAGCAGCACTGCTGCAGGACATACCTGGAAGCGTGGGACAGCTAGCGCCTTCTGTGGTGTAGCGTGCAGGCACTGGTGGTCAGTGAGTTAAAGTAGCCTGGAGACCGGAAGTCAGTGGGAGTGTCTGAGGGGTGCTACTGTGTGGGAAACATCAGTGGTGTGTACTGAAGCAAGGCTTGTAGCGCTGTTGGTGCGGGCGCCTGCACTGTGTGCTGAAGGTAGAAACTACAAGGAGAAGACAAGACATAAACAAAAGTGTGCCCGGCGCCTGCATAGGAGCGCTGGGGCAAGGGAGGGGGGAGAGAGAGAGGAGAGAGTGTCAGGCTGAGCCATGGAGAAAGATGGATGAGGAGAGAGGAGTGAAGGAGGGCACAACACAAGGAGGGAAAAGAGGTAGGGAGATGGAGCAAAAGTAATAGAGGAGTGGGAGGAGAACATTAAAAGAAGGAATTAATGAATGAGGAAAAAAATGGATGAAATGGATCAAAGGGATTGACAAAGAAATAAAATAGAATGTAATAAATCTGAAAAAATGATAAATGAAAAACGGGAAATAAAAATGAAAAATTGCGGGAAATAAAAATGAAAAATTGCTGAAGAAATTGAAAGAATGAAAAGAAACAAAAAAAATGAAGAAAAAATAAAAAATAATAAAGAAATAGAAAAAATTATAAAATAAATAATAATAATAACCAAAAATTGAAATGGTAATAGGACAAATGGGGAAAAAAAAAAAAAAATTGGATTAGAAAAATATCAGTACTTACCCTGATGGGTGTACAATGTAAGGGTCAAGTTGCCTGAAAAATTAGGGAGAGTTAGTGTACAGAGGAAGCGAAGCTCAGCATGCTATACACAGACCTGCGAATATAAAGTTCACATTTTACGTATGCAAAAGAATCAGACAACAAGCAGGCAAGCAAGAAACCAGTGCTATTACTTATTTAAGAACCATATCTAGTTCCCTGTTAAGGCCCTTGGGAGATAAGGTCTGTAAGGTATAAATCCAAAAGGATTCCCTTTCTCTTAGGCGTTTAATGTGGTCACCACCCCGTCGTGATTTTTCGACCTGTTCCAATATTTGGAAGCGTAATTAAGAAACCGAGTGGTTAGTGGCTATGAAGTGATGGGGAAGAGGAAGCCATGTCTTTTTGCATCTAATGGTCGATTTGTGGCTTGCTATACGGTCACGGATAGTGTTGAGCATTCCGATACTGCAAGTATCGGGTATCGGCCGATACTTGCTGTATCGGAATTCCGATACCGACTTCCGATATTTTTTCAATATCGGAATTCGGCATCGGAATCGGAAGTTCAAAGTTGATTGACAGCCTGATGTCATCATGATGCGCGGTGTGTGCGCATCATGATGCGCCGTCATTTCGGGCCTTCCGGGGGTCTCTGCCGGCCTGCCGGGGGGCTGTGTGGACTGCCCGGGGTCTGTACCGGCCTGCCGGGGGGCTGTGCCGGCCTGCCGGTGGTCTGTGCACCCTGTGGGGGTCTGTACCGGCCTGCCGGGGGGCTGTGCCGGCCTGCCGGTGGTCTGTGCACCCTGTGGGGGTCTGTACCGGCCTGCCGGGGGGCTGTGCCGGCCTGCCGGGGGGCTGTGCTGATGTCCGGGGGTCTGTGCAAGCATCGTCCGATGGGACTACAAGTCCCATCTGGCGATGCCTGCTACCATGACAGTGATTGACACATTAGCCAATGATGGGACAGTAGTAGTCCCATCATCCGGCTAATGTGTTAAATGTTAAAAAACAAAAATACTACATACATACTACATGCATGCTACATACATACTACATGCTACATACATACTACATATATACTACATGCATGCTACATACATACTACATGCTACATACATACTACATGCTACATACATACTACATGCTACATACATACTACATATATACTACATGCATGCTACATACATACTACATGCTACATACATACTACATATATACTACATGCATGCTACATACATACTACATATATACTACATACATACTACATATATACTACATACATGCTACATACATACTGCATGCTACATACATACCACATACATACCACATACATACTACATACATACTACATACATACTACATGCTACATACATACTACATACATACTACATGCTACATACATACTACATATATACTACATGCATGCTACATACATACTACATGCTACATACATACCACATACATACTACATACATGCTACATGCTACATACATACTACATATATACTACATACATACTACATACATACTACATGCATGCTACATACATACTACATACATACTACATACATACTACATGCATGTTACATGCATGCTACATACATACTACATGCTACATACATACCACATACATACTACATACATACTACATGCTACATACATACTACATATATACTACATGCATGCTACATACATACTACATGCTACATACATACCACATACATACTACATACATGCTACATGCTACATACATACTACATATATACTACATGCATGCTACATACATACTACATATATACTACATGCATGCTACATACATACTGCATGCTACATGCATGCTACATACATACTACATACATACTACATATATACTACATACATACAATACATTCATACAATACATACATAGACATACAGTACATATAACATAGAGTAACATACTTACCAATACTTGTCACATTGTTCCCCGAAGCCATTGTCTTTTCCGGAATAAATATTAACATAACAAACCACAAAAATACTCACCCACGATCCGAAGCAGTCCACGAGTGTGTCCCACGACGATCTTGGGTAGAGAACTGCAGCATCAGATGATGCTGCCGTTCTCTACGGGCTGCAGGAATCCAATGACGGAAGGTAGGTATCCTTCCGCACTGTATTCCTCCGCCACTTAAAAAAAAAAAAGTCCCTAGTCTCACTTTATGCCATTGCTGCGTGGGAATTTCCCACACAGCAATGGCATAAAGTGAGACTAGGGACTTTTTTTTTTTTAAGTGGCGGAGGAATACAGTGCGGAAGGATACCTACCTTCCGTCATTGGATTCCTGCTGCCCGTAGAGAACGGCAGCATCAGCTGATGCTGCCGTTCTCTACCCAAGATCGTCGTGGGACACACTCGTGGACTGCTTCGGATCGTGGGTGAGTATTTTTGTGGTTTGTTATGTTAATATTTATTCCAGAAAAGACAATGGCTTCGGGGAACAATGTGACAAGTATTGGTAAGTATGTTACTCTATGTTATATGTACTGTATGTCTATGTATGTATTGTATGAATGTATTGTATGTATGTAGTATATATGTGGTATGTATGTAGCATGTAGTTTGTATGTAGTATGTATGTAGTATGCATGTAGCATGCAGTATGTATGTAGCATGCATGTAGTATATATGTAGTATGTATGTGGTATGTATGTAGCATGTAGTATGTATGTAGCATGCATGTAGTATGTATGTAGTATGTATGTAGCATGCATGTAGTATATATGTAGTATGTATGTAGCATGTAGTATGTATGTAGCATGCATGTAGTATATATGTAGTATGTATGTAGTATGTAGCATGCATGTAGTATATATGTAGTATGTATGTAGCATGTATGTAGCATGCATGTAGTATATATGTAGTATGTATGTAGCATGTAGTATGTATGTAGCATGCATGTAGTATATATGTAGTATGTAGCATGTAGTATGTATGTAGCATGCATGTAGTATGTATGTAGCATGCATGTAGTATGTATGTGGTATGTATGTAGCATGTAGTATGTATGTAGCATGCATGTAGTATATGTGTTATGTATGTAGCATGTAGCATGCATGTAGTATGTATGTAGTATGTATGTAGTATGTATGTGGTATGTATGTAGCATGCATGTAGTATGTATGTAGTATATGTGGTATGTATGTAGCATGTAGTATGTATGTAGCATGCAGTATGTATGTAGCATGCATGTAGTATATATGTAGTATGTATGTAGTATATATGTAGTATGTATGTTGCATGTAGTATTTATGTAGTATGAATGTAGCATGTATGTAGTATGCATGTTGTATGTATGTAGCATGCATGTAGTATATATGTAGTATGTATGTAGTATTTATGTAGTATGAATGTAGCATGTATGTAGTATGTAGTATGAATGTAGTATGTATGTAGTATGCATGTTGTATGTATGTAGTATGTATGTAGCATGTAATTTTTTTTTTATTTTTTTTTTTTTTACATTCAACACATTAGCCGGATGATGGGACTACTACTGTCCCATCATTGGCTAATGTGTCAATCACTGTCATGGTAGCAGGCATCGCCCGATGGGACTTGTAGTCCCATCGGACGATGCCTGCACAGACCCCCGAAGCCTGCACAGACCACCGGCAGGCCGGCACAGCCCCCCGGCAGACCGGCACAGCCCCCCGGAGCCTGCACAGACCACCGGCAGGCCGGCACAGCCCCCCGGCAGGCCGGCACAGCCCCCCGAAGCCTGCACAGACCACCGGCAGGCCGGCACAGCCCCCCGGCAGGCTGGCACAGCCCACCGGAGCCTGCACAGCCCACCGGAGCCTGCACAGACCACCGGCAGGCCGGCACAGCCCCCCGGCAGGCCGGCACAGACCACCGGAGCCTGCACAGACCCCCTGGCAGGCCGGCACAGCCCCCCGAAAGGCCCGTACAGACCCCAGAGAAGCTGTACAAGGCAAAAACAGGGTTTTTCTTATTCCGATACCGGAAGTCCCATAGACTTGAATGGGACTTCCGGTATCGGAATCGGCGATACCTATACTTTTTTTAAAGATCGGCCGATCCATTCCGATCCGATACTTTGAAGTATCGGACGTATCGCTCAACTCTAGTCACGGATGTGTTGTGTCGTTTCACCGACATAAAGTAAACCACATGGGCATTTTACCACGTATACAACGTTGTTGGACTCACAGGTGAAGAAACCATTTATGGTATACTGTTTGCCAGAATGTGGGTGGGTGATCGTGCTAGATTTAATAACATTCGAGCAGCATGCACATCCCAAACAGGGAAATGTGCCATTTCTCTCAGTGTTGAGGAAAGTTTGTCTGGGGACCCGGGTAAAACTGCCCAAGCCGGCTTTAACGATCCTGTCTCGAATATTGTGAGGTCTTCTTTTGCACATTAATGGTGGAGTCTTAAATGCCTCGACCTGCGGATATGACCGTGCGACCATTGGCCAGTGTTTTTGGATGATGTTATAGACTTTAGGCATGATGGGGTGGTGGGTTTGGACGAAGGGAATACGTTCAGGTTTGGATTGAACAGATAGTTCAGGTACCGGGTTGAGAGCCAAAGTTTTTTCTTTATTGAGGAGATTTTGAGGGTAATGGCGAGCCGAAAATTTTTTTGACATTTCATCGAGACGTTCCGGCAGAAGCTGTGGGTTTGATACTATGCGTGTCACACATTTAAACTGTGAGCGGGGCAAGCTATGTTTGATGGAAGAAGGATGGCAACGGTCATAGTGGAGTAAACTGTTGGAGTCAGTGGGCTTTGAAAAGATGTCAGTGGAGAGGTGACCACTGGCTTCTCTTATGACAAAGGTGTCAAGAAATGAAATTTGTGATGAGCTACAGTTCAATGTGAACTGGAGTTCAGGGTGAATAGAGTTGAGGTATTCAGTGAAGGCGACCAGGGTGTCATGAGGACCTGTCCATAGACAAAAAATATCATCTATGAAGCGAAGCCAACAGATGTTATGCTGTCTAAATAGGGTGTCTTCGTAGATGAAAGCACGTTCGAAGGCGTCCATATATATGTTAGCGTACGCAGGCGCTACATTTGCGCCCATTGCGGTGCCTTGAATCTGTAGGAAGAATTGGTCACCGAAAAGGAAAAAATTCTCGTGCAAAATCAGAGATAGAAAATCAAGACACATTAGTTGAGAATTTCTAGTGAGGTCAGACTGCTCAAGGAGGTCACCAACTGCTTTTATACCTAGATCATGCCAGATAGAGGTATAGAGGCTTTTAACGTCAAAGGTGACGAGGAGACACTCAGAAGGGATAGGAGGTAGCTGTTTAAGAGTTTGAAGATAGTGACCCGTGTCGAGAACGAATGACCTCATGGTTTTAGTGAATGGCGTAAGTACTTTTTCAAGAAAAATAGAGATGGGGGCCAAGATAGAATCGGTGGAAGCGACAATTGGTCTGCCAGGGGGATTGGTGAGGGATTTGTGTATTTTGGGAAGAGTATAGATGACAGGGGTCACAGGATGCTGATTAGATAAAAATGTGACTGTCTAAAGTCAATGGTGTTAAGTAATAAGTATTTCCTCAAGAGTATGTCAATTTTATTCCTAATACCTATGGTAGGGTCAGAGGGAATTTTCTTGTAGGTGGATGTATCAGATAGTTGCCTGAGAATTTCGGCGATATAATCTGTGGTGTTCTGTATAACAATAGCCCCACCCTTGTCCGCTGGTTTTATAACGATTTTCTTGTTATTTTTAAGGGACTGAAGGGCCTGCTTCTCAAGGGGGGAGAAATTGCTATAGGTTGGTAAATGCCCAGAATGATGTTGGTCGAGGAGCATGTTGATCTCCTTATGAACAAGATCAACTTAGGCCTCGGTGGCATGGTAGTTTTGAGGGGAGTTGAAGTTACTCTTATTCCGTAGACCAAAGTTAATGATACTTAATTCAGGAATGGGGTTCTCCACTGGTGCAGGAACCCTATTCCTGGTTGAGTCTTGAGGAGATCCAAAGTGGGTCTTGAGCCACAGGTTGCGGTAAAAGAATTGTAGGTCTTGGGACAACCTGAATTTGTCCCATGGGGTGTTGGACAGAAGGACAAGCCCCGCTGGAGGACAGCCAATTCAGCGGGGTCGAGCATGTAGGAAGAAATGTTCACCACCGAGTTGGGGGCCTTACCTGGGACCTCGTAGTCATGCGGTCTGCGTTGTTTCTGGGCGGCCCTCCGAATCGGTCTCCTCCGGGTCGGGTATTGGTTTGCGTATTTTGGCTCTTTGCTAAAAAACGATTTTGTGAGTAGCTGTTGGTGGAACTGTCGCTGTCGGTACTGAGTGATCTCTGGCGACGATATCCAGGTGTTCGTCTGTTGCTGGAGGTAGCAGAGTCGTTCCATCGATATACCCGACCTAGAGAGTAATCCTCGGAGTCTCTATGATACTTAGAACGTTTCTTGTCTTGTAGGTATTTACGATGCTCTTCTATTGCCTTGTCGGTTTTGGCCTTCAGGGCACTCCAATCTGCTGCGGAAAGAGATGTGGACAATTGTTCCTCAAAAGCTGTCAGCTTCTGTTCAGACTCCTCGATAGCTGTTTGAAGGAATCCACCGGTGAGCAAAATAATGTCCAAGGAACATTTATTTAAGATTTGTCAGGTAAAGTAACTGCAACTGAAAAAAACATTTTTCTGTATCCTGGACGGAAAACTGTCCTCGTGGCCTGCACAACGGTGCGACGAAATTCTGTCAGTCCAGACCATCTCCTGATGGCCGGTAGCAAGGGGCCCCACCGCCGTGGAGCTCCTGGGATGCAGGGAGTGTCCACAACAGTCCTCTTTACGGGGGTTCGCTTCCTTCGGGCTCTGCCAGTACTGCCACCGCATAATACCCGCGGGGGCAGTACTCCTTATAGTAGGACACTAAGTCCCCTTCATGTAGAGCCCGACCATGGCGAATTGAGGCCACATTAATGTAAACCTTCTGACCTGTTTTGTCACGGATAAACCCGTATCCCCGGTCCAGATTGGTATAGACCAGCCATCCCCTAGATCTCTCCTTTTCCATGCCGGCCTCTCCTTGAGTGTGGAGCAGGTTCCACACTTCCTGCTCCCGGGCCTTCTTCTTCTTGATCACCTCTGCTACCCACACAGAGGGTACAGCATGGGCCCTGGAGTTCGGTGGGCGGGACTCCGCTGAAAAAGACCTTGAGACAGAAGCTGCTGATGATCTCTGCGGCCCAGCAGCCACTGGGGTCAGATGGCAAACGGGGACAACCGGGTCCTCAGGGATTGGAATCACAGGATCCGCTAAGCTGGCCGCAACCGACTCCAGCACCAGCATTACCGCGGCCTCAGGACAGGCCGCATCCATTACTTCCAACGGAGCCGGAGTAACAGCCGGTTCCAACAAGGCAGCTACTCTTGGCAAGGGGAGAGCAGCAGCGTCTTCTTTGGATGAGCGCCGCACTGGTAGCTCCGGGCGGGGTAGCTCAGGGACTTGAGCCGGGGCCTTGCTCAGCTCCGCATACACCACGGGGCCCGTGGTAACTAGGCCTTCCGGTACGCAGGGGGCCGCGTGCTGCAGCAGAATGGTGGGGGCCTCTTGTGGAGGCACTGGTAGGGTCGGGGGTACTCTCACCTTCCCCGGCGCTGCAGCCTCCATCCCATCATCACGCGGTTTCCCCCGCAGCCTCCGTTCCTTGCTCCACTGTCCTGCGGGCCTTCCCTCCGGACTCGGGGGCTCCACTGAGAAGTCCTCTGCCGGTATTGGTGGCGGCCGCTCTCGATGACTCCGCTCAGGCTCTGCTCCCCAGCTCAGTATCCCGCTGCTCACCCGTAGCTCTGAGGGCGACTTCTGGCACAGCTCCATCTCCCGCCGCCATTGCCACTCTAGGCGGCCGATGTCCCGACACCCGCAGCGTCTCATACCGTCCGTTGGGCAGCAATCGAATGGCGCCAGACAGCTGCAGCCAAGCTTTTCTTCTGTGCCACTCCTCCTGCTGGGTGGGGCGTTGGCAGACCTTTCCACCCATCTGCCAGGGTCCAGTACATGGGAGCGTCGGCCTCCGGGCACATACTGCTGTCCACGGGGGTGCGTTGGAGGGGGCCCCAGTCCATTCAACATGACTGCAAACACCCGGACCTCTCCCCTGCGCTGTAGCAATGCCGCCATCTTGCGCAGCACCTGGTACCGCCCCGGATCTTCTGTCAGCACCACTGAGTCACCACAGCGCTCCCAATTTGTAATCCACAGGTAAGCCAGTTGTAATCCACAGGTGTTTTCACTCCACGCAGCATAGTCCAAATCTCTTCCCATTACTTGAGGCAGCCCTGCCGCAGAAGATGGGGTAATAGCGGCGGCGATACTGCCGACTACGCCAAATGTAGGGTCGGTGGCCGAGCTGGGGGGGTGGTCCCTCTTCTTACCGCACAGAGACGAAACAGAGACACGATGGAGACAGATTCTGGGTGCTACAGGTCCAAGCTTTATTCACTCGATGTCTGCCTGACAGCCTCACAGCACTCCGCAATTTTTCCTCAAGGCTCTCTGGTTACAATACACCACAGAACGCCGCACTTTCGTCAGGGACGTATATATACGTACCGTCCCTTTACTCTTGTTGATGCTTTTGACAGGTCCGTCACTGTGGCCGCCTTAGGCCCGTAAACTAACAGTAATTTCACTGGTCACAACGTCTTTCTTAACACGGTATCCGTAACCTCTGTGCCTCGTCGATATAACCTCTGTGTCTTGTCTGTTTTGCGGTATTCCTGTCAGGACCACCCCCCCGACGTTCTCTCTCCTCAGTCCCCCTGGTTTGGATTCTCTTCACAGCGCACAGACTGTCACAGTCCTCTTGTCACTGGAGCTCCCCCTGGGGACTGGAACCTTCTGGAACCCTCCCTCAGTATTTATAGCAGTCCCGGTCCCCTGTCACTGTAACTCCGCCCCCATGACCAACGGTTTCTAAAGCCCTAAGCTGATATCAAGTCCTTTGCTCACACTCCTCCCTGCCATCTAATGGTCAACCCAAGGTACTGCACGTCCACTACACTTTCCTAGCTGTTTCCCCACTGTAGTAACTGACACCTACCTACACTGTGCAAACCTATCTTTCTCTATACTGACACGTCCGTCCATCCGTCCGTCAGGTCACTTTCCCTACACCATAATGGCCGACACTCATCTATTAACACAAAATTCCAAATAGAGCAGTTAAAATAAGTCTTCTAAGCCAGAAAATCCCCTTATAGGAGTTATCCAAGACCAAGACTAAAAGGTTAATCAAATTCCCTTGCAACAAATCACCAAAATTAGATTTGGGAGGTCCAGATTCCCAGCACCCGCAAAGATTTGCTGATTGATCGCTGTGCCTGAAACCAGGCACAGACAAAAAGTATGGCATTGCGATTAGTAACAATTACAGAGATGCATAGCTCACTGCCACTTCAATTTTATTAATTTGTAGGGGTGGCCCTGTAACAAGGTGGCCCGGGGTGGTAGTCTCAGCTGAGTCAACTAAGCCACAGTCAGTGTACACCCCAGTACCTTGTACAGAAATAGGCAGAACAGACACAATCCCAGGCATGACTTGCAATCCAACAGGGAGAACGATTTTAATAACAGAGATGAATAAAGTACAAACACTGGCTTACTGCTCTCTCCCTAGCTTCGCCCACGGCCGTACCCACAACAGCCACGGTGACCAAAAGAGATGGAAGTCCTTATGCCGGAATCTGGATGCTTGAAGTCCCTTGGGTGGGGCCCTTCCAGGGTCCTGGGGCCCGTGTTGCTGTCCTTAAGAACTGGGCAACAGATTCTATCCCCTCCTAGGGTCTGGCAATGCCAGGCTGCTCCTGCACACCTGCCCAGGGCAAACATGCCTGGGCTACTACTGGAAGCAGGAGCTTCCTGCTGCCTTTTTTAGCTGCTAGTCCAAACCACATGTTAACCCTTCCTGTCCCTGCCTCTAACATGTACATGGCAACACAATGCAGTTCAACAGTGATATATTACAGACTAAAAGAGACATCACACATTGCATTAACACACATGGGAAATATTGCAAACACAGCATAATACCATAAGACTATGTAACATATATTACAAGTGTTGTCATACACAGTAAATGGACATGAGACATCACATAAAAAGGGGTTGCATAGGTCCCGCGTGGGGGAGGGGCAAATCAATTGCATAGCTATGTAGGAACCCCTTGAAATTCTTGGCTTTTCCTAATTAAAACAATTGGGTTTGGTTAAGACCATTGTCTATTACTTAGATATTGATAACCAATCTTTGGTTCAGTTATGGTCCAACACATGGCAACTCAACAACAGTTTCAAGCGGCGTGGCGCCTGGATGTGAACATTGAATGGCTCTGTACACTATGTAGTGGCCATTCCTAGGTACTGCCACTCAGTTCCTGAGTGCAATACCTGGGAAACCCCCTCAAAAAATAGAGTACAGAACAGTGATGTTTGAGCTCCATATGTCGGCTATATCCGGCCACCACCGGAGCCGATAACACCTAATCGGTTTGGGTGATGGGTGTTGGACCTTGGGCAATCTAATATTGATAACCTAGCCAAAGATTGGGCCATCAATATCAAACTAATGGACAACTCCTTTAAGATTGGAGATTATTTGCCCATCTTTCCCCTTGATGCATTTTGGGGGTAGAATGACAGATGAAAATATTATTTTGTTCATCATTTCTTACTGATGTTTAGATTAATGGCTGTAACGAATCAATTCTTTCACTATGTCTGCTGCACCTAGAGTGTTAGTAATAGTCTGTTACCGGTGTAGTGCTATGATATACACACATAAATGTTTTACAATATTTATCCTCTATAACTACACCTATTTATTTAAGCCCGGCCCAAGTTCTAAATTCCCCTTATCTAAAGCCATGCATTAAATTCCAAAGTACAGAAGAGATATAGAAGGCATGATAGCATGTAATAAAATATTACTACATTGTATAAATACTGATGGATATGATTCATACAATGCACATTGGCACCAAATATTCCATAAAGGGTTTTTTTTTTCAGCTGTTGAGACATTATGTCAGTGATTGGGTTGTTGTGAGCCCTTAATGGCTGGACTGGACATTGGGTGGGAGGGGATTACAGTTAGTCCTATCAAATTAATTAACAATGGTACATTTCAATGTGATATTTCAGAACTGAGTCTTTCTCTTTTTGGATATTGCTTCGGGCTTTTGCTAAATAACATTTGGGTGACATAAAATAAAAAGCCGCCATCTCACTCTAACCGCACTTCAATCACTCAAAACTACATGGGTTGTTTATCAAAGTGACCGTTTTGTAAAGGAGGACATTTTTGTAACATCGTATAAGGAGCAGAAATGCAAAAAATCTCTTTCAACATTTTTGAAAATTTTGACCCGCCTTCATTTCCAGAAACATTTCAAACAATGAATACTATATCTGCCACAACAGAGAGGTAAAAATTGTGTGGATAGACAAAATTAAAATTAAGAATCTTGCCTTGTCAGTAAGGTAAAAAATACCATTCTGAGGGATAAACAGGTTGACACATATAGAGAACCCATGCCAAAATGTCTCATGTCAGGAGAGTCAACACTGGGTGTCCTGACCATACTTGTGAAGTTTCAGCAGGTGTAGAGAGTCTTACAGGGAAAGCTCCTGGGGGGAAAGGATATGCAAATTAGCTCTACTTGAGAAGGAAGGAGTCGGTGTCTCTAGTACCGCCCCAGAGGAGCCCGGAAGGCCTCTTTCACACTTCAGTTTTTTTGCATCAGTTCAAATCCGCCAAAAAGTCATTGAAGCGGATCCGTTGTTAACTGATGTGAACGGATGGCACAGGATCCGTTTTTAGACGGATCCTGAAAATGCGGAAATTGAAAGGAAATGCTGGCGAGAGAGAGAGAGAGAGAGAGAATTTTTTTTTTGTCCGGCACCCAGAAAGAATTTCGGGTTAAATCAGTGTCTGGAGGATCCGCCACAGAAAAAAACGTTACAAGCTCCGTTTTGAAATCTTTGAGGATGGTGACGGACAGGAATTTTTGGCGGATCCTCAAAAAAAACGGATGCAACGGACAGCAATCCATCACAATCCGCCATTAATGCAAGTCAATGGGGAAAAAAACGGATCCTCAAAAAAAATTGAGGATCCGTTTTTTTCAAAACCTGGCGGATTGTGACTGATTGTAAAAAACGGAAGTGTGAAAGAGGCCTTAGTCCTGTCTGGGTTGTTGCCGACACTCTAGATAAAAATGGCAGCAGGAGCGAAGCACAGGCACTAGAAAGGAAATCATCCATGGCTTCCTGCAATGCCAGTAAATTATCCAATTGCCTTTGTGTCTTCTAAATACAAAGAATAAAGCAGCAGAGCTGAAAAAAATCCATATTTGGTTCACACCTTTTGTTAGATGACGATGATGAGGACATTGCGCCACTAGGGTTGTTCAGCAGGAGAATGGAGCTTCCTATGTAAAAATAGTTGTTGTTTTTTTAATCCAGGGGGCACAGTATGTAACAATACAGGTTTATATTCAGTTTTAATTTATTCATGTATTTAAGGGCCTCCGTGTATATTTTTTTGTATTCAGTAAGCATATTGTATTTTTTTAATTCAGAGGTACATTACATAGTTTACATCCAGTGTATTTTATCTATATGATGGGTACAGTGTATCTTACGTATTCCAAGGGCACAGTGTATATAGATTATATTCAGAGGACATAGTGTAGATTTTTTATTTTCAGGGAGGCACAATATTTATTTTGGGGGTTTCAGTAGGCACAGTGTGTGTTTATTTATATGCAGAGATACATTATATAGGTTTTTAATATTCAGCGGGCACAAGGTATTTTGTTTTATGTTCAAGGAGTACAGTGTAGATTATTCTATATTTTGGCCACAGGGACCCCAAGGAAAAAAAAAGATAGGAAACACTGATGTTAGTCAATGATGTGGGCCAGAAGAGATCTTTGAAACTTGACTTGATATTCTGTGACTGATTTCATTGATATCCATAGTTATTTGTGAAGGATCTTTCATGAGTTAGAAATTGGCTAACAGGGTCATTACCTATAGTTTTTCTGCTGAGTAAAGAAAAATATAGCAGTGCTCTAGTAGGGTGGTAGGTTTGATAAAGCTATAAGCCCAATCCAAAATCTGCTCACGGTAATCGGTTGTGCTATTCACTAGGCATAAAGCTAATCCCCATATGTAGACTTGGGGCTGCTCCTCCTCGTTACAGCCGGCAGCTGTAATTACAGATCAATAACGTAAAAAACTGAGGTTCATGAGCAACTAAAGTGATAGGAGATAAATAAGTGCCCTTTTTCCCAGAGTGTCCGAAACGTTAATTTATAGCTTTAAACATACAACGTGTTTCGAAAGTTGAACCGCTTTCTTCATCAGGTCGTATACACCTGTCACAAATGGAATAAAATACATAAAATGGCTCAAATCCCACCCTAAAAAAGTATAAAAATAGATGAACTGTTATAAAATGTTCAAACCCGTATCCAATACTGATATTTATATTCCAAAATCAACCCTATATGAATCATATCATGCAGAAACCAGAGGATTGGGATATGACTCCA
The DNA here is from genome assembly GCF_039654945.1 of Dendrobates tinctorius. NCBI lineage: Eukaryota > Metazoa > Chordata > Amphibia > Anura > Dendrobatidae > Dendrobates > Dendrobates tinctorius. Next base: position 16,810,198 of record NW_027361868.1, read on the forward strand.
AAAGGATCAATTTGGGGATAAGTAACAGTATCAGATATTGGATTGAATATTTTATTAGAATGCATCTATTTTATTTGGTGGTTTTTCGTCAATGTTCTAATGGGCCCGTGTGGTTACATGAATAGTATTGGGTGATATTTTGTCATAGTGGGTGACTATAATGGGTGGGATTTGCTCCTTTTTATATATCTTAATCGATTTGTGAATGACAGATGTATATGTCATATGGGCAGCAGGTTAGCTCGGTACTTAGCACTGTTGCCTTGCAGCACTGGGGTCCTGGGTACAAATCTCACCAAGAACAACATTTGCAAAGAGTTTTCATGTTCTCCACCATGTCTGCCTGGGTTTCCTCCAGGGTCTCCGAATTCCTCCCACACCCGAATGTTGTAATGATTGGTGATTTAGATTGTTAGCCACAATGGGGTCTGTAAAGCACTGTGGAATTTGATGGAGCTATATAGGCAAATAAAATAAATAATAAATGACCTGATGAAGAAAGCGGTGTTCATTTGCAACACGTTGGCCCTGATTTGTCAAGAGCAGTGTTTTTCATTCCATGCTTGATGATGGGGCAAGGTGAAGGACGAGGCTTATGAATCAATTGAGGTGCGAAGTGGCGTGTGCACCCTGCTGGAATAAGATTAGTGGCATAGCGACTGCCATGTCTCGTCATGGATTTGATAAGCACACTGGACACAGTCACTGTAAACAATGTTTCTGTTTGTTTTCACTTTCACCCCAATAATCCTTCACTTTCTGCTAATTCCCCTAATCCCTACTCCTAGTAAGGAACTGTTCATCTCTTCTTCAATCCTCCCCATCCACCTCACCTCCGCCTCAAAACTGTTCCTTAACATACAATCCTCTGTCTCCAAACACAGACAGCCCCCTCATGCCCTCTCCTGCTCCCACCTGCTAACACTTTCTCTGCTCCTTCTCACTGCTGGTGATATCTCTCCAAATCCTGGTCCTCACCACATTCCCACAGTCATTTCTACCTCCCATCCACGCTCTATCACAACCTTCCGTAACCTCTCCAACCTTATACCCATTCACCCAGCCCCCGCTTCCCCAGTCCCACTAACAGGAGCTCTGTGGAACGCTCGCTCTGTCTGCAACAAGCTTTCCTACATCCATGATCTTTTTGTTACTACCAAACTCTCCTTCCTCGCCATCACCGAAACCTGGCTCACCCCTTCTGACACAGCCTCTCCTGCTGCACTTTCGTATGGCGGCTTCCACCTTTCTCACACCCCCCGCCCCAGCAGCAAACATGGTGGAGGAGTTGGTTTTCTCCTGTCAGATACCTGCTCCTTCACCCCAATCCCACTGCCACCCTCTGTTACCCTCCCTTCCTTTGAGGTGCACTCTGTGCGCATCTACTCCCCCTCCAACCTCCAACTGGCTGTCATCTACCGCCCCCCAGGGCCAGCCACCACCTTCTTTGACCACTTCACCACCTGGTTACTTCATTTCCTTTCCGCGGACATCCCTACTATCATCATGGGCGACTTCAACATCCCCATTGACACTTCCCTCTCAGCTGCCACTAAACTTCTATCTCTCACTTCCTCCTTTGGCCTCACTCAATGGTCTTCTACAGCCACCCACAAAGATGGTCACACACTGGACCTCATCTTCACCCGCCTCTGCTCCCTATCTAACCTCTCTAACTCACCTCTTCCTCTCTCTGACCACAACCTGCTCACATTCTCTTCCCTCTTCACTCCATGTCTACAATCCCCACCCCACAAACTTTCACACCCTCGCAGGAATCTTAAACACCTTGACCTACACTCATTCTCCGAATCCCTCCTCCCTCTTACAGATATAAGTTCCTTACACAATGCGGATGACGCTGCCGCTCTATATAACACCACAATAGCTGTAGCTTTGGAATCCGCTGCCCCACTTACACATACCAAAACTCGCAAAATCAACAGACAGCCCTGGCACACCAGCCTGACCAAAGAGCTGAGGCGAGCTTCCAGGGCTGCTGAGCGCAGATGGAAAAGATCCCACTCCAACGAGCATTTCATCGCATTCAAACAGTCCCTCACTACTTTCAAGACCACACTCGCCACAGCTAAACAAACCTACTTCTCATCTCTCATATCCTCCCTGTCTCACAACCCTAAACAGTTATTCAACACCTTCAATTCTCTCCTCCGCCCCCCAGCACCTCCTCCCTCCCCACTCATCTCAGCTGAAGACTTTGCCTCATTTTTCAAGCAGAAAATTGATAACATCAGGGACAGTTTTGGTCAACAACCCCCAGAGCCCTTCCTCCCGACTTCCCAGCCCTCCACCTTCAAAACCAACTTCTCCACCATTACAGAAGATCGACTCTCCACTCTACTCTCAAGATCACATCTCACCACCTGTGCACTCGACCCGATCCCATCCCACTTCATCCCAAACCTCACCACAGTCTTCATCCCAACCCTAACCCATCTCTTCAACCTATCACTAACAACTGGTGTTTTCCCCTCAAGCTTTAAACATGCCTCCATCACACCTATCCTCAAAAAGCCCTCTCTTGACCCATCCTCTGTATCTAGCTATCGCCCTATATCACTTCTCCCATACGCCTCCAAGCTACTGGAACAACACGTCTACCTTGAACTGTCCTCCCATCTCTCTTCTTGCTCCCTCTTCGACCGCTTACAATCTGGCTTCCGGTCACACCACTCCACTGAAACTGCCCTTACTAAGGTCACCAATGACCTCTTAACTGCCAAGAGCAAGCGACACTACTCTGTCCTCCTCCTCCTGGACCTGTCGGCTGCCTTTGACACAGTGGACCATTCCCTATTATTACAGACCCTCTCATCCCTCGGCATCACAGACTTGGCCCTCTCCTGGATCTCATCATACCTAACAGACCGGACATTCAGCGTCTCCCACTCACACACTACCTCCTCACCTCGCCCCCTATCTGTCGGAGTCCCACAAGGTTCAGTCCTAGGGCCCCTGCTGTTCTCTATTTACACCTTTGGCCTGGGACAGCTCATAGAATCTCATGGCTTTCAGTATCATCTTTATGCTGATGACACACAGATCTACATCTCTGGACCAGATATCACCTCCCTACTAACCAGAATCCCTCAATGTCTGTCCACTATTTCATCCTTCTTCTCCACTAGATATCTGAAACTCAACATGGACAAAACAGAATTCATCATCTTTCCCCCATCTCACGTGACCCCCCCTACGAACCTATCAATTACAGTAAATGACTGCCCACTCTCCCCAGTCCCACAAGCTCGCTGCCTCGGAGTAATCCTTGATGCTGATCTCTCCTTCAAACCACATATCCAAACCCTTTCCACTTCCTGCCGACTTCAACTCAAAAATATTTCACGCATCCGTTCATTCCTCACCCAAGAATCTGCAAAAACCCTAGTCCATGCCCTCATCATCTCTCGCCTTGACTACTGCAACCTCATGCTCTGCGGCCTCCCCTCAAACACTCTCGCACCCCTCCAATCTATTCTAAACTCTGCTGCCCGACTAATCCACCTGTCCCCCCGCTATTCCCCAGCTTCTCCCCTCTGTCAATCCCTTCACTGGCTCCCAATTGCCCAGAGACTCCATTACAAAACCCTAACCATGACATACAAAGCCATCCACAACTTGTCTCCTCCATACATCTGTGACCTCGTCTCCCGGTACTTTCCTGCACGCAACCTCCGATCCTCACAAGATCTCCTTCTCTACTCCCCTCTTATCTCCTCTTCCCACAATCGCATACAAGATTTCTCTCGCGCATCACCCCTACTCTGGAACTCTCTACCACAACATATCAGACTCTCACCTACCATCGAAACCTTCAAAAAGAGCCTGAAGACCCACCTCTTCCGACAAGCCTATAACCTGCAGTAACCACCGATCGACCAAACCGCTGCACGACCAGCTCTACCCTCGCCTACTGTATTATCACCCATCCCTTGAAGATTGTGAGCCCTCGCGGGCAGGGTCCTCTCTCCTCCTGTACCAGTTATGACTTGTATTGTTTAAGATTATTGTACTTGTTTTTATGTATACCCCCCTCACATGTAAAGCGCCATGGAATAAATGGCGCTATAACAATAAATAATAATAATAATAATAATAATAAGCAGGGACTGTCACACCCCCGTTCCGCCCCATCTCTGCAAAACTGGCGTAAAAATGCCAAAAGTCACAACATTTTTGTGAGACCTCGCATTGGCCAGAAATTTTGAAACTTTTTTATGCTTTTTACCCCAGAATTCTACTAAAAATGCTTTGATGAATCGGGCCCATTGTTTGTTTAATAGAAATAATTAAGTTCTAATATCCTGGCACTTATTTGCCTCTTATGATTTTATACTAGCCCTGGGTGCCAAGAACCTCATTTTTTTACTTCATTGACCTAAAGTTGCACTAACGAGAGAGAATATTAAACACGTTGCGCCAAATGTGACCATTTTCTTTTCCGACGTAGGAATTAATATGTATGCCCATCTAATTGAGGAAATCAGGGGAGTTATTTACCTCTGATAACCATCCGACAGTATTTGTAGATCAGATCGTATCCCAACCCCTACTATAGTAATCAATGGAGGGAGCAAAGGACAACTGTCTCGGTGACATTTAAAGATAAGGAGGCAATAAAGATTTTGTAATATTTACCTAGTTCTTACTTCTTGCTTGCTATGCAAATATAGTCCTTTTATCTCCTTCCTACTCACTTACTAGAGTAAGTCATATTAGTAATGTGTTGTACTAATACCCGCCATGTCTGGTAATCTAAGCGTGTTATGCTGTAAAGGACACGGTTTCATTTCTGGCACAAATTTTACGTTGTTTCCTTTCTGGTTTTATGAACAATAGTAAGTCAGGAAGGTTTAAGTTCAGCCTATTTCCTGTTTAAAAGATCATTATGGGTTTCCCACACTTATTCCTTGAATCCACAATTAAGATCATGCAAAATAACAGTGAGAACAATGACAAGCTCTCGTGCACGTAAAGACACTTCCGAGCAGTGACTCTTCAAAGACTAACGATGTTGGGAAACGGAGGAGTAAAACTCTAAAGGGACCTGGGCCGTAATGGCCAAAGTTATTATTTGCTTTACTACACGCCGTGTTTGGGAAACCTTGTTGTAAAGCATTTACCCCAAAGACAAGTGATTTGCAAGTTTGTAAAACTTTTTATACTCGTGAAACTTTTTTTTTTTTAGGCAAGATGATCACAAAGGTTCAGTGAGTCATCCACCAAATTGGTGTAAGTAAGCACAATATTGGTTGCAGTGGAATGAGCTGGTGAGTCACGTGCCACCACGACTTCTCCAAAACAAGGAGTGTAATATCTGAGCCACATTGCCTGTCCCTAACCCCAGGAGGCTCATATTTTCTGTAAATCAGTAGTTTGTAAAATGACCAAAAGGATGCGTCACATATGAGGACTTGTTTTCGTCTCTTCTTTTAATCAATGACAGCTGGCTGCACATTTGACTGGTGGCAGAGGGGAAATGTAGTATTACATTGTACCAATTCACATGAATTCCCGATTAGATATTACATGCCTGTGCTCTATCTATCAAAGGCATTCAGGTATCTGTTTTCTTTTTTTGGCACACCAGAAAAAATTTACCTATTTTTATCATATTTTCATCCAGTTTTGGTCTACGTTCATTTTCACCATTGGTGCAAGATCTGTTTCTCGCTGATGCAAAAAATAGAAAATAAACCAAGCTTCTCCAACCCAATGAACAGTAAAAAATGGACAGCAGTTGGATGACATGCAGATGGCATCTGTAAAATATACATTTTTTCCATGGACTAAATGGGTGAATTTGATCTGACTCAAAAGAATAAAAAAAATCAAAAACATACATCTCGTTTTTATTTTGCGTTAATTTTAAGGCTAGGTTCAAATTGCATTAGGGGCATCCGTTAAACAGATGTGCCATCGCAGATGTCATTTTTGACATCTTTTGTGCACCTAGCGCTAATGTATGCACTAACGCATGGTAGCATTTTGTTACCATGCGTTAGCCATACAGGTCTATGCACAGCGAACGCGTCCGTTCGCTGTGTGTTTGACCCGACGCACCTGAAAACGTGGCAGAACGCGTTCTCGGGTGCGTCACAAAGTAACGCATGCCGAATTTGCATTACTATAATGGCGGCCAATGGGTGCGTTAACGCATCCGTTACATAGCGTTAGTGCTGCTATGTAACGGATGTGTTAAACGCAGGGCCATAAACGCAATATGAACGGACATTCAGTCATAAGAGAACCTGGACACTTGAACAGTATCATAGATTATAATGAGTAGATATTCCACTGATATATTTTACAAATGTGAAAACTGACATCGGAGGGCTAAGTGGACTCTGGACTCAATTTTTTGCCAGATTTTCAAAGCAGGTGCCCATTAATTTATGACATCCATGTATCCTAATAGGCATATGGATAAGGGGTTTCCAATTAGGATAGCAATTTTACTACCTTTACAGGTTCTCATGCTTCTTTGTAGACTGCACAGATCTACTGTTCTCAAAATAGCCACCAATGGTAGCACATGTGACTAGACCTGTTTATCAGCCTCATCCAATTGAAAAACACTGCACATAGGAAAGCCAATGGAGCAGCCCAATGGCATGTCTGATAACACGCTCCTACATCAGCAGCCATGCTAAGAACAGGCTAGATATGCCGTCTGTGAGGAAGGAGGAGAACCTGTAATGCTTCTCATCGTGTGTGTACGAAGGCTGGAAAATTAAAAAGCTAAATGATCAAGGTCTGATCATATCTCTGTATCACTGCTTGTCACTTTTTTGAAGGATCCACAATAGGTGGAGTATGGTGCCCTGTAGTATCAATATGTTTGGGTGAGACTCCTGGCGGGCAGTGACAAGCCCGAGAAGAGCAGGTGCTGGCAGAAGGGATGGAGTGTGATGACGCAAAATGGTGCATCATTGTGCCAGGGGTAGGGGACTAGGGAGAGCCCATAAATTGGGAAAGTTTGGTGCCAGTGTGTGATTTACCATGTTAGATGCTGAACTTGGATACTGCTGGTCTAGGCAAAGTGTAAGGGCTTATGCAGACATCCATGAAATTCAGTTCAAGCATGGACCGCAAGAACAGAATGTCCTCATGTCTCCTGACCCCTGAGGCTCTTTATTATGCTTACTCATATAGCACCACAAATTCCACAGCACTTAACAGATATTGTCATCGCAGTCCCCATTTGGGCTCACAATTTAAATTCCCAATCAGTATGTCCTTGGAGTGTGGGAGGAAACCCACACAAACACAGGGAGAAGCTGCAAACTCCTTGCAGATGTTGTCCTTGGCAGGATTTGAACTCAGGACCCCAGCACTGCAAATCATCAGTGCTTTCCACCCACTGCACTGCTGTCGAGTTTGTATCAGGAGACCGGCGGACAATTCGTTCATTGCTGTCCATACTTGGACCAAATTAAACAAAAGTCTGCATATGCCCTAAGGCCGAGACTTTGGTCATTGAAGTGGTGAGTTGTCCACATATGGGCTAAGCAGAGCATGTCTGAGAGGCTGATCACTTGGAATGGTGGACAAGAGGTCAGAAGTGGCAAAATGTAGCCTGTGTGGAGCAATGAGAGAACACCTCAGTGTGGGAGATGTGTCAACTCTTACTGAACGAGGTCTAGTATTTCTTAACACATTGTCCATGTTATGTGGACATAAGGCCCTGATGTTTACAAGAATTGCATCCTTAATACTAAGCCAAAGTGAGCCAGGTATCTGCAAGGCCTCGTGCTAAATTTGGGCTTGGTTTTAATGGTCTCATGGCAGTTTAAGATTCTGAAAGATGAGTTGTTTTCTGTCTTTCATTTCTTACTATGTCTTTTTGAGATGTTATTTCTCCCAGAGACATGGTGAGCAGCCAGCTTTAAGTTATACCTTCTTTATTAGTCAAAAAATGAGACCTTCAAGCACTTGCATTGACTCTCTGAGATACAATGCATCTTCCTCTAAGACAGAACAGTCTGTTGCTCCCGAGAATTTCTCTCATTCTTGTACATTCTGTGCATATTCTGTCACAATGACCTGTTCCCATCCTGTCCTATTTTAAGACATTCGGCCCGATATGTCACCCGATAGAATTCTAAAACAATCAACTTTAGTTAAAGAAAACAAAACTGACTTCAAGCAATGTGGAGGAGGAGGTTGGGGTGGAAGGGTTTTTACTTAATTCTGCTGGAGAACGCCAATTGGTAGCTAGTATTGTGCTTTCATGCAAACAACTGGGAACTAAGGAGGACAGGCCCCAGCAAGCGAAACCGTGAAAGTCACTATGCCTGAAGGAAATCCCTGTAATCCTTTCATACTATGCATGAGGATGCAGGGAACACCTGGATTGCTTTGGGTTCTTCCTCGTATTGATGTGAGGCTATAGTGTGAATAAAAGCCTGTTGTGGTTTTAGGAAACCCCCAAGTGCTTTCACTTTATTAAAGTCCCTGACTACAGGCACATCTGCTTCCCATTTTGAGCTCATCACCCCTTGCAAACAATGACAACCCTCCTTCTGGGCACCCTGCCAATGGAGCTTTAAATGTATAGTCAGAAGGAGGGTAGGGTGGCATTCTCCTCCTGATCAGTCAACTCTTAAGAGGAACGAGGTTAGCTTAAAAAAAATGGAAAGGTCAGGAGTTACCAAGGCGGTGGAGAAAGAAGTTGCTTCAAAGAAAAGTATATTTAAAAGAATAACCTTCAGAACGCACTGACATATGGCATTCTCCTCCGCTGTATACACTGGGTATCAAAATGATGCAAATTTTCGAGATAAAATACAAAAAAAGCAAATAGATAAAAAAGCAATGAAGCTCCATATTGTCATTCTATAAGAGAAGCTATCATTTGTTTCACTAACTTCAGCCCATTTTCTGAACACATGTATGGATAATAAAGTGGTTGTCCCATCTAAGTAATCCATGTTGTTGCAGTATTTTCTGCCACAAAGTGAGCCAGAACGAAGAGAACAAGAAGCGGCTTTTGCTCTAGTGGATATCACCCCGACTATATGTATTTTGGATACAGTGGGGAAAAAGTATTTAGTCAGCCACCAATTGTACAAGTTCTCCCACTTAAAAAGATAAGAGAGGCCTGTAATTGACATCAAAGGTAGACCACAACTATGAGAGTCAAAATGAGAAAACAGATCCAGAAAATCACCTTGCCTGATTTGGCAAGATTTATTTTGCAAATTATAGGGGAAAATAAGTATTTGGTCATTAACAAAAGTTCATCTCAACATTTTGTTATATATCCTTTTTTGGCAATAACAGAGGTCAAACATTTTCTGTAAGTCTTCACAAGGTTGACACACACTGTTGGTGGTATGTTGGTCAATTCTTCAATGCAGATCTCCTCTAGAGCAGTGATGTTTTGGGCCTGTCACTGGGCAACACGGACTTTCAAGTCCCTCCAATGATGTTCTATGAGGTTGAGATCTGGAGACTGGCTAGGCCACTCCAGGGCCTTCATATGCTTCTTCTGAAGCCACTCCTTCATTGCCCTGGCGGGATCATTATCATGCTTAAAGACCCATCCACTTTTCATCTTCAATGCCCTTGCTAATGGAAGGTTTGTACTCAAAATCTCACGATACATGGCCCCATTCATTCTTTCATGTAAATGGATCAGTCATCCCGGTCCCTTTGCACAGAAACAGCACAAAAGCATGATGTTGCCACCCCCATGCTTTACAGTAGGTATGGTGTTCTTTGGATGCAGCTAAGCATTCTGTCTCCTCCAAACACAACGAGTTTTGTTTCTACCAAACAGTTCTACTTTGGTTTCATCAGACCATACAGTTGTGGCCAAAAGTATTGACACCCCTGCAATTTTGTCAGATAATACTCAGTTCCTTCCTGAAAATGATTGCAAACACAAATTCTTTTGTATTATTATCTTCATTTAATTTGTCTTAAATGAAAAAACACAAAAAGAATTGTCCTAAAGCCAAATTGGATATAATTCCACACCAAACATAAAAAAGAGGGTGGACAAAAGTATTGGCACTGTTCGAAAAATCATGTGATGCTTCTCTAATTTGTGTAATTAACAGCACCTGTAACTTACCTGTGGCACCTAACAGGTGTTGGCAATAACTAAATCACACTTGCAGCCAGTTGACATGAATTAAAGTTGACTCAACCTCTGTCCTGTGTCCTTGTGTGTACCACATTGAGCATGGAGAAAAGAAAGAAGACCAAAGAACTGTCTGAGGACTTGAGAAACCAAATTGTAAGGAAGCATGAGCAATCTCAAGACTACAAATCCATCTCCAAAGACCAGAATGTTCCTGTGTCTACCGTGCGCAGTGTCATCAAGAAGTTTAAAGCCCATGGCACTGTGGCTAACCTCCCTAGATGTGGATGGAAAAGAAAAATTGACAAGAGATTTCAGCGCAAGATTGTGCGGATGTTGGATAAAGAACCTCGACTAACATCCAAACAAGTTCAAGCTGTCCTGCAGTCCGAGGGTACAACAGTGTTAACCTGCACTATCCGTCGGCGTATGAATGAAAAGGGACTGTATGGTTGGAGACCAAGGAAGACCCCATTTCTTACCCCGAGACATAAAAAAACCAGGCTGGAGTTTACCAAAACTTACCTGAAAAAGCCTAAAACGTTATGGAAGAATATTCTCTGGTCACATGAGACAAAAGTAGAGCTTTTTGGGCAAAGGCATCAACATAGAGTTTACAGGAGAAAAAAAGAGACATTCAAAGAAAAAAACACAGGCCCTACAGTCAAACATGGCGGCAGTTCCCTGATGTTTTGGGGTTGCTTTGCTGCCTCTGGCACTGGACTGCTTGACCGTGTGCATGGCATTATGAAGTCTGAAGACTACCAACAAATTTTGCAGCATAATGTTTCTGTTGTCCTTCGACAGCTCTTTGGTCTTCACCATAGTGGAGTTTGGAGTGTGACTGTTTGAGGTTGTGAAGAGTTGTCTTTTATACTGATAAAAAGTTCAAACAGGTGCCATTACTACAGGTAATGAGTGGAAGACAGAGGAGCTTCTTAAAGAAAAAGTTACAGGTCTGTGAGGTCTGTGAGAGCCAGAAATCTTTACTTATTTTCCACCATAATTTGAAAAATTAATCTTGCCAAATCAGACAAGGTGATTTTCTCGATTTGTTTTCTCATTTTGATTCTTATAGTTGTGGTCTACCTATGATGTCAATTACAGGCCTCTCTCATCTTTTTAAGTGGGAGAACTTGCACAATTGGTGGCTGACTAAATACTTTTTTCCTCACTGTATATCTGTGGACGTTAATGGTGTTGTCCCATGAAAATTACTCCTTTCCACATGCCCATTTAAAGAGGTTTGTCGGGGCAGAAGGCGCTGTAGAACTAGCTAAATAAATTACACCCATGTGCTGTCACCATCCTTGATCCAGGCAGCAATGACAGCGCCATGCAATCAGCAACTTGATGGCTGCAGCTTGTGATAGGCTGCAGCATTAAGGAGACTTGAACTGCTCATCATCAGAAGAACATCCAATCATGCATGGCTAAAATCACCTTAATGGTGCTGCCAATCACAAGCCGCAGCAGTCCTGTAGCTTATTGAATAGTGATGTGATCACTTCTGGAAACAACGTAGATAATGGAGTACCTGTGCTAGGTTTCCAGAATCCAACCCGCACTCATTAAGGCAACCCAAAGTTTCATGTGCATGACTAGAGATGAGCAAATTTGTTCAGATTTTGGCCCCGAATCTTATTTTGACATATTCAGGCCATATTCAGACACTATTCGAGCAAAATGTATGTCTTATGATCAGTTCCGAATATATTCGGTAATTTTTACTCCCATTATTATAGGTAGATGGTTGACCCAGCTTAGGGGAAGGAATTTTTTTCCCTATGGAGAAAATTGGCTTCTACTCTGTGGGTTTTTTGCCTTCCCCAGGATCAACAATGCAGAACAGCTGCACTAAAAATAGGCTGAACTAGATGGACATAAGGTCTTCCTTCAGCCTTCAAAACTACGTTACTATGTTATTGACTCTAAAGATGTCCGGCTGTGTTTGATGAATATTGCAAAAACAATTTTTGAGTCCGATTGTATTCGGAACCGAATCCCAACAAATTTGCTCATCTCTACGGAGGACCCTCTTTATGAGCCAGATAATAGCTGCCAAGCAGGGGGCCCTGAGTTCCATGTAATAACTAGATGACCAGTTTTCTGAATAACTACCATGTAATATGACATTTTTCTTGCTGCTCTAGACAAAATGGATGACTAGCTTAATCTTCCCACAGCCAAATCCACTGTTTGCTCAGAGGAGTGTATTGGGAGTCAGATCCACGGAAATCACATGGGCAGCTAAAAGATTCAATAAGCCATGACAAAACTCTTAACAGTCAAATTTAATTAAAAGTCGATCCGTTTATCAACATGGAGGAAACCACAGCGCCCAAACTCCATAGATATATTGGTTTTGATTAAACTTATCTGGTAAAAAAAAACAGTAGAAGTCTTTCAGTTATGCTTTTCTCAGGCTACTCTACAGACCCTGAACTGAAATGTTTGGCAGAAACATTTATTTTTATTTTTTGCATCTGTGGTAGGATATGTGCATCATTTAGAAAACCAAAATAAAATATTAATTTATTTTATTGATTAATAAATGCTTTCATAAAGCCTCAAATCCTTATTTTCGAGATTTGTTATACTGATCCATTTTGTTTATCATATTGCACTTGAGCAGTTTAGTTAAGGGCCTGTCACACTAAGCGATATCGCTAGCAATATCGCTATGTCTGATCCTTACCTCCGACCGCTCCCCCGCTGATTATCGCTGATCGCGCGAGAACGTCCTGGGCCGTTTTTCGCTGTCAGCTTCCTGCTGGGCTTCCTGCTGTGACGACGAGCGACGCGTGGACGCGGGCGGGAGGACGTCAGGATCGCCTCGTCTGACAGGTAAGTAGCGACCCCCGACCCCTGCGATGTCGCTGGTGAGATCTGCCTCTGTGGCAGCTCACTAGCGACCACTTAGCGATGTACCAGCGATCCTGACCGCGTCATATTGCTGGTCGGGATCGCAGGTACATCGCTAAGTGTGACAGTACCTTTACTTACCAGCCTGTGTCCTATTATGCATACAAACTGCATATAGGTGAGTGAGTCTCTCCCATGCCCTTTCCATGGGCCTTCAGTAAAAAGGGTTTTCCCATGAACAAACTTAATTTTAAAGTTGTTTTTTATCGATAGATCTTGGAATAATAATAATTTCCACAATTGGATGTGTTTAAATAAAATGTTCCTGAGCTGAGATAATCTATAATAATAAATGCCCTAAGCAGCTTCCGGTTGTAACAACTTCCGTCCAGTTGTAACTGGTGACGTCACCGCACACCTCTTTCCATGTTAACCCTCAACACACCACTCCTCCTCAACACACACTCCCTCAACACACACTCCTCTCACCTTTCACCATCTCCACTCACGTCCACTCACTCTTTCACTCCACATACGACCCCTTCTCTCACTCCGTCTCTCATACTCACGCCGTCATCGCCGCTGATCCACGATCCCCAACATCTTCTTCCGCCGGCGCCATCCTGGATCCAGACGTCCTCCACGCCGGCGACATGTTCTTGCGGCGACGCCATCTTGAGTATCGCGGGATTTCGCCGATCCAAAATGGCATCGCCGCAAGAGCATGTCGCCAGCGTGGATGCCGTCGGGATGCAAAATGGCATCGGCGAAAACTCGCGAGATTTCGCCGACGCCATTTTGGATCCCGACGTCGTCCACGCCGGCGACATGTTCTTCCGGGGACGCCATCTTGAGTATCACGGGATTTCACGATACTCAAGATGGCGTTGCCGCAAGAACATGTCGCCGGCGTGGAAGGACATCTGGATCCAGGATGGCGCTGGCGGAAGAAGATGTCGGGGATCGTGGAGCAGCGTCGATGATGGCGTGAGTATGAGAGACGGAGTGAGAGAAGGGGTAGTATGTGGAGTGAAGGAATGAGTGGACGTGAGTGGAGATGGTGAAAGGTGAGAGGAGTGTGTGTTGAGGAGTGTGTGTGTTGAGGGTTAACATGGCAAGAGGTGTGATGCTATCGCAACCTCCCGATGCGATAGCATCGGGCCATAATCTAGTCTTATATATGTGCCCCTGCTGTGTACTGTGTAATGGCTGTGTCTGACTGTACAGGGACATGGTCTGATCATACCACAGCTCCTGGGCAGGGGAGGAAGCAGAAAAGAGCAGACAGAACAACACGGGATCACAGCTGAGTCTTTTTATGAGGTAAAACATTTCCCTGCCTGTTTTTAAAAAAAGTGGTCTGTATACTCTTAGTTTTTACCTGTGCACACGATTTTCAAAATGGAAGTGACAGTCAGTCTTTTGTTATTTGCACATTTGCTCTATGACCGAGCACTCCAGCCTGTGGCGGTTTTATTTGCAGTAGGATCCTACCTACCCATAAATTTAGGCTTTAGCCTTACAGAGGTTTTCACACTAGATAAGTGTAAGGGAGGGCCAGGACCGTAGTCATGATCTGTATTCCGGTGGCAGCTCCGCCCAACCCTTCCCCTACATGAAATAATACTATGCTCTTCGGCATACCTGCATCTCCAGATTCATCTTCACCCAGGCACTTCCCAGGCCATAATGGTCCCTCTTCTAGGTGACCCCCAGCAATGGAGGCACAGTCCGAGGCAACTTTAACACTTTCTTTACTTAGGATTTCGCACGTTACATCCACAGTTGGTACATCATAACATTTGCTTGCTTCCTGATCTTTCCCTTGCTTGATGTCACTTCTGTGCAGTACACGCCCGGACCGGACTGTACTAGACTGCTTCCCAGTTCCTTCCAGGTCTGACCTCACTATAATGACATTGCCTTCAGCCTGTTTCGCTCCAGACATGAATTCATCAATCACTATGCTTGGTGACCCCTGGTGAAGCATCCAGCCCGTCTGTACCAATCTCCTCGAAGTTCTAATTCCTCTCATCTCCTTAGTCCAGCCAACTTCTGCCCTAAAAGCATTGGCCCAGGAGGTGAGATGTCACATCTTCCTTTTCCTGTTCTGACCCACTGCTAAGACCTGCAGTGGCCGAGGGTAACGTGGGCAATAATGACTTAACGTTATGTGACTGCCAAGCTGTCCGGGCCTATGGTCCATGTGGACTCTTGGGCGCCCTTGCCCCATCTGACTTAACCACTCTTCAGCACTAACCTTAAATCTCAGCATCCCCTCCTATAATTAACCTTCTATGAACCTCCTATCAGATCCCACTAGTATGCCCTGCCCCATCGAGTGGCCTGCAACATAATTACAACTACCTAGTTTATGGGGAAACTATGTACTAGAAGTGCCCTCCTCTAATGTCCCAAGAGGGATGCACTAACTTTCCCTGACTGTACATACACAAATGACACATAAGATACATGCAATATTGTCATACAGGAACATGAGGCAAAATATATACAATTGTCTATATAATGGTAACACATTCAAGTGCCAATACCATAAGCAATGAGCGGTAATACATAATTACAAATGTAGCAGTACCACAGGCAATAATCATAAAAACATGTCTGCAAACTTTAAGAACTGGAAGACAATCAAGGGGAAGGGAGGCATTAGAGACATCATATCTTACCCTCTTACATAGGTTCCCAGCCAAAGCAGAGATTTTTAGCTTCAATCAAGCCTTTTACCTCCAAACCAGCGGAGTTTCTAAGGGGGCAAAATACTCCCCATCACTAACAAATCTTGTGATGAGTTGATGGGAGGAATCATATGTTTACAGTGTGGACAATCTATTCAAGGATAACATATGGTGGTATGGCAGATACATAGACGATATCATTATGATATGGAGGTCTGATGTATCTGCCATACCTAACCTAGTTGCTTATTTCAATTGCAACTAGCAGTGATGAGCGAGTTTACTCGTTGCTAAGGTTTTTCCGAGCATGCTCGGGTGACCTCCGAGTACTTTGGCATGCCTGGAGATTTAGTTTCTGTCAACGCAGCTGCATGATTTGAGGCTGCTGGACAGGCTCAATACATGTGAGGAATGCCTGCTTGTTAGGGAATCTCCACATGTATTCAGGCTGGCGAGCATCCACAAATCATGCAGCTGAGGCGACGAAAACTAAATCTCCGAGCTCGCCAAAATACTTGGAGGACACCCGAGCATGCTCTGGAAAACCTGAGCAACGAGTATACTTGCTCATCACTAGCAACTAGTGAGAAAGCACTGGAGACTTCTAAGGTGGCCAGCAATGAGTCCAGACCTGAATCCCATAGAACACCTGTGGAGAGATCTAAAAATGGCAGTTTGGAGAAGGCACCCTTCAAATATCAGGGACCTGGAGTAGTTTGCCAAAGAAGAATGGTCTAAAATTCCAGCAGATCATTGTAAGAAACTCATTGATGGTTACCGGAAGCGTTTGGTCGCAGTTATTTTGGCTAAAGGTTGTGCAACCAAGTATTAGGCTGAGGGTGCCAATACTTTTGTCCGGCCCATTTTTGGAGTTTTGTTTGAAATGATCAATGTTTTGCTTTTTGCTTCATTCTCTTTTGTGTTTTTTCATTTAAGACAAATTAAATGAAGATAATAATACCAAAGAATTTGTGTTTGCAATCATTTTCAGGAAGAAATTGAATATTATCTGACAGAATTGCAGGGGTGTCAATACTTTTGGCCATGACTGTAATACTGGATATTGTTCTAAAAGCCAACTCCTCATTTTAATTTGTTTATTTTCCATATGTCTTTAATTTGCTCAGCTAATTAATTATCGTACCGGTGTGTTTAACCGGATCTGATCATATAAGAGCTGAGCAAGTCTATGTTCAGATATCATGATTAAGGGTGCAAGTTCACCAGAAACGCGTCAATATCGCATTTCCACTTAATTGTTCTTGCTGATGTTTTTATCCTCTATTGGAAATATTTTAAATGAATAAAAGAAGAATTTTTTCACTATTTTATTGAGCTGGATCTTCATACTTCGATTGTCCCTCGTTTGTCACAGCAGTTCCGTGCTCCGTATACTAAGACATCTGCTATTGTGTTTCTAAAACCAGAGATCGCCTTGTCGTTGGCTGCTGGGCATGCATGACTTGGCCAAATGATGTGCTAAGTATCTCCATTTTTTCTTATTATCTAGAGCAGTAATGCTATTCCTATTCATATAGTTCATATTTATATAGCTCTACAGAGAGCAGCTTGATTTGTTTGCTATTCAGTCTGTGAACAGGCGTTTTGGCTCACCTGATGAGCTGGACACTCCAAGCCCCTGATCGGGGTTGGCACACGGTTCCATGGGCGTTGGGGCAGTTGATAAGGCCCACGGGATACAAGGACTGGAAGTACTGTGGACCGCAGGCCCACCGGACTCCTAAAATAGGTATAGATATGGAGCAGACACTGGAAGAAATGGAGGCCTCAGACATACAGAACACAGCTGAATCTAAGAGTCTTAATGCCAAGAGAGGTGTGAGCGATGGTGGGCCTTATATAGGCCAAGGCAGACAATCACATTGGAGCACACGAAGCAACTTGCAAATCCCGATGCAGAGCACAAGAAAATTGAAGGGACCGAGGTGAGGGGAGTGGTTTGGGACAGGGGTGTAACAACAGGCATACGGTTTTGTATAATTTGTGCAAACTCGTCCACTCTCCCTGGAAGAGTCTGATCCTTCACATGTTCCTTTTTAGACCAAAACAACTCTTTAATGACAATTGGAACATAGATGAAAAGTATTAGTTATGGCAGACCGTTATATTTACTGTAAATGAACCAGGTCCTAGCCCAAATAGCATTCAATCATGTTTCACTGAGCTAGCTTTTGTACATATAACTATCAATACCTTTCCCTACCCTTTATCTCTCCCCTGTAATATCCTACTCTCTAGAATCCTGCAAACGCCTTTCATGTACATAAAAGTTTGCTTTCATGCCTGCCCCCCGTCTCTCTCTCTCCTACTTGTTTCTACAAGTGATATAAATTAATTATGGCCCAGTGAACTCAAGGCTAAAAAAAATGATAAAAAGCAGCTTTAAAAAAATAATAAAAAAGAATATTCAATGACCTGTAGACTCATTCTTCTAATCTCGTTAGTTATGGTACAGCAGAGGTTGCCGTAATCCTCTCACAAATAAAACTTCATTCTGTCTGGTAAACAATCGCTTCTTAGACCAAAATTGAAAGGAAAACTATTTTCTGTCCTTCTCATTCACGACAAATAAGTGAGAATTTCCCCGTTGGAATCTGATAGTAGCTGCCGGGAAAAGGACTCAGTATGTGAAAGGGATTTTCTGATCTCACTATAGATCATGTTCCACTTTAACTACCCAAAGATCAGCACCTTCTGGTCAAAGGCGCTTTAATCTTCAGAGGGCAGCGTATAACATAACTCTGCCGCTTTTTTAGTTTTTGTAATGTAAATACAGTGTAAGAAAAACCTCAAAAGTTTTTTTTTCTTTTGACAGTTAAATAAACACAAGGGGAAAATGTTGGATTTGAAGGTATGAAATAGTGGAGATATACCCCCAGCCATAATCATGTTCTATATGTTGGACATTGACTTAAATTCTGAACCACCTAACGTGAAAAGTAGGACTAAAGTTCTCCAGATGTCCACACCAAAAAGTCAAAATGGTGCCAACATTTGTGAGTATAATTGTGGTCACAGGAGCAGAACATATGGTACCGAGTTGAATAAGAGGCCCTTGTGGGTAGAAGGTGGGGTGCCACCCACCTGCTACTACTTGACAATGGATGGGAGCTCGCTATTTGGATGGGTACACAACTTTGACATTGGAAAGTCTACTACCATATCCCATCTTAGGGACTCACATCTACCTCCAAAAAAGGTGTCATCCAACTGTGTCATACCTAGTTGGACACACATTTTGAGATTGAAAGGAATCATAGAATCATAGAATCATAGAATCGTAGAGTTGGAAGGGACCTCCTGGGCCATCTGGTCCAACCCCCTGCTCAAAGCAGGATTCGCTAAATCATCCCAGTCAGATGTCTGTCCAGCCTCTGTTTGAAGACTTCCATTGAAGGAGAACTCACCACTTCTCGTGGCAGCCTGTTCCACTCATTGATCACTCTAACTGTCAAAAAGTTTTTTCTAATATCTAATCTGTGTCTCCTCCCATTCAGTTTCATCCCATTGCTTCTAGTCTTTCCTTGTGCAAATGAGAATAAAGTTGACCCTTCTGCAATGTGACAGCCCTTGAGATATTTGTAGACAGTTATTAAGTCTCCTCTCAGTCTTCTCCTTTGCAAACTAAACATTCCCAAATCCTGCAACCTTTCCTCATAAGACAGGGTTTGCAGACCGGTCACCATTCTGGTCGCTCTTTTCTGAACTTGCTCCAGTTTGTTGATGTCTTTTTTAAAATGTGGTGCCCAAAACTGGACACAATATTCCAGATGAGGTCTGACCAAAGAGGAGTAGAGGGAAATAATGACTTCACGTGATCTAGACTGTATGCTTCTGTTAATACATCCTAGAATTGCATTTGCCTTTTTTGCTGCTGCATCACACTGTTGACTCATATTCAGTCTGTGATCTATTAGTATACCCAAGTCTTTTTCACATGTGCTGTCACTTAGCCCTATTCCTCCCATTCTATATATGCTTTTTTCATTTTTATTGCCCAGATGTAGTACTTTGCATTTGTCCCTGTTAAAAACCATTCTGTTAGTTGCTGCCCACTTCTCCAGTTTATTTAAATCTTTTTGAATCCTCTCTCTCTCTTCTCTAGTATTAGCTATCCCTCCTAGCTTTGTGTCATCAGCAAATTTAATCAGTTTACCCTCAATTCCTTCATCTAAATCGTTGATAAAGATGTTGAACAATACAGGGCCCAGGACAGAGCCCTCTGGTACCCCACTTGAGACATTCTTCCAACTGGATGTGCAGCCATTTACGACCACTCTTTGGGTCCGATCACTAAGCCAGTTATGAATCCACCTAACAGTTGCCTTGTCCATTCCATACTTAGTCATTTTTTCAATAAGGATTGTATGAGAGACTTTGTCAAATGCTTTGCTGAAGTCAAGATATACTATATCTACAGCATTTCCTTGATCCACCCAATCAGTGATACCGTCATAGAAGGAAATTAAGTTAGTCTGACATGACTTATTAGTTACAAACCCATGCTGACTCTGTTTAATCACTTCATTCTTATCCAGGTATTGACATACATGTTGTTTAATAATTTGTTCAAAGATCTTTCCTGGTATAGAAGTCAGACTCACCGGCCTATAGTTGCCTGGGTCCACCTTCTTCTCCTTTTTGAAGATAGGAACAACATTTGCTCTTCTCCAGTCTTCTGGCAGGAGATATGGTCGTTCATATACACTACTAAGTGAGCAAACTTGAGTGTGTGACTCTCATTGATGTCGAAGGAGAGAGCTTCCCATATGCGCTGCCACCTCACTTTTTATTCTTCACTTACATGTGGAGACTATTGGGTTCAAGAAGCTTAACAGTTTTCTTTAGGTGCACACTAAATGCATGCCATAAGGCATAACATGGAATTTGAGGGGCATGATAGACAGTTCAGTAGCACTGACCATTTTCCAATATGAGGCCCAGATATTCTCAATGCACTCCTGGTGTATTCTTGCTGCTTGGTGAAGTTGCTTTGGGCTGTAAGTCAAGTGTGAAATTACGGTAAGTAATAACACAGGTATGCAAAATTTGGGTTTATGAAAATTGTTTCAAATCCAATGCTCTCTTTCTATCTTTTCTTTTGCCCTGATTTATAAAAACGTATATTTTGAACCATCACTTATGAATTTTGCACAAAATGAGAATGAAATTACGTACAAGTGAGATGAACAAGAAAAATCTTTGTTTTAGCAAAATGCACACAATATTATATATACAAATTTATTGAACATTCCTTCTGCAACTTTATTGGGAATTACAGTAATTCTTATGCCTTTCCTTTTCTTCAAAGCTTCTCTTGATAGCTTTCATCTTATAGAAGGCCTGCAGATCTCTGTGAAGCATTCAGCAGTTGTCCCTCCATCTACCTTGGTATCGTCGTTCCATCTCCTTGATATCCTGATGAAATCTTTCTCCTCGCTCTTCGCTAACAGCATCAATGTTTTTAGCAAAGTAGTCCAAATGGGAATGAAAAAAAGGAACTTCAAATCAGACAACCCAAGGCTTTGAAATGTTTCATCATGTTCTCCACGATGGACTTAAATTTTGGATCTTTGCTGTTACCTAGAAATTTCTTCACAACTTCTTTAAAAGAATCCCAAGCCCTTTTCTCAACAGCTTTAAGATTTGTTTTGAACACATCGTCCTTCATGAGTTTCCAAATATCCAAACCCATAAAAATACCTTCCTTCAGTATTGCTTCGGACAACCACTGAAACCTGGTACACAGGTGCTTAAAATTCTCTCTTTAATTTAGTAGAACTTTCACAAACTACTTGATCAGTCCTAGCTTCATGTGGCAGGAGAACTTTAGTGGGATTAACTAACCATTACACAACTATGTTCTTGAGACCAGGTTGCAAAGATTTTCTCACTGGCCAACTTTTTTGGCTCCAGTGATGAGTCCTATCCTGACTGTCCAATTCATGGAAGAAGCATGGGTGCATCATGTATCCTCCTTGATGCCCAAGGATCAAAACAAGAACTTTCAGATCAACACATATTAACCATCCTTGATCCTCATAGTTAAGTTTCTTAAGAATAAAGTCTAAATTCTCATAGCTTTCCTTCAAGTGCATGGAATGGCCTACAGGCATTGAAGCATACTTGCTGCCATTGTGCAGTAGCGCAGCTTTTAGACTTTCTTTTTTAATGAATCAATAAAGAGTGTCCTCTCACTGTTACATTTTTCCATCAGCCCAGAAACATAACTGCAATACACTAGAGCACTGTATTGAGAAAAGTATGGAAGGAATTCCTTTTCTTTTCTATTGTACAGTGAAAATCCATTCCTAACCAATCTATAATGACACCAAATTCAACCACCAAAGGTCATGCAAAGGGGTGCGTCACTGTACGTGATGTAATTTTTTCAATATTTTTACTGAGTTCAGTGATTGAAAGTATATAAAAATCACCTCTTACTTTTCAAACAATTCTACCCTTGCAGAAATGTGAACACAAAGAATGAATCGATGAATAAGATACCACTCAGGAGGTCACATTTGCCTCAAGGAATGGTGATGTGTGCAAGTCAAAGGACCAAAAGTTCATAATTGTTCAAAGAGATGAAGTCACACTCAAGACTAGGAATTTACTGAATCACGAATTACCAAAAATGGCTGTAGCCATTTTATGCATTGCTAAAAATTGCATCAGCCAGAGAAGAATCAAATTACTTCAGCAGGGCTGGCTTTCATAATGCTTTGCAGCTGTTATATCACATAGTATAGCCCAGCCAATTAGGAAGAACTATCATAGCCTGTATAAAAGCAGAAGCAGGGAATGCAGAAGTCATTTTGTGGAGAATCTGGATAGTTGTCACAATTTATTATGAGATTTGTGGCAGCTCTGTTTCTGCTGTAATTTAAATGTTGTTTTTTCCTTTTAGTTCAGCAAGAGTTAATGTCAATATCTTGCTGGCAGTTTCTTTTAGGATGGTCAGCTGATGTTGGTTAGTAACCACTTCCACCTTCCTTTAAATAGTCACAATACCCATCAGCTGATTGTCGGTAATAGAGTTATTCTATGCAGACCAGCTTGGAGTGAGGAGCTCTCTTGTGTCGGTGGTGTAGCTGCTGCTGCTGCTGCTGTGGGAGTTCTGCTATTCTGGTGCGGTATTCTCTGCTGCTTTGGAGCTTGGCAGCAGAGCCTGAAACAGAGTATTTTGTCCCTTTTTCTTTGTTTTTCTCTTCCCCTGTGTTTTACTCTCTGCAGTGGTGAGTCTAGCGTTCTTGCCGGCCAGTTCATTAGCCAAGGTACATTGAGGAGACAATCAGGGACTAGACACGTGATGGTGGCAGGGGGGGGAAGGACCTGCATAGGATGTTATGGGAGATTAGGGACAGGCACAGGCAGGTATGGACTGAGGCTGAAATTCAGTCCTGGCATTTGAAATCACACAGGCTCATGTTGTCCCCATCCCCATGACCCAGATGGGATATATTAATAATATTACCCTGGATGGAGGAAAGGAAGATTTTCTACAAGACCAATATTTCTAATGATACCCGTGGCCTGCTGGGGTAAATGACGGAGTCAGCGACTTTGTGCTCCATCACATCTCTTAACAGTATGGGTGTCTTGAGAACACTGATTCTGTTAACAACTTAGCAGACAAGGCAGCCCATGAGCAAACAGGCCCTTCTGGCATTTGCCAGAATTGCCAGATGGCTAGTCTGGCCCTGGGCACAGGTTGATGTCAGGAGGTGTCCAATCCCTTGCTCCCTCTTAACTTTAGGGCCTTCCTCTCCCCAATTCCATCCCGTCATAGTTGTATACTGTGTCGTCCCCCCGTTCTTACCCGTGTCTGAGCGTGACGTCACAGAACACAACTTAACAATAGAAATAGAGAGAGAAAGGTATACAACACTGAATAAATTGTAGAGAGCATTGGTGACAGCACAACAGTGAAGAAGATTATGGTTTGTGGAAAAGAGGATTGTCATGTGCGATTAT
The DNA here is from genome assembly GCF_039654945.1 of Dendrobates tinctorius. Taxonomy (NCBI): domain Eukaryota; kingdom Metazoa; phylum Chordata; class Amphibia; order Anura; family Dendrobatidae; genus Dendrobates; species Dendrobates tinctorius. The sequence continues at coordinate 16,833,868 of NW_027361868.1, forward strand.
TCAGTGCAATTGATTACTTTGTGGTACTTTCAATTTGCAGCTAATTGATTTTCCATGTTTGTTTTTTTTAAATAATTCAGCAAATCCGCTGAACTTGAAACTGAAACTGAGCTCATCTTTATGCTAGCAAAGCTTTGGACCTTGTCCTTTATCAGACAGCTGCACAATGTCATGGACACAAAAAAGACACTGATACTTTTTCTTACATCTCCTGGATTCGGCACAAGGCGCTGCTTCATCCTCCTGCTTCTGGCTATGTCTGCTTTTAGGCGCATTCAGTTGATATGCAAACCTAGCATACACCTATGATATCTTGCTTTTAGGTGGCTTAGTATTTGGTGGCCTCGCTATAATTTTGGATATCTTCTGCTGGGCTCTGCTATATCAAGGTGCTCTGCTATACTGCCAAATGTTTGCCTGCTGACAAACTGAACTTTGATATATTTCTGGGCTTTGCTACTTTGCAACAAGTGTGCCTCTTGACAAATTAAGCCCTGCTACATTGCTGGGATCTGCTACATTGCCACAATTGTGCCTAATGGCATACCCAGCTTTGCTATATTGCTGGGTTCTGCTACATTGCCAGAAATGTTCCTCCTACCATACCTAGCTCTGCTATACTGCTGGCTTTGCTTCATCACTGCAAGTGATTCATCTATACAGACTCTACTTAGATGATCTGCTTATGCTATCTATCCAGCCTATACAGCCATCCTTCCTCCAGCTGCCATCCAGTTTTTACAGTCTCCACAGTTTACTTCCTTATCATCATCTGTCATGCTGCCATTCCTTCTGCTCATCCAGACCAAGGGCTTTGAAGATTCACCTAACCAGATGAAACATACCCGTAAACCCTATAGGGAGCGGACACCCATGAGGTTCAGAAATGGATAACAGCTCCTTCGATATGGCCATAGTGCCATATGGAGTTCAAATATCTCCATTCTAAGGAGACAGTAGACTCTTCTTTAGGTTTGTGCTGCCATATAGTGCCTCTTACGGTGTCATATTTTGGCAATTTTAGGGAAGTATAGCTCTGAAATATGACATCCCAACATGACAAAACCACGAAACCACAAAAACACTAGTGCATGCTCTTATCATCTCCCGCCTCAACTACTGCAACCTCCTACTCTCTGACCTCCCCTCTAGCACTCTGGCACCACTCCAGTCCATCCTTCACTCTGCTGCCCAACTAATCCACCTATCTCCCCGTTATTCCCCAGCCTCCCCCCTATGCCAGGCCCTTCACTGGCTTCCTATTGCCCAGAGGCTCCAATTCAAAACCCTAACCATGACATACAAAGCCATCCACAACCTGTCTCCTCCATACATCTGTGACATGGTCTCCTGGTTCCTACCCGCACGCAACCTTCGATCATCTCAAGATCTCCTTCTCTACACTCCCCTTATCTCTTCTTCCCACAACCGCATATAAGACTTCTCCCGTGCTTCCCCCATATTCTGGAACTCTCTGCCGCAACACATCAGACTCTCACCATCAACGGAAACCTTCAAGAAGAACCTGAAGACCCACCTGTTCTGACAAGCCTACAGCCTGCAATGATCCTCGGTCTACTGAACCACCGCACAACCTGCTCTACCCTCTCCTACTGTACCCTCACCCATCCCTGTAGACTGAGAGCCCTCGCGGGCAGGGTCCCCTCTCCTTATGTACTTGTGTGTCCCTTGTGTTACACATGTTTATTATACTTGTCTATATTTCCCCTTTTCACATGTAAAGCGCCATGGAATAAATGGCGCTATATAAATGCATAATAATAATAATAATAACACTATGTTTTCTTTTGGATTAACGTTGAACTACGTTAGAGGCCCAAAGAGCCTCAGTATGTCCCCATAGGAATTGTGTTTTGGTACCGTACTGATCCATATTGTAGCCAGGTATCTGAACCACTTGGCTAATTGTAATTTACCTACTAAGTTCCCAAACTGGCTATGGACTGTGTCAATGCCCTATATAAATGATATCATTAATATGTTTTTGCTTCTTAATATACTGTTTACTATATTAAAGAATATCTACATAAAAACACACACGGCTCAAAATCAATAAAAAATATAGGTTTTTTATTACATAACAAAATATATGAAAGCATAAAATAGGCATACAAAAGGCAGACATATAAAATATTAAAGGTAGGAAAATGATAATAACAAAACTCCCTTGTGTGAATACTGCAAATCAATACAGAGCTATATTATGTGCACTCAAAGTATTGAGGACGGTATTTCAAAAGGTACAAGCAGAAATAGCCAGTGCTGCATAAGTTACAGCCCTTTAACCTACAGTGGATACAGAAAGTATTCAGACCCCTTTAAATTTTTCACTCCTTGTTTCATTGAATCCATGTGGTAAATTCAAAAAAGTTCATTTTTTCTCATTAATGTACACTCTGTACCCCATCTTGACGGAAAAAAAGAGAAATGTATAAATGTTTGCAAATTTATTAAAAATGAAAAACTGAAATATTACACGGTCATGAGTATTCAGACCCTTTGCTCAGACACTCATATTTAAGTCACATGCTGTCCATTTCCTTGTGATCCTCCTTGAGATGGTTCTACTCCTTCATTGGAGTCCAGCTGTGATTTATTAAACTGATAGGACTTGATTTGTAAATGCACACTCCTGTCTATATAAGACCTCACAGCTCACAGTGCATGTCAGACCAAATGAGAATCATGAGGTCAAAGGAACTGGCCAAGGAGCTCAGAGACAGAATTGTGGCAAGGCACAGATCTGGCCAAGGTTACAAAAGAATTTCTGCAGTACTCAAGGAAGAAGTTTCTGACCACAAGGAGTCTTCCTAGGCCGGGCCGTCCAGCCAAACTGAGCAATCGTTGCAGAAGAGCCTTGGTGAGAGAGGTAAAGAAGAACCCCAAGATCACTGTGGCTGAGCTCCACAGATGCAGTAGGGAGATGGGAGAAAGTTCCACAAAGTCAACTATCACTGCAGCCCTCTACCAGTCGGGCCTTTATGGCAGAGTGGCCCGATTGAAGCCTCTCTTCAGTGCAAGACATATGAAAGTCTGCAAAGAATTTGCTAAAAAAACACATGAAAGAATCCTAGACTATGAGAAATAAGATTCTCTGGTCTGATGAGATGAAGATAGAACTTTTTGGTGATAATTCTAAGTGGTATGTGTGGAGAAAACCAGGCACTGCTCATCACCTCCCCAATACCATTCCAACAGTGAAACATGGTGGTGGCAGCATCATGCTATGGGGTGTTTTTCAGCTGCAGGGACAGGATGACTGGTTGCAATTTAAGGAAAAATGAATGTTGCCAAGTATTATTATTATTATTATTTATTGTTATAGCGCCATTTATTCCATGGCGCTTTACATGTGAGGGGGGTATACATAAAAACAAGTACAATAATCTTAAACAATACAAGTCATAACTGGTACAGGAGGAGAGAGGACCCTGCCCGCGAGGGCTCACAATCTTCAAGGGATGGGTGATAATACAGTAGGCGAGGGTAGAGCTGGTCGTGCAGCGGTTTAATCTTACAGAAATATCCTGGATGAAAACCTCTTCTAGAGTGCTCTGGACCTCAGACTTGGCCGAAGCTTCACCTTCCAACAAGACAATGACCCTAAGCCAGGGGTGGGGAACCTCAGGCCCGAGGGCCATTTTTGGCCCTCAATGACCGTTTATCAGGCCCTCGGGCAGATTCTCAGGGATCGCATTCTTGGGCAAGGAGCTGTATTTTAATTGCCACAAACACATTAATTTCTTCTTGCTCTGTTAGCACACACACAGTGTTCAGTAATGAACACTGAAAGGCATGCAATGAAAGATTACATCCTAACACAAGTGCCAGAGTCAGGATGTACTTTGTGGGCGGAGTTTGTACGGCCCCCGAAGGATGGTCTAAACATTGAAATGGCCCTTGGCAGAAAAAAATTCCCCACCCTTGCCCTAAGCAAACAGCTAAAATAACAAAGGAGTGGCTTCAGAACAACTCTGTGACCATTCTTGACTGACCCAGCCAGAGCCCTGACCTAAACCCAATTGATCATCTCTGGAGAGACCTGAAAATGGCTGTCCACCAACGTTCACCATCCAGCCTGACGGAACTGAAGAGGATCTGCAAGGAAGAATGGCAGAGGATCCCCAAATCCAGGTGTGAAAAACTTGTTGCATCATTCCCAAGAAGACTCATGGCTGTACTAGCGCAAAAGGTGCATCTAATACTGAGCAAAGGGTCTGAATACTTATGACCATGTGATATTTCAGTTTTTCTTTTTTAATAAATTTGCAAAAAATTCTACATTCCTGTTTTTTTCAGTCACGATTGGGTGCAGAGTGTATATTAATGAGAAAAAATGAACTTTTTTGAATTTACCAAATGGCTGCAATGAAACAAAGAGTGAAAAATTTAAAGGGGTCTGAATACTTTCTGTACCCACTGTACATACAGATAAACAGAGAGAGAGTAATGTAATATGAAAGTTTACAATAATGATAATAATGCACAGTGGCATGGAGTACATTTTACCTATCAAAGAAAACACGCCCGATGTACATTTCACATCTTCAAGCTTCATCTATACAGATGAATAGTTGAATTTTTGGGGCATTTTGGCCCCTTATACAGTATATAGCTCCTTATGCTCATGTAAGTGTTTCCTATATTAGTTAATTAAAAGCAATATATTTATATCTGTTCTAGAATTCACTGTGCTGAATATTTAGGGTACCGTTACACTTAGTGATGCACCAGCGATCCTGACAACGATATAGATCGCTGGTGCATCGCTAAGTGGTCGCTAGTGAGCTGCCAAACAGGCAGATCTCACCAGCGACATAGCAGGGGTCGGGGGTCGCTACTTACCTGTCAGACGCGGAGATCCAGATGTCCTCCCGCTCGCGTCCACGCGTCGCTCGTCGGCGCCACAGGAAGCGCCGCAGGAAGTGGCCGACGAGAAATGATCCAAGAGCTTCTCGCGCGACCAGCGATGAGCAGCGGGGGAGCCGGTCGGAGGTAAGTATCAGACATAGCGATATCGCTAGCAATATCGCTGCTACGTCACAAAATCGGTGACTTTACAGCGATATTGCTAGCGATATCACTGTGTGTAACGGGGGCATTAGTCTCCACATTTTCACATTAGCAAATATCATACTGTAATTAAAGTAATAGATCTTTTGTTAACAAATACAATAGGCTAATCGCTATCTCGCTTTAAATCTAAGCTCAGGTCAGTGCCATAGACAAGCCTTCCAGCTAATCACAGGTAAATGACGTGACTACCCTCCACCGACTCTTCTTCCAAAAAAGAAAGATAGTTTCACAGTAACACTAACTAGGACAGAATACCAAACTGTGATCACGTGCACTATCTATCCCTGGAGGAAAATACACAGCAGGATGTCAAAATTGTACATATTTTGCTGTACAACTGAAATTAGAGCATTGCCTAGCCTTTAGTTTCTGCTCTGTCTGCTGTAAAAGAGATGACGTATGATGTTTTAAGTAAAAAAATACTTAAAAAAGGCCATGACCCTTTATGGGGAGAGTGGGGGGGGGTGAGAACTTGGATGTGACAAAGAAACAACTATTGGGTTGTTAATAGTCGTAGTGGTCCGGTAGACACTTCTATGTTCACAGAACAATTGTGGGGGCTGGTCTTTGACTGTTGATCGGCAATGTCTAGGTTGGGAACCTTGACCTGTGTCGTTCGGGTTTTCAGTGCTTGACCATTGATGAATGCAGTCTAGACCTTGACCACCATAGATCTGGTCTTTGGTGCTTGACCGAAGTCATCTCGGTCTCGGCCTAGCTGGTACCTGAGACTGAGGCCTACTATCTGCAGTGGGAGCATCTGCCACCTCTCTCGGTGCCAAATCTCTTCCCGTTTTATATTGGAGGCTGGTTTTGTCAGGGTCACTGCCTAATTCAATCCCTTCTGCAACTCTTAATCATAGAATCGTAGAGTTGGAAGGGACCTCCTGGGCCATCTGGTCCAACCCCCTGCTCAAAGCAGGATTCCCTAAATCATCCCAGACAGATGTCTGTCCAGCCTCTGTTTGAAGACTTCCATTGAAGGAGAACTCACCACCTCTCGTGGCAGCCTGTTCCACTCATTGATCACTCTAACTGTCAAGAAGTTTTTTCCAATATCTAATCTGTGTCTCCTCCCATTCAGTTTCATCCCATTGCTTCTAGTCTTTCCTTGTGCAAATGAGAATAAAGTTGATCCTTCTACAATGTGACAGCCCTTGAGATATTTGTAGACAGCTATTAAATCTCCTCTCAGTCTTCTCTTCTGCAAGCTAAACATTCACAAATCATGCAACCTTTCCTCATAAGACAGGGTTTGCAGACCGGTCACCTATCTACCTGTCTTCTACTCTTCTACTTGAGAATAGTTCTGCAGGGTTTTGTTCAAGTCTGGAGGCCACACATCTTTGCAACCCTTTGTCTCCTATGCTCGGCTCTCCTACAAATACACATGAGAAGTTGCCTCATCCTGAAGTTGCCCGGCCTCACTCATTAGTTGCTACATTTCAAGGGGTACTTTTGCCCAATCATGTCTTTATCTGGCCATCTTAGGCTAGATTCACATTTGCGTTCAGGAGGGCTGTGGATAGCTGCCTACTTCCTCCTTTCTTCCTCCCTGAAGCTCTGCCTATGCTCCGCCTACTTCTGTATGCATCCTGCATTTCCCTGTGTACCTATCTTTAACATTGGGTAAGTAGGGACATGCGTTGTATGCGGATGAATTCGCATGCGGCGATTTGACAATTTTGCATTTCCGTTCGATTGCCGCACACATCAAATCACCGCATGCAGATGCATCCGCATACAATGCATGTCCCTCTCATTTTGGAGGAACTGCTCTATCCTACATCACTCAGATAATTAATCCAATCATATGAATGGCCAATGTGTAATGCATTTGTGGTGCCCCCAGGAGCATGGTTGCCACAGTGGCATAGCCTTCCTCCAGGGAGGGTGATGTCCGGCTTGGAAGCAATGAAGGGTCTCTCCTCCTGAGGTGTGGTACCCCCCCATCCAGGTAAGGTGGAAACACCTGACCACACTCCAACACCTGCACCCCACACCACAAAGTAGTGTAGCAAAGCACTTTCGGCGGCTCCCTGCTTGGAGTGTAGCATAGCACCCCTTGGTGGCTCCCTGCTTGGAACATGAAACGTGCTGGGAGGTGGGTGGAGTTTAGTTTACATAAAAGAGCGGGAAGAGTTGAGGATTCAGTCAGTCAGTCATTCATTCAGTCAGTGAGTGAAGATGTAGAAGGACAGAGTGTGAGACAGAAGATCCCCGGGAGAGGGATGGAGGAAGGAAGTGCTGCAGCAGGCCACAGTGATCTGGGTCTGCTGGCACAAGAAAGAGACAGAGAAAGGAAGCTTGATTCTCCATTGGGAAGAAGGATTAGCACGGAACGTGAGGAAGATAAGAGAACAAGGACTAGGGTTAGAGGAGAACCCTTCTCAAGTTCTAAGCGCGAGGCCGGGGCCCGGTCCCCGAGGTTGTACGGATACTAATGGTCCTGCAGCAGACACCGGAGGAATAGAAATAGTGACCACTTTATTCCCACACAAGACTTGGGGGCACAACAGCAACATACGAGAGAGCCGGGACTTAGTAGCAAGGAGTCCCCAAAGCAGGCTACAGCTGTCTGCCATACAAGTAGAATTCATAGGAACATCTGACAGGAGGAACTCCAGTGTAACTCAGTACTAGGAGTACTTCATTCAAAGACGCTATAAGAGGAGACGTTCAGAGAAGGCACATATGTTGGCGGGGTGTTGGAAAGCAGTACTTCATCTTGCCTGGAAGTTGGCTGAGCTCCTGACCCGGAGGACACGGCACGGATGCGGGCACCTGTACCTGCAACAGACTGTGAGTAAAGCTTTGGAACTACATGCCCTGGTGTCCTCCACTTATTCCTGAGCCAACCCGCCCAACACTGCTACATCCCTTGCGCCTGACACTACACCATCTAAGTGTCACTTCACCTACACTGCCCTGGGACTACAGCCCTGCCTGTGGAGCGCTATAACATCATTGCTGCACGACACCATCTGTCCCAGAGGATCTGTCTGCAGCGTCGGCTTACATTCACATTGCCGAACACCACAGGTGGTGTCACGAATCACTTATAAACTTTCACCACCATAAGCACACTGCAACAACCCCTTTTACAATGGGCGCCCATTGCCACGGACCGGGTCACAGCTACCGTGACAACTCCTATTGAACTCCACGGGCCCGGTACCGAGTACTCCACAGCCCTGGGAGGGCGACCCACTTTATTTCCCCAGTGGTGGCACTGTAGGAAAATGAAACATTTACTACCCGGCTTCCCCAAAGATTTACACTGATCCCTGATTATTTCTAAAGGAGGACACTTTGTGTTAAGCGTATTGTTGTTGGACCAGATTTACTCTAATATATACGGATTCTCCAAAGCAGAGAACCCCTTTAACCCCTTAACCCCTAGAGGTATTTTCGGTTTTGCGTTTTCGTTTTTTTGCTCCCCTTCTTCCCAGAGCCATAACTTTTTTATTTTTCCATCCATATAGTCATGTGAGGGCTTGTTATTTTGCGGGACGAGTCGTACTTTTGAATCACACCATTGGTTTTACAATGTAGTGTACTAGAAAATGGGAACAAAATTACAAGTGCGGTGAAATTGCAAAATAAAGTGCAATCCCACGCTTGCTTTTTGTTTGGCTTTTTTACTAGGATCACTAAATGCTAAAATTCACCTGCCATTATGATTCTCCGGGTCATTATAAGTTCATAGACACCAAACATGTCTAGGTTCTTTTTTATCTAAGTGGTGAAAAAAAAAATTCCAAACTTTGCTTAAAAAAAAATTGCGCCATTTTCCAAAACCTGTAGCGTCTCCATTTTTCGTGATCCCGGGTGAGGGCTTATTTTTTGCGTGCCGAGCTGACATTTTTAATTATACAATTTTGCTGCAGGCCGGATCTTTTGATCGCCCGTTATTGCATTTTAATGCAATGTTGCGGAGACAAAAAAAAATGTAATTCTGGCATGTTTACTTTTTTTTTCTCGATACACCACTTAGCAATTAAGTTAATCCTTTTTTTAATTGATAGATTTGTAGGTTTGATTTCTTTATTGTTTTATTTAGAATGGGGAGAAAGGGGGGTGATTTGAACTTTTCTTTTTTTTTCTTTTTTTATATTTTTAAAAACATTTTTTTTTTACTTTTGGCATCTTCAATAGCCTCCATGGGAGACTAGAAGCTGCCATAACTCGAATGGCTCAGTTACATACAGGCGATGATCAGTTCGCCTGTATGTAGCAGAATTACTCACTTGCTATGAGCGCTCACAGCAAGCCGGCACTGACAACCATACGGTCCCCTCTGTACCTGGACCTCTGTTTGTCATGCCAACCCACAGTGACCTACAATCACGTGACGGGGGTCACCGGTGGGAGGATTTCAGAACAATTGCCAGAAGCGCATGTTAAATGTCACTGTCAGCGATTGGCAGTGCCATTTAATGGGTTAATAGCTGCGTGTGGATCGCGATTCCACCCGCGGCTATGGAAGGCACATGTCAGCTGTTCAAAAAAACAACTGACATGTACCAGCAAAGAAGTGGACTCACCGCCAGGGTGTTATGAATGAGTCACCGTAGGAGGCAAAAACAGAAACACTAGCTAAGTCCAGAAAACCAAAGAAGTTTGCAGCCATCGGACTGCAGACCCCTGAACCTAACAACAACAACCAGCAGTAGCCGTGGGGGTTCCTACGGTGCCCCAGACCCCTCGACCACAGCCGGAGAACTACATAGCCCAAAGACAGAAAGGGAAATATAAACTGCCCCAGAGCAGACCCCAAAGCAATAGGCAGCCCCCAACATATAATGATGGTGAAGCAAGATGAAAAAACACTCACACAGATAGAAAGATAGGCTGAGCAAACGATGGGGCCCAAGCCAACTAAATAGGACAGAATAGAAAAGCTGCTGTCTGCAATCCGCCAAAACCCTCTCAAAAACAAGAGCCAACAGACTGATAGGGAAAAAAGCCCTGAAGACGCTAGGCTTCAAAAAGACTATATCAGTACTCAGGTATTATCTGAAGACAGAGCAAAAAGGAATTCAGCTCACCCAGCAGGGAAAGGCAGAAATCCAGAAAAACAAGGCAAAACAAAACCAAAACACAAATGCAAAAAGTAGAGCAGAAAACTGAGCTTTTGAGGAGCAGGAATCAGACTTGTCTCCAAGAATCCCTCAGAGTAATCACCCGCAAGGCAGAAGGGCGTCGGCTGCCTTATATCCAGTCAGCAATCCCAGTCACCCAGTCATCATCATTCTGCTCAGGTGCTTTGTAATCAGCCTCACTACCTTCCTTCACCAGAAGAGGGAGTTCATCAGACCTCAATGGTGAAGGGGAAAATGAACTCACAACAGAAGGGAGTGCGACATCGGCGTACTATTACGCCCGATGTCGGAAAGGGGTTAAAAGGAATCTGGCAGCCAATTTTTGCTGTCTAGTCTTAAGCCCCCGTTACATACTGCGATATCGCTAGTAATATCGCTGTAAAGTCACCGATTTTGTGACGTTGCAGCGATATTGCTAGCGATATCGCTGCATGTGATACTTACCTCCGACCGGCTCCCCCGCTGGTTATCGCTGATCGTGCGAGAAGCTCCTGGACCATTCCTCGTTGGTCACTTCCTGGTGGGCTTCCTGTGGCGCTGACGAGCGACGCGTGGAGCCGGGCGGGAGGACGCAGGATCGCCGCGTCTGACAGGTAAGTAGCGATCCCCGTCCACAGCGATGTCGCTGGTGAGATCTGCCTGTGTGGCAGCTCACTAGCGACCACTTAGCGATGCACCAGCGATCCTGACCGTGTCATATCGCTGGTCGGGATCGCTGGTGCATCGCTAAGTGTAACGGTACCCTTAGAGCAGCATGATGTGGGGGCAGACAGACTGATTGCAGGAATGCATCATTTTCTCAGCAGCTTACTCTAGTTTCAATACACAAAATAAGGTTGCACTCTATCACGCTAAAGCATGTCAATGTAGAATATATGAAATCTGAATAGCAATACAGCTATGGAGTATTAGGAAAAAATATGAGACGCTTAGCATATAACTTGGCCAAATTACATCTGCCCATCAACCAACGTCAAGGTGGCCTCAAAGTCTGATGGGTGCCTACACTGTGTGAATACATCTCTAAGACTGATGTCTGAATTCCTGGGTGAACGTGGACACCTCTGTCAGCAATGCCTGCATTTATGGGTAAGTAGGGACCTGCTTTAGTTAAAATCACCAGCTGGTAGAGGGCAGAGAGCTCGGTCAGTTAGCTAATATACAAAAGACAAAATACTGACAGGCACATCTAGACTAGTGTGAGAGGTATTCACACAGTGTAGGCACCCATCAGACTTTGAGGCCACCTTGACGTTGGTTGATGTGCAGATATAATTTGGCCAAGTTATATGCTAAGCGTCTCATATTTTTTCCTAATACAACATAGCTGTATTGCTATTCAAATTTCATATATATCCTTTAGCATGATAGAGTGCAACCTTATTTTGTATATTGAATGTGGAAGTAGCTCCTCCCGGTATGCACCTATTCACAATAGTCTGGATGTGCCAGTCAGTTTTTTGTCTTTTGTAGTTTCAATACAATTAGTGTTTTACCAGAAGGAGATTATCACTAGAAGACTAATTGTCATGTGTCAGGTAGTCCAGCTAATCTATGTAACCCCACTCCCACCACTGATTGGCAGCTTTCTGATAATGCCCAGTGTACACAGGAAACTGCCAATAAGGTGTGTGGGCGGGGTTATACACAGATCAACATTCGTAGCTCTGCTACATCTACAGCAGGGAAAACAGGGATTCCATCAAAACTGCAGCAAGCAGTCCAGTAAGTGACACATTGCTGGAGTCAGGGTTTCTACTCCTACATTATGCTGTTCTCAGATTACATAGCAAAAACCCAAATACCTGCTGACAGATTCCCTTTAAGTGTCACATATTCCAAAATGAAATTAAAATAAAATATTTATTAGAAAAAAAGACAATTCTTTATATTTATCATTCAGAAGGCTTATTTTAAACTTTTTTCACTTTTAAACTTTATTAGTGCCACTACTTGTCAATATATATATATACAAAATATATATATTTTAACTTTAGATGTGATATTTAATAGGTGTCACAGAGTGCATTATTGAAGCCAATGACAGGGTATAATTATCCTCCACCATAGCTCGTAAAGCGGACAGCATTACCTAAGAGCTAAATGGTTCACACACTATGAGCCTTCACCATGATTTGATGTTCTTGAATCTAAAATAGTATATTGTGGTTCACGTTATGCCCTTAATTGCAAACAGACAAGAGAAGGAGAATTTCCAAAGCTGATTTCCTGGGCCTGGGGGATACTAGTGGCAAAAGCAGATTAAAAGGACAACTGGAACAGAACAAGAATGGAGATTTGTCTTAAACTATAGAACAATAAGCAGGAGATGAGGGCAATCAACCATACCCAAATCTGTATAGAGATCAAGGAGTCCAGCAGTAGTGACCTTGGGACTTATTCAGTAGGAGGTAAGCAGGAATCTTGTATAAGGGGATGTCACTGGAGGAGCAGTCTGGAAATGTTAAGCAAGTGACATCTGATTGACTGGAAAATTTGATGTTCCTAAAACCCTAAAGGGACCTGGGTATTAGGGTCATTTTGGCATTAAATTGAGGTTAAAAGGCATGAAGCGTCCTAACGTTGGGTGAATATAGCTAAGCAGGGCAAGATTCGGTCGCACTGTCTATTTATAGGGAAGCGTCATTTACATTTATTGGCTCCTATTTTTCCGTTGTGAACATCAAATGCTCCACCTGAGCCCACCATTGTCCTCGGAGGTTGGAGAGTTGACATTGGCAGGATGGTTACCGGATAATGCTGCCCAACAAAAGACGCGTGTCAACGACAAGAGTAAAAATACATCGAGTGTGTCCATAACGAGGCTTTGAGTGGTAGGATGTCATAAATAAGTTCTGCTTCTTGTCAGTCGAGAAAGAAAAGGAGGATCATGAAATCACACAAGTGGAGCTAATACTGTAAATAACCTACTTTGGAAAATGTCTTATTTCTGACCCATTTATTCTAAATGTGAGTTTACAGGTCACATGTGAGAAGAACTTTTTGGGGGGTCTTTCAGCGCTTATCCAATTTAGTTTATTTATGAAATTGTGCATTTTGATGAGCTACTGGACTACAAAGAAGCCATATATTGTTCTTCTATCCGTGTCCACGCCTGGATTCACGAGAATGCAAAAACCCAAGGAGGCAGATGCAATTAGCCCATATTTGGGAAAAAATTTCCTTCCAAGTCTCAGATATCTCCTTCTCTGGATTATTGTCCCATCTCCACAATCTAGTACTCATACCCTATAATGTTATATTTATCAAGAAAGGCATCCAGTCCCTGCTTGAACTTGTTTAGTGACCTGAAAACATGTTGTGTCTTAGGTTTCTGAAATCTCACTGCTCTTAAAGTAAAGAATCTGCATCTGATTCCACCATGATGTTTTTTTCCACTAGACATTGAGGATGCAGGCTTAGGTATAACACCTTCTGCCCTTGTGTGGGCTTCTCACGTCCGAATTCCTATTTTTGACTGGAGAATAGGATGAGCAGGAGACATTCCTCTCTGCGTAAGTGAACATGCCGGTTGGATCCCCACCCAAGATTTGTGACCCATTTCATCGATAAGTCAAAGTAAAATAAGAGGGGCCGTCGTGGAACAGCCCCCTATAATATTTAACTACCTTGAAAAATTATCTCTTTACATTTCAGGCTCAAAATTTTGAAGTAGATATTTGATATTTTACGGCTGCCAGGTATATGTGTAGGTGATTTATGTACTCTAAGAAGAAAAGTTTGGACATGTTAAAACTTTACAAGGTCAAGCCTTCTTTCTGCCAAGTTGGGAGGGATACATACACATAAAAAAAAGTCAGCCAGTCCAGCAGAAATTGGCAGGTTTGGCCACATTTTCTCTTACGTGTATGGACGCCTAAGGCCTGAGGCTGCTCTACTGAGTACTTCTAAAGTCATGTAGACCATGTGCAGATACACATGACCAACTACATCAATATCCACATACATACATATACTGTATTTACTATTATGCAAGTTAGGTAAGGTGTAGATATTGATATAAATGGCATTTATCTATTGCATTATTTACAATTTGATTTGTATGTGCATTCTTCTGGATACACATGTTATCATTATAGGTTGAATTTTATGGACTTGGGTTTTCTTATATCTATAAAGCTATAATTTGTATAATACAGGCACTGAAAGTGAAAAACACTACTCACAAATACAGATTTGTAGGACAACTTTATACAGATGTATCAAAAATACCTAGATCAGGCATACCCTACTACTGTCACTCCCGTAGATCCATAGATCCAGCTGAACCAGAGGCGTAGCTAGGGGTTTTGCTCTGGCAGGGTGGGTCACTAACCATGTAACCCTGATTACAACTTGACGACCACGCTGTTACTAATAAAAATCTCCATATAAAGAACAGCACTGATATCACTGCCATATCGTGACCATATAGTGGTAGATAACAGTCCAAAAGCGCATATAAGAGATCACAGCACAGTTATAGATGGTGACTTATAGCTGACGTTCTTTCTGGTGGAGTCATTCACTTTTCCCGTCTTTTCCATGTGGCCCAGATCGACATGGCAACTTCTTCTAGCCAGGACTCAACTGCAGAGATTACAACAAAGACATGTATGACTTCTCACATTTCAAGCACATTCCCAAACTATCCCCAACTTTCACAAACCCCTCATCCTGCTGATACCCCAATGCTGAGCCGCCGCTGCTGCCTTATGTGTCCCTATTACAGCACATACTGTATGGTACTGTGTGCCCTCTAATTTCCCTCTTCCCCTTTCATTGCATTCATAAAGTATGATGTCAACAAAAATGCCTCACAAACACTAAGATACCCCCAGACTGAATTCCACCATAATTCTTCCATAAGCACAGTATGCCGACCCTATGGTACCCCACCCCTCAACTGCCCTGGAAAAGTATGGTGACCCCAACAAGAAATAATCCCCCAACTGTGTCCTCCATGTAGTATAATGGGCCTACATACAATATAATGGCCCCACACCTCTCCATACTGTATAATGACCTATGCACAGCCCTACACACAGCATGATGAACCCCACACAAACCTTCACACTATATACAGTTTAAACGCTCCCACATAGCCCTCCAAGTAATATAATAGCCTCCAAACAGTCCTCCATACAGCATAATGCACCCTATAGTCCATGCAGCACAGTACACCCCATATTATGCACAGCATAATGCACCCCATAGTCCGTACAGCAAAATACACCCCATACTCTGTACAGCATAATGCATCCCATAGTCTGTACAGCATAATACACCCCATAGACCCTACATCATAATGCACCCCATAGATTCTACATCATAATGCACCCCATAGATTCTACATCATAATGCACCCCATAGCCCGTACAGTTTAATATAATTCACCCCATAGCTCATACAGTAAAATGCATCTCAGAGTCTATACAGTATAATGCATCCCACAGCCTATACAATAGAATGCACCCCAGAGCCTATACAGCTTAATGCACCCCATAATCCATGCAGTGTAATGCATCCCATAGTCTATACAGTATAATACACCCCATACTTTATACAGTATGATGCACCTGATAGTCTATACCAGTGGTTGTGAACCTATGGAACACGTGCCAGAGGGGGCATGCAGAGCCCCAGGAGCGCCGCCGCATGCACGCCGCTCCCTTCCCTTGTTCAACTGTATTCACATCTAAAAGACACAAATACAGTGCTGCAACGGGACTGGGGCAAAGGAGCACCTGTCAGCCCTCTTCACACTGCTGCCTGTACTGGGGCTGCAGAGGAGCAGAGACAGAGTGGGCACTGGTAAGAGCTCTAGCAGGAGCATCTAATGTGAAAGGGGGCACAGTTTTGACAGTGGCAGTTTGTGGGGAGGGATGGCTGCTTAATTCAGTGGGATGGTGCATAGCATGGTGACTCAGTGGTGGTCCCACCAAGGACAACATCTGCAAGGAGTTTATATGTTCTCCCCGTGTTTGCGTGGGTTTCCTCCGGGTACTCCGGTTTCCTGCCACACTCCAAAGACATACTGATAGGGAATTTAGATTGTAAGCCCCATCAGGGACAGTGATGATAATGTGTGCAAACTGTAAAGCGCTGTGGAATATGTTAGCGCTATATAAAGATTATTATTATGTGTGTATATATTGTGAAGAGGTGTATGTGTATTTTGCAGAGGGGCTGTGTGTGTATGTATTTTGCAGAGGGGCAATATGTATGTTTGTTTTTTTGCAGAGGGCCAGTGTGTGTGTGTTTTGTTGCAGAAGAGCAGTATGTGTGAATTTTTTATAGAGGAGCAGTGTGTGTATATTTTTTCCAGAGGAGCAGTGTGTATAGGTATTTTGCAGAGGGACAGCACATTTGTGTGTATTTTGCAGATGGACGGTGTGGGTATATTTTTTGCAGAGGGGCAGTGTGTGTGTATTTTTTGCATAGAGGCAGTGTTTGTGTGTTTTGTAGAGGGGCAGTGTGTGTATGTGTGTTTGTGTGCATATATATTTTTCAGGTGGGGAGTGTGTGTTTGTATATATTTTGCAGAAGGGCTGTGTGTGTATGTGTGTGTGTATTTTTTGAGTCTTCTGTGATGTCACCCAGCTTTGCACATAGACTTGCCTCTGCACCTAGCATTCACATGGTATGTCCATCCACCCAGCTCTCCTGCTCTCCTGCTGTCTGTCTATGAAGGACACACAGTGCATCACCCAGCTTTGCACATAGACTTGCCTCTGCACCTAGCATTCACATGGTATGCCTTTCAGCTAACCCCAGCTTACCCCAGTGTTATTTATGACCTTGTTTACTCTGGCGTGATCATATACATCTGGTCCACTCTTAATTGTCTGACCAAGAAGAGCAGAGACCACTCCTCTCTGCTTCACACCTGACTGCACTTAGTTGTACATATATTGCAGAGCACAAGTCTGCATAGACTTCAGTCTGCATTGTGATTGCTATAAGTGTGTGCTAGAAGTGTGAAGATTAATTTAAGAATTAAAACCAGAAGTGTGAAGATTAATTTAAGAATTAAAACCAGAATTGAACCAGAAGGGAACTGAAGGTAACTGGACACAGTCACTGTAAACAATGTTTCTGTTTGTTTTCACTTTCACCCCAATAATCCTTCACTTTCTGCTAACTCCCCTAATCCCTACTCCTAGTAAGGAACTGTTCATCTCTTCTTCAATCCTCCCCATCCACCTCACCTCCGCCTCAAAACTGTTCCTTAACATACAATCCTCTGTCTCCAAACACAGACAGCCCCCTCATGCCCTCTCCTGCTCCCACCTGCTAACACTTTCTCTGCTCCTTCTCACTGCTGGTGATATCTCTCCAAATCCTGGTCCTCCTCACCACATTCCCACAGTCATTTCTACCTCCCATCCACACTCTATCACAACCTTCCGTAACCTCTCCAACCTTATACCCATTCACCCAGCCCCCGCTTCCCCAGTCCCACTAACAGGAGCTCTGTGGAACGCTCGCTCTGTCTGCAACAAGCTTTCCTACATCCATGATCTTTTTGTTACTACCAAACTTTCCTTCCTCGCCATCACCGAAACCTGGCTCACCCCTTCTGACACAGCCTCTCCTGCTGCACTTTCGTATGGCGGCTTCCACCTTTCTCACACCCCCCGCCCCAGCAGCAAACATGGTGGAGGAGTTGGTTTTCTCTTGTCAGATACCTGCTCCTTCACCCCAATCCCACTGCCACCCTCTGTTACCCTCCCTTCCTTTGAGGTGCACTCTGTGCGCATCTACTCCCCCTCCAACCTCCAACTGGCTGTCATCTACCGCCCCCCAGGGCCAGCCACCACCTTCTTTGACCACTTCACCACCTGGTTACTTCATTTCCTTTCCGCGGACATCCCTACTATCATCATGGGCGACTTCAACATCCCCATTGACACTTCCCTCTCAGCTGCCACTAAACTTCTATCTCTCACTTCCTCCTTCGGCCTCACTCAATGGTCTTCTACAGCCACCCACAAAGATGGCCACACACTGGACCTCATCTTCACCCGCCTCTGCTCCCTATCTAACCTCTCTAACTCACCTCTTCCTCTCTCTGACCACAACCTGCTCACATTCTCTTCCCTCTTCACTCCATGTCTACAATCCCCACCCCACAAACTTTCACACCCTCGCAGGAATCTTAAACACCTTGACCTACACTCATTCTCTGAATCCCTCCTCCCTCTTACAGATATAAGTTCCTTACACAATGCGGATGACGCTGCCGCTCTATATAACACCACAATAGCTGTAGCTTTGGAATCTGCTGCCCCACTTACACATACCAAAACTCGCAAAATCAACAGACAGCCCTGGCACACCAGCCTGACCAAAGAGCTGAGGCGAGCTTCCAGGGCTGCTGAGCGCAGATGGAAAAGATCCCACTCCAACGAGCACTTCATCGCATTCAAACAGTCCCTCACTACTTTCAAGACCACACTCGCCACAGCTAAACAAACCTACTTCTCATCTCTCATATCCTCCCTGTCTCACAACCCTAAACAGTTATTCAACACCTTCAATTCTCTCCTCCGCCCCCCAGCACCTCCTCCCTCCCCACTCATCTCAGCTGAAGACTTTGCCTCATTTTTCAAGCAGAAAATTGATAACATCAGGGACAGTTTTGGTCAACAACCCCCAGAGCCCTTCCTCCCGACTTCCCAGCCCTCCACCTTCAAAACCAACTTCTCCACCATTACAGAAGATCGACTCTCCACTCTACTCTCAAGATCACATCTCACCACCTGTGCACTCGACCCGATCCCATCCCACTTCATCCCAAACCTCACCACAGTCTTCATCCCAACCCTAACCCATCTCTTCAACCTATCACTAACAACTGGTGTTTTCCCCTCAAGCTTTAAACATGCCTCCATCACACCTATCCTCAAAAAGCCCTCTCTTGACCCATCCTCTGTATCTAGCTATCGCCCTATATCACTTCTCTCATACGCCTCCAAGCTACTGGAACAACACGTCTACCTTGAACTGTCCTCCCATCTCTCTTCTTGCTCCCTCTTCGACCGCTTACAATCTGGCTTCCGGTCACACCACTCCACTGAAACTGCCCTTACTAAGGTCACCAATGACCTCTTAACTGCCAAGAGCAAGCGACACTACTCTGTCCTCCTCCTCCTGGACCTGTCGGCTGCCTTTGACACAGTGGACCATTCCCTATTATTACAGACCCTCTCATCCCTCGGCATCACAGACTTGGCCCTCTCCTGGATCTCATCATACCTAACAGACCGGACATTCAGCGTCTCCCACTCACACACCACCTCCTCACCTCGCTCCCTATCTGTCGGAGTCCCACAAGGTTCAGTCCTTGGGCCCCTGCTGTTCTCTATTTACACCTTTGGCCTGGGACAGCTAATAGAATCTCATGGCTTTCAGTATCATCTTTATGCTGATGACACACAGATCTACATCTCTGGACCAGATATCACCTCCCTACTAACCAGAATCCCTCAATGTCTGTCCACTATTTCATCCTTCTTCTCCACTAGATATCTGAAACTCAACATGGACAAAACAGAATTCATCATCTTTCCCCCATCTCACGTGACCCCCCTACGAACCTATCAATTACAGTAAATGACTGCCCACTCTCCCCAGTCCCACAAGCTCGCTGCCTCGGAGTAATCCTTGACGCTGATCTCTCCTTCAAACCACATATCCAAACCCTTTCCACTTCCTGCCGACTTCAACTCAAAAATATTTCACGCATCCGTTCATTCCTCACCCAAGAATCTGCAAAAACCCTAGTCCATGCCCTCATCATCTCTCGCCTTGACTACTGCAACCTCATGCTCTGTGGCCTCCCCTCAAACACTCTCGCACCCCTCCAATCTATTCTAAACTCTGCTGCCCGACTAATCCACCTGTCCCCCCGCTATTCCCCAGCTTCTCCCCTCTGTCAATCCCTTCACTGGCTCCCAATTGCCCAGAGACTCCATTACAAAACCCTAATCATGACATACAAAGCCATCCACAACTTGTCTCCTCCATACATCTGTGACCTAGTCTCCCGGTACTTTCCTGCACGCAACCTCCGATCCTCACAAGATCTCCTTCTCTACTCCCCTCTTATCTCCTCTTCCAACAATCGCATACAAGATTTCTCTCGCGCATCACCCCTACTCTGGAACTCTCTACCACAACATATCAGACTCTCACCTACCATCGAAACCTTCAAAAAGAGCCTGAAGACCCACCTCTTCCGACAAGCCTATAACCTGCAGTAACCACCGATCGACCAAACCGCTGCACGACCAGCTCTACCCTCGCCTACTGTATTATCACCCATCCCTTGAAGATTGTGAGCCCTCGCGGGCAGGGTCCTCTCTCCTCCTGTACCAGTTATGACTTGTATTGTTTAAGATTATTGTACTTGTTTTTATGTATACCCCTCCTCACATGTAAAGCGCCATGGAATAAATGGCGCTATAACAATAAATAATAATAATAATAATAATAATGTCTGCTTCAGCCCCAAGTTAAATTGCAGTGTTGGCACTTTGTGATAAATAAGTAGGTTTTGGGTTGCCGTTTGGGCACTCTGTCTCTAAAAGGATTGCTATCCCATATCCCGTACAGTATAATACACACCATAGCCCATACAGTATAATGCACCCCATAGTCCATATAGTATAATGCATCCCAAAGTCCTTAGAGTATAGTGTGCCCCATAGCTCATATAGTATAATGCACCCATGGACCATACAGTATTATGCATCCCAAAGTCCTTACAGTATAATGCACGCCATAATCTATACAGTATAATGCACCACATAGTCTATACAGTGTAATGTAGCCCATAATATATACAATATAATGCACCCCATAGCCCATACAGTATAATGCACCTCATAGCCCACAGTGTAATGCACCCTGTAGCCCATACAGTACAATGAACGCCATAGTCTATATAGTATAATGCACCCCATAGTCCATACAGTATAGTGCACCCCATTGCCCATACAACATAGTGTACCCCATAGTCCATAAGTATAATGCACTCAAAAGGCCATAATGCATCCTATAGTCCATACAGTATAATGCACCCCATAGTTATCCATACATTATAATGCATCCCATAGTCCTCATTACAGTTTTATGGCCACCACAATGTTCTAAAAAAAACACAATCCTCACCTTTCCTCTCCGTTCCATGCTGCTCCGGTCTCCACAGCTTGTCTTATGAAGCGCTACACATCTCAGCATAGAGGACGCCATGTAGTGATGTTACACGCTGAGACATCAGATGCTGAGGAAGTATGATAGGGAAGGAAAAGTCATCTGATGCTCCCTCCTCTATCATTGCTTTAAATTGCATCAGCAGATGCCGATACAGTTTAATTGCGGGGTGCGGCGCCAGTTCTGGTGCTGGCACTGGGACACTCGGCTCATGGGCCTAATAACGGAGTGCAGAGAGATCAAATCTCCCTGCTCTGCTGCAGAGTTTAACTGTATCTGATGCTGCGCACAATGATGGAGTTAAAAGTAGTGTATCTCCGCCGGGTGGGCCCCTCAGAGCGTGGGCCTGGGGTGGCCACACAATCTGCCTCCCGATAGCTAAGCTACTGAGCTGAACCCATTATGGTTATGGTGGTCTGCTTCTGGACTGGAAACATTGACGTCCCTTTCTTCGGTCAACTGCCAACTGAGGCATATACTTGGTTGCAGTAGTCAGAGATACATCTGATGATTCGCCTTTCCTTTAGTCACCTCTTTGCGCCAATCACAAGCCTCAACTCTCATGTGACTGAAGAACTGGACAGCATCAATTCAGATCCCAATGAAAACCAACATAATGACCAGCACTGGATCCACTGGGGTGACATCAGGTGAGTATGCCAGATTTGGGCATTTTAAACATATCCATGCCACCTGTGAGGTTTTTGTTGTGAATGGACAACCCCTTTAAAGACATTGTTTAAATGTTCACAGGAAATGTAATAAATGTCTAGCAAAAGCCTAATTTTAGGATTCACCAGGACTGGAAGAATGGGGATCTAGTAACTTGTCGTAGATAGGAAATCGGGATTGGTGACACTTAGCCAGTGATCATTGCAGTGGTAACATAGTGTTACCTGAATATCCACCTATACAGCACATAAACTAGAGACTTCATATAGCGAGATCTACATTTTGGCTTTTATGCACTAATAGGATATTCATTTTCGTGAAAGCCATTGTCTTCATAAGAAAGTCCCTTTAAGGTTTACTAGGTTAATGATCTGGCATTAAAAACTTGTCTGAGAACCTTCCAGCTAAAGCTGTCTACCTCATAACTAGCCAACTATCTGTGGAAATCCCAAAATCTAAGCAGCATGTTACTATTGGAGGTTTCCTGTGGCAAAGACAAAACAAATTAGATACAGAATTTTCTTCCAGGACTGTAACTAATGTAATTCCAACGTCTTAAAATTGTGTGTAAAACTCTTGGCAGCCATCATGTACCTCCAATCCGGACGCCTTAAAGTCAACTGCACAAAGACACCAGGACTTATTTGTAATATATTTGACATGATCCATCTGGGTCGCCCTCCCAGGGCTGTGGGGTACTCGGTACCAGGCCGGTCTCTCAGAAGGGAATGTCACAGCAGCGGTGACCCGGTCCATGGCCCTGGGCGCCCAAGTAATAGGGAGATTAAATGGTGGAATGTAGTGAATTGAATGAATAGTTTGTGATGCCACCTGTGGTGTTCGGGAAGTGGGATGTTAAGCCGACGCTGCATGCAGATCCTCTGGGACTGGTGGTGTGTTGCAGCCAAGATGGTGAAGCTCCCCACAGGTGGAGCTGTAGTCCCAGGGCAGTGTAGATGTAGGGGTAGAGGAGAGGCGCAGGCGGTGTAGAAGCTTGTACCCGGATGTAGCGGGACTGAGTGTGTTAGCGCAGGAATGAATGGACGACACCAGGGCTTGTAGTTCCAAAGCTTTACTCACAGTCTGTAGTACACACAGGTGCCTGCCTCCGTGCTGTGTCCTCCGGGTCAGGGACTCAGTCAACCTCCAAGTCAGATGAAATGCTCCCTTCCAACACTCCGCCAACATGTGCCTTTCTGAACGTCTCCTCTAACAGCGCCTTTAGTGTGAAGCACTCCTAGTACTGAGTTACACTGGAGTTCCTACTGACAGATGTTCCCAAGAACTATACTTGTACGGCAGACAGCTGTAGCCTGCTTTGGGGACTCCTTACTCCTAAGTCCCAACTCACTATCCAAGTTGCTTTTGTGCCCCAAGTCTGAGATTGGAGTAGTGCATTTACAGCCCACTACTCCACCGGTGTCTGCTGCAGAACCATTAGTGTCCATACAACCTTGGGGACCGGGCCCCGGCCTTGCGCTTAGAACTTCTAGGCAGGGTTCTTCCTCTAACCCACGTCCTCTGTTCCCTTTTACTCCTACGTTCCGTACTAGTCTTTCTTTCTTATGGAAGATCAGGTTTCTGTTCAATGTCTTTCTCTTTCTTTCCTTTCCCGTGCCAGCAGACCCAGGTCACTGAGATCTGCTGCAGCACCTCCTTCCTCCATCCCTCTCCCAGGGATCTTCACTCCTCTCCGACTCACTACTGACTGAACTGAAATCCTAAACCTTCCCACTCTTTTATGTATTCTAACTCCACCCGCCTCCCAGCACGTTTAGTGTTCCAAGCAGGGAGCCACCAAAGGTGCTCTGTTACACTCCAAGCAGGGAGCCGCAATGTGGCTTTGCTGAACTACTGTGTTGTGTGGGATGCGAGTGTTGGAGCGTGGTTAGGAGCCTCCAACCTATCTGGATGGTGGGGTACCACACCTCAGGAGGAGGTGCAGTACCTCTGTGGCAACTGAATCCTCAGGGGTGCACATCAATTAAAGGAGGATTTGTCATTTTCCATAAATATTTTCCGTAATTTTTTTTTTCTGCTGTAAATGCTGCTATTCTCCTGAATCCGATGTTGTTTTTCTTTTCTTCCTGCTCCTCTCCATTCCTGAGATATGGCTCCCTCTTCCCTGGATATAAATTTAGTCTTGATAGCCAAGTGGGCGTAGTTGTCAA
Source organism: Dendrobates tinctorius (assembly GCF_039654945.1). Classification (NCBI taxonomy): domain Eukaryota; kingdom Metazoa; phylum Chordata; class Amphibia; order Anura; family Dendrobatidae; genus Dendrobates; species Dendrobates tinctorius. Next base: position 16,858,133 of record NW_027361868.1, read on the forward strand.
AAAGAATCACATAGAAAAGAGTTTGGGACCAAGCCTAGTTGGCTAACAAGACTTTATTTGCATACAGGGAACAGGGGGCCATATCTCAGGGACCGAGAGGTGCAAAAGCAGAAGAAAAACAACTCCAGATTCAGGAGAACAGCTCCATTTACAGTCATGGCCAAAAGTATTGACACCCCTGCAATTCTGTCAGATAATACTCAGTTTCTTCCTGAAAATGATTGCAAACACAAATTCTTTGGTATTATTATCATCATTTAATTTGTCTTAAATGAAAAAACACAAAAAGAATTGTCCTAAAGCCAAATTGGATATAATTCCACACCAAACATAACAAAGAGGGTGGACAAAAGTATTGGCACTGTTCGAAAAATCATGTGATGCTTCTCTAATTTGTGTAATTAACAGCACCTATAACTTACCTGTGGCACCTAACAGGTGTTTGCAATAACTAAATCACACTTGCAGCCAGTTGACATGGATTAAAGTTGATTCAACCTCTGTCCTGTGTCCTTGTGTGTACCACATTGAGCACAGAGAAAAGAAAGAAGACCAAAGAACTGTCTGAGGACTTGAGAAACCAAATTGTGAGGAAGCATGAGCAATCTCAAGGCTACAAGTCCATCTCCAAAGACCTGAATGCTCCTGTGTCTACCGTGCGCAGTGTCATCAAGAAGTTTAAAGCCCATGGCACTGTGGCTAACCTCCCTAGATGTGGACGGAAAAGAAAAATTGACAAGAGATTTCAACGCAAGATTGTGCGGATGTTAGATAAAGAACCTCCACTAACATCCAAACAAGTTCAAGCTGCCCTGCAGTCCGAGGGTACAACGGTGTCAACCCGTACTATCCGTCGGCATCTGAATGAAAAGGGACTGTATGGTAGGAGACCCAGGAAGACTCCACTTCTTACTCCGAGACATAAAAAAGCCAGGCTGGAGTTTGCCAAAACTTACCTGAAAAGGCCTAAAACATTTTGGAAGAATGTTCTCTGGTCAGATGAGACAAAAGTAGAGCTTTTAGGGCAAAAGCATCAACATAGAGTTTACAGGAGAAAAAAGAGGCATTCAAAGAAAAGTACACGGTCCCTACAGTCAAACATGGCAGAGGTTCCCTGATGTTTTGGGGTTGCTTTGCTGCCTCTGGCACTGGACTGCTTGTCCGTGTGCATGGCATTATGAAGTCAGAAGACTACCAGCAAATTTTGCAGCATAATTTAGGGCCCAGTGTGAGAAAGCTGGGTCTCCCTCAGAGGTCATGGGTCTTCCAGCAGGACAATAACCCAAAACACACTTCAAAAAGCACTAGAAAATGGTTTGAGAGAAAGCACTGGAGACTTCTAAGGTGGCCAGCAATGAGTCCAGACCTGAATCCCATAGAACACCTGTGGAGAGATCTAAAAATGGCAGTTTGGAGAAGGCACCCTTCAAATATCAGGGACCTGGAGTAGTTTGCCAAAGAAGAATGGTCTAAAATTCCAGCAGATCATTGTAAGAAACTCATTGATGGTTACCGGAAGCGTTTGGTCGCAGTTATTTTGGCTAAAGGTTGTGCAACCAAGTATTAGGCTGAGGGTGCCAATACTTTTGTCCGGCCCATTTTTGGAGTTTTGTTTGAAATGATCAATGTTTTGCTTTTTGCTTCATTCTCTTTTGTGTTTTTTCATTTAAGACAAATTAAATGAAGATAATAATACCAAAGAATTTGTGTTTGCAATCATTTTCAGGAAGAAACTGAATATTATCTGACAGAATTGCAGGGGTGTCAATACTTTTGGCCATGACTGTACACCATGTAAAAAATACATATTTATTATGACCGGTCCCTGTAAAGTGTAGGATGTGTTGTAACCTCATAAACTTATTCATACGCATATTCTAACAGAGCTCATCACAAGCTATCACAAGCCATTTGTCATTTTGGTCCATTCATATAGAGCAGATGGACATCTTGCCTTCCCTCACACTCAAGAGCCCAAGCGAAGTGCAACCTCTGAACCCACTATAGCTATGTGTCTGTGCATAGGCCTTAGCACTTAAAGGTTTTACTCACATGAAAAATATATATTTTCAGAAATCCAATTATTAAGAAAAGTGCTCCAATCTGAAGATATCAGGGCCCATCTGGAGTTCGCTTGTGCTTGACACAATGGGGTGTATTATGTGAGGGGGATTGGCTGACTGGCTCATTTTAATAATTCAACTAGCCCCCTTTTCTGTCATTCATAGATACATTCTGTAGGTGGATACAATTATTTTAATACCAAATTTATGTTTGTTTTCAGGTTTTACCACTTTTTTAAATTAAAAGTGGGTTTTCTGGAAACGAAATATGTCTCCATATTCCAAAACCCATGCATTTTTATTTTACACTCAATGTAGTCAATTGGGGGAGTTTGTTTTTTACAGGGAAATAGAAAAACCAGCCATAATTTTTGCATTTTTTTCATGACGAACAGTGCAATAAAAAATATTAGGGCTGCTTTATCAATACTGTCTACTTCTTAGTAGAGTGTTGTAGTAGAGTGTTGAAATGTTCTTTTTCATAAGTCTGGCGCAACTTTAGACTGTCTATTCTAATTTTACATAATATATCAACTCTGTTGTTGGGTGTCCCGAGACCAGGGGCTCCTTCCCTTTTCCTAACACTAGGGTCGCCCTAGCTTGCCCTGTTCCCCGGATTACTTCTGATGGTGAAGACGCCGAGGCCACGTACCTTGCCTTAGCTCCAGAAGCTGCCCTCAGTCTGTACCCTTTCTACACCCAGGGAAGAGGGGAGTAGTAGTGTACCATAATACATCACCCAGACTAACAAAGTAATACGAACAGGGGTAACGAAAAATACCACACATACAAAAACACACGCATATAACAGAGATATGCAGCAAGGATCGGAGGATGGGGTTAAACCAAAGTATGAGAAGAAGGGAATTATCACACACTCTAAACCTCGCAACAGTCACAGATAAATCCACCAAACTCCTTCTCCAATAACCACCACCAACAACTTCCAGCCAAGCAGAAATCAGACACTGCGGTCTTCTCGCTCCTCTCTGTCGCAGTAAGCCCATGACACATCATCTTTTATTTGGTTTAGTTTATGCCAGAAATCTGTGCCAAAATGTTTGTGTCACATGGTAGACTATGTCCCCTACCGGCAATTCGTAATAATAATAATAATTTTACTTCTATAGCGCCAACATATTCTGCAGCACTTTACATTATAGAGGGGACATCTACAGACAATAGACATTACAGCGTAGCAATAAACACATAGATTAAAACAGATACCAATAGGAATGAGGGCCCAGCTCGCAAGCTTACAATCTATAAGGGAAAAGGTGAGACACGAAAGGTGGATGGTAACAATTGCTTTTATTGTTTTTATTGTTTGGACCATCCCTAGTGTAAGAATCAGGTGTTCCTGTTGCTGCATGAACCAGTTAACAGTCTAAGTATGTAACAGTACAGACACAGAGGGCTATTAAATGCAAAAAGCATGTGAGAACATGATGCGAGGAACCTGGATATGGAAAAAATTTTGAAATGAGCCACACAGGAATATTTAGGTTAGTGCATTGAGGCGGTAGGCCAGTCTGAACAATTGCGTTTTTAAGGCACGCTTAATACTGTGGGGATTATTGATTAATCATATTAGCCTGGGTAGTGCATTCCAAAGAATCGGCGCGGAACATGAAAAGTCTTGGAGAGGGGAGTGGGAGGTTCTGATTAATGAGGATGTTAACCTCAGGTCATTAGCAGAACGGAAGGCATGGGTAGGGTGGTAGGCTGAGACTAGGGAGGAGATGTAGGGTGGTGCTGAGCCATCGAGTGCTTTGTGGGTGAGGGTAATAAGTTTGAACTGAATTCTGGAGTGGATGAGTAGTCAGTGTAAGGACTGGCACAAGGCAGAGGCATCGGTATAGCGATTGGTGAGGAATATGATCTTGGCTTCTTGGCTGCAGCATTCAGGACGGATTGGAGAGGGGAGAGTTTGGTAAGAGGGAGACTGATTAGTAGAGAGTTACAATAGTCCAGACGAGAATGAATAAGAGAAACAGTAAGAGGAGTTTTGCAGAGTCGAAAGTAAGAAAGGGTCGAATTCTAGCAAAGTTTTTGAGGTGCAGATAACAAGAGCGAGCCAGTGATCGGATGTGGGGGGTGAATGAAAGCTCGGAATCAAGTATGACCCCAAGACAGCGGGCATGTTGCTGGGGAGTAATGGTGGAACCACACACAGAAATGGCAATATCGGGAATAGGTAGGTTAGTTAGTTAGTTAGTTAGTTAGGAGAAAACACAAGGACTTCAGTTTTTGACAGGTTCAATTTCAGATAGAGGGAGGACATGATGTTAGAGACAGCGGTAAGACAATTGTGGCGCCCCTGAGGCTTCAGTCGCCACAGAGGTACTGCACCTTCTCCTAAGGTGTAGTGCCCCACCATCCAGGTAAGGTGGGAACTCCTGACCACACTCCACACCTGCATTCCACACACACAGGATAGTTCAGTGGGGCCACCTATCAGCTTCATGCTGGGGGTTAGCAGAGCACCCCTCGTGGAACCCTGCTTCGTAACACGAGATGTGCTGGGAGGCAGGTGGAGAGAGATGATACAAAAGAGTGGGAAGAGTGAAAGTTAGTAGTTAGTTGGTTAGAGGAGAGAGAAGAGAGAAGATGGGTGTCTGAGGGACGTGCTGCAGCAGGTCCCAGTGATCTGGGCTGCTGGCACGAGAAAGACCAGAGAAAGAGACTGATAAGATTGATAACCTAACCTTCCATAAGAGAGATAGAACAGATCAGAACGAAGGAGAATAGAAGGACGGTGGGAAGCAGGTTGAGAAAGAGAGAACCCTTCCAGTCCAGAGAGCGCAAAGGCCGGGGCCCGGTCTCCGAGGTTGATTGGATCTTTATGTCCGGCAACAGACACCGGAAGAGTAGTGAGCCGCTAACGCCTTGCTCCCATCATAGACTTGGGACACAACAGCAACTGAATAGAGAGCCGGGACGCAGAGTGGAGTCCCCGAAGCAGGCTACAGCTGTCTGTCATACAAGTAAAGACTAGGAACACCTAGAGAGAGGCATTCCAGGGTAACTAAGTACTGGAGTGCTTCGCACCTATAGGGGCATTGGAGGAGTCGTTCAGTAAGGTACATTTTGGCGGAGTATGGAAGGGAGAATCCTATCCTGCCTGGAGGTTGGCTGGAGCCCTGACCTGGAGGTCATAGTACGGAGGCAGGCAGTTGTGTGTACTGCAAACAGTGAGTAAAGCTTTGGAACTGCACACTCTTGTGTCCTCCAGTTATTCCAGCACCACTACACCTGGGTACCAGCCTCCATACCATTCTGCGCCTCTCCTCATTCATTGCACCTACACTGCCCTGGGACTACAGCTCCACCTGTGGGGAGCTATACCATCTCTGCTGCACCACATCATCAGTCCCAGCGGATCTGCATGCAGCGTTGGCTCAACATCTTAGTTGCCAAACACCACGGGTGGCGTCACGAACTACCTAATAAACTTTAACACCATTAACATCACCGCCATTGATATTGGGCGCCCAGGGCCACGGACCGGGTCACCGCTGCTGTGACACATTCCCACCTCGACACCGGCCCGGTACCGAGTACCCCCGCTGCCCTGGGTGTGCGAGGGCGACCCACAATCACTGTTTTTTTCCAAAAAGGTAGGCGTGATATTAGAAGAAGTGTATAATTGAGTGTCATCAGCCCAGAGATGGTACTGGAACCAAAATCTACTGATTGCATGACCAATAGGGGCAGTATACAAAGAGAATGCCTCGTTTTAGCGAAGTCACATCCCCTTTGTCAGACAAGGATCAGAAAGCGTCTAAAACACAGAATTCTAGAGCAAGACAGATTTTTGGCACAACTTGCACCATAACTAGGAATGCACTTAGCTTGATAAATTAGCATTTTAGCTTATTATTTTGAGAAAAATACTGTAGTTGTTTGTTTTATTGAAGATAGGGGGCCTATTTAAAAAAAAAAACAATTTGAACAGCAATTTTTCTTTTGCAACACCACTAGTAAACCGAAGGTGTGCAGATCAGTAGAACTATGTAATCATTGAAAAAAATAGAGCCGATGGGTTGATGTGTCGAAGGCAATAAGTCTGAAACAATTAGGATACAGTATGCCTCAACAAAAGAACATATTAACGTTAGGACGACAGGATGGCTATGGCGATTTGGGTGGTAGAGATCTATTCACTCCATCCAGCAACACATTATGCAAGTCCAGTTTTATTCACAATTTATGGGACAGCGCTGCTTTTCATATGCCAATTTGGATGAAATACAAAGATTTAAAACAATCTTAACACACAAAATATACAACCGCTATCAACATACTAAATATGTGACTTATTAAAAGTTGCTCTTTTTTTGCTTGTTTGCTATCCCCAGATGAACTAATCTCTATTGCATTTCGACAGGCTTTGAGTAAGATCTTTATTATATATATTATTTTTGTGATAAAATGTTCGGCATAAACTTTTGGCACTAGAGTGGGTTAGATTACATTCTTCTGGCAGATGTCCGATTGCTCTGATATCACTTCAGACATACATTATCGAGAAGAATACTTGATGTTCCGCATTGAGAAACTTGGATTTCAGTCTCAACTTGAACTGCCAATCAAGGAGAGGAGGTCCATATGGGTTGCCAGGCATAGTGGATCTCTCACAATAACCCTTAGGCTAGGGTCAGATGGACATAAATTATTTTATTGGGTCAATTATGCAAATGATACTCTGATCAGAGTTTGATCAGATTGTCAGCATAGTGTGATTGTGAGCCGATTCTGTCGGGTAAGAGAATCAGAGTACACTGTGAGGAGAAGATGGAGAACAAATCTTCATCTCCATTCTGTCAGTCCCAGGAAATGAGACTGCCCTCAGCTGATTTCCACGCACTCATTGACTTGCATTTGGAGTGACGCCAAGTTGGATCGCCCACCAGGGCAGTGGGGATACTTGGTACCGGGCCACTTCTTAAAGGGGATTTGTCACGGCGACAGTGACCCTGTCCATGGCCCTGGGCTTCCAATAAAAGGGGGATATTAACAAGGGGTTTATAAAGTTTGTAATAAGTGTTCGTGATGCCACCTGTGGTTTCTGGTCAGAGGTGACCAGCGCTGCAGTGCAGATCCTCGGGGACTGGTGGTGTGATGCAGCAGAGTTGGAATAGCTCTCCACAGGCAGAGCTGTTGTCCGAGGGCAGTGTAAGATGTAGAAGGTGATGGTAGATGTAGTATTTAGCAAGAGATGTAGAAGTGCTGAGTAGGTGATGCAGGAAGAATGCAGAAGACACAGTTGGGTGCAGTTCCAAAGATTTACTCACAGTTCTGGTGCACACAGATGCCCGCTTGGTGCTGCGTCCTCCAGTGATGGGTCCAGTCAACTCCCAGGTAGATCAGTATCCACCTTCCCAGGACTCCCTTCAGTATGTACGTTTCCTGGCCATTTCACTGTGCTGGCTTTTCTACTCCTCTTCCTTCCCAACACCTTTCATTCAGTGTTCCAGGCCAGCAGCCGCGGACCTTGTCGGGTAACGTCCTCGCTGCATTCCCTTGCTCCCTTATGGCTGCCTTTCTGGAGAAGATAACTGTGGCTTGTGGCTAAGGTACCTATAGGTGCCTCTACCTCCGGCTTGCTAGTTGAGTCTGATGATATCTCCACTAGGCTAGTGGGCCGGTACCCCACTGCGACCTGATCCCTCCAACCAACGTTAGTCAGCGTGGAACGAGCCCCACGGGCAGTATGGTCGCTGCGCGTGCCTCTAGGATCCCTTCCCTCTTCAGGAAACTTCCTTCATACCGATCCTTCCCAGCAGCTCCTCTGACCAGGAGCTGCGCCACACACGTCCTTCCACTTCCTCCCCTCCGGGAAGACTGTCCTAACTAAAACCCTACTCTCCCGCTCTCAACCTACAAGCTCCACTCACCTCCCAACACCCTTTACTACCCAGGCAGGGTTGAGATCATCCTCCCATAGGGTACATCCAGGGTGCCCTGCTGCTATAGGGTGTGTGTTGGGTGCAGATGTTAGAGTCCTTTGAGGTGTCCCTTCCTTACCTGAGAATGGGGCACCACACCTCCGGGTGAGGTGCAGTACCTCTGTGGCGACTGAACCCTCAGGGTCGCCACACATTGCTGAGGGCAATCTAAAAAACAGACATAAGTGCAGCCCCATAATAGAATGACATCGGTTCACACTCAGACAGTGGGAGAGAGCCCTTAGAGGAGCAAATCTGCAGTACCAGGAATTGGCCTCTAAAAACTGTGATGGAGTTATGGTGCTCCCCTCTTTACACTGTCTGCATCCAACTATATCTGGCAACTGCTGATAATCAGGGCTGCCAGGTGTCAGGCAACCACCAATCTGTTATTGATCCACTATGGTAGGTCATCAATATCTTAATAGTAGAGAATCCTTTTAATTTGCTATCGCACTGCAATTACTCTATGTCCTCATGAGCTGAGCTAGTCTACCAGAGGAACACCCAAGTTCTAAAACATTAATGAACCCCAAAAGCTTAAGATCCTTTGACAGAGTCTATTGGCAGGGGCATTCTTCTTTCTTCCCATTGAAAACACATAAACGCTCAGCCAAGCCAAATGTGCCGTTGTCTCAGGGGGACGTGTCATGTCGGTGGTGGCCCCGGGCTTCCAATGCAAAAGGGGTTGAATGGAATGGATTAGAGTTTATAGTTTATAGGTAGGTAGTTCGTGACGCCACTTGTGGTGCTCGGCAAGGAAGGTGTTAAGCCGACGCTGCAGAGCAGATCCTCTAGGACATATGGTGGGGCGCAGCAAAGATGTAATAGCTCTCCACAGGTAGAGCTGTAGTCCCAGGGCAGTAGTAGTAACTGTTGAGGTAGATGGTGTAGTGTTAGGCACAGAGATGTAGCAGTGCTGCGTGGGTTGGCGCAGGAGAAAGGCAATGACACAGCTGAATGCAGTTCCAATTCTTTTACTCACATTTCTGGCACAGACAGGTGCCCACTTCAATGCCGCAGTCTCCAGGACAGGGGCTCAGCCAACTCCCAGGCAGATGGATTAACCCTTCCAGCACTCCCTTCCAAATGTACCTTTTTTGAACGTCTCCTTTCTAGCGCTAATCTGAAGTACTTGTAGTTCTGAATTACACTCAAGTGCCTCCTTCTTGATGTTACTTAAACTCCACTCGTATGACAGGTGGCTGGAGCCTACTTCGGGGACTCCATCAATCATGTCCCGGCTCACACATAGGTTGCCACTGTGTCTTCGAGTCTTTGGTGGGAATAAAGCGGTCACAACTTCTATTCCTCCGGTTTCTGCTGCAGGATCATTAGTATCACAAACAGCCTCCAATACCGGCGCCCAGCCTTGGTGCAATGAACTTAAGGAAGGGCTTCACACCAGCCCTCGTTCCCATTCTCTCTCCTCCTCACGTTCTGTGCTTTTCTATCTTCCTTCTGAACAACTGATTCTTTCTTCCTTCTCTTCCCTTGCTAACAGCTCCAACTTACAGGAGGCTGCTGCAAACATGTTCTCTATCTATCCCTCCGCCGGGGATTATCACAGTTGAGAGTTCTCTTCTCCGCTTCCCCCTGCGGGGAACTTCTGCCTTCCTCCCCCTCTCAGGGGATTCTGCTCTCTTCCTATCAGCTTTCCCCTCTAAGTGTCTCTAAGCTCCACCCTTCACTCAGCACCCTTCATGAACCAAAGCAGCTGTCATAAAGGGTGCTCTGCTGTTCTAAGGTGTCTGTGCTGGATGCAGGTGTTGGAATCTGGTCAGGTGTTACCATCTTACCTGGGAAGTGGGATACTACACCTCAGGAGGAGGTGCAGTACCTCTGTGGTGACTGAACCCTCAGGGGCGCCACATATGGCCTCAGTAGTGATCCCCTCTTCTGCTAGGACTAAAATGTCATAGGACACGAACAGTATATACACAGACAATCTTTGTACATTTTTTTCTAGCTGTATCGACATGTGACCATTTCTGCCAATCACTGATTAAAGCAGTCTCATGCCTGTCCGGCTGGAAGAAGACACACTGAAACTCGCAGGGTACCTGATGGTAATAGGGACAACAAAGAATCAGGAGGGCAAGTTTACATAATTCTTTATTGTTTTTGATAATCCAGGATTGTTCCTAAAACAAATTAGTAGCATAAGTCCGGGATCACACATATGAGAAATTCAGACGAGTCTCGCATGTTAATACACGACACTGCCGCTGGCATTTAGATCGGAGCATGCAGCCGCATAGCAATACATGCAGTCGCACGCTCCGTTCCTGAATACTGGCGGCAGTGCCGGGTATTAACATGCGTGACTCGGCCGAGTTTCTCGCATATGTGATCCCAGCCTAATAAGAAAACATTAATTTGCTGTCTCATTCCATTCTTTACTTCATTGATCTTTCTTTATATAACAGAAGATGTTTCTATGGAAAGTTTTGGAGAAACTCCTCATCTTACCATGGGAGTCATATGTCCTTAAAAAAAAAAATGTGATGTCACCATACAAAAAAACATTTTGTACTCTTTAATCCAGCAAGCCTGGAAAATGTATGATAAACTATTAGTGTCCTAAAAGAATTGTACCTCATTAGCCAAGAACAGACTGAGATGAAGTCACCTCCACCAGAAGAACATTACATTTGTAATTCTGGTGTGTCCCGTCTATCTAAACCTGATCCTTTGCCAAGGCTGAGGTCAAGTTCAAGTCCAAAAAGTTGACTTTGTCCCTCGTTCTAGAGTGACATTCTTTATTTTAGAGTTCATCAAATGTCAGTCCTACTGGGGGTCTAGTCCTGAACTTTATCTGTTTGGAGAAAGTCTTCCCCTCCCCTATAAATGGTTCTCTTCCTTTTAGAAATATTTACCTTGCTGTTCTCCTACCTCCCCTCCCTACGGTTTCTCCTAAATTCAACAGCTGAAATAATAAATGGTCTGAAGACTATTATCTTTCCACTATTTGTCACAACAATCCCACAAAAACATAGCTTGAAAGAAAAGACACTGCCTTTGTTGCTTGCCTTTAGGTTTCTTTAGCTACAAGTGAAGAGTTGAAGGAACCTATAACCTGAGAGTCAAAGGTCAACCTTAGAGATGGAACTCAGGTCAGCTTTAAGATAATCCCAGTTGAGTGGTTCTCACTAAAGTTTTTTTTTTTTTACCTCTGTAGACTCTTTAAAATAAAGAACATTATAGTTAGAAAGCCCTGTAGAAATGCATGACTCAGTGAAATGCTTAAGGACATGGGTGGAGGACACTACTACGAGCTCGAATGTCTGCTCAGGGGCTTTGCATCTCATCTGTTGTGAGACTCATTTTACCAGTAACCACCTTTTCCAGTTAGAAATACAAATATTTGGATCATGACCTGAAAATACAGACAATCCCATACAGGCTGAAGATTTTGTCTCTGCAACAGGACAAGATGTACAGTGAATATGGATGATATAAGACTTTTTACAATTTAAAGGATTTTACCTTATATCTATTGTATACAAAATTCCAGTTTATGAAAAATATGATGGATTCAAAGTACGAAGGTAACTGATATCCACTGATATCTTTTAAGACTGGGGTCTAGCACTGGAGTTTGTATGTTCTCACCATTTTTGGTTGGCTTTTCATACGTAGGTCAGTGGATAGCACTGCAGCCATGCAGCACTGGGGTCCTGGGTTCAAATCCCACCAAGGACAACATCTGCAAGGAGTTTGTATGTTCTTCCCATGTTTGCTTGGGTTTCCTACAAGTACTCTGACTCCTCTCCCACACAAACAAACTCTACAGACATATTGAAAGGAAATTTAGATTGTGAACCCCAATAGGGACAACAATGATGATGACATGTGCAAGAAAAATAATATTTATTATTATAGCGCCATTTATTCCATGGCACTGTACCCCAGTTTACTTCGACTCTACAAAATACGGTAATTAGCTTTTTTGTTTAAATTAACTCTCTTGTAGAAAGAAAGAAAACTATCTCCTGGAAGATTGCTTAATTTCCTTCTACAGGAGAGCTAATTTAAATACCTTTTTTTTACCCATAAAGTATGGCAAATAAGACATCAAACTCATCTTGTCTTCTTAAAAGAGTTGTCCAGGCTTAGGGCTCAAGTCTGCAGTCACTTTATGCAGTGAGCGCTGTCATGATTCTACGGATGGTCATGTGATTGAAAGTATGCAATTTGCATATTACCTGCCACATTCAGACTAAAATTGTCCAGCCCCGCTCAATACATTTGTATTGAACAAGGCTGTGCCCATCTAGTCAGCACGTGACCGCATGTACACACATTACGTACTTGTGGTCACACACATTACGTACTTGTGGTCACGCACACTGGAGAATCCTTACAGCATGCACTGTGCGTGCTGTGAGGACTCACAAGTCTGCAGTCACAGAGTGACTGCAGGCTTAAGCCCCAAGCCTGGACAGCACCTATACGGTGAGGCAGTCCGTCTCAGAATCTTGTTTTTTTTTTCATAAAATTGGATTGCGAATATGTTGAAATTAGGTTGCAACCCCATTGGAGACAGCGACTGTGCAAATACAGCCAAGAATACCAGCACCTTATACATACAGCTCTGGCAAAAATTAAGAGAGCACTTTCAAATTTTCAGTTTGTCTGATTTTTCTCTTTGTTGGTATATTTTTGAGTAAAATGTAAATTGCTCTTTTCTATAATAATAAATGCCCTAAGCAACTTCCGGTTGTAACAACTTCCGTCCAGTTGTAACCGGTGACGTCACCGCACACCTCTTTCCATGTTAACCCTCAACACACACACTCCACTCACCTTTCACCATCTCCACTCACGTCCACTCACTCTTTCACTCCACATACGACCCTTTCTCTCACTCCGTCTCTCATACTCACGCCGTCATCGCCGCTGATCCACGATCCCCGACATCATCTTCCGTCGGCGCCATCCTGGATCCAGACGTCCTCCACGCCGGCGACATGTTCTTGCGGTGACGCCATTTTGGATCGGCGAAATCCCGCGATAGTCAAGATGGCGTCGCCGCAAGAACATGTCGCCGGCGAGGACGACGTCGGGATCCAAAATGGCGTCGGCAAAAACTCGCGAGATTTCGTCGACGCCATTTTGGATCCCGACGTCGTCCACGCCGGCGACATGTTCTTGCGGCGACGCCATTTTGGATCGGCGAAATCCCGCGATAGTCAAGATGGCGTCGCCACAAGAACATGTCGCCGGCGAGGACGACGTCGGGATCTAAAATGGCGTCGGCGAAAACTCGAGAGATTTCGTCGACGCCATTTTGGATCCCGACGTCGTCCACGCCGGCGACATGTTCTTCCGGCGACGCCATCTTGACTATCGCGGGATTTCACGATACTCAAGATGGCGTCGCCGCAAGAACATGTCACTGGCGTGGACAACGTCTGGATCCAGGATGGCGCCGGCGGAACAAGATGTCGGGGATCGTGGAGCAGCGGCGATGACGGCGTGAGTATGAGAGACGGAGTGAGAGAAGGGGTCGTATGTGGAGTGAAAGAGTGAGTGGAGATGGTGAAAGGTGAGAGGAGTGTGTGTTGAGGAGTGTGTGTGTTGAGGGTTAACATGGCAAGAGGTGTGATGCTATCGCATCCTCCCGATGCGATAGCATCGGGCCATAATCTAGTATTCTATAAACTACTGACAATGTCTTCGAATTTGCAAGCACTAAATTTTGCATTTATGTGCAGAAAATGAGAAATGGTTAAAATAACAAAAAAAACAGTGCTTTCAGAGCTCAAATAATGCAAAGAAAACACGTTCATAATCATTTAGAAACAACAATACTAATGTTTTAACTCAGGAAGAGTTCAGAAACCAATATTTTGCAGAATAACCATGATTGTTAATCTCAGCTTTCATGCATCTTGGCATGTTTTCCAACAGTCTTCTACACTGCTCCTTGCGCAAAAATGTAAGCAGTTCTTCTTTGTGTGATGGCTTGTGACTATCCATCATCGTCTTGATTATATTCCAGAGGTTTTCAATAGGGTTCAGGTCTGGAGAATGGGCTGCCCATGACAGGGTTTTGATGTGGAGGTCTCTTAATTTTTGCCAGAGCTGTATTATGCGAGGACATAACATATGTTCATTGCCATGAATGAAAATAAACAAAGAAAAGGATATAATGTTCTACAATCTCTTCTTCATTACTCTGGGGCCAACTGGACTAATGCACTTTTTGTGGATTCTCAACACCTTTTTAACTAATCCCAATACTTACTGGAAAGTTCAGATTGTTAGAAATAGAGTATCCCTGTGAAAAAGAGAAAAGGCTAAAGTCTAAAAATATAAGTGAGTCTTAATCATGCCTTAAAGGTGAATGTTCATCAATGTGGCACTGTGGGTAGTACTTCTACTTTTCAGCCTGGGGTTGACTTCTACTGGAGGACCATCTGCATGGAGTTAGATTTTTAGGCGTGCATTGGTTCCTGGGGTCTTTCTGTCCAAAATGTATAGTAAGAAGGTTCTTCAGCCTTAGTCCATTTATGGTGGAGACCAGGGCAGAATAAAAACATATCCTCTAGTTGGCCAAGGCTATGTACAAGTAACGGGACAAAGCCAGTATTGCTCCTGCCCACACAAGGACAATCCCCAAGTGTAGGATGCTAAGAAGTACCCACCATAGTATGAATTATTTTCTCCCTGCGTGTTTCCTCCCCAGTAGAGGGGATTCATCAGGGGAGATTATGTACAGCAGATTTATTACACATGGGTTGTGACACAACTGGTCAAACATGATTCTGGGTTTCCTGCCACTACAGGAACCTTTGATACTTATCCCACATTTTCCTTTTGCTCGCCTGTGGAATCCCCTCTACTGGGGAGGAAACACGTAGAGAGAAAATAAGTCATACTATGGTGGGTACATCTTAGCAGCCTACACTTGGGGACTGTCCTTTTGGGGACAGGAGCAATACAGGGGCACAACAAGGAATAGTAGGGAACCTCCCTTCCCTACATGTAATTATCTTGTTTGTTCCTGCCTGTCTTCAACCTGCTAATGAAGATTCAACAAACTAGTGAGACCAAACTACTTTCTTCTGAGCCCTGATTTTAGCACTGGCACTTTTTTTTCTTTTTGTCCCTACTGTGTATGTCCAGAGTTATTTTAATTTATATTAAATAAAAGTTACATTTTAGATATAGGGAATATTTCCCTAAAGAATGCTCAGAATTAGTACACAGCAAGATATACTGTATATAGAACAATAAGAACGACATGTCAGATAACAGTAAAACACAAAAATGTGAATCAAGAAATAACAATAATCAAACATCCTATAATTTCCTAAAGTGTATACGTCAGATAAGAACCTCCTCAGCCAAGAGACATAATCCCAAGCAATAAGTTATATGTTCATTCAGCATTAAGTATACAACCGCAGAATTTAGAGGGGTATATTAATTCAGTAAAAACAAAGGCCATAGCCATAATCAATATTATACTACCCAGAACCGTCTCATACACTATCATATAATCCAGCACAACATAATTGCATGTAAAGAAAAAGCTACTAGAGACAATTAATATCATCCATGCTTTCTCTGCTAGAGACCACAACACACACACAATTTGCCTCACTCCCTCACTTGTCTGAAGCTTAGAGCTTTGCAGACATGCCCTAACTGGGAGGGGGAGGGGCGAATTGTTTTTTTCAGTGTGAAGAAGAAGGAGGAAGAACGTCTTAGAGGCCATGTTTAGACATGTGCTCGATCCAGGAGTGAGAGCATCAGGGATCAGCCCCTAGACCATCCATGCTTTCAGAGCAGGGTGGTAAGCTGAGAGACTGCGTGGGATTATACAACCAGCAGAAAAGTGTTTTCCCTCAGAAATACTGCAAGAACCTAGGATTAGTGAAGGATAGTGCAAGTGGGAACTTGAGCTGCTTCACACAGGATTCAAGCTGCAAGTTACTGAAGGTGAAATACACAGTGAGTAGAGGCAATACTGGGAAGTTCTAAACTCTGGGAAGCCTTGGTCCCTGAAGGGATTAGATTAGCAGGAAGTTAAGTTACACTGAGTCACAGCAGGTAAAGATAACTCCCATTCTCCAAAGCAAACTGTAACCTGGTGAGAGTTGTAATATCTCCTCTTAACTGCACCTGAATGGCAGTAAATGATATAGTGACTTTTCTGGTCCCCTGCCTTATTACTCCGTGCCTTCTACTTTCATCACAATCTCTGGGGATCTGCCCTGGTTGGAGAGGGTTTAACATCTGCTCTGCTATCACCATCTACTCCCCCAGGGATCATCTGCAGTGTCGGCTATACTACAGTCGAATACTCCATCTGGCGTCACGAATTACTACATAAACTTAATCCCCATCCAATTCTACCCCTTTTACATGACTGCCTGGGGCCACGGACCGGGTCACCGCCACTGTGACATCTCCCATTGAAGTTAACAGGCTCGGTACCGAGTATCCCATGGCCCCTCAGGCATGTCAGTCACGATGCTCACAAGGCAATGTGGGGTCCACAATACTATATGGAGGACAATGTGAGGCCCATTATACTGTATGGAGGACTATGTGGGGTCCATTATACTTTATGGAGTACTATGTGAGGCCATTATTCTGTATGGATGAGAGGAATATGATGGGGCCATTATTCTATATGAAAAGCAATGTGGAGAACATAATACTATATGGAGGATAATGTGGGGCCCATTACACTGTATGGAAAACTATGTGGGGCTATTATTCTGTATGGAGGACTGTGTGGGGCCATTATTTTGTAAGGAAGTGTATGTGGGGCCCATTATACTGTGTGGAGGGCTGTATGGGGATGACAGTTTGGACATCATATGGTGTTGGGCTGAGAGGGGAGTACAGCAGGATCTTTGTAAGGGCTGCATAGTTGTGAGATATGCTTTTCTGTGACCTCACTAAATATTAAGGGGTTTTTTAGGGGGGAGGGGGAATTAGAACTTCTGATATGGGGCCCCATGATTTCTATGTACGAATATGCCTGCAAGGGAATACTCAATGCTCTGGTCATGTGACCTAGCTCTAAAGATTTTTTACTTAAAATGTACTAGTTTGTTTCCATATGAAAAGGTTGATTTTTAATGACAAGGAAAAATGTTCTCAATTATAGACTTTTTTTTTTTAATAAATATCAAGGTTTGTCCAAGTTTTGCATTTTCGCCCTCTGTGTATTTATTTGAGTTTGGTATCCGTGCTTTAAAAGAATCATCACTTTAGAGTTAGGTATGGGTTCCAGTGTTCAGACCTGCAGCTTTTAAACATTTATGGCATATCCGTAGGAATATGGAGAATGCTCCTTTAGGATAGGTGCACACATTGAGCATTTGCAGCTGATTTTTCTGCACCAAAAACCAGTGTTGGTTGGAAAAATGCTGCAAAAGATACATGTATTTTTTACACATATTTAAGTGCATTTTTTATGCATTTTTATTTGCGCTTTTTCCCTATTCATCTAACTCACCAACAACGGAAACCTTCAAGAAGAACCTGAAGACCCACCTGTTCCAACAAGCCTACAGCCTGCAATGATCCTCAATCTACTGAACCGCCGCACGACCAGCTCTACCCTCTCCTAGTGTATCCTCACCCATCCCTGTAGACTGTGAGCCCTCGCGGGCAGGGTCCTCTCTCCTTCTGTACTTGTGTGTCCCTTGTCTTACACATGTTTATTGTACCTGTCTATATTTCCCCTTTTTCACATGTAAAGAGCCATGGAATAAATGGCGCTATAAAAATGTATAATAATAATAATAATAATAAATGGTTGGAAAATGATGCAAAAACACAGATGGACTTGACATACTGCAGATTTGAAAAAATGATTTGATTGGTTCAAATCTGCAAGAATTTTTTTTTTGCAGCATATGTACAAGATTTCAGAAATCTTATTCACTTTGCTGGTACTTTAAAGTGCAGCATTTTTTACACTTGAAAAAAATGCAACATGTCAACATGCCCCTAAGGGATCAGGGTTTTTTTTTACAAAAAAAAGTTTTTTCTCAAGAAAAGTGTGGCTATGACTTTGTAATCTGTCATCTAATAACATTTCCATTCTTGTCTCCTCTTCTGAATCTGAACAATGGAAGATTATCCAGATCCTCGCTTTGTCCTGGCACATATTTATTGATGCCGCTGATTAATGATTGTTACACGAATTAAAGGAATATTTTCAATAACAATAGCCTAAATCCCATTCCCTGCAGATCTCCGAGAATGATGTCATTTCCAGAGGAGATTGTGGCTTTGTCTCTTGGAAAGCTGATAAGAGATGAATTAGAGTCTCGGGGGAGAAGAGATAGAAACCAAACCTTGTAACTTCTAGAACAAGTTTTTCATACTGCACATGGAGTGCGAAAGGAGAATTCTCACGCTCCCAAAAAAGACATAAAAATCACAAATTTTGTTTATTAAATGATGTAATTCTCAATTATAAAAAAAAGGAATGTTCGAGATATGAATCCTATGGAGTATTAGCCCACTCACAGGCCCCATATACAGTATGCACCCCCACACAGCCCTCTTCTATATGGCATGAGCCCCTACACTGCTCCTTCTATCAAGTATGAGCCCCCACACATAACTCCTTTATATACAGTATAATTAGAAACAGCATCCCCTTTATACAAAATGGCCCCACACATTGGCCTATATATACAGCATGAGCCCCCCCATGTAGAGTATAATATCACTCACAGGCACCTATATACAGCATGAACCCCCACATAGCCTCCTTAAAGTATTAGTACACACACATCTGATGTGGTGAAATTGGGTTGTCGGAAATGGGAGGGTAGCCAAGTTTTCTGCCCTTCCACTGTCTCAGATAGTCAGATAGCCAGATGTGGCCCACAGCCACACTTTGCTCACTGTGGGGACTGCCTACTGCTATTAGTCTTTTCTAGCCCAGGTATTCAAGTGAACCCCCCAGAACCGATAAGTGTCTCTTTCTTTTGAAGGAGATTCTGGACCATAAGGCCAATAAACACATTAGGGCTCAATCCATCAGTCCATGAATCCATTGCATTGCCCCCCCTCCCATTATGACACAATGAGATTGTGCTCGATAGGAGACCATGATTTTCTCCATATAATGAAATATTGTGGAAAAATAAATAAAAGTTATGGTTCTTGTAAGATGAGGAGGAACTTTGATGATTGATGAACAATCCTTTTAGAATGGTTTTATGCACAGCGTATCTGTGAAAAACTCTTGTTTCTCATGAGGCCTTGTGAGTGCTGTTTTTTTTGGGGGGGTAACAAAAACATCTTGGGCAGATCTTACATTACAGACTTTGGTGAAAAATAAAACACACTATATGTAAAGACTTATGATTTAAGGGAAAGCACGCAAGTGTGGGGTGCAGCACGCAAGCATCCCATAAGCAAAGCATCACAGAAGCTAAGCATCCAGCAAAACGGCAGTTATACATGGCATGGAATTAACATTCATCTTCTCTCTTCACACAGGTAATCAACTGAGCCACCCTGCATGTATTTACTCCATTCACTGCTAGCAAGCAGCCTGAATGATACAACTTCCCACCTCTGCTGCCTCTATTTTCTGCTGCAATATATCCAAATGGTACAACTCCATACGTCTGCTGCATATTTTAATGTGCTTGCTAAAGCTTTGGTATAATTCATGGTATAATTCATTTGTTGCACTGTATGTAATACTTACTGCTTTAGATCTGTGACCGGGGCCTTTCTAGATCTTATCAGGTGGAAGGTGCTATAGCATATTGACACATCTTGGTCTAGTGCCTTTGATCATCTAACCATCCCCTGGTCTGCTGGCCCCAGCTGCCAAATTATACCCAACCAGCTCCCACAATCCCTCTCTCCTGACCCTGTAGTGTGGCCTATATATTTAGTAGTTCCTAAGGGGAAGCATGCAAGCATCCCATAAGCAAAGCATCACAGAAGCTAAGCATCCAGCAAAACGGCAGTTATACATGGCAGTTAGTCAGGACAGGAGTCAGGTAACCCACACTTTGCTCTCCCCTTTAACCATGTGCTTTATTTTTATCCTCCTGTGTTCCCTTGCCATCCACATTCACCACCCTATCCCCCCTCCATCACGACTCATACATATCAGCCCCTCTATACTTCCCTTTCCCATGTACAGCTCCCATGCACTCCTCACCTTCCTGAGAAACCTCAGCCCATCTTGCCCAAACACATTGCAGAAAAAAACTACTTACAATTCCAACAACTATTTGCTCTTTATCTTCCTACTCCTACTGATTTCAGGGGAAATCTCCCCCAATCCTGGTCCACCATCCCCCAACCTCAACCCCTACCCTACCTCATATCAAAATCATAATAATCTTATTAACATTACTTGCACTCCCTCATCTACATCTTTTAATTGTGCCCTCTGGAATCCACAGTCTGCTTGTAACAAGCTTCCTTTCCTACACAACTACTTTCTGAACAACTCTCTTAATCTGTTGGCCCTCACTGAAACCTGGATTCAGGATTCTGACACTGTCTCTCCTGCTGCCATTTCCTACAGTGGCTTACAATTCTCTCACTCTCCGAGACCCACAAACAGACATGGTGGTTGAGTCGGCATACTCCTGTCCCCACAATGCACTTTCCAGGTCATCCCCCCAGTTCCATCACTCTTATTCCCTTCTTTTGAGGTCCGTCCCCTCTCCCTCAGGGCAGCGGTCATATACCGGCCCCCAGGCTCACCCACCCACTTCCTTGACCACTTTCCAGCCTGGCTGCTGCACTTCATGTCCTCAGAACTTCCAACCCTCATTGTTATGAATGAGTGACCGTAGGAGGCAAAAACAGAAATACTAGCTAAGTCCAGAAAACCAGAGAAGTTGGCAGTTATCGGATTGCAGACCCCTGAACCTATCAACAACAACTAGCAGTAGCCGTGGGGGTTCCTACGGTGCCCTAGACCCCTCGATCACAGCCGGAGAACTAAATAGCCTAAAAACAGAAAGGGAAATCTAAACTGCCCCAGAGCAGACCCCAAAGCAATAGGCAGCCCCCAACATATAATGACGGTGAAGCAAGATGAAAAAACACTCACACAGATAGAAAGATAGGCTGAGCAAATTATGGGGCCCAAGCTAACTAAATGGGGCAGGATAGAAAAGCTGCTGTCTGCAATCCGCCAAAACCCTATCAAAGCAAGAGCCAACAGACTGATAGGAAAAAAGCCCTGAAGACGCTAGGCTTCAAAAAGACTATATCAGTACTCAGGTATTTTCTAAAGACAGAGCAAAAAGGAATTCAGCTCACCCCAGCAGGGAATGGCAGAAATCCAGAAAAGCAAGGCAAAACAAAACCAAAACACAAATGCAAAAAAGCAGAGCAGAAAGCTTAGCTTTTGAGGAGCAGGAATCAGACTGGTTTCCAAGAATCCCTCTGAGAAATCACCAGCAAGGCAGAAGGGCGTCGGCTGCCTTATATCCAGTCAGCAATTCCAGTCACCCAGTCATCATCATCCTGCTCAGGTGCTTGGTAATCAGCCTCACTACCTTCCTTCACCAGAAGTGGGAGTTCATCGGACCTCAATGGTGAAGGGGAAAATGAACTCACAACACCTCATCCTGGGAGACTTCAACATCCCCATTAACAGCCCTACTTCCACATCTGCATCCCAGCTTCTATCACTAGCCACCTCTCTAGGCCTCTCACAGCTTTCAACCTCTGCGACACACAAAGACGGTAACACCCTTGATCTGGTCTTCGGCCGACTCTGTTCAATCTCCCACCTAAATAACTTACCGCTTCCTCTCTCTGACCACAACATTCTCTCCTTCACACTAACAAATGCTCGCCCACCCCAGCTCACTCCTACCTACCACACAGTCAGAAATCTACAAGCCATTAACCCTCAGACACTTTCAGATTCCCTACACTCATCACTGTCCCCTATCTCCTCTTTTTCCTGTCCTAATCTGGCTGTTCATCACTACAACGACACTCTTAGAAGCACCCTTGACCAAGTAGCTCCCCTCACCCTCAGAACCTCCAAACACAGAGTAAAACAGCCCTGGCTCACATCACAAACTCAACTTCTCCAGCGATGCTCTAGGAGTGCTGAACACCTATGGAGAAAAACCCGCACACCAGAAGACTTCATCCACTTCAAATTTATGTTAAGAACCTATAACGCTGCCCTTCACCTCGCCAAACAGACCTACTTCACCACCCTGATCTCCTCACTAGCCAACAACCCCAAGAAACTTTTTGACACTTTTCACTCCCTCCTCAGGCCAAAAGCACAAGCCCCTATCACAGACATTTGTGCTGATGACCTGGCCTCCCACTTTACAGAAAAAATAGATAATATCCATCAAGATATCTGCTCCCAACCACCAAGTGCTGTGACTCCCATCCCTTCCTGCATCTCCCCTGGCTCACTTTCCACATTTGATCCCATCACAGAAGAAGTCTCCAGACTCCTCTCTTCTTCTCGTCCGACTACATGCACTACCGACCCCATGCCCTCACATCTCCTCCAGTCTCTCTCTCCAGTCGTCACAACCCACCTAACTACAATCTTTAATCTCTCCCTCTCCTCGGGCATTTTCCCATCCTCCTTCAAACACGCCATTGTGACTCCATTACTAAAGAAACCCGCTCTCGACCCATCCTGCACAAACAACTACAGACCAGTCTCCAATCTCCCCTTCATCTCTAAACTTTTGGAACACCTAGTTTAATCCCGCCTTACCCGTTACCTCTCCACTCACTCCCTTCTAGACGCTTCACAGTCCGGCTTCCGCCCCCTGCATTCAACTGAAACTGCACTCATCAAAGTGACCAATGACGTTCTGACAGCAAAACGTAATGGTGACCACTCTCTGCTCATTCTTCTTGACCTATCTGCAGCTTTCGATACTGTTGACCACCACCTCCTACTCTCTAGGCTCCAGTCACTAGGCATTAAGGACACTGCACTCTCCTGGTTCTCTTCCTATCTCTCTGACAGCTCCTTCAGTGTTTTGTTCTCTGGCTCCACGTCATCTCCTCTTCCTCTTGCTGTCGGGGTACCTCAGGGCACAGTCTTTGGCCCCCTTCTTTTCTCTCTCTACACGGTCCCAATTGGACAGACCATCAGCAGATTTGGCTTTCAGTACCATCTTTATGCTGATGACAAACAACTATATACGTCTTCCCCCGACCTTACCCCCGCTGTACTACAGAACGCCAGTGACTGTCTGTCCGCAGTCTCCAATATCATGTCCACTCTCTATCTGCAACTCAACCTCTCTAAAACTGAACTTCTTCTGCTCCCGCCGTCTACTAACCTCCCTAAACCTGACATTTCCCTCTCCGTGGGTGGTACCACAATAACACCCCAGCAGCAGGCGCACTGTCTGGGTGTTATGTTTGACACCAATCTCTCCTTCACATCCCATATACAATCTCTTTCCCGCTCTTGCCGCTTACACCTAAACAACATCTCTAGAATCTGCCCTTTTCTCACTATGGAAACAACAAAAACCCTCACTGTTGCATTGATCCACTCCCGCCTGGATTACTGCAACGCTCTATTAATTGGCCTCCCCGTCACTCGACTATCCCCTCTCCAGTCCATACTTAATGCAGAGGCCAGGATCGTCCATCTGGCTAACCGGTACTCGGACGCATCCGCTCTTCGCCAGTCCTTACATTGGCTGCCCATTCATTATAGGATCCAATTCAAAGTACTTGTTCTCACCCACAAAGCCATCCACAGTGCGGCACCCCCTTACATCTCTTCCCTCATTTCTGTCTATCGGCCTAGCCGATCGCTGCGCTCTGCAAACGACTTTCGAATAACCTCTGCTCTAATCCGTACCTCTCACTCCCGACTCCAGGACTTCTCCCGTGCTGCACCAATCCTCTGGAATGCTCTACCCCAAGAAATTAGGACTATCCACAATTTGCATAGTTTTAGGTGCTCCCTCAAAACACACTTGTTCAGAGCGGCCTCTCACGTTCACTAATCAAAGTCATTCTATGTGTAAGTGTGCGTGTGTAGCCCATTCACTATCTCCATCCATCCTTCACTCCCTCAAGATGGCTGGACCTTCATTGTAAATACACAATTGTAAATACACACCTGTACTTTGTATTTCCCTCATCTCGCTGTAGATTGTAAGCTCTCACGAGCAGGGTCGTCTCATTTCGTCTTATTTTGCTTTAATTATTGTATTGTTAATGTTGTTACTTATGACTTGTGTTTTGAAACTGTTAAACTGTAAAGCGCTGCAGAATATGTTGGCGCTATATAAATAAAGATTATTCTTATTATTATTTGTGACCTTTTGGTGGTGTTTATTATGTAGCATGATCTGAGTATAGCATTTTACTGGCGCCTTTCCCTGGTCTGAATTGTCAATAAATTCGGAGAACCAGCTCCCCCCCCCAGCATTTGGGAAATTGGGAACCTGGGGAGCATTGCATTCCTGAAGATAAATCATAAGAATCCTATAAAGGCATTGTCCAATTGTTGTGATGCTTTTTTTTGTTGGAAGGAACATTGCAATCTTTAGGGGAATCAGACAGCAACTATTAATTTTCCCTGTAGCACCCCCAGAGGTGAAATTAAGAATTACTTGTTGGGTCCTCCAGAGTAAGAGACAACCTATTGTGGTGTAGTGACCACTGTGTCCGCTAGGGGGCGCTGTGTGGGTGTCCCAGGACGGACAGAAAGCCTTGTCCAGAGTGGTAACAGGAGCAGGGTGCTAAAGGATCGTTATGTATCTCAAGGTGGGTGGCCTTGGGATGGAGGCTTGATTATGTGCTGATCGTTTGTTTCAATGTGTCAGGGAGAAGCCTTCAGATGATTGATGAGATGGGCGGGATCAATCATCTGCAAACCCACCCAGGGGTGGGTCTAGAACGCCATACTAAAGAATGTATGAATGCTTGTAGGACCTGTGATGAAGTCATAGCCATATGACCCGGTGGGCGTGGCTATGGACCATATAAGGTGGCCAGGGTAGGTCACATGAGTGAAAGCTGGGACCCGGTTGGTCCGTTGTGGAAGGTCCCGCTGGGAGATGGGCTTCCTGCCTGACAGCACGTGAATGCTGTGAGTAATGGCTGCAAGCGTCTCACAGTTTCCAGGGGAGAGGGAGAGATATCTGTGAGGCTGAAGAGCCTGAGTACTGGACATTGCGTAACCTGTGTGACCACATGGATAACAGAGGGAAGCTCTGTCATGAACGCTATGCTGATTATATGAACTTTATGATGCTGCTGTGGGTTTATCATGCCTGAATAAACCGCATGGATTGTTATTGTTTTATGGAAAACCCGTGCCGGACATGATTATTTGGCTGCCAAGTAAGTGTCCCCAACCTTGAATGACAGCGCTACCTTACAATTGGGCAGTGTTGTAGCCTTGTTGCTAGGAGCAATGGAAGAGGACTGCAACATTCGGTTGCTAAGGGCAATGGTTTCCAAAGGCACAGGATGCAGTGCTGGCAACGCTGAGCCGGGAGAGCTGGTCTGCGGTAGAGGGGTCCGAGAACCTGTGCGGTCAGCAGGTGACGGTCGTGAAAGCCGTGTGGTATGCTGACCGGGGTCAGAGAAAGAGACTGTGGATTGCTATAGGGTGCCTCTGTGGATATGAGGTACCCGAGGACCTGTGTGGCCGACACAGGTAACGGACAGGTGTCCGTGTTGAACTGACCTGGGTCAGTGGGAAAGACTGTGTACCTGGAGGGTTCAGTGAGCAAGGTCCTGGAGGGTCAGTGTTGGGAGGTTCTGGGAGAAGAATCGGATCCCTGGAGCACATGGTATGACCTTGGACCTGGTGAGGCGTAAGTGTTGGACAGTCTCAGGCGGAGACGGATGTCCTGAATAGCACCCGCCGAGCCCCTGGACCTGGTGAGGCCGGTGTGTTGGGAAACCCTGGGAGGAGGGTCGGCTCCCTGAATAGCACTCGGTGCGCCCTGTGTGTTGGACGGTCTCAGGAAGGAGACGGACATCCTGAAGAGCACATAGACAGGACACGTGAGTTTTTGGTGTTGCATGTGTGCTTTTTTTTTTTTTTCCCTTTCAAGTCAGCCTGCGGTGGCTCAGTGAGAGTCAAGAAGGTGACAAGCGGCTTGCTGTAACTCAGCGGGGATACGAAGGTGACAAGCAGCTTGCTGTATGTGAACGGCAGTCGGAGGTGTCGGAGATCGGTGACAGCAGGAGCTGTGGTGGTGCCAACAAGAACTTGTGTGGTATCGTAAAAGAGACATAAACTGTGTTGTGTGAACTGTGGTCTAAGAAGACCTGTAGAACGGACATGGGAAAATCCAGAAAGGGGGCGGTGGCCCAAATCGGGGTGGTAGCCCAAAAGGGGTGGAGTCCCAGAGGGGGCGGTGGCCCAAATAAGGGTGGTAGCCCAAAAGGGGGTAGAGTCCCAGAAGGGGGCGGTGACACACATCGGGGTGGTAATCCAAAAAGGGGTGGAGTCCCAGAGGGAGGCGGTGACCCAAATTGGGATGGTGGTCCAGAAAGGGGCCAAGTTTTTGCAAAAGGGGCAGCACTGGGTACCTCAGTGGACATGTCTGGGGAACCACAGTGTGTGTATGTCTTTTGAGGAGTGCGGCATGTATTTTCCAGATAACGACAGGCCACAGGTGTGTACCGTGATGCTGCACCGGGAAGGAGTCTCTGGTAGGCTGGACTCAAAGAGTAAGGTGGCTCTGACAGGAACTCCGCTCGTTTTATCTCTGACTGAGAAAAATGTCAGAGTTCGCTGCGACCATGGGGTCATTGTGAACTATACGGTGGACAGAGTCATGATGGAGATGACAAAGGGGGTTGAGTGCCAAGGTGGTAGTATGCCACCAAACTTAGTACATCCCTTTGAGAGGGGCCGGGACTTTGTCTTGTTTGATGATATATGGCAGGGGGATGGAGACGTTTCTATTATTTGGCTAACAGACGTTGAGACGGTGACGCCTCCTAAAGTGGACAGGTCAGATGTAGAAGTGACCGGAGGAAGGGGACCATCTGCCCAACTTACGGACCTGACGTCTCGTGACATGATGGATGGTGGGCTGGGAGATGAGACGACTGGACTAGACACATGGGTGGACAGTAACTGGAGGGTTCACTCGACTGATGGGACTGACCCAGTGGTACCCTTTGACAATATAATTAAAGAGGTAGTGGTGCGACACGTGCTGGCCAAAAGAGAACAAGATCATGAGATACAGTTAATAAAAGAAACAGTGGAAGAACATCTCGAACGAGAAAGAGTCCTGAGACAAATGGCCGAGCACAGGGTGGAGGGGCTCGAGAAAGAAGTCTTGGCGCTCAGAGGTCACCTGTCCACCTGTCAAAGTGTGAACAAGACCCTTAGGGAAGAGATGGACGAACTCAGAGGAGTAGAAAAAGGTCTTCTGCAGGAGAAGAGCTTGGACGAAGACTTACAGCCGCCGAGCACGAGTGATAACAAGACGGAACTGCCAGTACCCATCTTGGCCAAGGGTCGTGAAGAGATAAAATCTCGTGAAGTTGGTGAGCAAAGAGCTGAAGAAGACAGTCACCCGGTTGGGTCAACTGTAGTAAGGGAAGAGTCCGTGGTAAAGCCAGAGCATTCTGTCCAGGAAGAGAGCAAGAGCACGACCCTCAAATCTGTGATCAAGTTACCCGAAGACATGCAAGAAGCCTGTGCTGAGGAAGGTGTGCATGAGGCTTTTAAAGAGGCAGTCAAGGCGTGTAAGGTGCACTGGGCACCTGAGACTCGACAGATGGTGATAATATCAGCCACAGAAGATACAGCAAACTGAGTAGCTGTCCTGAAAGAAATGCATTTGCAATGTCTCCACACCAAACAGTTGGTCAGGCGGAGTAATATGAAAGCTGCTCGACGCCTAGAGTTAGCAAGGGAGGCTATGGATCAACTAGGTTTGCGGAAAGATGTGATTCCGGTACCCAAAGGTCTGATTGAGAGAATCATTGGAAGACTCGGGAAGGTAATGCAAGTCCTTGTAAATATCTCCAGTGTGGTGAGGGTGATGATCCCTCCTGATGATGAAGACCAGGTATCCAGTGAAGAGGGTAGGATCCCCATCATGGTGGTTAGCTCCATGGAAAGCCTGAGAAACTTTCGGATGCTCTTGGAGTATCGAGTGAGGTACATGCAAGAGATTGAGCAGTTGAGGCTGGACCGTCGGTGGATCAATAAAGAGGTACAGAACACCAGGTGGCGGCTGCCTTCAACCCAAGATGTAAGGACCCGAAGGGTTCTTCCAAGTAGTGACATGGCAGGAGGCCGAAGAATGTCAGCAAGTGGCAGTGCTACGGGCAGTACAAGGCTGAGAGACCGTAGGCCCTGTGAGACTAAACAGTGTCTGATGACGCAGACAGACTGTGACTGGAGGGCCAAATATCAGGGTCGATATTCTGACCGCTGAGGGCGGGGGAGGCCTAATGTAGAGATGAGGCCGGATGACAGACGGAGACGGTTCTCTTGACCTGTGGGGCAAGGTGACATGGGTGCCCGGTCTCGAGGTCCCTGGGTGATGTCGTGTGTTCAACCCCACAAGTTTGAACAGAGGGGGGAGGCATGTGGTGTAGTGACCACTGTGTCCGCTAGGGGGTGCTGTGTGGGTGTCCCAGGATGGATGGATAGCCTTGTCCAGAGTGGTAACAGGAGCAGGGTGCTAAAGGATTGTTATGTATCTCAAGGTGGGTGGCCTTGGGATGGAGGCTTGATTATGTGCTGATCAGCAGAGCTGATCATTCATTACAATGTGTCAGGGAGAAGCCTTCAGATGATTGATGAGACGGGCGGGATCAATCATCTACAAATCCACCCAGGGGTGGGTCTAGAACGCCATACTAAAGAATGTATGAATGTTTGTAGGACCTGTGATGAGGTCATAGCCATGTGACCCGGTGGGCTTGGCTACGGACCATATAAGGTGGCCAGGGTAGGACACATGTGTGAAAGCTGGGACCCGGTTGGTCCATTGTGGAAGGTCCCGCTGGGAGATGGGGCTTCCTGCCTGACAGCACGTGAATGCTGTGAGTAATGGCTGCAAGCTTCTGACAGTTCCAAGGGGAGAGGGAATGAAAGTCTGCAGTGAGCTGAAGCAGCCATGAGGTAAACCCTGACGGGGTGAGATATCTGTGAGGCTGAAGAGCCTGAGTACTGGACATTGCGCAACCTGTGTGACCACAGGGATAACAGAGGGAAGCTCTGTCATGAACGCTATGCTGATTATACGAACTTTATGTTGCTGCTGTTGGTTTATGATGCCTGAATAAACCGCATGGATTGTTATTGTTTTATGGAAAACCCGTGCCGAACTTGATTATTTGGCTGCCAAGCGAGTGTCCCAAACCTTGAATGACAGCACTATTTTACACAATGTAGCTATTTTCCACACTGCTAAGTTGCTTTGAACACCCCTTTTTACTAGTTAAAAATAAATATACTATCAGGGCAATTAAAATGTTTTTTTGTTTTGAACACGGCAATCTTTTAAAAACTTTTATGAAACCAGTCAAAGAAATTCTGCACAAGTCAGCATTTGGGGTGGGAATTTCACATTCGTCTGAACTTTCTTGCATTGTTCGACCTGTTTGCAGGTAATTAATGTCACTGTATCTTCATGCAGCGAAATGAATAGTGCAAAAATAACAGCAATCTGACGTGTGGCTTCAAGAGCTGGATTATGTTGCCTTATTGTGTGTACGATTTCCTGGATGACCTCTGCTCAAGAACTGATATTTCTTTCTTTGCAGTGACATTCCCATCTTAGCAACAAATGGTGTGACACAAAGCAGGACACCTGATCGCCTCCGATCCAGCCTTACACGTCCTTGTTTTGTGCTTGCCTTCTTCTAGCGCTAAGATGTCATACTTGCCCAACCTGTTTTCTGTTTACTTGTGTAAATGGAAGAAAGGCATTATATGAACAATGCTCTAAGAAAAAGGGGTTAACTAAGGAGTGGTTTGAAGAAAGACCTGTCATACAGTGATCCGCATAATTGCTGCTCACTACCCTGGGCAAATAAAGGAGCTGCTCATGCAGAAACGCTGTATTTTTTGTAATATGATGATCTGTTTAGATTGAGTACCTCCTTTGTCATAGTCTGCAACACTTTGGCAAACAACCAAAATTAAACACAATGAGACAGGTCTACTAATTGGTGCAAATTCCAAAGTAACAGGTAATGACAAAAGTAAATGCAAATCTTCATGATTAAAAACTAGAGCTGAGCCAGTCGATTCGTAATAAATTGAATTCGTTAACAATTTACCAAAAATGTAAAATCCTACCGAATCAAAATTTTTGAGGTTTTGATTGGCACAAATCCATCAAAATCACAGACAGGTGAAATGTTTTATAGGGGCATGAAATAAATTATATTCACTTCTTCGAGACCCTCACCTGACTCTTCTTGGTTTCTCCCATAACAACGCCCTTAGTCTGCCGCTTTGGTCTGGTGCTTCTTCCACATGGCAAGCTAAGGAATCAAGTGGGGGCCTAGGAGAGGTGAGGAAAGTGTGATTTTTTTAACCTACTTCCCGCCTTTCTGTTTAATATGCTTTAGGGTCTGGAGAGAATTCAGAGTATAATATACAGCAAATTGGGCAATTTCAATTTGGCTAAATTTATTCAGAGCAAATCAAATCTAGCCGAAAGAAATGTAGAGACATTTGCCAAAACAGATTACAGTTTTTTCTCCTGGAGCAAACTTTCCACACAGAAGAGGTATGGTCATACCACTAGCAGTATCACCTTCAGCCTGAGTTTCAGCATCTTCCAGCACTAAACAGAAGTTTTCAACTCCATGCGCAGTTCACACTGAACAGGCTGCAGGTTCCACAAGTTACTCAGCAGCTGCAGCACACACACTGCTCAGCTTTCCTAGCTGATCTGTGCAATTTCCACTCAGAGAGAGAGACCCTGGCATGTCTCTATCCCAGCTACAGCTCACATTTTGGCTGGTCACTCACCAGCTTCAAAACACTCTACTCTGCTCAGCCCCCAGCAGACTGACACAAGGGGAACCCATTTCCAGGTTCTTAGGCAAAGCTAGCCAGGTGCATCTAATTAAGATCTGCAGTGCTAGGATTTAACCCAGTTCCTACCTGTCTTTCCTATAGCTCTTACTGTGGCAGAAAACAAACTTACCACTGAACCTACCCAATCACAATAGAGGAAACTTAGCCTTTTATCTAATGTACATAGAAATCCCCCAACTCAGCGGCAGATGTCGACAGAAGGAAAATTGGGCATGTTGAAATTCTTTTTTCCTGGGGAAGAAAAGCTGCAGACCAAAGGTATCTATATGGATAAAGCCCTCATACACATACACATTAGACTAACGTCCTCCAAAACTGCCAAAATGGATGGGATCGTCTGACAGTCTAATATTTTTAGGGTCCTCTGACTCTTCAAATAAATGATATCAAGGGAAATAAGAATCTGGTATGACAAAATTTCAGACCACCGCCCCTTATGTTCTCCTGGAAATAAGCTGCCACGAGATGTCTTACAGTGGCTCACTCATAAAGAACAGACATGTGCTCCTGTGTAAGGGAGACTTGGGTAAGCTCGACCAACAGCTATTTAAGGAGTGTGGGGGACTTTAGTGTGTGGCCAAAAGTCCTTTAGGACAGTCAAACGAAAGCCTTGGTTTATAGAAAATAGGGCCAGAGTTGGAGCTGAACATTTTTAACAATTTTTCTGAGAAGATTATCCTAGATCTTAATTTTTATATGCATTGTAAAAATAAAATAAAACCTCAAAAACAGACCTTCAAAGAGGACACATAATGCGACCATACCCTGCTAAATCATATTGCTTGATGTTCTTGTCTTCAGGCACCCGTTAACCTCAAGGAAATGGTACCCTAGATAACTGTTCCTCTTGCCACTCTTGCCAACCTCTAAAACCTCCCTAGTTATTATGGCCTTACATCGAAGACCTATTTTTCTCTCAGGAGCAATGCTTCTAGTAAAAAATTTACACCAACAGAGATAATCTCCATATGAAATTAGGGCCTTGAAGAGTTAGGGCCCCATCACACATAGCGACACACCAGCGATCCCGACAACGATATGAACTTGTCAGGATCGCTGGTGTGTCGCTACATGATCGCTGGTGAGCTGTTAAACAGGCAGCTTCACCAGCGATCTGGACAGCGACACGGGGGTAACAAGCAACGCATGTCGCTTACTTACCCACTGTGTACCTTAGTTACCAGCGCGCTGGTGCAGGGAGCTGGTAACCAAGGTACACATCAGGTTTCTAAGTGGCACGCGGCACTTAGAAACCCGATGTGTACCTTGGTTACCAGCTCCCTGCACCAGCGCGCTGGTAACTAAGGTACACATCGGGTTTCTAAGCGCAGTGCGGAGCTTAGAAACCCGATGTTTACCTTGGTTACCAGCTCCAGCTCGCTGATCGCTGGTCTCCCGCCTGCCACACGCAGTGATGCGTGCTGTCCAGCGGGAGACCAGTGATCAAAAAAATGTCCTGGCCATTCCAGGCTGATCATCGATACCCGGCAGGGGGGCCGGTCGCTGGTAAGTGTCACACACAGCGATCTCGCTGGTGAGAGCGCTGTTGTGTCACAAAACTTGTGACTCAGCAGCAATCTCGCTAGCGAGATCGCTGTGTTTGACAGGGGCTTTAGGTTGCTTTAATACATCCCACTTTCTTGGTGTGAATACGCACCGTGATGTCCAATCCTCCAAGACTACAAACATCAGCTTTCAACCACCCAGAAATGGCACATCCATAAGATGCATCTAAAAGACGCCCCCATTAATAACCCCATAGTCAAATTGTTAAAAAAAAAGTAACACTCAGAATAAAGTCTTTTATTTTAAATAATGACACAGATTCCTTTTTATTATCTTTTCAGCGGACAGGTGAGGAATATGGTTGTTTATGATTTTAATTCTGTAGAGTGAATTGGGCGTTGACATGAGTATACGTGTTTTTTTGTAAATTTAGATTCATTATCGGAGTCTGTGTCATTATTTCAAATAAAGGACTTTATTCTGGGTGTTACTTTTTTAACATTTTGACTATCACCCCACTTGGGCAAGTGGGAAGAGCAAGGCTAAGTGCCAGAATTGGCAAATCTTATGGATGCACCATTACTGGGGCGGCTGAGAACTAATATTTGCAGTCTGGGAGGGTGCCAATATCAATGACCCTTTCCTAGGCTATTAGTATCAACCTGCAGCTGTCTGCCTAGCCTTTGCTGGTTATTTATTATAGTGAGAACCTACTCCTTATATTTTCTTTTGTGGGGTACCCCATTTTAATAACTTGTAAAGGCTAAGTATACAGCTTTGAGTAGATATTAATAGCCTGGGAAGCTCCATGGGCATTACCCTCTTTCCAGGCTATAAACATCTGCCCCCCGCTGTCCGCATTTCCTCTGCTGGTTAATAAAATATGGGGGATCTCACTACATTTTTTTCAAAAGGAATTTATTTACTAAAAAAAACATGTTTAGTAACTACAAACACAAAGCACTCATTATATATTTTACTCACATATTTATATCTATTTTTTTTGTATTAATGTATGTATCTAGCTATCTGTATGTCAATCTAATCTGTCTCTCTCACTCTCTCTCTCTCTCTCTCTCTGTATATATATATATATATCTTTAAGACTATTTTCTTGGAAAACGTTGTGTAAATTACATAGAGAATTTCTCTATGTAAAAGCTCATGTTAAAATTGCATTCACATGGAAATCGGATGTAATATCCAAGGTGTTAAAAATCGGATTGCACTTGTGGTGCCCCTGAGGCTTCAGTCGCCACAGAGGTACTGCACCTTCTCCTAAGGTGTAGTGCCCCACCATCCAGGTAAGGTGGGAACTCCTGACCACGCTCCACACCTGCATTCCACACACAGGATAGTTCAGTGGGGCCACCTAACAGCTTCATGCTGGGGGTCAGCAGAGCACCCCTCGTGGAACCCTGCTTCGTAACACGAGACGTGCTGGGAGGCGGGTGGAGAGAGATGATACAAAAGAGAGGGAAGAGTGAAAGTTATTGGTTAGTTGGTCAGAAGAGAGAGAAGAGAGAAGATGGGTGTCTGAGGGACATGCTGCAGCAGGTCCCAGTGATCTGGGCTGCTGGCACGAGAAAGACCAGAGAAAGAGCTTGATAGAATTGATAACCTAACCTTCTATAAGAGAGAGAGAGAACAGATCGGAACGAAGGAGAATAGAAGGACGGTGGGAAGCAGGTTGAGAAAGAGAGAGAACCCTTCCAGTCCAGAGAGCGCAAAGGCCGGGGCCCGGTCCCCGAGGTTGACTGGATCTTTATGTCCGGCAACAGACACCGGAGTAGTGAGCCGCTAATGCCTTGCTCCCATCATAGACTTGGGACACAACAGCAACTGAATAGAGAGCCGGGACGCAGAGTGGAGTCCCCGAAGCAGGCTACAGCTGTCTGTCATACAAGTAAAGACTAGGAACACCTAGAGAGAGGCATTCCAGGGTAACTAAGTACTGGAGTGCTTCGCACCTAAAGGCGCATTGGAGGAGTCGTTCAGTAAGGTACATGTTGGCGGAGTGTGGAAGGGAGAATCCTATCCTGCCTGGGGGTTGGCTGGAGCCCTGACCTGGAGAGCACAGTACGGAGGCAGGCAGTTGTGTGAACTGCAAACAGTGAGTAAAGCTTTGGAACCACATACTCTGGTGTCCTCCAGTTATTCCAGCACCACTACACCTGGGTACCAGCCTCCATACCATTCTGCGCCTCTCCTCATCCATTGCACCTACACTGCCCTGGGACTACAGCTCCACCTGTGGGGAGCTATTCCATCTCTGCTGCACCACACCATCAATCCCAGCGGATCTGTATGCAGCATTGGCTTACCATCTTACTTGCCAAACACCAAGGGTGGCGTCACAAACTATTCATATAAACTCTAACACCATTAACATCACCGCCATTGATATTGGGTGCCCAGGGCCATGGACCGGGTAACCGCTGCTGTGACACATTCCCGCCTTGACACCGGCCCGGTTCCGAGTACCCCACTGCCCTGGGTGTGCGAGGGCGACCCAATTTTGGCGTCACGAACAGGATGATGAGACCCGATGCCATCGGGTTCTGTGTGCCTTGGATTTACAACTTTTAAAAATGTGCAGAAGGCCAAATTTAATAGACTGTAAAATGGACATTAGAAATGGCAGCTGGCGCCGAGAAGAAGGGCGTGAAGAGATGGGAGGTCCTAAGAAAAGACGGCGAGGAGTCTTGGGCCGTCCCTGCCTGAATTACCATGTGACCGATGCATGGCCCACCCCCCGAGGGGTTCATATACTGGCTTGGTATGGAGGCGCGGGAAGAAGACGCCGCCCCCGGAAGGAGGGGCAGAGAAAGCCAGTGGCGAGCAGAAGGGAGGAGCAAGAAGAAGAACACCAGAACGCCATTTTGGAGAGCAAGGGAAGGAGACCTGCGGAGCGCGGGGAACTGAATCTCCCCAGCGCCATGGCTGAAGGCTCCGACCCGATCTCAAGGATGAATCCCCAACAGCTGGTGGATGAGATTATCCAGCTGACCCACTGCCTGCGACTGAGGCGAGAAGTGCTATGGACAATAGACCTGCAGCGTGCCCAGGAAGGGCCCACACCTGCGGTACCTGTGACACTGGTACCCGCCGCTGCTGCACCGGATCTTTTCCTGGCAGACCCCACGGAGCTTGGAGCTGCTGCCATGCCACCGGCAGCATACTCTGTTCCTTCTTTGCCGCTGATACCGGAGGAATTGTACGCAGCCCAGGGAGCTGAAGCGGAGGAAGAGGAGCCCCTGTTCGGACCTGGCGCGGCTGCGCAGGTCCCGCCAGCCGCCCCCGCAGAACCGGAGCTGCTGACGCTGCTATTGGCTCTACTGCTATCCCCGATGTCTCCCCGGGTAGCATCCGCTGCCACACCACCTGCCCCGGAGCAGAGGCCGCACCGTCGGGAACTCCCAGGTATTTACCCCGGCCTTCCTAATTGGTTGATGAGGAGGAGGAGGACCATGCTGGTGGGAGTACGGTTGGAGCCGGCATGCCCGATCCGACATCTACAGGCCAGAGGGGGGTCTGGATCGTTTTGGGACGGTGATCTTGGGATCCCTTTACTGCCAAATCCCCAGGCAGTTGCTCATCAGCACCAACACACTGCAGAAGCCTTAGGAGCTAGACCTCGTACCAGACTAGACCCCATAGTAAGGAACCAGAATCAAGATGAGAACAGTTCCAGTTCAGCTTCCAGAACCCCAGGAGGGGACCACAATTGAAATTTACATTTACCAAATCTCGTTACCCAGGAGGATTTGTTGCACCAGTTGTGCCTTTTTCTATTTTTCTACTTTTGCTATCATGTTTTTCCGGTAGCACTTTTGTTGCCTGTTTCTACAAATGAAACTGTGGAGATCATAGACGCTGATTGATCCAAAAACTTTTATTGTAAATAGTTGCACCTCTTTAGGTGCCCTTTCTTGGTTTTACATGTAAAGAGACTCTTTGCGAAGATGATGTTTTTGCATGGACACTTTTCGAAGAATGATGTCTACCTCAACGGACACTGCAAGAAATCCCGGCTGGGAGAAGTGTTAAGCACCTTACAAGAATTTTGAATGTTTTATGATAACGTATTTGATAATGTTGTGTCTTATGAAAAGTAAATGTCTTTTATAGCATGTTTGATACAGAGAACTAGAAAAGTTTTTAGATAGAATGTGAGAATTGAATAAAGACTGAAGAATTGAAAGTGACAGGTGACAGGCAAGGAGTAGATGGTCAGTGTCTTGCGTCCAGTAGAAGAAAGAAAGAAAAAGAGAATAATTGATAGAAAATGTAATAAAGAAAATGTGTTGAGTTTAGCACTTTGAATAAAGAATTGCACTTAAGTAAATTTTTGATGCTAAGATAGGAAGTTAGCCTGTTTGTAACGTTTAAGAAATGTGCCTCCTACATTAGGAAGATTAGATAAGTATTGTTGAATAGCATTTAAAAAATTTTGTGTGTTCCTGTATTGTACCTTTTGTTGTCTTACAGCCCGCGGACGTGCTGTGTTTAATGGGGGGGTATGTGGCGCCCCTGAGGCTTCAGTCGCCTCAGAGGTACTGCACCTTCTCCTAAGGTATAGTGCCCCACCATCCAGGTAAGGTGGGAACTCCTGACCACGCTCCATACCTGCATTCCACACACAGGATAGTTCAGTGGGGCCACCTAACAGCTTCATGCTGGGGGTCAGCTGAGCATCCCTCGTGGAACCCTGCTTCGTAACACGAGATGTGCTGGGAGGCAGGTGGAGAGAGATGATACAAAAGAGAGGGAAGAGTGAAAGTTATTGTTAGTTGGTTAGAGGAGAGAGGAGAGAGAAGATGGGTGTCTGAGGGACGTGCTGCAGCAGGTCCCAGTGATCTGGGCTGCTGGCACGAGAAAGAGACTGATAGGATTGATAACCTAACCTTCCATAAGAGAGAGAGAGAACAGATCGGAACGAAGGAGAATAGAAGGACGGTGGGAAGCAGGTTGAGAAAGAGAGAGAACCCTTCCAGTCCAGAGAGCGAAAAGGCCGGGGCCCGGTCCCCAAGGTTGATTGGATCTTTATGTCTGGCAACAGACACCGGAGGAGTAGTGAGCCGCTAATGCCTTGCTCCCATCATAGACTTGGGACACAACAGCAACTGAATAGAGAGCCGGGACGCAGAGTGGAGTCCCCGAAGCAGGCTACAGCTATCTGTCATACAAGTAAAGACTAGGAACACCTAGAGAGAGGCATTCCAGGGTAACTAAGCACTGGAGTGCTTCGCCCCTAAAGGCGCATTGGAGGAGTCGTTCAGTAAGGTACATGTTGGCGGAGTGTGGAAGGGAGAATCCTATCCTGCCTGGAGGTTGGCTGGAGCCCTGACCTGGAGAGCACAGTATGGAGGCAGGCAGTTGTCTGAACTGCAAACAGTGAGTAAAGCTTTGGAACCGCATACTCTGGTGTCCTCCAGTTATTCCAGCACCACTACACCAGGGTACCAGCCTCCATACCATTCTGCGCCTCTCCTCATCCATTGCACCTACACTGCCCTGGGACTACAGCTTCACCTGTGGGGAGCTATACCATCTCTGCTGCACCACACCATCAATCCCAGCGGATCTGTATGCAGCGTTGGCTTACCATCTTACTTGCCAAACACCACGGGTGGCGTCACAAACTATTCATATAAACTCTAACACCATTAACATCACCGCCATTGATATTGGGCGCCCAGGGCCACGGACCGGGTCACCGCTGCTGTGAGACATTCCCGCCTTGACACCGGCCCGGTACCGAGTACCCCGCTGCCCTGGGTGTGCGAGGGCGACCCATACTCGCATAAAAATCGCATGACACTTGCGTGACACTTGTCCCACTTTCTGGACCGATATCAGATCATTTTTTTTACGGTGATGGTTTGAGCCTTTATGGTTTCAAACAACTCCGAGGTTGGACGAAGTTATGTGCAAGAACAGATTGTGCCATAACCACATCAATCTAAACTGAATGATCCTCCACGTCCTGACATGTTTACAGGACAGGTCTAAATATGTTCGTGCGTGGTTTTCCCCTATCTCTGCCTTTGTATGTTTTATAGATTTTTTTTCTTTTATATTTGTGCATGTCAAATATCATTCTTTATAAACTGTTGTAATCCGACAAACTGGAAATACAAATATTATTGAGCCATAACTACTGCTGCTCCCTGCCCCACAAATGCAAACACCGGGGGCCGGTCATTTCCTGGTGAGCTCATTGACTTGGCTTTACATTTGGCTCCAGTACTAAGTAATCATTGAGATGATTGCATAACACTTTCATTTGTCTACCAACCACAACAATCTGCCTATCCAGAGAGGATACTGTAAAGAAAATGCCACTTGGATTTATACGTCTGTCACCTACACATCGAGGAAGCTGCCAGTTCTTGGAACCAGAATTCGCAGAAATACGACCTATCAGGTTACACTGCTAGGAAAAATGGCACTGACGAGGGTAAAGGAAGGTTATGGAACGACATAAGGAAAAAACATTATTGAGCAGTACTCACTCTTTTCTGTGTCTTAGGGCTCATGCACTTGGTCATATTATGGACCTGAAAAATGGTAATCAAAGCAACCTGTGGGCCCACACTCAGATTTTATATAACAACATTGATTTTTTGCATCTTCCATTGCACCCATATGATGGAGGTATTCTCTCCTAGAAGCACTGGGTATTTTTCCCGATCTCTGCCATTGAGGGGTCTCAATCAATACAAAATAGGCCTCATTCAGACGTCCGTGCATCACGGTTCAAGTACAGCCCACAATACACAGAGTTCCCGCTAGTCTGCGGACATGTACTTAATAGCCTTATATACGCCTATGAAGCTGTCGAGTTTGGGTCACGAGACCGGCAGCTGTTCGAACTTGAACCGTGACACATGGACCTCTGAATGAGGCCTTAGACTAAGTGCATATTACCTTTGCACCTACTATTAGACATATACCTTCACAGTGGCAACAGTTGATGGATGGATATGTCCAAAAATATTTTTTGTGGTTGCCCTCTGTATAAGGCCTTATTCAGATGTCCCATTTTTATGTATGAGTGATAGTCGTGATAGCACTTGCACCTATAATAGGCTATGGGGCCATTCACATGTCAAATTATTTTCTCAGACAGAGTGGTCCATGGAAAATATTGGAGACATGTCCGATTTTGATCTGAAGGTCGGAACAAAATCGGCAATGCAAGCCAATGGATCCATGAAAAAATTGGGCTTCGTTGGGATGACATCTTTGTGTGGTCAATTTTCACAGACTGTCAGAATGGAGAAGGTGGAGAAATTGTTTGTTTATTTTTTTGTTTCTCTATGTACGAGAAAATTGGATGATGCTCGTACCACACCCTGATCAAACTTTGATCAGAGTAATAGATCTAATTTTCTTGTACGTGAAAAATCGGACTTATGAATGAGGCCTAAGAAAGAGCAGACTGCTACACTTTCTTATACAGCTTAATAAAAGGTATGCAGACACGTATGGGAAGGCCAAAAGGACACTCTGGCTAGGGGGCCTAAAATAGCTAATACCACATACAAGAGGGAATATTCATCATTCATCATTGTATTTGCAGTTAACTTTTTGCACATTTTGCAAAATTTCCTCAATGGGGCACAAATTTTATACATTTTTTACACAATTTATTATACCATTTTTTAATACCTTATCATACTAACAGTCCATGAAAATCGGACCGCAGGTGGATGCCATCGAAATGCTGTCCGATTTTTTTCACAGACCCATAGACTTGCATTGCTGACTTTGAACCATTACTCAGATCAAAATTGGACATGTCGCCACGATTTCGCGCTAACCTCATGGTCTGTGAAAAATCATGGCCATGTGAATGACCCCTTTCGATATCACAGGCACGAGTGCTATCCGTGAGAAACAGAGATATCACACGTAGGCAAAAACATCTGAATGAGCCCTAAGGCAAAGATCGGAGATGTAGTTTTTGTCTCTCTGGAGAAGAGCTGTTTTCCTGTTCTGCGGTGAACACCATGCATGGCCTGTTCACGGTCAAACAAGTGGAACATGTTGATTGTAACTTTAACTGCTTACCTACCAGATGTCTAATTAACTCCTAATTTTTGTGGTCAAAATGTCATGATCTGTCACAAAAAGGGGCATGGTCCTGTCTCCAAATGTATGTGAAATAGGCGCATTAGTAGATGATCTAGTTTGTCCTGATTTTCCGAATGTTAGGTGCTATTCAACCAAGAAAAAATCTCTTTTCTGCATAGACATGAACGCTTTTGAGATGCCTTATTGCAATTTATTAGGAATGAGAAAATCTTTTAACATTCAAATTCACCAGATTCAAAGATTCA
Organism: Dendrobates tinctorius; assembly: GCF_039654945.1. Lineage (NCBI taxonomy): Eukaryota > Metazoa > Chordata > Amphibia > Anura > Dendrobatidae > Dendrobates > Dendrobates tinctorius. Next base: position 16,899,030 of record NW_027361868.1, read on the forward strand.
ATAGTAGAACCACAGAGTTTTTGCTGCAATTTTTAAAAAATGGGTTGTTTCTTTAATTGGAAAAAAAAAATGAAACATGGACACGTGGGGTGAACATAGTTTTACAGTTTCTTGAGTGCTTTATGTCTTTCTTTCCCTATCTCTATGGCTAAGCTGTGACCTCTGACGTCTTCTCACTATCCAGATTCATCATAAGACAAGGCTGCTACATTCTCTGCCAGGGCTTTTTTACAGGCTGGTACAGACTATAATAGTGCCTCTTGATTGTGCTATACCATGTGATGAGATAGCTGCAGGTCATTATGGGGAAGTCGAGCTCGAGGTCATGGAAACCTTCTCAGGGTGATGCAGTCTTGTACAATGGTGGCAGGCATTTTAGAAGATTCATGCAAAGCCAATCGCAAATTATTCTAATTCAGTGAATTGTTAAAAATTTGACACAAATTTTATTCATACTAAATTGATTTGCTCATGTTTATGATATATTTAGAACGGGATAAGGTACCTGGGGAGCTCAAAAATTGTCCGTGCCGATGTCATACCCATTACACAAGTTTACTGGGACATTACAGGCAGTAAATGTCTTGCACCCCTTGGAGGCATCAGTTACAGTATAAATCTTGCCATACTTTCAGCGTCCGAGGTCAAGAGACAGAATTCCAAATTTACAAGTATTATCTTAAGCCATTACATGGTCAATAAAATAATGACTCAGTTTATTATCTGGTGACAATGTCCTCATTAATATCTCGTCCAGCAAGCCTCTTTCCAAAGAACAACATCGAAAACCTGTCTGACGTCCGAAGAGATCAGTGATCACAGATAGGGTGATGACATCTCACGTCTCCAAAGTTGTTCAATCATGGAGCTAGTTTCTTGAATCGGTAGATTTTTTTTTATCGAAAAATTTACAATTTGCCTCTTAAAAAACATTCATAAAGTAAAAATAGACAAATACACCATAACACACATAGAAGACGCAACATAACACAAAAATAAAACTCACCATAATGTACATACAGGTTACTTGGGGGTAATGGAGATTGGTGAAAAAATTCAGTATAGGAGTGTGTTGCTGTCCCAGCACATCCTGTTTGCTAAATGTGGTTTACAAATGCAGTGTGAATTCAGCTTTAGGGCTTGTACACACGCTGCAATTTTGTCACATTTTGTTCCCTCACATTTTACCGTACCAGCAAAGTAAATGAGACTTCTGAAATCTCATGCGCACGCTTCTTACTTTTTTTGCTTGTGGATCTGAACTACCGAAGTGTTTTTTCAAATCTGCAGCTTGTCAACTCTTTCAGCGATTTTGAAGCATTTTTCACCCATTCAAATGAATAGGGAAAAAAAATGCATGTAAAAAATGCCTCAAAAAGGCACGCAAAAATGCAATATTTTTCCTGCCAACGCTTAGGGTTTTGGTGCAGAAAAATCCATTGCAATTACGCCGGATGTGAACACACCCTTAGTATGAAGTAGCAAACAGATGGACGGGAACAGGAATGCACAATCTCACTTTTATTTGCAGTCTGATACTATGGATTGTCTGCATGGTAGTTTTAATATACAAAATAAGAAGAGCTTATTTTTAATCAAGTTGATTTTTTTTTATTATAATCAACGAAGCAATGATGTTGTAAAGAAAGATATACCCTTTAAGGGGAGCCTTTTAACACTTACATTTTGAAAGTGTGTTTGGAAATGCGTTGGGGTGTGACGATGCACTTACAGCTCCTCAGCCTCATGCTGTATTTCCTACCTAGCACCATCTTCCTCTAGCTGATTGACAGGTCGTGTCCTCTGGTACACGGCCATTGAACTGGGCTGGGCTGCTAGTAGGAAATACTACGTGAGGCTGAGGAGCTGTAAGTGCATCGTCACACCCCAACGCACTTACAGACATATTTTCAAAACATGATTTCTCACTGCCGGAGTCGGGCTTTGGGGTTAGAAAGGGATGAACTGGCTTATCTTTAATGGTTTGAGGCAGGGGGCTAAAAGTTTTTGACAGTTCCCAATAAGTGATTTCATAACGAGCTGTTCCTTAATGTTGACTGAATCGCTCTCTACAGATATCTTGTTGTGATAATCCCCTGATCAAGGCATCATAGCATAGCATCATCATGGCATTATGGAATTGCTATTATTGTATGTATGTAGCTCCAGAATTACATTTTACAGTGAATTTAAAGGGTGGAGCGAAGAATACATTTGTAACTTGCTTATACAGTGCAGAATTTTCTTTATGCAACTTATTAAGTGTTGCAAAATAGGGTTTTTCATTATTAAAAGCAGTATTTTATTTTTTTTCAGTAGAACCATTTCCTGTGCTGAATGTATTACCATGTTCTGCATCAGCTGCAGCCAGGGCCGGCTCCAGGTTTTTGTGGGCCCTGGGTGAAAGAGTCTCAGTGGGCCCCTTTAACACATACCATGATTCGTGATGCCCAGATAAGAAATAAATGTATAGCACAATGCCAAAGGTTTCACTTACTTCTTAGATTGCGTGCATGATATACAGTATATTCTAAATTCTACAATAGATCAGAAACCAGCGAATCCTCGCAGCACACAGTGAAGGGGATTCAAAAGTCTGAAGTCACACAAACTGACGCATACATCATTTTAGACAGGACAGTATAGTCCTCCATACAGTATTGTGGCCACCACAACCACATAGTCCTCTTTACAGTATTATGGGCACCACCTAGTCCTCCATACAGTGTTATGTTCACCACACAGTCTTCCATACAGTATTATGGGCACCATATGGTCCTCCATACAGTATTTTGTTCACCACACAGTCTTCCATACAGTACTATTGGCACCACATAGTCTTCCACACAGTATTATGGGCACCACATAGTCCTCCATACAGTATTATGTTCACCACACAGTCTTCCATACAGTATTATGGGCACCACATAGTCTTCCATACAGTATTATGGACACCATATGGTCCTCCATACAGTATTATGTTCACCACACAGTCTTCCACACAGTATTATGTGCACCACATAGTCCTCCATACAGTATTATGCTCACAACACTGTCTTCCATACGGTATTATGGGCACCACATAGTCCTCCATACAGTATTATGTTCACCACACTGTCTTCCATACAGTATTATGGGCACCACATAGTCTTCCATACAGTATTATGGGCACCACATAGTCCTCCATACAGTATTATGAACACCACATAGATATCTTTCCAGTATTATTGGCACCACACAGTCCTCCATACAGTATTGTGGCCACCACATAGTACTCTTTACAGTGTTATGGGCAAAACATGGTCCTCCATACAGTATTATGTTCACCACACAGTCTTCCATACAGTATTATGGGCACCACATGGTCCTCCATACAATATTATGTTCACCACACAGTCTTCCATACAGTATTATGGGCATGATAGTCCTACATACAGTATTATGGGCACCACATAGTCTTCCATACAGTATTATGAACACCACATAGTTATCTTTACAGTATTATGGGCACCACATAGTTGTCCATACAGTATTATTGGGACCTCACAGTCCTCCATATAGTATTATGGGCACCACATAGTCCTCCATACAGTATTATGGACATCACATAGTCCTGCATACAGTATTATGGGTACCACATAGTCCTCCATACAATATTATGTTCCCGACACAGTATTCCATACAGTATTATGGGCACCTCATAGTCCTCCATATAGTATTATGGGCACCACATAGTCATCCATACAGTATTATGAACACCACATAGTTATCTTTACAGTATTATTGGCACCACACAGTCCTCCATATAGTATTATGGGCACCACATCGTCCTCCATACAGTATTATGGGTATCACATAATCTTCCATACAGTATTATGGACACCACATAGTCCTCCATACAGTATTATGGGCACCACATAGTCCTCAATAGGGGCACCACATAGTCTTCCATACAGTATAATGGCACTGGGCTCCCCCAACTCATAGGCCCCATAGCATGCCTGAGTCACCGACGGCGAGTGAGCTTCCCAATTCATCCAGGGCCCCTGCACTTGAAGGGGTGGGCTGGGTGGCGATGCCGGTCCTGAGTGGCAGCATGTATTATGATGTTCAGCAGCAGCTGTGGTGTGTATAATGAGGTTCTGCAGCAGCTGAGGTGTCTATGCTGAGGTTCAGCATCAGCTACAGTACAGTGTGTATTATGATGTTGTACAGCAGCTGAGGTGTGTATTATGATGTTCTGCAATAGCTGAGGTTTGTGTCATGTGGTTCTGCAGCAGCTGACATCTGCAGAATGTGGTTCTGCAGCAGCTGAGGTTTATGCTATGAGGTTTCTGCAGCAGCTAAATTGTGTATAATGAGGTTCCGCAGTAGCTTATTTTTATGTTTTGAGGTTCTGCAGCAGCTGACATCTGCATAATGAGGTTCTGCAGTATCTGAGGTTTGTGTTCTGAGGTTCTGCAGCAGCTGAGGTTTATGCTATGAGGTTTCTGCAGCAGCTGAATTGTGTATAATGAGGTTCTGCAGTAGCTGATGTTTGTGTTTTGAGGTTCTGCAGCAGCTGACATGTGCAGAATTGTAGCAGAGTGTATCTTTTGAGAATTCACCAGTGCACAGGAGAACTTCACTGAGCAAGTTATCTTGAGTAAACAGCATTTACTTCTTATGGGTAAACATGAGATAAGAATTCAGAAGCACACAGCCTGTGCTGCTGGTATAAAGCCCCCATTACACACTGCGATATCGCTAGCAATATCGCTGTAAAGTCACCGATTTTGTGACGTAGCAGCGATAGCGATATTGCTAGCGATATCGCTACATGTGATACTTACCTCTGACCGGCTCCCCCGCTGATTATCGCTGGTCGCGCGAGAACGTCCTGGATCATTTCTCGTCGTCAGCTTCCTGCTGTGATGACGAGCGACGTGTGGACGCGGGCGGGAGGATGTCAGGATCGCCTCATCTGACAGGTAAGTAGCGACCCCCGACCCCTGCTATGTCGCTGGTGAGATCTGCCTGTGTGGCAGCTCACTAGCGACCACTTAGCGATGCACCAGCGATCCATATCGTTGTCGGGATCGCTGGTGCATCGATATGTGTAACGGTACCCTAAGGCTACTTTCACACTTGCGTTTTTTTGCTGCATGTTTTTTGCGCACACAAATGCATGGAAAAAACGCATCATGCGTTTGTGTGTGTTTTTTTGCGGGGTTTGGTGCGTTTTTTTTGCGCATACGTGCGCATTGCAATGCGCACCTATGCGCACCCATAGACTACAATGGGTGTTTTGCTGTAAAAAAAAACACATTGCGTGCGCATGCGTTTTTTGGGGGCAAGTCAGATGCAAAAAATGCAAGAGGATGCATTTTGTGCGCCTGAGCGCACACTACAAAAAAACGCATGTGCATACAAACGCGTACAAACGCATGTGTATGCGCACATAAGCGCACCCCATGTAAAATATAGGAAAAAACGCATGCATTTTTTTGCGCTAAAAAACAGCGCAAAAAAATGCAAGTGTGAAACCAGCCTAATACAGTCAAGAGCGAAAGTAAAGCTAACAATAACAAGAGAGCTTCCCTCCCCACAATACAGCAAACATATAAGTTCACACTATCTCTATCTGCTATCAGGCTAGTGTAAATTCCTCCTTTACATAAACAATAAGTCCATTTCTGTTGCATATGCCAACAATAATGAGGTTCTGCAGTAGCTGAGGTTTGTGTCCTGAGGTTCTGCAGCAGCTGAGGTGTGTATAATGAGGTTCTGCTGTATCTGAGGTTTGTGTCATGAGGTTCTGCAACAGCTGAGATTTGTGTCTTGAGGTTTTGCAGCAGCTGACGTGCATAAGGAAGTTCAGCAGTAGCTGAGGTTTGTGTGATGAGGTTCTGCAGCAGCTGAGGTGTGTATAATGAGGTTCTGCAGCAGCTGAGGTTTGTGTTATGAGGTTCTGCAGCAGCTGACATTTGTGTCATGCTTTTCAGCAGCATCCTAGATGTCTATTATGAGGTTGTGCCTGCAAGCTGTTATTGGAACACATGCCTGCTGGCTGCACTGTGCGGAGAAATATTGTCATCCATGGAAATTTTTAGGCCATTTTGTTTACCATCAGCAAATCAATTATTCATGGACAAATGGCACATAATGAGCGAATTATCTGGACAGCAGGAGTCCTGTGATCTTAGTAGGATACATGCACTCCTGCCTGCCTGCATTACTTTACAGAGTGCCCCGAATTCCAGCACTAAGTATTCTCAGATGGATATTGGCAATCACATGCAGTACAGGGGGTGAATCATGAAAGTCTCACACTGCACCATGTAACGTGTGTAGGGAAGGTGACCTGACGGGTGGACGGACTTGTCAGACTAGAAAGAGAAGAGTTGCACACTTTAGACAGATATCAGTTATGACAGTGGGGAAACAGCTAGGAAAGTGTAGATGATGTGCAGTACCTTGGGTTGACCACAAGATGGCAGGGAGGAGTGTGAGTTCAGGACTTGACAGCAGCTTAGGGCTTTAGAAACCGTTGGTCATGGGGGGCAGAGTTACAGGGAACCGGGAAAGATATAAATTTGACAGGAGGGTTCCAGAAAGTTCCAGTCCCCGGGAGGAGCTCAAGAGACAAGAAGTCTGTGACAATTGGAGTGTTGTGAGAAGAGCTAAACCAGGGGACAGAGGAGAAAGGAAGTCAGGGGGGTGGTCCTGACACAAAGTACTGCAGTACAGACGAGGCCCCGGGGGAAAACATACCGAATTAAGGACGACAACAGATCAGTAAAATTGCTGTCAGTGTACAGGCCTAAGGCGGCCACAGTGACTGAGCTGTCAGGAACGTCACTAAGTTTGAAAAAGGGACGGTGCGTATAGTTATGTCTCTAGTGCAAAGTACGATGTGTGTAACGGGGCCTAGAAACGGAGGGCCGTGAAAAGGATTGCAGTGTATTGCTGGGGCCGTCAGACGGACGGCAAGAAATAAACTTGGACCTGTTGCACCCGAAAGTTGCCTCCATCTTGTGTCTGTTACGTCACTGTGCGGTATACAGAGGGACCACTCCCCAGTCCCGCCCACGACCCTACACTTGGCGTAGTCGGCAGGATCGCCGCCGCTAATACGACACCCTCCGCGGCAGGCCTGTGTCTGAAGAACTGACAAAAACTTGGACTGCTCTATTTTGGAATATAATCACCTGTGGATTATCAATTACTGACCTGTGGATTACAAATTGGGACGCTGTTGCGGATCTGCGTTGCTTGCAGAGGATCCAAGGCAGCAGCGGGTTCTGCCCAAGATGGAGGTATTACTCCAACGCAGGGGAGAGGTCCGGGTGTTTGCCATTGTTCCGGATGGACTGGGGCCCCCTCCAACGTACCCCTGGGGGAAACGATATGTGCCAGGAGGCTGATAGCCCCACATACTGGACCCAGGCAGCTGGGTGGAAAAGCCTGCCATTGCCCCACCCAACATAGGGAGTGGCACGGAAGAAAAGGTTGGCTGCGGCTGTTTGGCGCCATTTGACTGTTGCCCACCGGATGGGATGCGATGCTGTGGTTGTCGAGGCATTGGACGCCTCGAGTGGCGATGGCGTCGGGAGATTGAGTCTCGCTGGGAGACTTGCTCCTTAGAGTAGCGGGCAGTCATCCGGATCTCGGACGAAGGAGAGAAGCGATTGTGGGCCCCGCAGTAGCGGTCGCCGAAGATACCACCGGAGATGATATGGTGGAGACCGTGGCGTCGGGGAAGGTGAGCGTTCCCCTGGCTCCGCCGGCGGCTCCGCAAGCGGCCCCCATTACTCGGCCGCAGTACGCGGCCTCCCGTGTTCCTGGAAGCCTGGCTGCGGAAGACTCTGCGACTTAAGCCGGGCTGAGTGATGCACTCGCTCCCGTCCCCGAGCCACCCCGCCCGGTGTCGCCGGTGCGGAGCCTGTCCACGGAAGGCGCTGCTGCATCCCCCCAGCCAGCAGAGGCCTCGTTTCTGAAACTGACCGCTACTCCGGTCCTGTCAGCAACTCCAGATGCGGCCTACTTGTCAGGCCCTGCGGCCCATTCACCAGGAACTACGGCTGTCCCTACCCGCCTCCTGGCCCCAGTGGCTGCTGGGCCGCTGACATCAACGGCCGCCTCTGCCCCGCTCTCTACTCTGGCTGAGTCCCGCCCACCGGACTCCGGGGCCTATGCCGTACCCTCCGTTTGGGTCGCGGAGGTCATCAGAAAGAAGAAGGCCAGGGAGCAGGAAGTTTGGAATCTGCTCCATGAGTGGGGAGAGGCTGGCATGGTGACCACACGATCCCTGGGAGGGCTCGTATACACTAACCTGCAAAAGGGGTACGGGTTCATCTGAGACCTCACAACTGGCCAGAAAGTGTCTATTAATGTGACCTCTATCCGCCACAGCCAGGCCTTGCAAGAGGGGGACTTGGTATCCTACTACAAGGAGTATTGTCCCCGCGATTACTATGCGGTAGCCGTGCTTGCTGAACCCGAGGACCATGAGCCCCCATAAGAAGGACTCTAAGGACACTCCCTGCATCCTGAGAGCTCCCTTGCTACCAGCCACTAGAAGGTGGCTTGGACTGTCGGAAATTCGCTGCGCCGTTGTGCAGATTACGGGGACAGTTTACGTCCTGGTGAAAGGAAAAATTTTTTTTTTGTTGTTGTTGTCTTCTTCCTTTCTCCTACATAATACTTAAAGTTTTTGATTGCCTGACATGGCGGGGATGCAATTAAAGAAGGAGGGATTGTCAATGTCCAAGGAAGGGGGAGTAAACCTGTTATTTTTCTGTTTGTGTTGTGTTGGTTTTAAAGAAACAGTAAATGAAAAAAGGGGTACTTGTGCTATTATAAAGTTGTTTTGATGTATAATAAGCATAAGAAAAATTCAACAGGTCCGGGTACGGGGTCGGAGCGACAAAAGGGAAAGTGAGACCAAAGGGGTCTATGAGATAAGAGGGTCTGTGTGACCGAGGCGCCGACCATGACTTGTTACTGAAAGGAAGGCAAATAGATGGAAGAAATGGAACCAGATGGTAGTCCCAAATCAGGTCCCTGACATCACGGACACCCCAGTAGAATAGGCAGGCGCTGACAATGATCTGGTAGGCGTGAGGCCTCGATCATGGAGTGCTGAAGAGTGGAAGGAAGACAGAAGGGGAGAGTAGGGGAAGGTACACGCCGTGGAGAGAATCCGGGTGTACTTAGCCCAATTTGAAGGAAGTTGTCATGTGGCGTGCGCACTGGCGAGTAGCAGTAGGCTGCTCGGAGCAGGGTGCTCCCGGTTTGGTTCAGCCCCCCGCGAATGCTGGGTTTGGCCCAACAGCTGGTCCGACAACAGATAGAGGGGAAGCTTTAGAATGACGAAGGCAGGGACTACGATTGTTGGGGATGACAATAGACAAAGGAAGGGAGAGTGTAGGGAAGGTGACCTGACGGGTGGATGGACTTGTCAGACTAGAAAGAGAAGGGTTGCACACTTTAGACAGAAATCAGTTATGACAGTGGGGAAACAGCTAGGAAAGTGTAGATGACGTGCAGTACCTTGGGTTGACCACAAGATGGCAGGGAGGAGTGTGAGTTCAGGACTTGACAGCAGCTTAGGGCTTTAGAAACCGTTGGTCATGGGGGCGGAGTTACAGGGAACCGGGAAAGATATGAATTTGACAGGAGGGTTCCAGAAAGTTCCAGTCCCCGGGAGGAGCTCAAGAGACAAGAAGTCTGTGACAATTGGAGTGTTGTGAGGAGAGCTAAACCAGGGGACTGAGGAGAAAGGAAGTCAGGGGGTGGTCCTGACACAAAGTACCGCAGTACAGACGAGGCCCCGGGGGAAAACATACCGAATTAAGGACGACAACAGATCAGTAAAATTGCTGTCAGTGTACAGGCCTAAGGCGGCCACAGTGACTGAGCTATCAGGAACATCACTAAGTTTGAAAAAGGGATGGTGCGTATATTTACATCTCTAGTGCAAAGTACGATGTGTGTAACAGGGCCTAGAAACGGAGGGCCGTGAAAAGGATTGCGGTGTATTGCTGGGGCCGTCAGACGGACGGCGAGAAATAAACTTGGACCTGTTGCACCCGAAAGTTGCCTCCATCTTGTGTCTGTTACGTCACTGTGTGGTATACAGAGGGACCACCCCCCAGTCCGGCCCACGACCCTACATGTGCACAGGCGGCGTGAGGGCATGGAGACTCGGATAGACTGTCATGAGTGACTGTATATACATATATATATACATACATATATAAGGGTTAAACAAAAAGATTTTCATGACCCAGCGGCCATGTTGGTAAACAGTAGCTGCCAGACCAGTGCCCCGCAAATTCCCTCCTACCTGCCAAAATCCTCAGCGCTTCTTCTGATTATTATGCCAAGCGTGAAGTCATCATCGTGGCACAACTCATGCATGGCATTACACAAGACCGGGGTCCTACAAAATAAGCATCTTGCATACGACTATATCATGCTACATCAGTTTCTTGTAGAGGCATAGATAGGGTTTTGTTTCAGGGAGGTGGAGGGAATTCTGAGTGGGCCATTATGGTGCAGTAATCTTAATTACAACTATGGTGGTGCCCCATAATAGTAGATGTTGAGAAACCTCAGCAGGTGATCGCAATGATACTTAAAAAAATGTCAATACAAACACTGATATTACCACCATATGGTGACAGACATAGCTCCCAACTGTCCCAGATTCAGCCAGAGGGCTCATACTCACATGCGAGAAACTCGGACGAGTCTCGCACGTCAATACCCGGCACTGCCACAGGCATTTGGATCGGAGAGTTCAGCTGCATGTAATTCTATGCAGCTGAACGCTCCGATCCGAGTGCCGGCGGCAGTGCCGGGTATTGACGTGCAAGACTCGTCCGAGTTTCTCGCATGTGAGTATGAGCCCAGACTGTCCCGCTTTGAGGGCTCAGTTCCTTGTTCTGTTACGTCAGAGCTTTATTCCCGGCTTCTATACTAATT